>NC_091710.1:53075621-53700621 GCF_041296265.1 Equus caballus
ATCCTAACCCCCACTTCCTCAGAATATTAATTATTTGAAAGTAAGATCAGTACAGATGTAATTAGTTAATTTAAGATGGGGTCATACTGAGTAGGATGAACCTTTGATTAAACATGACTGGTGTTCTTATAAAAGGAGTAGAAGAAACACAGAGAAACAGACACATAAGAGAAAAAAGCCATGTGAAGATGAAGGCAGAGTTGAGGGGCTCCATCAACAAGCCAAGGAACACCAAAGATTGTTGGAAAACAGCACAAGCTAAGAGAAAATCACGAAACAGAATTTTGTTCAGATTCTTTAGAGGGCATGGCCCTACAAACACTTTGACTCCGGACTTTTAGACTCCTGAACTGATAGAGAATACATTTCTGTTGTTTTAAGCTGCCCCTTTGTCACAACAGCCTTATGAAACTAATCCACTGTGTGTGTGTATACATGTTTGTGCATATGTACATAAAAATAATCTTGTGCAGTCTTAAGCTTTAATAACTTCAAAAGTATAATTGGTACACATTTTTTAAAAATATTATTTTGAAAGTTTGTAAATTTTGAAAAAGTTTAGTTTTTTCAAGTTTTCCTATCTTTAATCAGAGGGACTGAAAAAAATTAAATTAAAATTTATTATTTACAAAAAAATTCCAATTTGACTTCTGTTGGAATACAGAAAGCTGGTTAAAACATTGCTCTGGGCTTTATAAGTATATGTATAATGTACTAAAAAAAACCTATATAATCTGTAAAACTACGCTTTTTCTTTAACCCATCTGAGGGCTGAGGCCATAAGGCCACCAACTAACTGGAAATCTGTGGAAATGAGGCAGCTCCAAATAGAGACAGGATGGGAGCATTTGCTCGCCTGGACAGACATAAGACCCCTCACCACCCAATAAGAATAATTCCATTCAGTTTTGTTAACATATTGTGAAATGCCAAGTTTACGCCAGCATGAGCGAACAGAGTCTATGGGAGCTGCGGAAACAAGAAGGGGTTTACATCCACTTGCAGGCTTTTTCCACAGACCCCATTGGGTGTCAAGAGGAGTATCGGTCAACAGACAGAAGAGGAGTCTCTCTCTTGGCCCAGTCCTGGGGAAGGGATAGAGTAACTGCTGTGGGAATGGCACGAAGTCCCACATAAATCCTTCTCTGTCTTTTCTGTGGAACAAAGGCTTTAAGCAGCTACAGAAGGGCAACAAACTCTGTCACCTTCAGGGCATAGGTGAAGACAAGAAAGCTGGGCAGAAGGAATGGGAGAAGAAAAAGAACAAAACAACTAACTCTCTATCTTTGGGGAGAAGCATGAAAATATCCTGAGGTCAGAACATTAAAAATCCTATACTGAGACCCAAGGATGTATTAACTGCCTAAATCAGAAGCTGAGCCAGAAGGGTAAGAAGAACCCTCTCACTGCTCTACAAGGCTAACAAGAGTCAATTAACACGTAACAGCAGTGCATGCTGAGGAAAGGGAAAGAACCTGGGGAGAGACCAGGTCTGAGGTGCCAGCACAAAAGGAAGAGCTCAAGCTAAGGGTGGAACACAGACCTAAACACAAAGTGACACGAAACATTAGAAGTCTGTGGTGCTGAGGATAACAACAGCCAAAAGAACACTGAAGCCCCACTCAGCTCCTAACCAGATTCACTCAACACCTCAAACTAAATGGCTAGCAAGAGAAGAGGCATCTCATTTCCAGATATAAATATCATTTAGCTCAGTCTGCAGTCTCCTTCACAGAATGTCTGGGTTTCAGTCAAAAATTACATGATATACAAAGAAGAAGAAAAAGTCTCAAAAGGTAAAATGGTCAATGGAACCAGGTTCAAATATGACCCATGTGTTTGGACTACCATACAATTTAAAATTTAAAATTACTATTTAAATGTAAAATAGCAATGATTAATTTGTTAGAGACTCTAGTGGAAAAGGTAGAAAATATGGATAAATAGGTGGAGAATTTCAGCAGAGAGATGGAAATTAAAAGAATCAACTGAAAGTGCAAGAAATGAAAAGTATAGTGACAGAGATGAAGAATGTCTTTGAAAGATTCATTAGTGGCCATGACACAGTAACTGGAAGACAAGCTAAGTCAGATTTTCCCAATGAAATCACGCAAAGAAATAACCGAAGATGCATTCTTAAAATATCACCCATATAAGTGATTAAGAAATAGAAATAATTAAATTTTAATAATTATTTTGTTTATAGAATTTATACTTCAGAAGTTATAAAAGCTTGCAACTATACTAAAACTTTTGAGAATATACACAAGCTCATAGACAAACGTATATTTTAGATACATACTGCTGTATTTTATTTAACATTTAAGTTAAGATCGTTGCTTTCTATTTTGTTCATGGGTGAGCATATTCACTTTCCTTCTTTTGCCATCTATTATCCTGTCCCAGTTCATCTTTTTCTTTTTAAATTAGCCAGATTTATTTATTTGTTTTGTTAAGATCAGTATTCAATTAATCAGTATTCTCCAGAAAAACAGAACCAATAGAATTTCTCTCTCTCTAGATAGATAGATAAATAGATGCACAGAGATACAGATAATATAGATTTAGATGTAGATTTTATAATGAGTTGGCTCCCACAATTATAGAGGCTGAGAAGTCCCAAGATCTCCAGTCAGTGAACTGGAGGCCAAGAGAGCCAGTGACGTAATTTCAGTTGGAAAGATGGCAAACTCAAGACCCAAGAAGAGCCAATGTTTCAGTTCAAGTCAAAGGCTGGAAAAGATGGATATCCCAGGTTGAGGAATAAGACAAGAGGAGTTTCCTCTTACTCAGCCTTTTTTTGTTCTATTCAGGCCTTCATTGATTGAATGAGGACCACCGACATTGGGGAGGGCAAGCTGCCTTACTCAGTCTACTGATGCAACTGTTAATCTCATCCAAAACTACCCTCACAGATACACACAGAATAATGTTTGACCAACTGTCTGGGCACCCCATGACTTAGTCAAGTTGACATCTAAAATTAACCATCCAAATATTATCTGTTCTTCAATATTTAGGTAAACTTACCTTTGAAAAAAAATATTTTAACCCGATGTGTCCTTTTTCAGGGGGATACTTAAAGAATTTAAAGATATTCTGGTTTCCTATTTTCTTTTTAAATCAATTTTGCTAATTTATGTTTTCCTATGAAAATGTCCATTTCATCAAAGTTTTAAAGTTATTAGCTCATATTTCCTCCTATATTTATTATTATTGCTATTATCATCATTATTATGATGACTATTGTGTTCCTCCTCATTCCAGCTAATAATTTCAACATGATGAGTTATTTCTGTGCTCTTGTTTTCTGTGCTTCCATTAAATAATTAGGACATGTACTTACACAGTTATTTGAACATCTATACAGCTACAGTTCAAACCAGATCATATTTTGGCCACTTTTGAATTCTGTCTTGCAAGGACATTGGCAATATCACAGATCGAGACACACAGTCAAACATATGGCCTTGCCAAGTCCTAGTTGATCTGTAGACCTGGGTGTAGAGTGCAGCTTCCTGCAGTCTTCTCCAGGAAGGTCAGTCCTACATGAGGCCCCTGACTTCCAGATGTGGTTTCTCAATTCTATTCTGACCTTTCACCGTTCTCCGGCTTAAAATATCCTAGAGGCGTTAAGCTACTTGTCACTGCTCTGTGTTCCTGAACCTGCAGCCTACATGTTATAGTTCTGGCTCTGGTCACTGTTTTTGTGTGTATGGTTATGTTTTGTGTATATGGTATGTCTTAGTCTGTCCAGGTTGCTATAAGAAAATACTATATACTGGGTAGTTTATTAACAACAGAAATTTATTTCTCATGATTCTGGGGGCTGGAAGTCCAAGATTAAGGTGCCAGCATGGTGGGGTGAGGGCCTTTTTCTGTGATGCTAACTTCTTGTACCTCACATGGGAGAAGTAGCTAGGGAGCTCTCTGTGGCTGTTTTTATAAAGGTACCAATCCCATTCATGAAAGCTCCACCCTTATGACCTAGTCATCTCATAAAGGCCCCACTTCCTAATAACCATCACCTTGCAGATGAGACTTCAACATATGAAATTTTGAGAGACAAAAACGTTCAGACCATAGCATGGTCCCTGAAATATTTGCATTGTTTTAAAAATGATAAAGTAGTCTTATTTGTATTATCTTACAATGTACTCGAATTTAAATCCCCAAATGGAAGTATTTATAATTGCTTCATTCTCTAATTTATTCCCAATGCACAGAAAAAATGTGTATAATATTTTAAGTACTCATTCAAATTAGTTAAATGAATGACTCTATTTTTATTTCTGTCCTGGGTCTAGGTTGAGAGCAGCGGTAGAGTTTTACGACACGATTCATAGAAGTACATAAACCTATCTAGGAACGTTTATTAGACAAACTCGTCTTAGAGTTGAAACATTTTGCTAGGTTAGTGATGATACCTCATTTGGTTCTATCAGATTTTGTCCCCAAGCTAAAGTGACCGTCCCTGCCTTCTCTTCCACATGAGTACAAATGTAGAGTCAACAAAATACTACGAAGGCTGCATTGAGTGTATTCACGCAGTTCTCCTAATTATTCCTCACGTCACTCCTGGGAGTTTTGTATTATTTATCCCAATTTACAAACAAGGCATTTTCTCACACCGCTTAATGGCAGAGCTGATATTAAAGACCCATCTAGTGCACAGCACACAGATAATGCTACACTTCTTTGGAATTTATATGTGACTGGCTTATGTTAATAGCTATCTTTTCTCTCATTTATCTTCGTCTCACACTGGATGACAGTCGTCTCATTTTATATGGCTTTTTAGAGCCCAAGAAAACTATTTTTGTGTGACCTGAGTATTATTGATTTATGTTGTGTTTAACATTCACCTTGGGTGACTACTTGAGAAATAAGACTTGCATCCATGACCCTCACCCAAGCCTGGTGAAAATACATATTTGGCATCAACAGGCTGCCTTCTGGAAAGGTGAAGATTGCCCTTTAATGTAGAGTCTGAGGAAGCAGAAAAGTAAAACCTGGTCATAGCAATTCTATCTATGTAGTTAAATTTACAGAGAGGTTGGATCAAGGTTACAACCCACTACCTGTAAATGAAATAAAGGAAAACTGATGTGACTAAGATTTTTTTGACATCGTATAAAAGAACAAGAGAACTGAATCTAAAGATCAATCTTTTAAAGGGCTACTGACACGACATTTAATAAGACACGTTTTTAGAGACACTTAATCTTCTAAAGTAAGTTTCTGAAGTACGGGCTTCTAGATTTTAGCCTGAATACATCACATTTTCTGAACCACACCAGCCATTCTGAGAACATCAGAATCTGAGATGACAGAGATTTAGCTATGATATAAGCATAGCAATATGCAAACCAGAGTGAACAACATAATATCCTATTGGCTTCATTGAACTTTTAGGTGAAAATTCTGGGTGACACTATTGAACATTATTTAATACCTTAAATTATGTTATTTGCTTTTTGCTTTTTTTTTTTTTTTGAGGAAGATTAGCCCTGAGCTAACTGCTGCCAATCCTCCTCTTTTTGCTGAGGAAGACTGGACCTGAGCTAACATCTGTGCCCATCTTCCTCTACTTTATATGTGGGATGCCTGCCACAGCATCGCGTGCCAAGCAGTGCCAGGTACGTACCAGAGATATGAACAGGCAAACCCTGGACCATCGAAGCGGAATGTGCACACTTGACCCCCACACCACCAGGCCGGCCCCTATGTTATTTGATTTTTAAGCAGTCCCCTACTGTCAGCTGTCAAGACCTCTAAAAAAAACTCTAATTTTTAAAAGTTCAAATGAAAATATTATGGTATAACATTTCTTTCCAAGTTACATTAGGTTAGATTATTCCCATAAGGGTAACTTGTGAGTAAATAACCTACCAAAGTATTGAATAGGGTTCAATTTTCAGAGTTTCAGGATATCATGCCAGAAATCTAATGATTTTTCTGAATCTTATGAGATTCAACAATATTTTAAAGCAAACAAGTATAAGCCCACATACATATTATTATAATTAGACAAGGTCTCTTTCACTGCGATGTGCGCATCTTCCCAAATTGAGCCACTGTTTTCTTCTATAATACATGATGTTAATTTGTAATAACAGTCTTTCTCACAACCATATATAGGGACAATTCAAAATATAAATGCTACTGTCTTTTTAGCTGTGGGATCTCTTAGCATTTTCCTTTTGTTACTAGAAGATAAAAGGTCATTTTACTTTAAAAAGGATGATTTTAGCCAATCTTAGTTTTGCTTTAGGATAAAAATAATGCAAATTTAGGGGCCGGCCCAGTGGTATAGTGGTTAAGTTCACACGCTCCTCTTTGGTGGCTCGGGGTTCAGTCGTCTGGATCCCTCATGCGGACCTACACATCTCTCATCAAGCCATGCTGTGGCTGGCGTCCCACATATAAAATAGAGGAAGATGGGCACGGATGTTAGCTCAGGGCCTATCTTCCTCAGCAAAAAGAGGAGGATTGGTGGCAGATGTTAGCTCAGGGCTAATCTTCCTCAAAAAAATAAAATTTAAATAATGCAAATGTAACACAGAAAGAAAAAAGAATGAAGTGTACAGCATCATAGTAAAATATCTGGGCCTGAGAGGAAATACTAGAAATACCACTCACCATGAAATCTTATAGAAATGTAAACACCAAGAAATAATCATTCAATATTTTGTTGTAATCTCTTCCAATATTTTACTGTCAATGCAGATTTAATATGCTGTATATAGAGTTTTATATCCTTCCACTCCACACTGTCATATCCTTCAACATTGCATCGTCGGTTCTGCTGTAATGCAGCATGTATGTTCTTAAAAATCACCATGCTATGCAAAATCGTACAATTAAAACACACGCACACAGAGCTTAAGGAGAAATGAGGGCTGAGTCACGCCACTCAATAACTCTGTGAGCGACCTGTCAGAAAAAAGATGGGAATCTAATAAAAATGGCGGCAGTTTTACACATGTTAAATGATTATAGGATTTATAATACTATAATGTACTTTACCTTCAAAAAGACCTCAACTTAGCTTGTGCTAAAGTGAAGCAGCTAGTAGATGTCTGAGGTTTTTGTGTTTGTCTGTGATGTGTCTCCCCGTGCAGCTCAGCTCAGCTGAGTGCAGTTTTCTGCATCTGCCCAGTCTTTCTTGTAGATGAAATCCACCATTAACAAATACAAAATCCCCAGGATGCTCAAATTGTTCCCAATATATCAATCCTATTGGGGCAAATTCATGTTTTCAAAGCAAGCATTATACCAGAACTGACTGTATTATATGTATTGTGCTTTTTTTGTTAGTTGTTTTGCCATAAAAAATATTCATAAAGACTTCATAATACTCCCAGAGAAAAAAATTTATGTAGTCTTCTGCTGTTGTATACAGAAGTTGTTTCTAATTTTGTTTTATGCTTTTGGAATATCTTTATAATCATTGACATGTGGATAGATCTTTAGGATAAATTAGGACAAAGTATATATAACGAGTAGGTAAAAGTAAGAATTTGAAGTCAGTTCTCACTCTATCATTTAAAATTTATTTGAACTTGTACAAATTACCTAGCATCACCAAGCCTCAATTTCTTTGTCTGTAGAGTGGAGATGAAAGCATTACCTACCTCCTAGAGTGGGAGAGAATGGAAAGGTAGAATATTCAAAAAGCAATCAGCTCAATATTTAAAATATGTAATCCGCTCAATAAATGGTATATAGTCCCAGGACTTCAATGATCTGAGTTGAATATTAAATAATTTTGAGGTTTCCAAATACATTTTAGCAAATTACTTTAAAAAAAAATCAGTGCAAGAGAGAGCCTTTTGTCATAGCTCAATCTTATCAGAACTATTATTTAAAAAAAACAATCAGCTATTTTTAAAGGCACATTCCTTTCTTTTTTTTGGTTACTAATGAGGTTGAATATACTTTCATAGGATAGTTTCCCAGTGGCCCAAAGTTTTTTCGACTCTACCAGATGCCTCCCTTTGCATTCCCTTACCACATGGTCCTATGTTGCTAACTTTCGGTTTAAGTTTGGAAGTACCTTTAATGAATCTCCTGTCTTCCTTATCTCTTAAATGCCTGATTTTTTTCTTTCCTGCTCATCATCTCCCTTCCTCATTCTGTTCGTCTCTTCATCCTCATGTGACCGAGCAAAAACCATTCAACCAAGTTTGTAGAGCATCTCTTGTCACCCTCAGTAAAGAGCACTCTCTCTCCTCCCGAGTTTCTCCCACGCCATCCCCTATGCTATCAAACTTCTTGTGTTGCTAGGACAGGCTGGGTAAGCACAAACTTTATGGAAGACAACTAAAGGAGCCAGAGGAACTAGTGAGATTTATATTAGAATCACTTCCAGACTCTGATTTATTTGAAAATTCCAGGGCTGACCACAAGGTAAGAGGAAGTGTACTGGGTTTTGAAGAGAGTGTATTCTTCTCTTTGCTGGTAATCCTTTCTGATAACCTGTCTTCATTTTTCAATTATTTTATTTGCTTGAATTTTGACTTGGTCTTCTTAACATCCTGCTTGCAAAGATCTCCGCCACATAGGTTCTATGATGGGACCACAGATCTCTTTAGTCAACATTGTCAGAATCTCAGTGCGGAATTAACCCAGCTGACTTTTATACAGTCGAGTTCAACTTGCCATTTCTCACACATGCCTTATCTTTCTTTTTCTCCGTTATAGTTATTTTCATCCTTTACTTCGGCTCTCATGGCCATTTGTTTCCAGGTTTATTACCTCTATGTATACCCCAACTTTGTGTGTGTGTGTGTGTGTGTGTGTGTGTGTGTGTGTGTGTGTGTTCAGCTTAAATGCTACCTCTTTCATGGTCCAGTTCTCTTAGTGCAGGTTCTCCAGAAAAGCACAGCCCTAACCAAAGATGTGGGTGTTATAACTTTATTAGTGTATAACCTCTGGGAAGCAGAAAGGAGGAAAAAGAAGAGTGGGCAGGGGAAATGAATGAGTCAAAATGAAGGCACATTTCTCAGATGTCTACCACCTGGTGTCTATCAAGTGACGCCTACTGTTCAATCTCATCAGACCATCTTCCAGCACTGTATATAACCACAGTGTCTCAGGATATTCCATGGGGTGCGTTGCGTTGAAGGAGAAAGGGAAATGAACATATCTGTCCTTTCCTTATCCCACTGGTCAAAGGTTTACCCCTCAGGGTGTTATCTCTTCTACATCCCGGGTTGCTCACACCTGACCATTAAGTGGCTCCCAATGTCTCACAGGGTTCAGTGTCAAATGGGAAGCCTTACAGCAGGAGGTGAGAGGCATGAGGAAAGGGGCTGCCATATTTCATTTTAGTGAAATTGGGAAAATCCCCTACAGGGAAGTGCCTGTAACAAGAAATAGAGGCTAGTGAGGCCAGGAGGATCAGAAGGCATACAAAGTTGTTAGTATATCCCCCCAACCGCAAAGCTCTCTGCTACAAGTGAACCCCCTTCAGATGGTTAAACCTGCCCGGCACTATATGTTTATCTTTTGTCAACTTAACTGTAACACAATGAAGTGAGCAATAACGTCATGTGTGTCTAACTCCATGGGGGTAAATTATATGTATTCCTGTAACTTTTAGAGTATTGTGGACAATCAATGTTTATTAGATGAATTAATAAATGTACATAAAATATAGTAAGCTCTTAGAGAACAGGATTTTTCTTTAATATTTTATATCTCCCTGCAAGCCCCAATTCATTACACTTTCATGCACCTAGTTAGCAATAAATAATCATCGTTGAAATGAGTCAATAGAAAAAAATCACAGAAAACAGAAATTAAACCTATGTCAAGAATTGTAAAAGGTCTGATAATTTACCCTACTTGCAAGCTAAAATTCTAGACTGCCAGTTTCATGAATGCTGGCTAAGATGTGAAATTCTTGGGTCAGAAATAAAGGACATTTATTACTCATAAAAATCGCGGTAAGCCAGAATATCAACATTTTTTTGCAACTAGTTCCACAGCCCTAATTTCCTCAGAGCAGCATGACAAGGCCAGGTGACACCTAAATATACAGTAGGTTGCATTATAGGAGAGGAATCTGAGCTTTGGGAACATAACTTTTGTATAATGGCCAGTAAATAAACTTGCCCTTTGCTGTGGATAGAGATGCTATCTCTGTCTTCCAAGACTGATTACTTTGAAAACATCCTTGACATTTTGGAGCAAAGATACTATGGAACAGAGGCCTTCAGTACCTCTGCTTTATTGCAAGATAAGCAGAAATGTGAGATGCCTGTGGGGAATTGTCTTCCAAAAATAGACATGACTTTTTCCTACAGTGTCTTGATTTTTGGTAAAATTTCCTAAGATTCTGTCAGCCACTCTAATTAATATGACCTAAAGAGAGTGGGGTGAAATCTGTTCAATTTCTGTCGTATAGCATCTAATGAAGGCTCCCATCAACAGGACTCCAAGTAGCCAGATGAGGCCAACATGCAGTAGTGACCTCAACCATATACTCCAGTGTACTGGACACAGCCAGCTGAACAAATGTCAGAAACACTCAGGGCCCCCTTAGAATGTCAGGTAGATTTCTCTTCAATATTCTCTATTGACATCTTCCCTTGGCCTATGGCATTAATCCAGGCACAATGAGATATATTAGCAATTGTACCAACTCTACCCTGGCCCACAAGGAGGAACTCACTATCTCTAATGACCCTGGTCAGTGAGTTGAGGCTGACCTAATGCCTTCCAGGGCCCAGGTTATTATCACTAACCACATGAGCTAATGTCAGGGACAAATCTGTAACACCTCTTCTAATTAGATGACTCCAATTGTAGTCATATACACAATGCCTGTGGTGTGTTCATAAATACATAAGTAATCCCTCCAGGAAACTTCTCCAAGTAACAAAGGGTAGCCTTATTTGGAATAATAATCCACAGTCATCCAAGATCTACATGATCTACTGGTGTTTTTTCCCTGAACACTGAGGTCTCATGATCAGTATAGATCATCACGTTTTCAGGAAGGAAACAAAGTAATGTCTGGCTTCCGCACAAGAGGTACCATCTCAGGGACATATAGGGTGCCCATAGAAAGAAAGTGGTGTTTGAAATTTCAAGGTCTTTGCAAGTGGGAAATCCATCATTTGGGAGTCACAGGTTGACAGTGCCTCCAATGTGTCTTCATGGATAGCCAGCAAGCCCCATGGTTCCCAGTTTGGTTGGAATGATTAATTATAGTCATTATTTTTATAGGTGCTGCCTGAGGACTGTCAGTGTAATCCATGCTGTTTGTTTCTGCAACCATCTGAGTGGCATCTGTGATTCCGTGAATTAACTAGCAATGCGACTAGGAAAGATACATGAATACTCAACAGGTGGTTGTGTGGGAAGGGCAGGAGCTGGTGCCAGCCACCTATGATTTCAATAGTCTTCTCTATAAGGTTAATATCAGTGGTGTTCAAATTGTGGTCAGAGCCACAGTCTAACTGTTTGACCCAGCAGCCAGTTAAATTTAAGGAGCTTGCAGCAGTTTGGGAGAATCACACCAGGGCATTTACTCTCTTTAGGAAGACTCCAGGCTGGACCTGAAAGATAGAAGATCTTTACTGTTCTTCCCTCCCCCATACATCTTGAAGTAGGTCTTACCCTTTTAACATGCTGGATCTGTTGTCCTCCCTTCATCATAAAAAGAAAAATGAAGTGCCCCATTTTAGTAGCTAAAACCCTATCTTTTTCCAAGAATTCTCTACTTTCACACAGATCATATTTTGAAAGGATTAGCATGAGAATTATGAGGACGTATTAATAGAATTTACAGATACCAGTAGGTCTCCACTTTGACCCATACATAGCTTGGCAAGCAGTGTTCTCAAACAAATGGTGATTATCCTCACAATCTAGGGCCAGGTCAGTTCAACAAGGGAATGCAGGTAGCTACACAAGAATTAAGTTGGAATGCTCTGGGCCCATTTTTGGTTGAGTGGCCACTGAGCGGAGTGACTATGTCCATCTTGCAGCAGCCCACATTCAGTCCAGATCAATCATCAGTTGACCAGGCTCAGGCATTAAGAGGAATCTCTGTGAACCAAGGACCCAAAAAAGCATGTGGATTTGTTTCAGACAGTGGGAGCAGGGAATAAAGTTTCCCCAAAGTGGATTGCCGGGGTGCCATTGGAGCTGGTCCAGATGCGTTTGTCAATGATAAGCAAAATCAGACACTAGGTAAAGCGGCAAGATTTTATTCACTACTAAGTACTATAATAGGGGAAAGAGTGCAGACAGAACTGAACTCAACTTCGATTTGTGCAGAGGTGACTGGGCATTATAAAGGGATAATGAGGGCCTAGGGAGGGAGAACTTCCCAGGGCTTGAGTAGAATCAAGAGAGTGGAAATTTACAAAAACAAAGAGGGTTGGTTAATCTGTGTTTGCAAACTGGATCTATGAAAGTGAGGCCCTCGCCCTCCCTCTGGGAGAGGGAGTGAGAGTTACCTCCTTAAACGTTGCATCCACAGAGACAACTCTCAGGTCCTTGAGAAGATAACTGTGGATGGTAAAAGATTTTCATCTCAAAGGGGCAGAGAAAGGATGTGTAATTGAGGGCTTTCTCAATTATTCCAAGAGGGGGGTTCATGGGCCTCTCTGCTATCACCAAGTTTTGGCTGAAACAAAGAGTAAATTTTCCTGGCAGCACTGAGCTTCCTCAGACAGGCATTTTTAAGGGAGGCTGGGGTCATCCTAGGATGTAGCCTTGAGCTGTTAGAAATCATGGCAGCACTTTGGTTTAGATTGAATGTCTATGTCCCCCCTAAAATTCCTGTGTTGAAACTGTAATCCTTAATGTGATGGTATTAGAAGGCAGGGCCTTTTGGAAGTAATTAGGTTTAGATGAGGTCAGGAGGGTGGAGACCCCATGGTGAGATTAATGTCCTTATAAGAAGAGGAAAGACTAGAGCTCTCTCTCTCCTCACTGTGTGAGGACCCATTGTCTGCAAGCCCAGAAGAAAACTCTCACCAGGAGCCAAATCTGCCAGCACCTTGATCTTGGACAGCTCAGCCTCCGGAACTGTGAGAAGTCAATGTCTGTTGTTTAAGCGACTCAGTCTATGGTATTTTGTTATAGTGACCCATATTGACTCAGACACATTTGTTCAAGTCTCTCAGTGTGTGGGGGGTGGACAAAATAACCTGTGCTGAGGATTTGTACTTTTATAGGTGAAGGTTGAGGGCTGATGGAGAAGATGGTTCAGAGGTACCTGACTAGAGTTTGGTCAAGGAGACAGTCTTTGTTACATTGTTGAATTTCCATCTGAAAAGTGAAGGTCATTAAGCCTGCCCCACATTGCGAGTCCTTGAGTCTGCATCACACACCCAAAATGAACTTATCAGTTGCAAGACCTCCTGAGGTCAGGTGTTTGGTTTGAACAAAAGCCCATAGTACCATTAGGAAGCTAATGGCTGCTTTTCAAGCAGAGTATCTGGTGGTTGTGTCAAGGGAGCGACAAGTCCAAAGCCCCAGAAAGTTGTCTCTATGTGGAGAGTGCCTCCCTTTGCCAAAGGCTCCATTTGGCAAAAGCATCAGTCAGAGAAACTTGCAGCTCAAAGTACTCATCACAGTTGCAGGTTCCCAAAGGCCCTAGCACTTCTCTACATGAGGCATCCCATAATAAAAATAACTTTTTTGGAATCTATGTGACAGGGATGTGCAAGCACAGAACACCTTTACTCCTACTATATATTTGGAAGCAGACACAGCGACTAAAGCATAATGAGTTGGTACATCTCTCCCACTCCCAAGGTCAAGGTCAATTTCACTTCCTTTCTCTGCTGAAACCCATTAGGTGAATTGGGGCATCCTCTCTCCCCATAGCATCAAGGAGGTTGCTCACACAGTGACTGGGGTTCCAACAGTCATATAAATTGGAGCCCATTCTCTCCCTGAAGTTTGAGATCCCAGCTTCATCCCTAACCATCTTTTTCCTTAAGCCAGCTCAGGTGTCAGCAGCAGGGAAGGGAGACATCAGGGTCATGAAAGGAGAGTGTGGCTCCACACCAGTGCACAAGACACATTGACTGTTGTTTATGAGTGGTGTGGCTCCTGCTTGCAGCTCAACTAAACAAAATTCATGTTTTTGGTCCTCCTTATGTTGAGTAGGTCAGTTTTTACTGACACTGTCTATTTCAGCTTTGGGGACCTCTTGACTCAGTCATGATAGCTACATTGCTCTCTGCGGGGTTGCAAGGTTTGCACCCTTTGGCTGACCTGAGCTGGACTCACACAGCAACATTTTTTCTTAAGAAGTCCACCCACCTTAGTGTCCCCATATCATAGTAACATCTCTTAAGTTCTCTCCTGTTTTCAACAAATGGGCTAGGAGAGCCTTCCAGGAATGCAGGGATGGCTAAAGTAATTTATCTATAATTCCTTTGTTCAATCTCTTATTCTCTAGTGGGTCACCTTGATCTGTTATGTAAACCCAGCCAAGAGTAATAAGAGCCTCATACTAGGGACAGCCTTTTCTATGTCTTCCCATGAGAGTTGTCTGTCCCAGGGAAATTCTCCCAAAAGGGGCCAAGCTCCCTTATAGCAGCCAGCACGCATTGCAAAAATCTCTAGCACCTTTTACTATTGTCTTTGAATGATCTAAAGTTGGCATGAGAGACTGTGGAAGGGGCTGAGCCGTCAGATGGCTGGTTGTTGCCATCCTTCTTTAACAAAACATTGTACACACTCTCATCTCCCAAGCAAGTCAATCAATGTTCTCACACTAAATCTGGTTCCTACCCACAGTGCTTCCAAATTTCACTCCTCTCACTTTCAGTTTAGGTAAGAATCTCTGCAAATGTTGTCTGAAAGGGGTGGAAAATTCTTCACACCCAAGAAGAATGTTAGTATTAGTTTTTACAATGGGGCAAACCTGAGCCTGGCATCAGACTGGGTAGGAACTACACCCTTCCTGAAGAGAGTTAGCCACAACTAGAGCACTATTTGGACACAAATCTTTGACCCTACTTTATAGAACTCAGCTTGCAACTATTTCCTCAGTTGCTACTCATCAACAGCCATGGTCTGAAAAACCATTGATTGCTCAGTTAACTGTGCATTTTGGTCAATGGGGTTGCTGTTGATGACCATGAATTTCTCTCAAATCTTGTTAATCTGTCCAAGAGGTCCTTTTTTGTTCCTATTCCAGAGAGTCATGCCTTTGTCAGCATTCCTCTGCTTATGGCTAAAATTGTAAAGGTATGATGTTGTACAGTTAGCCTGCCATAGGTTCACGGATGCTGGCTGGGCTGGAGACACGAGACTCCTGGGTCAACACAAAGGACTTGATTACACACAGCGATAAAGGAGCCAGAGTATCAGCATTTTCCTGTCCCAGTTCTCTAAGTCCTAATTCTCAGAAGGTGACACTGAGGGATCCACTTGCATATGCAGTGACGTCCATTGCAGAAAAGGAAGCCTGAAATTAGGGAACCCAAAGCTTTTACAATAATTTCAATAAGTAAATCGGTCCTTGGCTTCTGAGAGACACACTCTCTATCTTTTAAGGCTTTATGTAAACCTTCCATTTGCTTCAGAGGGAAGCTATCTATATCTCTGTCTTCCAAGATGATTTGCTTCACAAACATCCTTGTAGAGACACTTTGGAACAAATAATCAGAAACTCTGCTCTCAAGAGTGTAGAAACACAGGAGATCCATGGAGAATTGTCTCCCTAAAACATAATTAATCTCCTCAAAATAATTTTATTTGAATCTAGCACCTACGGCAATAATTCTTAAGCTTTGTTTTGCAGGCCATATTAAGAGTCATTTGTGATTCCATGGATGTCTTTTCCAGAAAAATATTGCAAATATTAATACTCAAAAAGTTAGTGTTCAAAGGCTATCTGATGCCCACGTGTAGATCCGGGACTCCCCAGTCAAGAATCTTGACCTTAAGGATTTTTCTTTAATGTAAATTGTTAACTGCTATAAGATTACACATTGAAGGGTTTTGATATGGTAAAGAATTAAAACTGGGGAATTAAAATCAGTACTAAAACAGAGCCATTCATAACTCATTCTCTTCCTCCTCTCTCTCTTCATACCATAGCTGTAGTCCTGCATTGCAAATGGTCAAGTTTGCTTCCAGTAAGTTAGACGGTATGGTAGACCCACCCAGACATATTGATGTTTTAGTGCTGAGGGAACAGAAGATAATGAGATGCTCTGAGAAACATGAGCTAGACTTCCCTGCTGACTCAGATGTCTATTTTTAAATTGTAGTTTATTTTTTCTTGCTTTTTACTTTCCCACTCTATTTGTCTCTAGGAAGCTTGGACTTACAGGAGACGTCACGAATGAATGTTTGCAACAGGGTTACATACAACCTTGCTTTACCAGTAATTATTTTTAACTAAAGACTTTTATCTTAAAGTTTAATATAGGCATGAAGGTAATTTGGACTCCACTTACAAATTTAGATCTTGTAATCAATACATCAACTCTTTCAGCATAAATACAATAGAAGTTTTTATATCAGTGTTCCAGGAAGACTTGTCAAATATGAAGGAGTCCTCTTCTATGATATCAATATTTTACAAAACCATCAGATGCTCTTAAGAGCTTATACTGTTAGCATTCATGCATAATTTGCTGTTGTTTCTCTTAATGATGAAAGGATTATTTTTGGATTGTATTTAGATCTTCAGTACTAAATTTTTATGAATGATTAATTATAACGAATGTTTTGCCTTAAATTATAATATGGAACATTGAAGGATTGGTCCACTTTTAGAAGATTGAAACAGCTCTAAAAGGTCACGGAATCCTACCTGCAAAATTTATATAAATACACAGAAGAATAAATAAAAATAAGGAATAAATGAGGTTTGAACCAACGTTAAGTTGTGTGTAATGCATAGTCAACATGAGTGGACTCACTCAAATATAAAAGCATTTGGGGCCATTCAGTTCAGAGTGCATAAAGTGTTACAAAAAAAAAAACTTTTCTGACTTCGATTACTTAATTCAATGTTCTACTGAGGATCAATTGAGTTAGTTTGAAAAACTTCAGTTTAATATAATTATATCCAATTCAAAAAAAATGGGGGATAATATCCTGACTGCAGGCAATGCACCAAACTGTGTTGCCTTAATTACATTATTTAACTCAATCAATACAACGAGAGGAAAATGAATTAAGAGGTAGAAGAATGAGACCTGAGGAGTATTTTCTTAGGAAAATACTTGAAAACTCTACAATATGTACAAGCCTGATGATATGTGAGCAAAAATTAGAAAACATTGTTTCTGAAAAACAGAAGAGTTGGCGTTCCTCTCAAAAGCACTGCAATTCTCAGGGCTTGCCTAGTTCTGTCAGTCACTACTGTTTCCTGTAATGCACAACTGGAGATAGCCTTTTCCTCGCTGTCTTGGATTATTTCTGAAATTAGGAAGGGCTATTAAGGAAGTCTAGTAGAAAAGGAGGAAGCTCATCTTTGTTGCTCAAGACCTAAGTCTGATCTTTGATCTCTGTCACATTTGTGAGATCAGATGCCCAGTCTCTAGCCCTGTCCTTACAGTTACTCCTGACCTTATTTGCCTATACTTCTCCTTCAAACTGGATTGTATTCTATTATCTAGAGCCACATATGTCCACTCCCCTATCTTGGCTCTTTGCTACTTCAATAAGGAATTTAGTTCCATATGGTTAAACTTTCTAAATCTCCTTGACCCATTTAACCAGTTCATGCCTAGCCATATACTGATAAATACAAAGAGAATAATGAAAATGATATGGTATCAAATATAGTAGACATTGCTTTCATTATCACCTACCTTGTTTCCACGTTTTATGTGCATGTTTATGGCTCCTTCTCTCATACATGAGGCATCTCCTTTCCCCCATCATGGTAAACATGTGGCCCACGCTGGCTTGAGGGCCACCACTCTCTTGAACCCAATCATTTGCCCTGGGATGTTCACATGATCATAGAAGAGTAGGATCTTCCCTCAGGACACTACAGAATTGCAGTCTCTGCTTCTGAGACCTTAAGCTGTTAGGACCAAGTAAACATAAAGAAGATGGGGGCAATCCTTCCAAGACATGCGAAGCCCTACCAGAACTGTAGGCAACATGTAGAGCAAAGTTCAAAGCTAAGAGGGAACTAGAGAGATTTCTCACAGATTTCTTGACTCCCTGAACATTTCAGTTCAGAGAACCAAAACATTTAAAGTTTTTTCTAGAATGAATTTGAATAGACTTTTGTCATTTTGTCCCTCTTTCTCTCTCTCTCTCTTAGTATCTTTGGAAGTGACAGTGTCTCCTCAATGATTTCTTCTCCCTCTGTGGTGCTAGCTATTACCTGGTGGCCCCTTCTTCAAAATTCCAGTACTGGCCAGGCAGCCCCAGCTTCTGAATTCTGCTAAAGCCAGCTTCTTTCTTTGCCTCTCTATCCCCAGGATACTTCCTCCACTTTTAATTTTTACTTTGCTTCACTTTTTTCTATTTTTAGCTCTTCTAATAAATCCACACATTCCACCAGTTCCCTCTATGGAATAAGCTGGCCTGGGTTCCATTGCTCCACATGGACCCCGACTGATAAAGAGACAAGTCACCTTCTCCTTTTCAGGTAGTAAGACAAGTAGATGTAAGGAGTCTTCTGAGTCAGATTTATAAGTTTCCTACATTTCCTTAAGGGTCATTTCATACCAAATCAAACATCTAAAGAAAGCACACTTTTATAAATTGACAATTTAGATACAGTTTACATTTCTGACGTTTCAGAAAGGTCTTAAATCCGTGTATTCTGATTGGTAAGAAAAAATCACAAAGCTTATGCTAAGATTTAATGTCTCATGAAATAAAAATGTGGGGAATTTGATTCACTTACAAGCACTAAAGGAGAAATGAAAGGAGATTATCTTAAACAAATTAATGTCTTCAACAAGAGAGATGCTACAAGATTCTAATTAGCTATGCTGAAAATTTTTCTTCCTTATATTAGAGTTAGATCAATCATTCCACTATTTTCTATGACATGTGTTAGAAAGTGAAAAACCACAATTCAGGGCAGTTGGTAGTTGACATTTTAAAATCATTTTTATTGTACAATGTTTGTGTAATACATATAAATCAGGAGAAAAATATTGAAACTGTAAAATTTTCTTATGTTACAGGGGCTCATATCTTTTTTTTTTTTTTTTTTTTTTTTTTTTAAGATTTTATTTTTTTCCTTTTTCTCCCCAAAGCCCCCCGGTACGTAGTTGTGTATTCTTTGTTGTGGGTTCCTCTAGTTGTGGCATGTGGGACGCTGCCTCAGCGTGGTCTGACAAGCAGTGCCATGTCCGCGCCCAGGATTCGAACCGATGAAACACTGGGCCGCCTGCAGCGGAGCACGCGAACTTAACCACTCGGCCACGGGGCCAGCCCCAAGGGGGGGGCTCATATCTTATTTCCTCCTCATTTAAAATGGTATTAATTTCCAACATACAAATTTATGTGAGGTTTAACTAATCTACCTTCACTCTTACTTTTAACTCCCCAGTTATTTTTGTCTTCCATTTTAACGTCTGCTGTCACTTAGGAAATAAAAGAACAAAACTAGGGAATCTGAACCATTATCTTTAAATACTGAAGTACATAGAAACTTAGCCCATAATTCTAATTATTACTTAAATCCTGTGACTCTTCTCTAACTCTGTAACTTCTTGCATTTAGCTCTTCTGCCATACTCATCGCTCAGAAGAGATACCCTTGGTCTTCCCCTGCATGATGGCTACCTGAAAACCTCAGTGGCTAATTTCATAGAAAATCAGCCATAAAATTAATCTCAAAAATTACCTCACAGACTCATTTTGAGTTCAGAAATATGGCTCTTAAGAAGACAAAGTGGCTTGCTAGTTTACATGGAAAATAAAGTAGCGCTGAGGTTAGAATTTTATTATTCTGTGCCTTTTTACTATTTAGAAGCACACTTAAAATCCGGCCATACTTTTCTCCCCCTGCCTACCACCATCAACTTCAAGATATGACAAATTAAAGAATCAACACCTCGTGTTTAGTTTAGAAGACATTTAAAATTATTTTGCGCTTAGAAGCTGAGAAAGTACAAATACCAACTGACCCTTCCTTTTGTTAAAAAGATGTGCAAACCTTTAGTAGTTTTTCCTCATACTGCATAATCATTTAATATCTGTAACCTTTATATCCCTAGGATCTAGCACATTTCATTGTAGAATAGACATAATAAATATTTATTGAATAGAAAATATATTAGATTGAGTTCCCTAGAAATAGACTCTAAGAAACGAGCAGAGGGTCTGCTGGGGAACTCATCTGGAAGGGCGTGAGGAAGGTAGGATTGGGCAAAGAGAGAGCTGATTTGCTCTGTGGTTGCAACTGAGACCTCAGCCACTCCTAAGGGAGCTCTGGAGCTGGGATTGTCCCAAATTAAGGCAAGGAGTCAGGCCCTTTATCCCTGGTTATTGGCCATGGAATTCTCCCTGGGAAGAAGCATAATCTTCGGTATGGCAACCAAAAGTAATTTCCATAAAGATGCTGCTGTGAGCCATCAGTAGCTACTATTCTCAGTGTCTGGAACATAAGGGAGCCAGCCCTGAAGAGAGTCTGGGTGGGGTACCAAGGTATACATTCGTATTTAACTTTGTCTCTCCCATGCTTAAAGAGATTTCTTTTTTTCTTTTCTGAGGAAGATTTGCCCTGAGCTAACATTTGTGCCAATCTTCCTCTATTTTGTATGTGGGTTGCTGCCATGGCACGGCCGCCAAGTGGTGTAGGTCTGTGCCCGGGATCCAAATCTGTAAAGCCAAACCCAGGCCGCCAAAGTGGAGCACTCTGAACTTAACCATTAGGCCATGGGGCTGGCCCCACTAGGGAGTTTTTAGCTAAAATAAACACAAAACAAAATACACAACCTGACCCCATGGTATCTGTTCTCTTAGTCCTAAATAGCTCCCCTTGTTCAGTGAAGAGAGCTAAAGCTTGCAAAGAAGTGCTCTTCTTTTCCTCGAACACATGGAGATTGGAGCAAGAGCATACAGAATGGTCAGATTGCTGAAACAGAGCTACATGCAGGAGAGGAGCAGAATTCTTATCCAAGTTGGCTGGCTGACATGTTGCAGGTCAACAGTCACTTGTAATCCCCCATGCGTTGCTACGTTGAGATACACATTAATTGATATGTAGAAGGCATCGAAGGTGAACAGTGTTGAAGGCAATATGTATCCTGTCTACAGTACGCACATTATTGCATGGTGTACAGTCAGCTCACCATTCTTTAAAAGTGCCCCCAATAGAATCCTTGCTCCAGATTTGAGCATTTAGCAGGTGATTCTGCCATTTTGGGCTCTGCAGATTCAATTAGGGGTGTAATGTAATCAGGCTTCCAAGTGGTATTCACAAATCTCCTCTAATTTTTTTTTCTTAATATTAAGGTAGTTAAAAAAGACAGCTCCTTAATTTGTTCACTGTTGCTCAATTCAAGTATTAAAAGTGATATGTTTTATTTAATAATAAAATAATAAAAATGAAAAAATGTAGAAAAGCTATCATTCATTGAATGCTATATGTTGGGAATTATTTTTATTATTTTAAAATTTTCCTCATTTAATACTCGAACTATATCTAAAAGGTATTTTATTACTATTCACATTTTACACATGAGGAATCTGGAATAAGTTATCCACATTTAGTTAGTTTGCTAATAAGTGGAGTGATTGGGAGAAGAAAATCTTGTTCTAAATGTCTTGATTTTACTACCTTGAAGTGCCCTGGTCTAATACTGGTCAGCAATTGCTTATCCTAAACATTTGGGATAGCTATCTTTCAGAATTCTTTGACTTTTAAGAAGGCAACACAGGGAATATATCACATAAAATTCTAAAGCACTATGACTATGTTTGGGTCAACACTTTTTTTTTATTTTTTTGGTAGTAAAATATTTTTTTTAATTGCAGCAACATTGGATTATAACATTATATAGCTTTCAGATGTGCATCGTAATATATTTCAAGTTCTGTGTAGATTGCATCATGTTCACCACCCAAAAACTAATTATAGTCCATCCCCTCACATGTGAGCCTAATCACCCCTTTTGCCCTCCCCCTTTCCCTTCCCCTATGGTAACCACCAATCCAATCTCCATTGCTATGTGTTTGTCGCTGTTTTTATCTTCTACTTATGAGTGAGATCATACAGCATTTGACTTTAGAAGATGTTGTATTTATACACAATGCAATACTACTCAGCCATAAGAAATGATGAAATCTGGCCATTTGCGACAATATGGATGGTCCTTGAGGGTATTATGCTAAGTGAAATTAGTCAGAGGGAGAAAGGGCCAACACTCTTTCATCACATACATTATTATTTCTACAATGAAAGGCAGACATGCTCACATTACATTGGGAAAACAAAGGCAATGACTAGCCTTGGAGCAGAACAAGTCAATTAAATTCATAATGATATCAATTCTGTTTTCTGAAGGTTTTGGATTTTATAATTTTGAGTAAAGATTTTTGGCGCAAACTTATGTGGATTTTCAAAATCTATGGTCTATGACCCCTACTTGGGAAAACGTGAGACTGTTATTTCCTCCAGAACTTCCCAGGTGGTAATAGCAGATATTCATTATCCTAACCTGGGGTTTAGGATACTCTCAACCTCAGCACTGTTGACGTTTTGGCCTGATACTTCTTTGCTGTTGAGGTCCGTCCTTTGCGTCATAAGATGTTTACCAGCCTCCCTTGCCTCTACAGACTCTGATGCTAGTTGCAAACCTGCCTTGTGATGAGTGAAAATATCTCCAGACTTTGCCCAATCTCCCTTGAGGGAAAAAATTTCCCCCAGTTGAGAACAAAATGTAAAAGCATGTTTAATTTTAACAATCCTGCTATCCTTTTCTTTGAAAAAGTTTCCCTATCACTTGACATTTTTGTGTTCCTTTTCTGATATTAAAGCAATTCTACCCTCAAATGGAAATGTTTCATTTTATTTTTATTAATGAAGAAATACATGCTTTGTGTTACATATGATGTTTATGAAACGTATTATATGGACTTTTAGATAGAGTTAAAACGTCAATGTAACTGACAAAGTGGAAATAAATGGAGTGGAAAAAATCAAAGGCTAGGTTCATTTGGGAATGCAAACTTAATTTCCTCCATGTTGAACCGTGTCCTATTACTTTATGTTATCTCATTTAATATTTATAATAACCTCATATTTCAGTTACTTATCACATTTTGCACATGAAAGAGTCAAGACCAAGGGAGTTTAAATAGGTTGTTCAATTTGCACACTAGTAAGTGTTTTGAAAATTTCAATGTTTTAAGTTGGACTATAATTTACAATGCTCTTATCTTAAATGTACAGCTCAGTCATTTTTATCTAGGTATACACTTGTGATTACCACTCAGATCATAAACGAGATGATTCCAGCACCCAAGAAAGCTCTGTCATGCCCCTATCCTCTCTGAATATATTCCAGATGGGAGTGTTGCTCTTACTTCTATTACCACAGATTAGTTTTTTCAGTTCTGGGACCCCATAGAAGTGAAAGCATATAGTATGCACTGTATATTTTCTGTCTTATTGTATTCATTAGTATGCCTGTAAGATGCAGTCCTGTTGTTCTATGCTTCAGTATATTACTCTGCTATTCCATCGTATGAATATGCCACAATTCGCCCTTCTACCATTGATTGATGGTTGGATTATTTGCAGTTTGGGGCTATTACAAACAAAGCTGGTATAAACATTCTTCTACTCTGTACATCTTGTATTTTAGTGGATATAATCAACCTTTTTGTTAGGAATTGTATATGCAGGAGTGGAATTGCTAGTCTGTAGGTTATGCTAATGTTTAACTTTAGAAGGCACTCCTCATGTTTTTCCAAATGCTTTTGACTGCTGATCTCACATCAGAAATGTATGAGAGTTTTCATTGTTCTACATCCTTTATCCTGCCAGTCTTCTGAATTTCAGGTATTATGGTAGGATTAATTGGTATCTCATTGTTATTTTTAATTTCCATTTGTCTGAAGAATAATGATGTTTAACAACTTTTCATATGTTAATGGATATTTTGAGATTCTCCTTTGTAAAGCATTTATTGAAATGTTTTGCCCATTTTTAATTGGTTTCTCTCTCTTTTTGTTATTGATTTGAAACAGTTCTGCATTTTGATGGATATGACTCTTTTAAACATAAATAATATATGTTACAAATATATTATCCCATCTGAAGCCAGACTTTTCACTTACTTTATGGTATTTTTATGAGTGAAAGTTTTTATTTTTAAAGTCAAATTGTCTAATTTTTCTTTTATGCTAAGTGCTTTTTGAGTTCCATTTACTAAATCTCTCTGTCTTAATCATGAAGCTATTTTCCTACATATTCTTTTAGGAGCTGTAAAATTTTAGCTGTTACTTTCAGACCTATGATCCATCTCAAGTTAAATTTTGTTAATTTTCTAAATAATTACCTAAGTGATCCAAAACCATTAATTGAAAAAAATCATACTTTCTGAACTGGCATGAAATTATGCCTTTATAAAATCGTGTTAAATTTTGTGAGAAGTTTTTCTGGAGACCCTCTATTCTAGCCCTACATCTATTTGTCAATACCAGCTATTCTTAAATTCTGACTCTTTCCGGAAAGTAGTATTATCTTCTTATCTGGTAGTGTAAGACCTCTAGCTTTCAAGTTGATATCCATGGCTGTTCTTGCATCTTTGTATTTCTGTATGAATTGGAGAATATGAATGTTAACTTATTCAAATCCCTGTTGTAATTTGAATGCTGTTGTATTGAATCTATATGTAAATTTTCGAGAATTGACATATAGCAAATTTCCTGATCCATGAAAACTACATGCTCTTTCCATTGGTTTATGTTCTTTACTTCCTCTCAAGAACATTTCGCAGTTTACGGTGTTTTAGTCTTGAGCATGCTTTAGTTCATTTATTCCTAGATATTTGTTGCTTTTCTAAATACGATTGTAAATTGTGTTTTGTAATTCATTCCCTCTACCTTGCTAGTATATAGAAACACAATTAGAGATTTTTGTACTACTCTGTTTCCAGGAACCCCATTAAGTTCACCTACATGATTACATTAGCTAGGGACTTCTGTACAATGTTGGATTGAAATGGTGACAGTGCTCATGCATGTTTTACACTCACCCGTAAGGAAAAGCTTCCCAAGCTTCATCATGGGATATGATGTTATCTGTACATTTTATAGCATGTTCTTTATTAGATGGAGGACGTGCCCTTATATTCCTGACTTGCTGAGAATTCAATCAAGAAATATTTTTAAAAATTTATAAAGTGTATTTTGTATCTATTGAAATGATCACTTTATCCTTCCTTCTGATAAGGTGATGAATTATATTCATTTGTTTTCAAATATATTAAATCGTCTCTATTTTTGGAATGAATTCCATTGCTTGAAACTTTTTTTTCCATTGTTATGTGTGTAACTGGATTCCTTTGCTAGTATTTTTCCTGGTATTCTTGTATCCACATTCATGAGAGATATTGGTTGCTAATTTTCCTTAACTGAAATGTCCTTGTAAGTTGTGGTATAAAGCTTCTGCCGGTCTTGTAAAATGTGTTTGAAAATATCCTCTTTTTTTACTATCCTCTGCAATTTTCATGCAAGATTGGTATTATCTGTCTCATAAATTTTTGAAAATTCACTTCAAAAACATTTGAGACTGGAATTTTCTCTATGAAAAGGTTATTGATTAAGGATTCAATTTTTTAAAAGACATAGGTCATTCATGTTTTATATTTGTTCGTGTCACTTTTTATGTTATATTTTTCAAAAGATCTGTCAATTTCACGAAAATTTTCAAATTTGTTTTCATAAAGTTCTTAAAATAACCCCCATTATCATCCAAATGTCCATAGGAGCTATACTGGAACCCCCTATGTCAACCCTGCTATTTTTAGTCATTGTTTTTCCTTTATTTTTCTTGATTACTTATGCTAGTGGTTTATGAATATTATTAATATTTTCAAAGAATAAACTTCTCCTTGCATTGGGTTTTGTTTCTCTGTCTATTGTCTATTTTCTTTAGTTCTTTTTTTATTTGTGTTATTTTTATCCACCTTTTCTCTGTGGAATTAATTTGCCGTTATTTTTCTGACTCTTTAGCTGGAAGCCCAGGTCCTTTATTTTTAAGTCTTTTTATTTTCTTTACTAGAATATGCACTTAAAGCTATAAATTTTCTTCTAAGCCATTGCTTGGGTGTATGTCATATGCTCATTATCATTTGGTGATGTTGTAATCATCTATTGATTTTCTAGTTATCTTTTTATTCTTGACTTTTAATTTAATTCTACAGAAGTTAAAAACAACACTGAATTATTTAAATTATTAAAATATATGGATCCTAGCTTTGTTGTCAGATATATGATCAATTTTGGTAAATGTTTTACCTACACATGAAAAAATTTGTATGCTGCAGTCATTGGATATAGCCCTTTATATATGTCAATTAATTCAAGTCAGCTAATATTCATGTTTAAATATTCTATAGTATTGATGATTTTCTGTCTACTTTTTCTATTGGTGACTGAGAGATGTATGTTAAAAATTCCAAATGTAATCCTGAGGTTGTCTATTTCTTCTTTAATTTCTTTCCATTTTTTTTATATTTTGAAGTTGTGTTATTAGAGGTCCATACTTATAATTGTTATGTGTATCTGTTTATTTGAGCCATTCATCATTATGAATGATTTTTCATTAATACTTTTTGCATTAAATATTTTTCTCACTGATACTAATATAGCCACATCAAATGTATCTTTCTGACTACAGGATACACAATGTATCCTTAGATCCTTTTACTTTAAATTTTTCTATGATATATATTTAAAAGTATATCTTGTAAATACTATGTACTTGGACTTTGTTTGTTATCTGGTCTGATAAGCTTTTTAACAGCTTTACTCGGGTCTGGTTGATATACATTAAACTACACACATTTAGGGTGTACAATTGATAAGTTTTACTACAATTTATAGTAACAGAAAATAGACTGGTAACAATCTTTATTGACTTATTTCTCCTTGTGTTTGTTTAATCAAATATTGCATTATCAATATTAACATGAAATCTATTTTTCTAGCTGTTGTAGTCACTCCACACTAACATAATGAACCCCATTCCCAGAACTTGATCTGGATGTAAAAGCTGATGACTACACAGGTGCCAAGATGTTTATTATTCACTTATTGAGGCTTCCTTTTGAGAGCACAGTGAGCTCCTAAAATGGTCTGAAATGGCTTAAGAGAGCAGAGAAAGGGGGCTCGCTTGGAGTTTTATGGTGGTTAAGGGGTGGGACTAGGATGAGGGTTTCCATACCCCAGCTGCAGCTTGCGTGGTCTGAATTTCCTGCTGCCAGAGGAAGAGACACCTGGGCTTTCTCCTCAGCTCACTGAGCTATGGGCAGGCAGGGCAGGAGCAGAAGGGAGGTGGTGGGACTTGACACATATCAGCAGTCAGACATTAAAACTGGAATCAGACCCTTTACTACACCAGTATTATCTTTTTAGCTAAACATACTTGTAAAATGTTAGAACATTTTTATTTGATGTATAGCCTAATTTAAATTTTATCTCTCCCCTAACAAGACAAGAACCTCTCAAAAGTGACTCTAGGTGTTCAGAGTATGGCACTTATGCCCACTATATGATCTTTCTTGGGACTTAAATGAAAACCTGTGGTTTACTCTAAGAATATTTCACTTTGCCAAAGCCTGAACTCCGACATTTCCCATTCACTGTGCAGCTACTGGAATCTCTGACCCTCTATGCTCATGTCTAGCTTACGATTCAACCAGAAACATAGGAGTAAACTTGACACATATTCTGGGGGTTCTTTCTTTGTGACTCTCTGCTCTCTCCCTTTGAAATTCCCCTATGTTGAGAGCTGCAGTGAATATGGAGCTCACGTTTCTACTTGGGCTGAATCCTGGCCAATCAGCTTTATAAAGCCCTTTGTTTTATATAGGTCATCAGGGGTCTGTAGTTGTTTGCGATAAGTTAAGTCCATTATAGCTGGAGCCTCAAGTTTGGGTTTTAGATTAAAGTGTATTTGAGTCCTGATTTGGAACTCTACCTGGGTACTATACCACAAAGAATTCAAAGTTAGGTTCTTAACATCGTATTCACACCATCCGCAGTCTAAATTCAATTTCAAACGTTAGGAGAGTGAAATGATGGAGGCAAAACAAAGGGCTCCCTTCTTAAGATAAAAGCTATCAAAGGTATAATTTTTCAGTGAGACTCCGTTCCATCTAAGTGTATCTGTCTCTAGGGAGATTCTTATCTTTCTGCTTACAAATAGTTTCTCTACATCTACCGCTAGCCAGATGTGTTCAAAGACACATGTAAACTATATCCCGAGAATGACTAAATCTTCACAATGACTAGGAGAATAATATACCATTATTCTTCCCATTTTGCAGGTATGGAAGGTAAGCTTCAGTATTACTAAGGTCTCAAAGAAGCAGTAAGCAAGGACTAAATGTGCAATCAAGGTGTCAGATTCCAAACTCAGGCTGCTTTTCATTTTGTTGCATTACTTCCTACTTTCTTCCTGAATAAATACCATGTTAAGATTCTTCTCACATTGTTGGTAAGAAATATCCTTGAAAATTTAGGTGCGTATTCTAAATCCACTGATATTGATAAGATAATTTGCAAGGAAATGAAATAAATAAGGTTGCTGTTTTGATTTCATGATCCCCTTATTCCTAACTTTTGTGCAGTTAAGTGTTTTGTCATTTTCACTATGATGTTCAAGGTTGACTTAGCTTTTTAAATGTAGGCTGTGTGGTTTTTTGAGTAAAAATCATCATTTATTTAAATCAATATGATGTTAGCATTTGGTTCGAACTTAGATATAGCTGTAGTTCTCCCTAAAATATTTCTAATTTTTTAAGTTTTCTTGTTAAAGTAGAACAGAGTATGATGAGAACTACTTTGAGGGAAGAATAGAGTATTAAGCTATAGTGGATATAAGGTTTTACTTTTTAGCATGATGTTTTGTTAAGACTAAACACACACACACCCTTTCCTTCCTCCCCTCTCCCTCCCTCTATCTCATCCTTCATTTCTATGCACCAAGAATTGAAAATGGATAGGAAGAGAAGGATGAGAGAGAGAGAGACATTCGTATTCTAGAAATTCAGTAAGATTTCCCTTCCCCATGCTTTCATGGTGAATTTTAATGAATTTTGTGTCAGTAACATAAGGAGAATATTCACTGGGAGACACATTTCTCAAAGGTATTTTACATTAAATCAGTACATGAATTTAAGGCAGCGTTGGATGAACATATGGCTTCTTTATGGAACACGCAGAGAGTGACTCTTCAGTTCTTTAAAAGATAAATGAATCATGCGTAAAGTTAGTTACAGAATTTTTATTAATTTCACTTTGTACAGGACAAAGTGTTGAATAGAATGTAAATAAATAGAAACTTCTGGGCTTATTTCCAACAAAATCTTTGGCAATGATGGTGAATCACCATGAATACCCATTCTCCTCCATTCCCAGGAAACTTACTCTAGCATAGGCTAATATGCATATATTTCTATTTTTGCATTGGAGCCACTGGAAAACTGCCAAAAAGGAGGGGAGATCAGACAAACATACACTGACATACACAATTATAGTATTGTGCTAGTGAATGTGATATATTTAGGTTTTTTTCCCACAGTTTCATATGGGCAGTGATACTAAAATACTGTGCATGCTCTGTTAAACCCAGTTTTGATTACATGGCTTGGAATCATGGAATGTATGAGCCTTGGCTGCAGCAGGAAGCAGTAAATAATCCAATACCTCAAATGTTTCACATGGGAATTACACTGAAAGTTGCTTTACAAATCAATATATGAGCAAGTCGTGTCAACAACCCAGGCAGACATAAATGACAGAGAAAGCTCTTGCTTGTGAATGATTTCCAGATATTCATATACTGGCCTTCTAGAGAAAGCCATATATATCAGTCAGCAGGAGAGAGAATTTATATGGGAAGCAAGACAGATGGCAGTGGCCAAAACATGGCCAACAATCTCATGCTACTGTATCCAGGCAGGCATTCTAAATCTTGGCACTGAAAGAGGTTGGCAATGACTGCTACTTGGCCTACTGCTGCTAGTCTGATACTCCTAAGCTAATGGCTGTTTCTTCAAATTGTGAGTAAATTAATGGTAATCAGGCAGTGAAATTTGGCTGGAATTGTTTCTCTAATCCAGTATCAGAAGCCACCGCTGAATTGCAATATTTGCTTTCTGGGTATCTTTTTACATATATGCACCCACAGGATTCCTTTATTCGTTTGGTTTCAACTCTAACATGTAAAAAGCTGGGAAACTGTCATTTGCATTCTTACAAAAAGGAAATGCTGAGCAAACTGAAAATTGATGATCTCTCCTGGTCGCATCAGAGAACTTGAGGTTGCAGGGTAAACCACCACCCTGAGACACAGGTGAATCCAGAGTGTTAGAGCTGAGATCTGCTTACCTAGAGTGGAAGCTGTTGGAGCCACAAACTGATAGGAACATATAATTAGTGAATTTGAAGAATTTCTGAATTTCTGAGTGGGGAGGAAACTCCTGGGGCCCTGGTCTTGGGTGATGCCCTATACTTCTGTAGATTTTACCTCTAGGAACCCTCCTAGGTTTCCACAGTGAAGAGTCAAGAGAAATTTCCAATTGGCACTGAAGGGAGGAGAGAAAGCGTAACTATTGTGAAACTCCATGAGCATTCTTCATAAAAAAAAGACTTAGTGTTTAGAGAAAGAGACTTAATGAAGCCTGTCCCAGCTGGAGAAAAGACATTGCTTCCACTCCACCCCCATCTAGCCTCCCATGTTCACCAAAGATGGCTGAGGGAAGAGCTATGACACTGGAAAAACACTTATTGAAGGCCACAGCCGAGCGGCATAGACACATTATAAGATGTAGACTTAAGTATAAGATTATAGAACTCTTCCCCTCCAGCCATGTTGCCACCACACCAAAAGAGACCCGGAATAATGACAGTGGATTGCAATTGAAAGAGCTGAAAGACACAGACTCTCTCTGAGAAAGTGTTTCAGGGACCTCAAAATGTTGGATTAAACAATGTGGATAAAAACAAGGGCACTGCAGGAATTTGGTGTTTCTGGTACCTATAACTACAGCAAAGATTAAACAAATCCCATACCCTAACCAGAATAACATAAAGCCTCATGCAATAGGTCTTTTCATATCAGTTCCTATCAACTGATACATCAAGTTCAGCTTTCCACAATAAATTACAAGGCATACTGAAATAAAAGAAAAAAGAAAGAATTTGAAGAGACAGTGACATTAAAAACAGACTCAGATGTGACACAGATGTTGGAATTGTCAGGCAGGATATTTAAAATAACTATGATTAATATGTTAAGAGTTCTAATGGGAATAAAAATTAGACTATATGAAAGAACAAGTGGATTTAAGAAAACACAGAGATGGACACTATAAGAAAGAATCAAAAGGAAATGCTAGAAATCAAAAACACTATGACATACGTGAAGAAGAACCTTGATGGGCTAGTCAGTTGACTGGACACACAGCCAAGGTCAAAATCAATGAGCTTGATGACATGTCAAGAAAACTTCTCACACTTATACCTAAAAAAAATAAAGAATCAAAAGAAAACAGATCAGAACATCCAAGAAAAGCAATACAATGTCAAAGAAGAACATACACATAACTGGAATACCAGAAGGGGAAGTAAGAGGCATGGAACAGAAAAACATATGAAGTAATCATGAGCGGGAATTTTACAAATTAATGAAAGACACAAAACTACAGATTCAGGAACCTCAAAAAAACACACAGCAAGAAAAATAAAAGAAACCTACTCCTAGGTACGTCATGTTCAGTTTGCATATCTTTGTGAAAAGACAGAAACAAAAACTTTAAAGAAGCCAGACTTTTATGAAAAAAATGTGCTTTATCTATAGAGGAACAAGGATAGAAATAATAGCAGACCGTCATCGGAAACCAACAAGCAAGAACAGAGTGGACTAAAACATTTAAAATGTGGAAGGAAATAACAGCAATAACAAGCTAGAATTCTATATGCAGTGAAAATAATTTCAGAAAAATAAAGAGTTTTTTAGACAGACAAACCTGATCTGCAGGAAAGAAATAGTACTTATTCACAGACCAGAAAAATTATATAGATCAGAATCTCAGATCAACAGAAAGAAAGGAAGAGCACCAGAAAGAAAAAATTGAAGGTAGAATCAAATGTTTTATTTTTCTTAATCTTTTTAATTTACATTTTTCAGTCGTGGTAAAATACTTATAAAGTTTACCGTTTTAATCATTTTTAAATGCACAGTTCGGTAACACTAAGTACATTCACATTGCTGTGTAACCCATCTCCAGAACTCTTTTTATCTTGAAAAACTGAAACTCTATATTCATGAAAAAGTACTCCCTATCCCCCCTCCCCTCACTATTCTACTTTCTGTCTTTATGAATTTGAATATTCTAGGTACCCCATATAAGCAGAGTCATATTGTATTTGTCTTTTTGTGACTGGCTATTTCAATTAGTGTTATGTCTTCAAGGTTTATCCATATTTTAGCATGTGTCAGAATTTCTTTTCTTTTTAAGACTGAATAATATTCCAGTGTATATGTATTATACCACACTTTTGTTATCCATTCATCCAAAGATGGACACTTGAGTTGCTTCCACCTTTTGGCTATTGTGGATAATGCTGCTATGAGCACAGAGTGTACAAATATCTCTTTAAGAAGTTGTTTTCAATTTTAGATATACACCCAAAAGTAGGATTCCTGGATCATATGATAATTTTTTTTAAATTTTTTGAGGAATAGCCATACTCTTTTTCATAGTGGCTGTACAGTTTTTCATTCCTATCAACTGTGCACAAGGGTTCCACTTTTGAGCATTCTCATTGACACTTCTTATTTTATTTTTGTTAATACCCATTTTAATGACTGTGAGGTGTTATCTCACTGTGGTTTTGATTTACATTTCCCTAGTGACTAGTGATGTTGAGCATCTTTTCATGTGACTGTTGGACATCCATATATCTTCTTTAGAGAAATATCTATTCAAGTCCTTTGGCCACTTTTTAATGGGGTTTTTGTTGTTGAATTGTAGGAGATCTTTATATATTCTGGATATTAAGCCTATATCAGATATATAATTTGCAAATATTTTCTCCCATTCTATAGGTTGCCTTTCACTAGGTTGAGTGTGCCCTTATATGCACGAGTTTTTTTTATTCTTAATTAATTGAAAATGTATTTGTTTAAAATAATAGTAGTGACAATGTGTTGGGTGATTATTGCATATGGGTAAGTGAAAAGAATAACAGCAGTGTCCTAAGGGATGAGAGAAGGGAATTCGGGATATTCTTATAAGCGACCTGCACTGCATGTTTAGCAGTATGATGTCATTTGTAAGGAGACTTAAATTGTTTATTAATGTGTACTAGAAGCACTAAGGCAAACACTACTAAATGTTTTTCAAGCAAATGTAATTGATATGCTAAGAAATGTGAGACTATATTTATATGAAAAATTCAGTTAATACCAGAGAAGTCACAAAAGTATTGAAAAAGGAACAAAGAACAAATAAAAAACAGTTGCAAACATGGCAGATATTAATTCAACTATAACTAATATCCACTTTAAATCTAATAATTTCAAATACGCTAATTAGACAGAGATTGTGAGTTGATAAAAATAACAAGATCAAAAAACATGTCATGTACAAGAAATGTGCTTTAAATACAAAGACAAGGATAGATTAGGAGTAAAGGATAAGCCATGCTAACAAAAATCAAAAGAAAGATGGAATAGATATATTAATTTTGGGGAAAGAGACTTCAGAACAAGGAATATTATCAGAAATGAAGATAGGCATTACATAATGACAAAAGGGTACATTTTCCAAGAAGATATAACAATTTAAATGTGCATGCTCCTAAAACCAAAACATCAAATTATGTGAGGCAAAAGCTGATAGAACTGAAAGGAGAAATAGGTAAATTCACTATCATAGTTGGAGATTTTCAACATCTATAATTCTGTAACTGATAGATGAAGCAGGTAGAAAATCTGTAAAGAGATAGTTGACCTAAACAGCACTGTCAATCAAGTAGATCTAATACATGTATAGAATGTGTCCTAAAACAGAATAATTACAAAATTCATCTTCTTCTCACATAACTCACGTGGGACATTCACCAAGATAGTCCACATTCTGGGCTGTAAAAAAATACCCTTAAAAAATTATAGAGAGAGTGATGTCAGCTAGGTGGCCCAATAAGATATCCCTTGCATGTATCCTCTCTTCCACAACAATAATGTGATGTGCATCCACAAACTAAAGTGCCATTGTAAGAGCTTTCATATTCAGGTAGGAGATTGTAAGAGCTTAGTGCAGTCCAACACCAAGGACAATCATTTTGAGAAGGCAGGCTCTTCCCTAAGTGGCAAACTCACCAACCGTGATCTCGGGCACAGACCTGGAAGCAGCTCTGTACCCCTAAGGACTTGGCTACGGTCCAGTTTAGTTTTGGTTCAGTCACAAGCACCATACATCCAAGGCACCCGGATGGAGTCGTGTCCACCTGTGCAATTGTAATGGAACACTGATTTAGGCAATCCCCCATAGATGAGAGAGCCTCTGTGGAAGTCCAGGAGTGCAGTGAAGAAGTTCCAGCCCACCACTGGAGCGAAAAATTCTGACCTACATGCATCGAATAGGATTAGCGAGACAGTTTCACTTTACTTGTGTCACCCTTTTCCCAAAGTAATACAGCTCAGTATCAAAAGAGGCCTTTTTACTTTGTGATTTCTCCCCAGGGGGAAAGTGAGATCACATTAATGACTACTCAGCTTCCTTAGCCTCATAGGACACTGCCACAGAGACCTAATTCTTTCTGGCCCCATGGAGAATACTGAGCTGTGCTGCATGATGGGGTGGAGGTACATAGGGAACAGCTGGGAGAGGTAGGATAGGGCTTTCGGAAGGCTTAAAACATTGTGGATGATGCCAACCACGTCGTGGACTCCATCAGAAAGCCTGCCCCCAAGCCACTGGGGATGCCTCACTTGCAAATCTTCTCAGATGGCCCACAGCGCCCCTGGCACTCTGGGTGCCTCACTCACACACTCTCCACTCCCTGTGGCTGACTCACTGTGTATGCTTCTGATGGAGTGAAAACTTACAGACAACTAGTGAGCACACTCAGAAAGCTGGCCCCACTCTGAGGGCCTGGGAGAAATTACATACTTAAACATACAACACTGCCTAAGGGAAAGCGAAAGGGAGGCTGTCAGCACCCAGATTGCCTTGGCTGGCTTGAGAGAAGGCATGAAAACTTATGGACTCTGCCACAAGAGGGAGCAAGAAGTGTGGAGCATGCATATCTACAGAAAAGGCCTGAGAAAGCCTCAGAATCACTAGGAAGACTTATAAAAGGTATACCCCAAAGTTAGTCAGTAAATACTGGAGGAGGTGAACACTACTTCAAATGTGAAGACGGCATTGCAAGCCTTTGAGGACCATGAAAAAGCAAAGAAACATGGCACCACCAAAGAGACATAATAATTTTTCAGTAACTGACTCCAAAGACATGGAGATCTGTAATATATCCAATAAAGAATTCAAAAGAGCTGTTTTAAGGATGCTCAGTGAGCTGCAAGAAAACTCAGAAAGATGACTGAACAAAATCAGGAAAACAATGCAGAAACTAAATGAGAAGTTTAAGAGAGAGATAGAAATCATAAGAAAGAAACAAACAAAAATTTTGGAGAAGAAGAATATAAGGAATGAAATGAATAATGCTATAGAGACCATCAGCAGCAGAATGGATCAAGTAGAAGACAGAATCTGTGAAGTAAAAGGCATTCTTTGAAATTACCTAGTCAAAGAAAAGCAAAGGAAAAAGAATAAAAAAGAGTGAAGAAAGTATACATAAACTATGAGATAACCATTAATAAAAGCAATCTAGGAATTATTGCATTCCTAGAAGAAGAGAAGGAGAAGGGGCCAGAGAATTTGTTTAAGGAATTAATGATTGACAACTTCCCAAATCGAAGGAAAGATTTGGACATCCACATTCATAAAACTAATATGACATTCCAAAATTTCAATCCAAAATGACATTCTTCAAGACACATTATAATGAAACTGTCTAAATTCAAAGACAAAGAAAGAATTTTAAAAACAAAAAGAGAAAAAAAATCTCTCATATAAGGGAACCCCTTTAAAACTATTAGCAGATTTCTCAGCAGAAACCTTAGGGACCACAAGAGAATGGAATGACATACTCAAAGTGCTGAAAGAAAAAACAACACCAACCAAGAATACTTTATCTGTAAAAGCTTTCTTCAGAAGTGAAGACAAAATAAAAACTCACAAATAAGCAAAAGCTGAGTAAGTTCATTATCATCAGATCTACCATACAAGAAATGATGAAAGGAGTTATTCAAGCTGAAATGAAAGAACATTAATTAGTAACATGAAAACGTATTAAAATATACAACACACTGATAAAGGTAGTATAGAGTCAAATTCACAATATTCTGGTACTGTTACATGGTCATGTGTTAACCACTAAACTCTAAGATAAAGGTTAAAGTATTAAACAAATTAGAATACATTTTGAAACAATAATTTGTTAATGGATACACAATATAAAAAGAGGTAAAGTGTGACATCCAAAACATAAAAGATGTGGAAGGGAGTAAAAGGGTAGAGTTTTGGTATGTGATTAAAGTTAAGTTATCAGTGTAAACTGGACTATTATATCTATAAGATGTATAATGCAAGCCTCAGGGTAATCACAGAGCAGAAACCTACAGTAGATACAGAAAAAAATAAACAGGAAGGAATCAAAGCACACCACTACAGAAAATAATCAATTCATAAAGGAAGACAGTAAGAGAAGGAAGAAAAGAACAAGGAAACTACCAAAGAGACAGAAAACAACTAAGTCCTTACTTATCAATAATTATTTTAAATGTAAATGGATTAAATTCTCTAATCAAAAAGGATAGAGTGGCTAAATTGACTTTTATAAAAAGACCCAAATACATGCTACCTACAATAGAGTCACTTCAGCTTTAAGGACACACAGAGGCTCAGAGTGAAAGGATGGAAAAAGAAACTCCATGCAGATGGAAACCAAAATAAAGTAGGGGTAGCTATACTTAGATCAGATAAAATAGACTTTAAGCCAAAAACCGTAAGAGACAAAGAAGGTCATTATATAATGATAAAGGGGTGAATTCATCGAGGATATAACATTTGGAAATATTTATGCACTCAACATTGGAACACCTAAATATATGACATAAATATTAACAGATATGAAGTGAGAAATAGACAACAATACAGTAATAGTAAGGGACTTGAATATGTTACTTTAAACAGTGAATAGATCATCCAGACAGAAAATCAATAAGAAATCACTTGACTTGAATTATTCTTTAGACCAAATGGACCTAGCAGACATATACAGAACATTCCATGCAACACCAGTGCAATACACATTCTTCTCAAGTGCACATGGAGCACTTTGCCAGATAAATCATACGTTAGGTCCCAAAACAAGTCTTAGCAAATTTAAGCAGAATGAAATCATATCAAGTATCTTTTCCAACCACAGTGGTTTGTAACTAGAGCTCAGTAATAGAAGAAACCTGGAAAACTCACCAAAAAAAATGTGGAAATTAAACAGCATACTCCTGAACAACTAATAGGCTAAGGAAAAAAATCAAAAGGGAAATCAAGAAATATCTTGAAACAGGTGCCATTACCATGACTGGGTGGTTAAAGTTCCATGTGCTCCCTTTGTTGTCCTGGGATTTGCACATTCAGATCCTGGGTGTGGACTTACTCTACTCATCAGCCATGCTGTGGAGGCATTCCACATATCAAGTAGAGGAAGATTGGCACACATGTTAGCTCCGGGCTAATCTTCCACACACACACACACACACACACACACAAATCTTGAAACAAAAATCAAGGACAACATACCAAAATTTATGGGATCTAGCAAAAGCAGTTCTAAGAGAGGAGTTTATAGTGATGAATGCCTGCATTAAGAAAAAAAAGAGGCTGGTCTGGTGGCATAGTAGTCAAGTTGGCACACTCTGCTTGGACAGCCCAGGGTTTGCAGGTTTGGATACTGGGCACACACCTGCACACCACTTATCAAGCCATGTTGAGATAGCGTCCCACATACAAAATAGAAGAAGATTAGCACAGATATTAGCTCACCAACTATCTTCCTCAAGCAAAAAGAGGAAGTTTGGCAACAGACTTTAGCTCAGGGCAAATCTCCTCCCCAAAAACAAAGGAAAAAAAAAGATCCCAAATAAACCATCTAACATTGCACCTCAAAGAACTAGAAAACAACAAAATAAAACCAAAGTTAGCAGAAGGAAGGAAATAACAAAGATCAGAGTGGAATGAATGAAATAGAGACCAGAAGAACAATACAAAATATCAACAAATCTAAGAGCTGACTTTTGAAAATATAAACAAAATTAACAAACTTTAGCTAGACTTGCTAAGAAAGAGAGAGAAGTCTCAAATAAAATCAGATATAAATTTTTCCATGTAGAAAATCCCAAATAATCAAGAACAACCAAAAAATTCTGGGACCAGTAAGTATGTACAGCAAGATTATAGGATATAAAATACACAAAAGTCAATTAATTTTCTAAGTATCATCAATAAACAGTTTGAATGAAATTAATGAAACATATGATTTATAATGGCACCGAAAAATGGAAGTTGCTCTTCAATGGGATAAGAATTAAACAAACTGCAGTATAAGCATACAATGGAATATTATTTAGTGATAAAAAGAAATGAGCTATTTGGCCAACATCTGACATCGTGGAAGCTTAAATGCATATTACTAAGTGGAAGAAGCAAAGGGAAAGTGCTACATATTGGAGTAATTTCAGCATAATAATAATAAAAGTAATATTGGATTATAACCTCAAGTATAAAATCAATGTATATGAGTGCAGATTCTTATAAATCAAAGATTAAATAAGTAAATGTGGGAAAAGGGACAACTCTCTCATGCAGAATAATTGCAAATAATTTATGTATATTTTCTGCCCTCAATGACGTGGAGCATAACTCACCACTCCGTAAATTCCAATTGTTTATAGTAACTTCCTTCCAAAGGATACCGTATATAAAGTGAGGGGAAAAAAGTAACTTTACAGTGGAAAAACCTGTCAAATTCTACCTTCGTCAGGTGATGAAGTTCAACATCAACTCTGGTAAGTCATGTTGACATTATGTACCCTTGGTACAATGTGATAGCAATGGCAAAATGTTAACAATTGAAGAACTTAGGGAAAGAGCATGTAAGAAAGTAAAGGAGAGGTTGTTCCATGAGGCTAGTCAGACACAGAGGATGCTAGCCATTTACTGTATACAGGTTCATCCTTTCTGAAACTATTCTAGACTATTTCTAGTTATGTTTAAAACCATGATGTTATACAGAAAAATTTATCATAATTCATAAGGAAATAAACTGTTGTGGGTATGTCCTATAATTATATACGATTTTATATTTATCATGTAGGGATATGTTTGTGATATCCACAATTTAAGCAATTACAGCATTATTTTTTAACTTACTTACTAAGACACCCATCACTGCAATTGTATAGTCAATAACCCCCTATTACTAACTTTGTATTAAATTCTTTGCCTCCTATTTTGTTTATTTCCAGAAATTCCACCAGATGATTTCTATAAGCATTTAATTTAATAAACGCCAGTGTTGATTTAGGTGGTATTACACTAGCATCACTTTTGCAAATAGCACTTAGACATTCAAAATAAATGAAATATCCTATATTATGAGAGAGGCATAATTGTACACATATGGGACACACATTAGAGGTTTTCATCACAAAATATTGTGTCTTTTTTTTTCTCCTTCTCCCCAAAGCCCCCAGTACATAGTTGTATAATCTGGTTGTAGGCCCTTCTTGTTCTTCTATGTGGGACACAGCTTCAGCACGGCATGATGAGCGGTTCTGGGTCCACCTTCAGGATCCGAACCGGTGAAGCCCTGGGCTGCCAAAGCGGAGGACACAAACTTAACTACTTGGCCACCACGGGGCCAGCCCTGATCATGAGTTTTATTCACTTCCTTTGCTCACATTGTTCTTCTGCTTGGAAAATATTTATTTGGCCACTTCAGTTTCATATATGCCATCCATCCGTCCATCCAAGTTTTGTTCAATTTAATTTCTTCATGTGAAGAAAACCCCCACTACTACAAGCCACAGGAATAGATTATTTCCTTTAGTCCCTTCAGCAAGCATATCAAATAGGTACTACGTAATAGGTACTATTATCACCCAATGAGGCAATATGAAAAAAGTCATTAATATATTTTAATTAAATTATTTAAATTATTTTGAATTAAAATAAGCTAATATTTTTAAATGATACTGTTCACAATGTAATGAGTTTTTTAACATCTTTAGATTGATAGCCAAGAGATTTAAATTCTGATCTTAATTCTTCCACAAGCAAACTATCTACTTTTAAGCATATCCTTTAACTTTACTGAGCCTAGGATTTTACTGGTGTAAAGTAGGGGATATAAGATCAATGACAAGTCAAGGCCTTTCCAGGTTTGAAATTTTAGGACTGTTTACAAAGCAAACAATCAAGAGGATATAACGTTTGCAGATTAGGTTAAATCCAGATACTACTTAGTATGGAATTCATAATCTCTATTCCACTCTTGGCAGTATATGTGGGTTTATGCTTAAAGCTGGTAGTCATCTAATCTGTTATTCTTAGTTGATACCTGATGAATACTAAAATTTTGAATCTGAGAAAAAAAGTCTCAAACATCAGCAAAAGTCACAGATTATAAAGATAGAATTCCAGTACAATACGCTTCTCGGGACATCAAAATATCTTCAGTAATACTTAACGAAATTTAAAGAGAAACATTTTTCAATGTACTTCTGGGTTTACATCATTCAAGAAAAAACAAAACAAAACAGAGGGTCAAAATTTAGAAGTCAAGCTTGCATAGTGGTCCCTGTTACTCTCTTCTCTGCAAGTCTGTGATATCCGCCCTCAGGGACCTCAGCTGTCCTGTCAGGTCTGTGACTTCTAGGAATGGGATCTCTAATAGCTGTACTTTTAATTTAATTAATTAAACTTGATTTAGCAGGCCTAACACTCACCCATCCTACTCTACTCCATCCCTTAGAATATTGTTTATAAATATGCCACAGAGTTGTTCTCTTGACGTTGTGATGTGACAACTTACTGGCAGCTAACTCATCACCCAATTCTTTACAAGTTAAACACCCTCACTTGAAACTGATCATTTGGCCCCATAAAATTATCAATGGAAAACAAGCATGGAATTGAAATCATGTGACGGTCCTTGGTTATGCCATAATCGTCTTAGTTTAGGCTGTCATAACAGACACCATTGACTGTACAGCTTAAACAACAAACATTTAAATCTCCCAATTCTGAAGTCTGGAAGTCTGAGATCAGGATGCCAGCCAGGTCCTGTTCTGGTAAGGATCCTGTTCCCAGTTTCTTCATGTGATGGAGAAAAAGGGAAAAGGAAGCAAGCAAGTCTCTCTTGTCTGCTTTTATGAGGGCACTAATCCCATTATGGGGGCTCCATTCTCCTGACCTAATCACTCTCAAAAGCCCCATCTCCAAATACCAATGCAATGGGGATCAAAGATTGCACATATGAATTTTGGCGGGACACAGACATTCAGTCCATAGCAGTGATCATTGGGATAAACTGAAACTATGATTAAACAAAAATACAAATTTCAAGTTATTACATAATTTAACAAAAATTCAAAATTTCAAATTATTATATAGGATCCTGGTTTGATAAATACTGACTGATAGAGATACATGTAAGTACAATTCCTACCCTACGTCACAAAACAAAATTTGAGAATGAAATGTTTTATAAAGAATATTTGTCATTGCATTTTTCTTTTGCAGCAGTCATTGAAACTTTTCACCAATGCTGAATTCTTTCCTTCTCTCTGGCACATGGAGACAGGAGTTCCCAGATCACTTGTGTTTGCTGAGACACATGACAATAGTTCTTGTGTGTCTCATGTCAAACACCATGTTTTCTATACAGGTCAGAACCCTCCAAAGCTCTTTATTATTTCTCTGTTGGCTTCCTGGAGCCTGCCTCACATTATAAATTTATCCAGTGTTAACTGAGAGCCAACTACTCATCCAGTCATTTAATCAAAGTTTATCTCGCTCCTTCTCTCCTCTATCTATCTACCTCTCTATGCATACACACACACACTCATACACACACTATTCCTGCTAAGACTGCAAATATTGTGTTGTAAAATCTGTTTTCTGTCCTTAAGGACTTGTATTCTATAAACATCAACAAGTGTAAGCCTTTGGACAATGATTATGATGAATTACAGAAGATGCAATGATGGAGAATAGCGTGATGACCTTAGTTGATAATACTGTGTTGTATACTTGAAATTTGCTAAGAGAGTAGAATTTAAGTGTTCTCACTACAATTTTTAAAAAGGTAAATATGTGAGGTGATGGATGTGTTAATTAACTTGATGGTGGGAATCCTTTCACACTGAATATGTATATCAAACCACGACAGTTAGACTTTAAATATTTTGCTATTTTGTTTTTCAACTATGACTCAATAAAGCTTAAAAAATGAAGGAATGTCAAGAGTTTACAGGTTTATATTAAAAGAAAAAATAGGATATTTAATCAACATTTAGTGGGCGAAATATATACATTCCTTAGATGCAACCTAATAGTTTCAAAATACTATTTATATGCTATTAATAATATTAGCTTTCTATGTGAAAAATATTCTATGAATAACAATCATAATCTGGCTACAAATTTAATATTCGTGCTGTATGATCTGGATTTTATATTTCCAGTCTGAAACTGTTTCCTATTTTCTAACTTGAGACAGTCTATTATTTTTCACAAGGACATTTCTTTTTTCTACCTAAAGGCAGAATGAAAAGGTAACCCATCCCTTCAAATGCATCCCATAAGTTTTGATATATTGTGTTTCCATTTCATTTATCTCAGGATATTTTTCTATTTCCCCTTTATTTCTTCTTTGACCCATTGTTTGTTCAGGAACATGTTGTTTTAAACTCCACATATTTGTATTTTTTAGTATTCTTCTTGAATTGATTTATGGTATCCCATAACTATGGTCACAAAAGATAATTAGTATGGTATCATCTTTTTTAAATTATTAAAACTTGTTTGTGGCCTAACATGTGATCCATTCTGTAGAATGTTCCAAGAGTGCTTAAGAAGAGCGCATATTCTGTTGCTGTTGGATGGAATGTTCTGTTTATGTCCATTAGGTCCATTTGGTCTAAAGTATATTTCAAGTCCAATGTTTCCTTTTTGATATTCTCTCTGGATGGCCTATCCATTTAGAAAGTGGGATATTGAAATCCTCTAGTATTATTGTGTTGCTCTGTGGTTCTGTCTTCATATCTGTTAACATTTGCTTTATCTATTAGGTGCTCTGATATTGGGTTTATAAATATTTATAAATGTTATATTTTCTTGTTAGATCAACCCCTTTATCATCATATAATGACATTCTTTGTCTCTTGTTAGAGATTTGACTAGGGTTCTAGATGTGAGGTCCAAACCCTTTGCTCCTCAGAGAAAAGCTGGGAGTTGGGTTTTTCCTCTGATTCTGTGGTGCTATGTTGGGGGTGAAGTTTATGGTGAAAGTGTGTCTCAGACTTTTATACCTGTTTTGATGTGGATATTTCTCATTTTCCTGATGTGTAGGAATCGTTCACCTAGTTTCTGGGTTTCTCACAGCAGGAATTACTCCCTGGGTAGCTGGATGTATTTTAATTATATGCCAAATTATAATATAATCTAAAATATAACTTCTCAATCTATTTTTAGACATTTTTGTTAGAGAATTTCAAAGGAAATACTGCATGGAATAAGAATAACCTCCAAGAAGTTTTTACGGCTCTTTTCAATTAAAATATCAGTCATTCTTTTTCACAGATTATTGTAAAATATTTTATACAGTAGTGCTTTCCATGTGCAGAAATTTCAAAAAATGAATATTAACTATCTAAAGAGAAAACATAAAGGATGCAATGTATCTACCTAAGTTTTAGGACAAAATCTAAAATGCACTCACCTGAATGACAAAGGATCCATTTTAACCAAAAGAATCAGGATGAGAATAGTTATCAGGGAGTTTATAACCACTTCCTCCCTTCTGGGAATGCCTGAAGCAGGCATTTTAGAACTAATTCAGACTTTCTTGTTTGGGAAGCTCCTGGGCTAACTCATGTTATATGCATAGTTAGGGTTTGTCTGTCGCTTGGAAACCAAGATGCATCCCACCTTGATAAAGTGGACTCAGGAGGCTGCAGCTGACAGTTGTGGGGGAGGGAAGGCAGACAGAATGTCCTTGGCTATGACTTCTTGTTTTTATCCATCCTTAATAAGTACTAAACCTGGATGTTGGGTAAAACCTGTGATGTCTTGGAGTGTGTGGCAGTGCTTTACAGAGAGGTGGAATCCTAGGGCATTAAGAGTGAAGGAACAGGAAAATCAGGATATGCTAACTGCTACTACAAGCAACTCCTCAAAATCTTAACACAGTAACAGTTTATTGTGCACATACATTGGAGGTTAGTTGAGGGAAGGGGCTCCACTCCACACAGTCGTTCAGGAGCTCAGCATCCTTGTCTCTTGTGCCTTCACTTTCTTTTACGGTCATTGAATATTCTGTATTTAGCTGGTAGATGCATGTCGGTTTTAGGAGCCAGGAATGGAAGGGATATATGTAAAATCTATCCACATTCTGTATGTAAAATCTATAGATATAACTTATTTACATGGCCTCACTTATGTGCAATAGAGGCTGACTCTGCCAAGGAGACAGGAAATGGACTATGATAGCATTTTGTTCCATATCACAATTAGCAAAAGGAATTAGCTAATAAATATTCTACTTTTTTCATGATGTTTTTTAATTCTTAAAAAGAATTTAGTATGAATCAGTGGAACAGAATGGAGAATTCAGAAATACACGTAAACAAATATGCCCAGCTGACTTTTGATCCAGGAGTAAGACGATTCAATCAAAGGATAGCCTTTCAAAATATAGTGCTGGAGCAATTGCACATCCACAGGCAAAGAGTAAACATCAAACTAAACGTCACACTTCACATGAACACTTACTCAAAATGGATCACAGACTTAAGTCACAAATATAGGACTTTCAGGAAAAAAACACAAAATCTTCAGGATCCAGAGTTAGGCAAAAAGTTCTTAGATTCAACACCAAAACGACAATCTATAAAAGGAAAAACAATGGATAAACGAAACCACATCATGTTTTAAAACTTTTGCTTTGAGAAAGAGCCTGTTAAGCGGATGAAAAGAGAAGCTAAAGATAGGGAGAAAATATTTGCAAACCACCTATCTGGTAAAGCACCGGTATGTAGAATATACAAATAAGTTTTAAAACTCAACAAAAAAAAAAACATCAACCCAGTTAGAAAATAGGCAAAAGACATCGAGACACTTCAATGAAGTGGATATAAAAAATATAAATAAGCACATAAAATCATATTCCACATCGTTAGCCATAAGGACAATACAAATTAAAACTTTAATAAGATATCATCACACACTTATCAGAATGTTTGAAATAAAAAATAGTGACAACATTCAAACGTTGGCAAACATGCAGGGTAGTTGAATCACACACATCCTGGTGGGAATGTGATATGGTACAGCCACTCTGGAAAAGGTTGGCAGATTCTTAAAAAGTTGGATATGCAACTACCCCATGCTCCAGCAATTACACTCTTGGACATGTATGCCAGAGATATTACAACTTATATTCCTACACACACGCAAATCTGTGAATGTTTACAGCAGCTTTATTCATGATAGACCAAACTGGAAACAACCCAGATGTCTTTCTACAGATGAATGGTTAAACAAACTTGTAGATCCATGCCATGAAATAATCCTTGACAATAGCAAAAGATGAAGAGTGAGACACACAACAGCTTGGAAGAATCTCCAGAAAATCGGGTTGAGTGAAACAGCCAATATCAGGAGGTTACATACATTACAGGGAGTGATATAACTACTGTTTAGAATACGTAACAGTTTAGAAATGAGAAAATTACAGAAATAGAGAATATATTAGTGGCTACCAGAGGTAAGAGCAGAAGTGAGAGAAAAGTGTATGTGGCTTGAACAGGGCACCCTGAGGGATTCTTGTGGTGATGGAAATGTTCTGTACCTTGACTGCATCAATGTCAATATCCTGCTTGGGATATTGTACGATAGTTTTATAAGATGTTATCATTGGGTACAGAGTAAATGGAATTTCTTTTTATTATTTCTAACAACTGCATACAAATCTACAATTATGTCAAGTTAAAAGTTTGCTTTACTAGAGAAAATTTTAACATATGATGATATACTTTTTAAAAATTTGCTCATTTTAACATCACATGTTTAGAGTCAATATTTGATTAAGATTAGCTGCTGAATATTCAGATTTTTACACTGCATTTATTGTATCTTTAGTTTTAAATTAGACAGATGTTTTCATCTTTAAAATTATGTTTCTGAGGCGCATATGTGCTTTTCACCTGAATGCTATTCACAATTTTTCATTTGTACTAAAATTGCAGGTTACTTGAATAAAACCTAAGAGATGTCTTATTCAGTTTCACATTTAATATTTGAGTAATACTGAAAACAACTGGACATGTGTGTACTTACTCTTTAAACTACCATGGCAAGTATTTATTTCTGAAGTGCATTCAAAACATATAAAACTGGTGGGAAATTTTGTCCCATTTGTCTTTCTCTTCCAAAAAAGTAGTTTCTTTGTTAATAGAAAAATATTGGTATGAAAAACATTAATTTTAATTCTCCTAATATTATAATGGAATGTTTACTCAATTTTCATTATATAATTTCATAAAGTGGAGTCCTGAAAGCTCAGCACCTATCAAAGTGATTTTGCTAGCATAATCTACATTCACAGGACAACAGATTTATAATTTCATATCCATTTTACACACAAAAATGATATATTCTAAGCAATTATACAAATAAGTATATTTTTGTCACTTCAGCATGGCCATATTTGTTTGTCATTATAAGTGAAAGTTCAAATACTGCCAGAGCCAATTCCTTTTAAAGTCATGAAAGTTTATGCTCTTGAACATCTTTAGCAGCATCTCCTCTGAAATAGACTACTTATGAATCTTGTTATTGAAACTGGATTGATATTTCATATTAATTCTTCAAGCAATTAGCTGTTCTGCATTTAGCATCTTCATTTTCTTTTGCAAAAATTGTTTCTGGTTTATCTCTCGTGTTTATTTCACTTTTTCTCTGAAATAAGGGCAAGGGAATAAATTTCTACCCACTTTAGGGCAAGTATCCATATTTAATGGTATTTACATTCTAAGGTATTTGCACAAACAAAAGAAAATGAAAGCAGTGAGTCAGACTAAAAAACTCTACAGTAAAAATTGATTTTAGTGATATAAATAAGATTTTTCTTAAGACATTTGATTTGTATTGCTACAGAAACCAAAATTCTATTCTTAAAAAGAGTTTGTAACTCTTCGGTATGCAAAACAAACCTTAGGCTTCCAATGTTCCATTGGCAGGAAGCCAGCTGGAAGACCTGTGCAGGTCGGAGGAGAGCGCATTCTTCGTCTACTTCAAATGTGGCCGAGGGCAGTAATGGAAAAAGTTAAGAACTCTCTCCATGTGGAGACCCTAGTCCTCTCAAGGTAAGAATCAGGCATAACCTGAGAACACTCTTCACCCCTTTCGATGTCTTCCCTGTGATATTTTACAACTGCTTGGACCAGTGATCTTTGTATCTTACATCCTTCCCCTTTCCAAAAGGGAGTATTTATTGTGGTGATCATGTTCCTGTTCTATTATTATGGGTTGCATGAGTGCTAGAGAAATTTCCTTCATTTTTCATTTTCTTGTTCAGGGTTTCTCTATCAAGAGCAGTGACAACGGAATAGCATATAAGAACAATGTGCATCATCCAGAGATCCCAGACTTTGACCTCGATACAATGACATGGTAGAATTTAGATGATATTCCTTGGGAACGGGGCAAGTATATCTTACATAAAGGAAGTATACTAACCATACATTGTGTTCAGAAGGCCACACGCTACTTTTTATTAGTATTGCTCGCAAAACATCTATTTCTCTTTCTTTGGAGTGTATGATATGGGGTCGCACTTCTCAACCTTCTCTGAAGTTAGGTGAGGTCATGTCAGATATTGGCCAATGAAATATGAACAGAAGTGACTGAGTCATTTTGGGCAGAAACTTTAAAAGACAGTGCAGAATTCACCTTAATAAGTGAATGTATTGAATGAGATGGATCCCCTGTCAACAGGAGCCCTGATGACTGTGATGAAGAGACCTCCGCCTTCAACCTACATTAGCCAAGCAGTGTGAGTGAAGGTCAGGAAGACCTCACCTGTTGTGATGAATAAACCCAGCTTGTGTATAAATTACACTTGAAGAAGACATGATGCAATCATTATTACATAGATGGAAATATAGTTATATAGAATACTGGAGAGAGATGGAGAGATTGGTTTATTTTACAGAATTGGCTCATGTGATTGTGGGAGTTTGCTGGTCCAAAATCTGCAGGGCAGGTCAGCAGGCTGGAGACACAGGGAAGAGCTGATGTTACAGCTCAAGTCTGAGGGCAGAATTTCTTCTTCCTCTGGAAAAGTTCAGTCTTTTTCTCTTAAGTTCAGTTTTTTCTCTTAAGGCTCACCCTCACATTTTTGGAGGATAATCTATACTTTCAATTGAGTCTACTGATTCAAATGTTAATCATGTCTAATACTTTCACTGCAACATCTCAATGGGTGTTTGAGTATCTGGGCATCAAAGCCTAGCCACGTTGACACATAAAATTAACCATCACAGGGGCATACTGGGACGTATCTCTTTCAGATTCAATATTTTCTTCCATTTCCTGTGTTTTAACAAAGATAAGAAGGAGAGAGATTGTCAGTTCTGGGGGGTAAAATGTTTCTATGAGGAAGCAACAGGTTTTTCCAAATATAATTTCTATCAACTGCAATACAGAAGAGAACCTTAGGAAGGTTTGTTCTCTATCTTCTGATGCAGGCCGCCCATTAGAGGAACTATGATTAAGTATCTAGTGTTAAAATATGCAGTTTCACATTCTTCCTATGTTAAGATTGAATACCACAGATCTGACTATCCACCCAAAACTGCAATCTTTTCAAGAGTGTAAGCCTGTGAGAAGATGCCATTGGACTCGTGGCTCCTATTAGGTACAGAACTTCACAAGCAGCTCTTCTTGAGGTCAAAAAGGTATCCACGAAGTGGGAAAAACAAATAAACAAAAATAACCTTGTTGTTTGTAAATGGATCTTGTCTTCTAGTCTAAAAAGTCACAGAAGATATGATCTTTTTTCCCCCTCAATCCTTTTTGTTTAATGGAGGGCCGTTTTCACTGGAATCTTCTGTAAGTTTGAGATTCATTTTCTATATTGTTGTTGTGGGAAATATTCATAAACCATCAAAAGTGTTACCAGTGGGCAAGAATTTTCTTAGTTTGAAATCCTGTGTTTATTTTTCCCTGTGTTTTTTATTTTTAAAATAATTCCCAGAAAAGCTTATCCTACTGGTGAAATATAAATGAACATATTTATAACTATAATCAATTTAATCATCAATAAATGCATAAAACAATTTAAATCTGAGTGATAAATGCGTGTGATAAATATATATTTACACCTATAATTTTAAAGCTATACTTCAATCTTAAAAAGCTAATGTTATGAAACTATTCATCATCAAAACAACAGTCTCTCTCCATACCCCTTCTCACCCTGCTTCAACTTTATTCACGGTATCATTTCCTTGTTTCATGGGGTCAATGTCATCTTGAGTGTGTATGAGGATACTAACCAGGTAGGTTTTTTGTCTCTTTAACTCTGTCGATTAGCTGTATTGACTTGTTCTACCCACCTAGTCCTTTTCTGTCTTTGTTCTTTGCAACATTGGATTTTCTCATGCGACTGTACGTCTCTGATCACACTGATGTGCGTCACCGAGATTGAGGAATCCTATGGTTTTCTAGGCAAGGGCATAGGTAGGTTCACATAGTCTCTATGGACTGTGCAATCATGTATGTACCCGAGTATTTATACTGGAACATCTGCTACAAGAATATAGGAACAAGCACAAGGCTTCAGCAGAACTGGAGACAGATAAGGTTGTAGAAGAACAGGTGTATTTCTCAAGGGCTTGGGGAGAGAGAGCCTGGCTTGAGCACTGGAGCTACTGTTTACTAGGGGTGGAAACCAGGGCTGTGTTCTCAAACTCTCTGTGCCTTTGTTTCTAAACCAGGCTAAGATAATATTTGCTAACTGTTTTAGTCCATTTGGGGTGCTATAGCTGAAGAGTGTAGATTGAGTGACTTATAAACAACACAGATTTATTCCTCACAGTTATGAAGACTGAAAGTCCAGGATTCAGGCATCAGCACATTTGGTGTCTGGTGAGAATCCGCTTCCTGGTTCATAAACATTTGTCTTCTCGTTGTATCCTCACATGGCAGAAGGGGCAAGGGAGTTCTCTGAGGTCCCTTTTATAAGGACACTAATCCCACTCGTGAGGGCTCTGCCCTCATAACCTAATCCCATCCCAAAGGCTCTACCTCCTAGCACCATCACATTAGGGATTAGATTTCAACATATGAATTTTGGGGGGACACAAACATTCAGTAACATTTATTTTCTTACTGCCAGGTTCAGCCCTGAGTCTTCATTAGTTCTTACTTAATTTTTATTGTAAGTATATTAGATAAGTGCTATTATTATCACTATTGTATAGATTTGGAAATTTATAATTAGAGAGATTAGAACATTCTCCCAGGAACATGAAGAAGAAGAACCAGATTTTCAATTTGGATTTGTTTGGCACAAAATTTTGTTATTAACCACTGACCTACGCTGCCACTGTCCGTGAGACTCCATTATAATGCAGAAGTACCTAAGTTCCCAGCACTCAAGAATTCAGTTCTGCTGAGAACTAATATTTGCCTCACCTCAATCCTTGAGCATTTTTCCCCAACTTTCTGGTCACCCATTCCCGTGCCCATTCATAATCTTAGCACCTTTACAGCAATGATGTGGTCCTATCTTTCCTGATTTTTTTATCTTAGCTTTCCCCCCTGGCTATGCTGTCTTTCATTTTCCTTGATATGTGAATACATGGACATATCACAGGGCAATGCCACTTGGGAGCTGTCCCTGTCTTCAAAACCTTGATTCCTTTCTTTATCCCATGAAAATTCCTCACCTGGTCTATGAGGGTTTCCTTGATATGATGTGGATGTAAGGAACTTTGTAAGAGAGTGAAATTGGTGTGAAATATTGAATCCTGTACCTTTCGCAATCATCAATTGTTGGACAAGTAGAATAAAACCTTACAAATACAAATATTTGAAAAGGAATGGTATGGATGACAGATTTTATTAATGTCTGGAAATTTCACAATGAAAGAATCCTGGAAGACCATTACATATATATTTTTTATAGGTAGAGGAACTTTTGGAGTAATATAAATCATAGTCTACAAAGATAGCCAGTATGACATGAATGGTTAAGTAGTCAGTTGGGTGAAAACTTGCCCAAAACACATTTGGAGTTATATTAAATGGTTGTAGACAAATTTGGATTATCTTTTCCTCAAAATCAATGGTGAAAGAGATCTCCTATGTTGTATGTCAGTGAGCAGGAAGAGAGATTGTTCAAAAGGCATAATATAGACAGATAATTCAGGAAACTGGGAAAAAGTTACAGTTCCTTTTTAATAATAGAAAGAGTGTTCAATAATATATTTTGAAATAAATATAAAGGAACCAAAAGCTCAGCTACTAGCATGACAGAAAATCATAACAAAGAACCTGTGAATACCTTTGAGTAATTGGTCATTCATCTCTTGTACTTTGTATTTTATTTATTTTATTTTCATAATAGTTTGTTTATTCTCCCTTGCTGTCTTTATAAAAGATGCCAGCAACAGGTCAACATTAGCTAGCCATGGCAGCCATATGTGCGACACCACTCTGCTTCTTCTCTTATGCACAGTTCTTAATGAAAGTACTTGTTAGTGCACATGATCTGTAGAATCCAAATCATATCTGGTGTCCAAACCATACCCAGTGTCCAGCATGGAAGGAATTATGGGTCAATAGGAAATTTGCCTTTCAGACTTGACCACTCTAGAAAATGAGTGAACTTGTACTCAGAGAACTTAGTCACAGTAAACACAAATCCTCTAAAAATATCATCTGCTGATACATCTTCATTACCAGCCATCTTCAGGTGGAAGGAGGCTTGATCTCAGGCCAGTTAGGAAAGAGTGGCCCTGCAAATGGTATTGAGTTAGCCAAAGGACATTTGAGAAGAGCAACTACAACCAAGATTGTGCAAGTGAATATGTTACTTCAGAAGATTAAATAATTTAAAGTCCCTCTTTTTTGACAAAGAATGCAAACTTATGAACACAAAAGTGAATATTTACAATAAAACATAAAAATGGTATTAAAAGCATAATAATGGAATATCATGGACAACTTCAAAACAATAAATCCAACAACATAGATGAAGTTTTAAAGTTTCTTCAAGAACATAATCGATCAAAACTCACACAAGAAGAAATAGATAACTGAATAGCTCTATATCTATTGCAGAAATAGAATTTATTGTTAAAAAACTTCCCCTGAAAAATATCCATGTCTAGATGGCTTCACTGGCAAGTTCAACCATATTTAAGGAAGAAATGATACCAGTGCTATACAAAACCGTCCAGAAAACCAAAGAGAAGAGGGAAATTCACAGTTCATTCTATGAGGCCAGCATTACTCTGATATCAAAATCAAAGATATTAAATACAGAATGATACTACTTACAAGGTAAATACAAAAAGTTCTAACAAACTTCCAGTAAATCTAGTAAAACAACATATAAAAAGGATAACATATAATGAGTAGGGGAAGTTTATCCCAGGATGCATAGTTGTTTAGTGTTTGAAAATTAACCAACATAATACAACATAATAAAGACTAAAAATGAAAAACTACAATCAAATCTATATATGTAGGAAAATCACTTGAAAAAATTCAACGTGCATCCCTGATAAAATTTTTCAGCAAAATAAGAATAAAAGAGAAATTTATAAAACTGATAAAAGGCATAAATGAAAAACAGTTAACATCATTAATGGTCAGAGATTGAATGATTTTCCCTTAATATCAGGAACAAGACAAAATGGATCCTCTCACTACATCAATTCAACCTCATGTTGGAGGTTCTAGCCAGTGCAATAGGGCATGAAAAAGAAATAAAATAAAAAGGAAGAGGTAAAAACATCTCATAAGCTAGGCTCCATAGGAAAATCCTATGAATTCTATTTTTAAAAACTACTAGAATAAAAAAATGAGCTGAACAAGTTTGCAAGACACAGTATCATTATCCAACTTTCAGTCATATTTCTGTGTTAGCAATGAACAAATGGAATTTGAAATTTAAATTGCGTTAACATAAAATAGCATTAAAATATGAAATACTTTGGGATAAATTACTTAAAAGTTGTGCAGAGCTCTAAAATAAAAGGTGTACAACATCAAGAGTAATTAAAGAGGACATATGGAGAAATACATCACTTTTAAAGATTAGAAGACTTAATATAATTAAAATGTCCATTTTCCCCATATTTATCTATAGATTGATGTAATGTGATTCCAAACAAAATTGCATCAGAAGTTTTTGGTAGAAATTGAGAGATAAATTTTAAAATTTATTTGATAATCCAAATAAATAGCCAAACAATTTTGAAAAAAGGGAACAAAGTTGGAAAGCTTAAACTCCCTGACTTTAAGACTTCTTATAAAGCTATAATAAAGACAGTGTGTGGTGTTAGCATTATGATAGACAAATACATCATTAGAACGAAATAGTGATTACAGATAAACATCTACATGTATATACTCAATTGACTTTTTATTAAAGTATAATAGCAATTCAGTAAAAAAAAAAAGGATAGTTTTGCAAGATGCAAAGGCAAAAACAAACAAACAAACTTCACTCCATACCTTGTTCTATAAACAAATATTAACTCAAAATATGTCAAAACTAAACTATAAAACTTCTAGAAGAAAATATAGGAGAAAACATTTGTGACAATAAGTTAGGCAAAGACACCTACCATTGTGTCTATCGTGTCTATTGTAGACACAATACTAAAAGAATGACCCATAAAATAACAAATTGATAAATTGGAGATAATCAAAATTAAAACTTTTGCTTTTAATAAGACACTGCTAGGAAATGAAAAAAGGTCAAGGGCTAAGAGGAAAATACTTATAAATCAGAGATAAGATAAAAGACATCGTATCCAGAATATATAAAAAAGGATCAAAACTGAATAATAAGAAAAACAGTCCAGATAAAAATGGACAAAAGATTGAAACAGACACTTCACCAAAGAAGATATACAGATAGCAATTTAGCACATGAAAGACACTTGACTCATTAGTTATTTTAAGTAAACTCAAATGAAAGCCACAGTGAAAAACTACTAGCCACCTAAAGAGTAAAAAAAAAAAAACAAAAAAAAAAAAACAAGACCATCCATACAAAATTTTGGCAAAAATGTTTGGGAAATCGAATTCTCATACCATGCTAGTGGGAATGTAAAGTGATACAATCATTTTGGAAAACAGATCAGCAATTCTTTAAAAAGTTAAGTACACACCTACCACATACTCATTCATTCGCCTCCTAGGTATTTGCCAAAGAGATATAGAAGCACGTGTCCATATAAAGGCTTATACATGAAAGTGCATATCAGCTTTATTTATATTACTCAAATTCTGGAAACAATGTTCATCAAAAGATGAATGTATACACAAATTATGGCCTATTCACCCGATGGAATACTTCTAAGAAATGATGACAGAAATGGACTATTGCTCCAACAACATGGATAAATGTCAAAATAATTGTGCTGAATAAAAGAAGTCATACAAGAAAGAGCAAAAATATTCTATTTACACAAAATTCTAGAAAATGTAAAATAATTAGTAGTGATAGAAAGAAGACCAGTGGTTGCTTAGAAAGGGCGTAGTGAGCAGTCAAGGTTGGAAGTCAGGGTCTACAAGAGGATATGAAGAAAATTTTTGAGATGAGGGAGATGTTATTTTGACTGCCATTATCATTTCATGGATGTATACACATATCAAAACTTACCAAATTATACACCTCAAACATGTCATTTATCTTATCTTTATTGAGATGTGATATCTTTTTTAACTACTTATCTTACTCAATAAGCTAGTTAAAAGAGATATTTGAAAAATCATAAATTTAAAGAAGTTAACATTTGCATAAATACCACAAACACAAATATATATAATTCCTGATACATATTAATAATATTTTTATATATTTTTACAGTATCTTTGAAGTTTTCATATAGTACTGATTTTGTTATATTTTCTATAGAGAGAATAGATAATTTGATCTCACCAATTACTGGTCAAAATTTATTATGGATGCTTGGATGCATAAAACGTAACTTTATACTTGGTACCCTTCAGCTATAGTGTTCTCAAACATTTCAATTCAGATAAATTGTCATATAATTTCCTTCAAAAAAGGGAGTGATCACATTGTCTCATTTAGCTACTGGCATAATGCTACTCTGTGACAAAACTCTTCCAAACTCAGTGGCTTAGGTAAGAATTATTCATTCTCATGGCTCTATGGGTTGACTGGCATTTAGCTGGTCTAGGCTGGCTCAACTGGTGGCTAGGACAACCCTACTTCTCACTGAAGTTCTGTGGATCAGCTGGGTGGTTCTGCTCTGTGTTTTTCTTATTCTCTTAGGACTGAGAGCAAACCAGGGCATATTTTGCTCATAGCAATAGCAGAGGAAAGCAGGCAAGCAGAACTATGTTTGGTCTCTGAGGGCCCAAGCCAGAACTTGCACATTGATATTTCCACCTCATTCCTTTGAGCAACATAAGTCAAGGACCAGGGAAGTGTGATTTCCCTATAATAGGAACATAGCAAATATGTGCATGCATAGAGATGTGCAGGAACTGGGCTAATTCTTCAATGCACGACATGCATTTATCATTTATATGCTGAATTACTAAGTATACTCCTTCGAGGAGGTAACTATTCTTGTGACTAGAACTGGGTCTTCTGCCTATGTTTTTTACACATCTGATGACTGGAAGAATTTTGTAAGTTTAGCTGCTGGATGCACAGATTTCAAACTTTGTATTTTGTCTGCTACCCACATATTTACAATGCCAGGTTATGTTCATACAGCAACTCAACCCTTGGCCCTGAAAATTTGTCACCATGCTGTGTAAGTGGACAACATGCACTAAAGAAACATTGCTGAAGACCATTTACATACTGGGAGTGTTGTTCATGGAAATAACTGCAAACCGTATAATCAGATCACTTGTGTTCTCAACCCAGGTTCCCTTTTACTGGACACCAAAGTGTCTGTAGCCACTGCCATATCACTCAATACAAGGGAAAGTGAGGCAAAGGGCAAATTGGAATGGAAATAGAAAGCTGTTTTAATCAATTGTAATTTTAGAAATTGTATGAAAATACACTATTGTGTGAAATATATAGTGCATTCGTCGCAGTTCTTCGGAAAGGGTAGGAGAAGTGAAGGTCTCAAGCTCAAGCCTTGCTTTTTCTGAACAAATCCATCTTTGCCTTAAGTCTTGTCTTGACTGTTTAAGCTACATGCATGTTGGGCTCACTTCAGCAGTCAATGAAAAGTCTGCGTAAACTCTTCCTCAATCATTCTTAAACTAAACATATTAATGTAGCCTCAGTATATCAAACTTAGCAGGGTCAATTTAATTCAAGTATTTACTAATAACTACTATATCCAAAATACTGGGTAGAGATGCAATGGTAAATAAGTCATGGATTTTGCCCAGAAAGAGTTCACAGTCTTGGACAGTAAAGAAGAATCGTCCACCCATAGTTAGAAGACTCATCAAATTGTATACATTAAATATGCACAGGTTTTTGTATGTTAAGGAAAAAGAAGACAAGGTGAAAGTGAAGATGTTGTGAGCCAGCCCTGATGGCCTAGTGGTTAAAGTTCAGCATTCTTGGCTTCAGTGTCTGGGGTTCAGTTTCCAGTGCAGAACAACACCAATGTCTGTCAGTAGCCATGCTGTGGTGGTGGCTCAAATAGAAGAACCAGAAGAACTTACAACTTTACACAACTACGTACTGGGGCTTTGGGGAGAAAAAGGAAGGAAAAAGGAGGAAGATTGGCAACAGATGTTAACTTAGGGCGAAACTTCCCCTGCAAAAAAGAAAAACAATATTGTTAGAATATAACAAACTTTTGTTAGAAATTAGAAAAACAGGAATGGGAATTTTTACTGACAGTCTACTACATGCCCGGCAGTGTGCCAGGTACTCAACATTCCTTATTTTATTTATATCTCTGCAACAGTCTTATGAGCTAAAATCACGTTCTATCAATGTTAGAATGACTTCACCTCTTCCGGAAAAATCTTTCTTTGTTTCATTTGATTGCAATAAGCTATGAACTTTAGGATGATGAGAGTCGGTTACAGGTAAAGTGGTTTAACTCAGATCGTTACTCGTTGAATGAAGTGCCAGGAGTCCCCAGGTCTCTGTTTTCAGCATCGCTCTTTCTTCCATCTGAAGGTGGGTTCTTCAACCACAGGAGCAGTTTGCTTTAGCACAGACTTAGCATGGCCCCTGTGCTTGGGGAAAGAGAGAAAAGGTCGTTTCCAATTCCTTTCATTTTTAATCAGTTTTAAAGTTGCAATCAGTTCTTAACTTAGTACACTGGGAGATATGTTTTTATCTAATTTTTATTAAAAAAATAATAAAGCAAAAGTAATGGCTAAAAATATTCTTTGACCAGAAGATTTGAAGATGGTACCTGTTCTTCCTTGTCATGTTTTTCTGTGAAAATGGGCACACAGGCCTAAGTGTAACTCACTTTAGAACACTATCTGATAGTCACAGTGTGTTGCTCTCTCCTGCTTTAATGAAAAGCAATAATCATAACATGATGAGACCAGAGACCTTCAGGTGCTAAGTTTGGAGTTTCCTGAGGGCCTCTCTGCTTGTTATACAAAAGACCAAGAATCCTGGAGACGATACAACTTATCCAAAGTCACCCAGGATGCAAGTGACAAAGCTAGAATCTAATTTAAAAGGCCTAACGGTCTCAAACCAGTAAAAAGAACAAAATACTGGGGCCGGCCTTGTGTCGTAGCAGTTAAGTTCACAAGCTCCACTTCAGCAGCCCTGGGTTTGCTGGTTCCTATCCCGGGTTCGGACATGGCACCGCTTGGCAAGCCATGCTGTGGCAGGCATCCCACATATAAAGTAGAGGAAGATGGGCACAGATGTTAGCTGAGCGCCAATCTTCCTCAGCAAAAAGAGGAGGATTGGTGGCGGTTGTTAGTTTAGGGCTAATCTTCCTTAAAAAAAAGAAGAAAATACTTCTACTTGGGGAAATTTGGGGCATGATTTTGAGAAGATGCATTTAAGTGGGACCTTGAAGGAAACATAAATGATTTTAAGAGGCAGAGGTGCTAGGAAAGGATGTCTTATGCACTAAGACAAGGAAAGCTAACGTTTGTTTTAAGAGAGAAAAGAAGCGCAGTGCTGAAGAATAAGATGGTTTGGGGGCGGGGGGGATTATATAAGGACAGAAGTAAAAGTAAGTGGAGATCCAATTATGGAGGCTCTCACAGCGTAAGGTGTCTGCATTTTATTCTCTCTGTAGTAAGGAGACTGCAGGGATGTTTACCGGAATTTGACTTGGATTCACCGGGCAGAACGAGAGATTCTTCTAGAGGCAAAGTTACATCCAGATTCGAAAAAGTCAAAGACAGACGCAGCAGTTAGCAGAACTTCACAAAGGTTAAGCAAGAGCCGAGGAATTAGAGCAAATTGATACAGTTCAGACAGAGGTGAGGGAGAAAAAATATCATGAATAAAGTTCAACAGAAAAAAATTAAGTTGCGAAATGCTCTCAGGAGAGACAGGCAGTCAGTGTAGCCAGCAGCTCCCTGGGAACTGTAGTCACAAAGAACCTGGTCTTTGTAGTCCATCTGCCTATGAACGAATCCTGTTCTTCCCTCCTGTAAATTGGGAACTGAAGACATTTCCTGCTTTACCTCTATGACTTATTTTCCTTATCTGCAAAATGAGTCCATAAATACTATGTACCTCTTGGAGTTGTTATGATAATACAAATAAAATGTTTAATAATATGTACTCAAAAGTCTTTTGAAAGAATGAACCTCATTGCTGTCCCCCAACCCAAACCATTTAATTTCCAAAATGTGTTGATCCTGTGATCATAATATTCTGTGTAGCATCAGCTCAAGTATTGTGTGACAGTTGATATCAAGGCAATCACTGCCACCTCTGTTTTCTGCCTTAGTTATCATGTTATTTTTATATACTATGGAAATGGCAAGGGTTTGGTGGCAGGAAAGATGATATTTATTGAGCATATACTATGTCCAGAGATTTTGGACGTTAATTTAATTCTCACTTTTGGAGTAGGAAGATATGATTTTATATGATTTACCAAATGAGGAAACAGAGGTATGGAGAAGTTAAGTTGCCTGTCTAGACTTATCTACTCTGTAAGTCTTGGAAATTTGGAACGAACACTTGACCTCAGAGCTCTCTGGCTGCAACACCCCTGTTTCTTTGCACTGATCCATATTGTCTGCAGAACCTGCTGGAGCGGTGTCTGGCATTCACAGTCTCTCAGCAGCCATCTGGTTTGCTATCCATTAAGCTGCGTATTGTAAAAGAGACACACGATGTTGATTTTTTTCTTTACGGTATTTTTGTATTTTCGTAGAGCCTCGTTTGCCAAATTAAGCAGCCTAATTTGATAGTAGAAGCAAGAACAGGCTGTCCAAACTTAAAAAAATAAAACAAAAATGCACGCACACTCTATTTTTCTTCCCTTTTTAACGGAAAGGTATATAGTTTGAAAAGGAAACCATGACAGATAGCCTTTCCAGAATGGAACAGCACATTATCTTAAACCATACCCTGTAAGTTAACTGACGAAACTTATCACCGTTTTCCTAGTTTTTCGTTGCAGGCTTTGATTTGAAAATCCCTCACACGGAAAGAGTGGGCTCAGATTGCTGAAGTATTCACCAGCACAACAGCCCTGAGGAATTCAGGAATTTTGTCAAATGGTAAAGTTACTTCTGAGCCCAGTTCCAGAGACAAACCACAAGCTGGCACGACCACGTCACCAAGTCAGCTGGCAGGTTCCCTGTCTCCTCTGGAATCCAAACTTCACAGTTTGAAACTTTATGACATTTTGTCTAAAATGAAGTGAGAATGTTTGCCTAGACATTCTGGTCTTCTATCTGGCATTTTAGTTGGATTTTAGTCTCTGTTTTTATACAAATTGAAGGCCACACCAATCATCTCTGGAAAAACGTTCCTGTGAGTAATTATGTTTATGAGCAGAATCATGTCTGAGGAACTAAATACTACTTTCTGAACCATGGATCTTAAACATTTGCAAGACATCTTACCATTTACAGAAACTGTGGGAAAATATTTGGAGACCTGAGGGTTAGCCTGCCCCTAAGTTGACACTAATTATAAGACATGAGTTCCTGGCTAAGCTATGAAATTAGGGAAGAGGAGAAAAAATGCAAATACAACTACACAGTGAGAGTAGAATCTGTTTTCCTTTACTCAAGAGAGCTATTTTGAAAAAAGAAAATCATGCTTTTGCATTTTCTCTTTGATCTTCCCCTTTTAAAAATACTTAGTAGATTGTGAAGATACATTATTGGTCTTACTTCAGGACTATTTTGCAAATTCTGTGTGTTTTCCCTTGGTAACTAGGACACTAATAAAAAGCAGCAGACTTTCAGTATTCTTGGCGATAAGGTAGATACAACATGTAAGAGTGATTTTTCCTTTAATTTTCTTGCCTCTGTTACTGGGGTTTGATTAAATGTCAGAGGCACCAAGGGATAAAAGCAGATGAACATCCAAAAGAGAATGGTATCCAGAATTAGTTGGGATGAAATTTTCCAAATGGGAATAACCAAAGTACTGAGGTCATCGATTGTTGAGAGGATGGAGTGTTTTCATGCTCATCAAGTGCTGACCTCAGTTTTAGAGTCCTGGTCAGTGCTCAGAGCGCAGCCATCACTGCTACCCTCTCCCACTGCAGCCGCCACCAAGACTCCTCCTCATCACCATCCTCCTCCAGTCATGGGAAGCGATTTCTCAGAATGGCTCACCATGCCAGCAAACAGAGACAAACTCTGAGGGGTGGTGTCACATCACAGGGTTTAGCTTCTCTGTGCTATAAAGTGCATTCTTACTCCTGGTGTCCACTTTTACAAATGCAGAAAGCGCAGCCCATTTTTTTTTATATTCTGAGCTCGATCCATCCATTTTCACAAGGGAAAGATGCCTTCCAGAACTACAAATTCTCCAGGGAACAAGGCAAGCCTGGTGCACGGATGCGTGATGGACGCACCAAGTGGTCTGGGAAGCACATGTATTCTGAAGATTCCACCGTCAAGAAGCAGAGTTTCTAAAAAGAAATCCTTGTATGTTTTTTCGTAGGAATGCCCTGCAAAGCAAAGGACTCAAGGGGGTCTCCTTTCCAGGAGTCTTTGATCAGGCTTTAGGCTAGCTGTGACAAACGTCTGATACGTGTGTCACAGAAAATGCCATTTCACTCATGACAGCAGATTCCTGGATTCCCTCACCTGAGCCGCACACAAGAAAGGTGTGAACACTGCTCCAACTGCTGTTGTTTTGAAAATTGAGACAGCAGAGAATTTGATTTTATTCTACCCCCTTTAGACTGCCAGATTCTTAGTTAATTTTTAAACTGAGGAATAAATACTAAAAGCCAAAGTGGCAGCACGTGAAATGCTTTAGTCATTGTTCAATCTCCAATATTTTTGCACCTACCGACAAGCGGGCAGGGTTTTGGTTGTTTATGGCATAGTAACCCAGACTCGGAGCTGTGTTTTCCTCACTTGCCATCTTCCAAACTGCCAGGAGACTTGTTTGTCTCCCATTATGCAGGAGCAAAATTAAATAAATTATAGGTTCCCATATAAAAAATAAAACCTTGAAATCTGGGGCTGCAGGTAAATGAAATTTGCACTTATTCATAGGGCATGATCAAATAAAAATGTTATTTCACAAGACATGTATTTGAAATACATGCATAAAACTGAAAAAAATGTGACTGTTTAGACTATTATTTAAAAGTCAATCATAGTTCTTGGCGTTTAGGATAGCCCCAACAGCACACCCAGTCAATCAACCAAAAAGTCTTAGTTGTAGAGAAGATATGAATGGAAATCTTTAAAATGTCACTTTGATAGCCAAAATCTTTGAATGAATTTTGTGGTTTCCCTAAACACGCGCACCTGTTTCAAAACCTAGCAGTGTGTTTTAGCCTTATCTTACGAAAGTCATACTGAGAATAAAGATAGCATCATAAGCAAACTGTTTTTACTCATGTATTCATCTCTTCTCTTCTTAAGCAGACACTTGAGTGTCTTTCAAGTGCCAAACCCTGCTAAATATACTGGTGACAAGGAGCAGGATTTACAGGCATACCCTTGAGAAGCTCAGAGTCTTGCAGAAGAAACAGTGATATGTATCAGTAATAAAGTATAATTCATATTCTAAGAAGGATAAGGAATCCTATGTTATCATATCTCAAAGGAAAGAGTGATTAATTCCATTTAGTTTTAGAGAAGTTATTTATGGAACGTCTTTGAAGACTGGAGAGTATCTCATTAGGCTCTAAGTGGGGAAGTGAGGCACAAAGTCACAGATGGGAGATTAGTTGGAACTGAGTGCTAGAGATATGAAAATATGTAGCATGCTTGGGCTGCTGTGAGCACTCCTGGAGGGGTAGAACATCAGTTGTACAAAAGTGAGGATGGTGCAAAGAAGCATGGAAAATCAAGCAGAAGCACACCACAAAGGTCTTGAACGCTGTGCTCCTGAAATGTCATTAAATGTAGATGCCTCTTACAACATTGTGGAAGATGGACTGGGTTGGGGATGTGTGACTGAGAATAAACTGGACTGGGCCAAAAAAGATGCTGAAAACTGAATAAGGTAGCCACAAAAAGAATGAGTGGAGAGAAGAAATTCAGGAGCTCATTAGAGAAAGATTGAATGAGAATCAATGAGCACTGGGCATGAGATACAAAGTAAAGGAAAGAAAGATCCTGAGTTTCTAATTTGAATGACTGAAAGGATGGTGATCATCCATTTAATGGCAAAATTATGAGTGAGTGGGAGTGGGCCTGGAAATGTAGAAAGAAAATGAGCTCAAATTTATGTCTATTGTTATCTGATATCCTTAATACACGTCTGGAACTTAAAAGAAAAAGGAAACCAAGAGATAGAGAATTATAGGTATTTGGTGTGCATGTAGCATGTAACATCGTAGATCACTTACTGAGAAAAGAAGAGGCCTAATGACGCTCAGAGCTTTCACACTAACACTTCTGAAAGCCTGCCATCTACCAGTCAGGCTGGTAATACCTTCCCAGTGAAACCTAGGGAAATTAATTACAAATAAGCCGTGGCACAGATATTGACATAAATTAATTGTATTCACAAAGACAGCAGTGATGAAGATTATTAGTAAAATGTCTGCGATGCTTAGCAGATATTTTGGGAAGCACAGAAACTCCTGAGTCAGAATAACTTAAGAGAAACAAAAAGAGAGGACTTTGTCTCCTGGGAACGTTTTGGAAAGACCTACTACACTGGTAAAGTTAAGAAAAAGCTTCAGAAATGGTTGGGTATGAATATGAAAAAATGCTCCACATCATGAAAAGATGCACCCCATCATATAGCATTGGGGAATTGCAAATAAAAACAACGAGATACGACTACACACCCCTTAGAATGGCCAAAATCTGGAACACTGACAGCATCAAATGCTGGTGAGGATGTGGAGCAATAGGAACTCTCATTCGTTGCTGGTGGGAATGCAGAATTGTACAGCCACTTTGGAAGACAACTTGGAGATTTCTTAGAAAACTAAACATACTCTTACCGTATGATCCAGCAATCACACTCTTTGTTATTTACTCAAAAGAGTTGAAAAGTCATGTCCACACAAAAACCTGCACCTGATGTTTATAACAGCTTTTTTCATAATTGACAAAACTTGGAAGGAACCAAGATTTCTTCAGCAGGTGAATGGGTAAATAAACTGTTACATACAGTGCTGAAAAGAAATGAGCTACCAAGTCGTGAAAAGACATGAGGAACCTTAAATACTTATTGCTAAGTGAGAGAAACCAATCTAAAATGTCTCTACTGTATTGTTCCAGCTTTATGACATTCTGGAAAAGGAAAACTCTGGAGACAGTAAAAGATCAGTGGTTACCAGGGGTCTGGTGTGGGGGAAAGGTTTTGGAACACAAGGGATTTTTCAGGCAATGAAACTGTTATATATGATATATATACACTCACTGTTATGGTGGATACATGTCATTATATATTTATCAAACCCATAGAATACACAACACAAAAAGTGAGTCCTAGTGTAAACTATGTGCTTTAGCTAATGGTGATGTTCAATATTGGCTCATTGACTGTAACAGATGTACCAGGTTAATGCTATATGTTTATAGTAGGGGAAACTGGATTTGAGAGTCGGGATTTGTGGAAACTCTCTATTGTTCACTCTATTTTTCTGTAAACCTAAAACTACTCCCTTACCCCCAAATACGGTCTATCAATTCAAGAATAAAAGCATAGGGTAGCAAGGCTTCATAACATGTCTGTGTTTTATTCTCTTATCTCTCCTCTGGGATTCGACCTCCTTATGGGATACATAGCTTGAGCCTTTGCTATGCAGGGTCTAGCAAATTATTGTTCTCTGTACCATGTGTAAGCCACTAGTTCACTGTAAATTCATGCTATTTTTATTTTTAACTGTGATAAATCTCAAGGTTCATTAGTATATCATAACATCAAAACACGTGTGCTTTATTGTTCAATTTTTATATATTATCCAATGTTTCCTGGATTTAAAATCAGCTTATTTTAGTTATTTCTGAAAAGACATCATACTGCCTTTCCACTCTTTTCTATTTTGCAGCCACTCCTCATATACTTGTTCGACTTCCAGTTTTCTATCCTGCAAATGTCCTATGTATGTCACCTGCGATGTTTTAAATTAGAATTACATGTATTCTCACATATTTCCAGTATTTCCTTTGATATGCTAGATATTAATTTTTTGACATTTTTTAATGTTCTAGATGGCTTCTCCCAATCTGTCACTAATTCGTTAAATTTGTCAACTTAATTATGTAAACATAAATTTCTGATTTTGATGTCTTCCTGTCTAAGACCACCAATATATTCTAATTTCTCTACTGTTATCTTTATATTTCTACCTTTTAAAATTGCTATCCTTCACACATCTCGCATTCTCTTCTGTGTATGGTATGACGTGGATACAAAACTACCAAAAATGGCTTATTCAAATTTTCAGTCAACTCAAAAGACTTAATTAGGCTTAGTCAACACCAGGTTGCCTTAGAAAGGATACAGACAGGGAGAAGAGCAGAGAGCACAGAGGCAACGTCACATGGGATTCAGATGCTCAAATGGAGATTCTAATGTCCTTAGTAACCCCCTCTGAAGATAGGGAGAGGTTGGCAGGAAGCTGATGTGATGAGGAGGATGTATCAGCATGGACAAGCCATGAGATCCAGGTTCTCTCAGCTTAAAAGAATTACTTTGGAGTAAGGTTGCGTGAGCAACCCCCATTCTATCAGTTATGCAATGAACCACTCACACCATGCAGTAGAGAAGACAAAGGAACATCCTGAAATCAGGCATCCATACATAGTCGACCACAGGACTCTCATGTGTGGATATTTCAAGGTTGATACTGTGCAAGCATCACATTCTTTAGGCTGGAGAAGTGACTTATATCTAACTATTTTAATACTTTTTTTTAAAGTAGAGACTTCTTAGTATTATTGTTTTTCACCCATTTTATCATTTCACCCACTATTATTATTATTATTTACTTTCATCCATTATATTGACCCATTTTCCTCACCACTATCCATTAAATCATCCGTTATTTCCCCCTTGTCTTGGTGCCATCTCTATCATATACAAGCTTCCTTTGTACTTATGACTAAATGTGAACTCTTGACTTTGAATAATTGGTTTTCTTTTTACTGAATTAATTTGGCACTGTTTTTAGTACTATTACTGTGAATAATATCTTCTTTGTAGGATGTTTTTCTAATTAATTACTGGTGATCATTTTGTACCTGACAAATTCACTGAACTCTAATTTATTTTGAACATTTATCTGATGATTCTATTGTGTTTTCTTTAACAATGAGCATATCATTTGTACAAAATGCCAATTGTTGACTCCTTCTGTTCTGCCTGGGACCCCCAGAAATCAGCAGCTAATGCATTGGCTTATGTGCTAATAACGTGTTAGACGGTACAATTCCAGGAACAGGACTGAGGGCCAGGGAGAGGGAGGCAGAGGAGGGAGAGCCAACATGGGATACACAGTCAAGCTGGCTGCCACCAAGTGTAACCCAATGCAAATCCTGTGGTTTTGTCTATCAAGATGTCATGTAAGTTGCATGTTAGGGCAGCACATCCAGAGGCAGAAGGGAGAAGAATTAATCCATTGGCTCTCACCTCTGATTGACCAAAGATTTACCCCAATGTGCATTAACTCCATTGGACTTATCGATTTCACCTCTCTGGGTACCAAGCAAGCCTCACAACTCAGCACAAACAGTGAAGGAGGAGAGAGGACTGCAGTTAGGATAAGCAGGAAGGTGCACTCCAGTTGTCTTTGAGTAAAACTGATTAAATCAGTGGTGAGCCAGTTTCTCACAATGGCTGGAACAAGCTCTAAGCAAGGAAGGCCAGAAAATTTGATGTGATACACGGGATGTGTCTCATAGAGTCTCTCCACCTGGATTCCACTCAGATCGCTTGTTCTCTTCACTATAGCTGGCTTTCCCATTGCCGTATGAGATCTCCATCAATGTGAGAACAGATACTGTCATGCGTTCCCTGGGAGGAGATTTAAAAGTCCAATCTGTCACAGAGTCATCTTCAAGATGGCAGTCAGATGTACACTGCAAAGATTTCAGGCAAGATGGATATTGTAACAAGCTACAGCCCCTGCTTCTGCGAGTTTGCTGAGGTCATAACTGATATTCATCCTCTCCTCCTTCAACGTCCATTTCAGATTTTTTACAACGTTGGACAGTATTTTGGCTGATCTGGGTTGCTTGAATGAGATCTGAGTCACCAGTTGTCTTGGTTTTTGCCAGGCTATAGTTGAGCATATATATCGCTATTATACCTTGTAAAAGCAGAAAAATAACCTCAGGTGAATCTTCAGATCTATTAGTTCTACCCTGAGATTGGCCTTGGCCAAAATTCCACTTATTAAGAAACCTCCAAATGCCCCTGCTCTATCCAGAAGCTTACAGAGGTATTGCTTGTCTCCTGGTATCAAAGCCAGCTCAGGCTTCATTTCTATTAATCCTCAAAATACCTGGGTATTCTTATCTCTATCTCCAGTGCACAGTTACCCTGGAAAAATAGTCATAGATCTCTTTGGGGAAAATTTAAGAAGCATCTGTGACATGTTTCACATTGCAGAGGGCTCTTGGTTTGTGGACTGATTTTGATCTAGAAAATTGGTGGTGGACCATGATTTACCATTTGTCAGCTGATATTAATCTTTGTTTCACCAGGTTGCATAGGTCATAGCAGCACAGAAAGTTACACATGTATATATAGGTGTGTGTATATATATATATATGTGTGTGTACATATATACATGTATATGACATATTTATATGACCCCACTTGGCTGTCCATCTCTCTTAACAATGAGAACACCAAGACCAAGTAATCATTGCCTCACTCTAGCCTTACTCCCCATTATAGTAATGATGTCTGCCTTGTCTCAGAAAGAATTGCATATTTCCATGCCATTCTGGAGTCCTGTCATTCTCATCGATATTAGGGAGTTTAGTCTATGGCAGCACATCTTTGTCCTTGACCATCAACTTTGGCCTCGAGACAATGGAGGCCTCCAGACAAATATTACTAGTGCTTCTCTCAAAAGTGCATTTCTTATTTTATTAATAAAGGGAGTGTCCTTGGACTATCTCGGGGAATATGGTTAGTGGTAGTTTCTCAGATCCTACGTACTAAGTCTATTCTAACATTCTTACCTCTCTGAGACTACTGACATTTCCTTCAATACTGTGCCGTGAAAGTTCTGGCATCTTCACCTTATTTATTGGGTAAGTCTTTGTGTGTCAAAGTGATAGCTCAAGGAGCCAGCTCAACAAACCATGAGGACCACATGCTGGTGCCCTTGCCAGAACAATGAACGCTTAAGCATGACTGTGTAACTCGTGTCACTAAATCTCCCTTATTTTGTACCTCCTTAACCTTCAGTTCCACACCTTTAACCTCCTGCCTTATAATCTATATGTGTTCTCCTGTTCCCATTGGTATCAATTAACCAGTTTCTGCAATTTCTTTGGCCATATAGGCTTTCCTCCCCAGAGCAGAAACTATAATTCTCCTCTCAGGATGAGATGTGACCTGTTCTGGTTTTTACCCTGGAAGCAGTGAGAAGCCAAGTAGAAAATCCTGAGGAAAGTCTGTCTTTGTGGCACACCCCTGCATCTGGTGAAGTCATTGCAGTGTCTCTTGGCAAGAGTAAGGCTGCTTTTCCCTGGCAAAGTCAGGGGAGAATGCTTCCATCAATCTGAAGCTTCAGGGGAATCTCAGGATTCCAGACCCCCAGGCTTAGCCCCAGGCTCCTACCCTAGGAGTCAAGACCCTAGTCTTTTCATACTGGGGTTATAATTTTGACTTTGGTCAGTGTTGGTATTATACAGTTGGTCTTCTTTGCAGCCTTACCACCATATTATAATTAGATCCTGGACATGAAATTTAGCATAGTCTGCTCTGCAACCGCAGGAGCTGCGAATCTCTTTAAAACCAGTCCTGAAAAGTCCCATGGATGTCCTGGTGTACCTTGAGTTGGAAGGTGACTGCCCTAAACCTATCATTTTCTTTTATCAAGGATTCCAAACGTAGTCAATATAAGCCAACTCGCTTCATAATCCTCATTATTTTCATTGCTCCACATACTGTTCAGGTGCCATGGCTAATGTAATGCTAATGTTTTACCTTCCAACTACTTCTCCTCACAACTAACCACAGATAAAAGCCTTAATATAATTGGAGCACCACTCAGTGCTAGCAGTTATCGATGCCGAATTAACACCAGGATGGCGTTTGTATGTAACCTTGAGACTGTTAAATAATCCAGCTACAAATACCAACATGACAGTCTGTGTTCTAGGGCCAAACCTTAACAGCTTCTCTCTTAGCTTTAGTTCCTCAGAAAGACTCTGAGGCAAAGGCTTTGGTGCTACTCCTTCACTAGAGAATATAGTCTCAAGGAGAAAGAATAAATGAAAAGGATAATGTCAAGGAAAAAAATGGTGAACCAATGAATTTAGGTTCAAGCTGGCTGCTGCTAATTGCAGCCCTTTGCTTGATTTAATGTAACATCCTCCAAGCAGTGGAATGAGCTGGATCTCTAGAGAGTCTATCTGGAGGAAGAAAGGGTAGAATTTATCTTCTGGCTCCTACATCTCATTAGTCAATGGTTTGCCCATGGGACATTAAATAACCCACATTTCTGAATTTCACAACCATAGTGCTGAAGAGGGTACCCTCTGTCGCATGTGTTGGCATCAACAGGATACTATAGGGCAGCAAACAACAGGATGGAGGTTGGGCAAGAAAGAGGCACTGTCAAGTTGCTCCTGGGTAAATTTGGGTGGAGTTCACACAAAGTTCGCCATTGCAATGGTGGCTGGAACATGACACAGACAAGGCTGTGAGGATATGAAATGGTGCATACTGAGTGTCTGATATGCCTACCTATTTTTAAATTTCACTTGTCTCATTTTTCTCTTGTTTCTTTTTCTTGCTTAACTTTTCTAGTCAACCCTTATAGTATTATGTTGAATAATAATAGTAACAGTATGTGCTTTGTTCCAAATATTAAGGGAAGCACAACCAAATTGCTTCTACTGTATGTGAGCTTTGCTGTATGAATTTTGAAATTTTTTTCCACCTAAGGCAGTTTCTATCTCTTTTTTTTGTTTTCAAATATTATATGTTAAATTAGATTTTAAATGTTATCAAAAATTTTATGCATCTTTTTGTATAGTTATGTGATTTTTACATAGTTGATTGAAGTGATGAAATAAATTGTTGGATTTTTCTATTGTTATAAAATTCTTGCATTTCTGGAATATACTCAGGTTGGTTGTGATGTTTTGTCATTTTTTTAGTCACTGGTGGATTTGCTTAGATAATAGTATAGTTTGGATTTTCAGAACTACGTTCTAAATTTTTTGTTCTGTATCTAGCTTTGTAATCAAGATTATATTAACCTTACAAAATCAGTTGGGTGGCGTTCAGTTTTGTCTATCATGAGGAAATAAATCTTTTACAAGGCAGAGGATCTTATTTTAATCGCAGTGTTTTTGGAGCACTTTCACACAAAGCCTTAGAAGAGTGGAACTTTTGATGCAGTAGCGTTGTTCTTTGATTCTAATTTAACATCTTTATCGGCAATTGGTCCTGCGAAGGTTTCTACCATTTATTTCACCCATTTTGGTCCTTTTTTCAAAATCAGTTTTGCTTAATTGTTATCACCTGGCCCCTGAGGTATGCTGGGACTTATCAGTCCATGCTCACCTGTTAACTGTCTCCACACCATCCATTCTTCAATGACCCCTTGATTTCTACTTGGCTGCCCCTGTTTCTGATAAACCCTTTTGTCATCAATGAGAAAACAACAAACAACAAACAAAATGAATGAGTGTTAAATAAAACGTAAAGTAATGATTTTGTTCTTGAATAAGATTACTGACAAGCATATACCTTGCAGAAAAGGTGTGGACGTTGACTATCCGCCATGGAGCTGGTACTGATTAGTATCATTTATCCGTGTAAAACTAGGAGATTCAAGTAGAAGCAGCAGCATCTACTTCAAAAGTGTGCAGTTATTTTTAACAGTCTGTGCCCAAAGTGATGTTGAGCAGAGGAAAGGATATGCAAAGACCCTTCTGTGGATCATCAGTTTTCCTTTAGATCAAACGACTCTTCTTGTCAGTTAATTCATCTCCTTTCCAATTCCAACTGTGTGTGGTGGAGAGGGTGCATGTATGAAAGGTCAAGAAATAGATGTTAATGTGTTGGCTCCATTAGCAGTGGCAGAATTTCACAGACATTTAAAAAGTTGCCACTTTAATAACAGTATTCATCAAATAAAAAGTCAGGCTAATTCCAGTAGCAGGGATTTTTTTAACACAAATTTATAGGAGGAAAGTAAAACTCTTGAGAATTCATTCTGTTAAAGGAGAAACAGCAGAGATTCTTGTGAATGCTACAGTGAATCTTAACTTTAACCTTGAAGAATAACAGTTGTTTTTGAAACATGAAAAATGTACAAACGCGTTTTTAGGGGGAGAAAAACATCATACTGAAATATTGTTCTCACTAAATTATGAATGTATGTGACATAAATGTATTTGAAATTAATGTGGTTGAAATAGTTCATAACGTCATCCAAAAAAGCATCTGAAAAACAACTGAAAGAAATCATACTTTTTAAACTTCACAAGTATGCCTATACATATACTCAAATTAACTAAATTAAAAAAGTATTTTTGATGATGCTGATGTTGAATACAAAATCAACTTACTTGTACACGTTTTTCTTCTTTGTTGTCCATGATGAATTATATTTTGGAAACATTTGAGGTTTTAAAACCTATCTTAGAAATCAGCTTCTGTATCCTGGAAAAATATTGAACATTTTTGTAGATAAATTCTCTAAATTTGTGTTGCAATTCATTAAAAATCAATTGAAAATATTTAAACAAATGAAAGTTCAAACTTCAGCTTCTGATACTTTTAGAAAATTGTATTTATTTAAAACAAATTTAGCAAACAGCATGGAGGCCAAACCACCTAGGATATTTAATTTTGGTATTCTATAATTACTTTATGGGATATCTTGATTTGTTTGATGACATTTCTAATTTTAGTTGTACACATCTATATCCTATATTACAATAGAATGAAAATGTGAAGGCCTGTAGTTTTACAGTATCTAAATTTGGTGAAAAATTTGAAAGGATTATCAATAGAGACAAACTATTATAGATGTTTTATTTTGTAAAAAAATTTGTCAGTGGAAAGTATCATGAATTTAGACAAAAGAGGAAATAATGGCAAAAATATTGTTTCATAAATATTTACAAATTACTCTGTTAAACATATTTGAGCTGAAAACATACACCATTTAGGATAATTTCTGTGAGCTTAACATGTATCTAGTGCATTGTAGACAAAGTATTTTCTCACTTAAAAATACAAAAATGACAATTGAAGTTGTCAATAATTTCAAATTTGATAACCTTTAAAGACGATTGAACACAGTTTCACTTAAAAAAACATTTTTAAAACTAGTCAGAAAAATACCAGTATCAGATAGCACTAAGAAACTGATGAAATACTTGATTATGTACCAAGATAAAGCATTTGACAAGACACAGCATCCATTTATGATAAAAACTCTAAATAAAATGGGTATGCAAGGAAAATACCTCAACATAATAATGGCCGTACATGACGAACCCACACCAAATATCATTCTCAATGGAGAAAAACTGAAAGCCATACTTCTAAGAACAGGAACCAGAAAAGGATACCCACTGTCACCAAACTTATTTAACATAGTATTGGAAGTCCTAGCCAGAACAATCAGGAAAGAAAAAGAAATAGAAGGGATCCATATTGGAAAAGAAGAAGTGAAACTGTCAATCTTTGCAGATGACATGATGTTATAGATAGAAAACCCTAAAGAACCCACTAAAAATCTTTCAGAAACAATAAATGAATACAGTCAAGTCATGGGATACAAAATCAACATACAAAAATAGGTTGTGGTTCTATACATTAACAACGAAGTAGCAGAAAGAAAAATTAAGAATACAATCCCATTTACAATTGCAACAAAAAGAATAAAATACCTAGGAATAAACTTAACCAAAGTGGTGAAAGATCTGTACACTGAAAACTATAAAATATTGAAAGAAATCGAAGAAGACAAAAAGAAATGGAAAGATATTTCGTGCCTTGGATTGGAAGAATTAACACATTTAAAATGTCCATACTTCCTAAAGCAATCTATAGATTCAACACAATCCCTATCAAAGTTCCAACAACAATTTTCACAGAAATAGAATGAAGAATCCTAAAATTTATATGGAACAACAAAAGACCCCAAATAGCCAAAGGATTCCTGAGAAAAAAGAACAAAGCTGGAGGTATCACATTCCCTGATTTCAAAATATACTACAAAGCGATAGTAACCAAAACACGGTACTGGCACAAAAACAGACACACAGATCAATGGAACATAATCAAGAGCCCAGAAGTAAACCCACACATTTATGGAAAGCTAATATTCGACGAGGGAGCCAAGGGCATACGATGGAGAAAGGAGAGTCTCTTCAATAAATGATGTTGGGAAAACTGGACAGCCACATGCAAAAGAATGAAAGTAGACCATTCCCTTACACCATGCACAAAAATCAACTCAAAATGGATTAAAGACTTGAATGTAAGACCCAAATCCATGAAACTTCTAGAAGAAAACATAGGCAGTACGCTCTTTGACGTGGGTCTGAGCAGCATATTTTCAAGTCCCATGTCTGACTGGGCAAGGGAAACAAAAGAAAAAATGAGCAAGTGGGACTACATCAAACTAAAAAGCTTCTGCACAGCAAAGGAAACCATCAACAAAACGAAAAGACAACCTAACAGTTGGGAGAAGATATTTGCAAACCATATATCAGATAAGGGGTTAATATCCAAAATATACAAAGAACTCATACAGCTCAACAACAAAAAAAACCCCAACAACCCAATTAAAAAATGGGCAAAAGATCTGAACAGAGATTTCTCCAAAGAAGATATACAGATGGCCAACAGACATATGAAAAGATGCTCAACATCCTTAGCTATCAGGGAAATGCAAATCAAAACTACAATGAGGTATCACCTCACTCAGGTCAGAATGGCTACAATTAACAAGACAAGAAACAATAAGTGTTGGAGAGGGTGTGGAGAGAAGGGAACCCTTGTACACTGCTGGTGGCAGTGCAAACTGGTGCGGCCACTATGGAAAGCAGTGTGAAGTATCCTCAGAAAATTAAGAATAGATCTACCGTATGATCTAGCTATCCCACTGCTCGGTATTTATCCAAAGAACTTAAAAACACAAAGGCATAAAGATACTTACACCCCTATGTTCATTGCAGCATTGTACACCATAGCCAAGACTTGGAAGCAACCCAGATGCTCATCAAGGGACGAATGGATAAAGAAGATATGGCATTTATACACAATGGAATACTACTCAGCCATAAGAAATGATGAAATCTGGCCATTTGTGACAACATGGATAGTCCTTGAGGGTTTTATGCTGAGTAAAATAAGTCAGAGGGAGAAAGTCAAATGCCATATGATCTCACTCATAAGTAGAAGATAAAAACAACAAACAAACACGTAGTAATGGAGATTGGATTGGTGATTACCAGAGGGGAAGTGGGGGGAGGGCAAAAGGGGTGATTAGGCTCACATGTGAGGGGATAGATTATAATTCGTTTTTGGGTGGTGAACATGATGTAATCTACACAGAATTTGAAATATATTACGATGTACATCGGAAAGCTATATATTATTATAATCCAGTGTTACTGCAATTTAAAAAAATTAAAATTTAAAAAACCCTCATTCCAGTTATGCTTTTACAATGGTGAGATAATCAATACGAATAAATTATTTTTATAATTCTGTTTAAATGCATGTGCATATGGCGTTTCCATTCTAATAAAGAATTTGCAAAATCCTGTTCTGCGAAGGTGTTCTTTAAGTTCACCAATACTTCTTCTTTTACCTTCAAACGTTCCCTAGTTATGATAATAAAACATACGTTTAAATAGGGATGCTACACGAAATAGCACTTTGAGCTGTTTTATCATCTGCTGGGGAAAATGAAGACCAAGTTCCCGATATTATTATTCCTTATTTTTTAAGGAACATTTTATATTTTGCAACAGTTTTAGATTTACAGAAAAATCGAAAAGATAATGCAGGGAGTCTCCATACATCCACACCCGACTCCCTCTGTTATTAACACCTTACTTTAGCATGATATATTTAATACATCAACGAATGTGTATTGATACATTATTATTAACTGAAGTCCATGCCTTGTTCAGATTTCTTTAGATTTTACCCAATGTCATTTTTCTGTTCCAGGACACCGAATCCCATCCAGGATACCAAATTATTTTTAATCATCATGTCTCTTTAAGCTTCTTTTAGCCTTGATAGTTTCTCAGATTTTGCTTGTTTTTGATGTACTTGACAGTTTTGCAAAGTACTAGTCAGGTATTTTGTAGAATGTGCCTCAGTTGGGATCGTTTGATTCTTTTCTCATTGCTACCCTGGGACATTGAGTTTTTGGCAGGAAGACTACAGACGTTTAAGTGCCATTTCCATCATATCTTATCAAGAGTGTATAAAATCATTTTTATGTATCTTTGCTATTATTGGTGTTTATTTGGATCACTTGGCTGAGTATGTTTGTCAGGACTGTTCACTGAAAAGTTATGCATTTTTTCTCCCTGTTTCCGTGCTTTATTCTTTAGAAACAATTCACTGTGCACAGCTCACGCTTAAGAGTAGGGAGTTATGCTTCAACAAATTGAGGGCCCGTTCTAAATCATTTGGAATTCCTTTACACAGGAGATTTGTCTGTTCTCTGACATTTATTTGTTTATTCAATCATTTATTTATGACGTTATGGACTCATGGATTTTTATTTTACACTTGGGATCATAATTCAACAGTGCTTTACATATTTTGTTGGTCAAGTGCTCCACCTTTGGTCTTAGTTGGTTTCTGTTGGCTCCTGTGTCCTTTTGACATATGTGAATCTCAATCATTATGAGTTTTTTACATCACTTTTTTAATCTTAATTATTTTTCCTGGTTACTACTTACTTTTTTCTGATAAATAAATATATAAAACAATCAGAAATAAGAAGAAAAGTCATTGACTATCTTCCATATCACCCAAAAGATTGAGAGTAGAGGTTGTCGTTTCCTGTTATTAATTAATATTCTCTTTATATTTCTTTTACCGGGGAATTTTCTTCTTCCTTCTTTATTTTTTATTTCTGCTAGTCCTCATTCCTTGTAGAAGATTGCACTTGCCATCTGTTTTCATTTCTGTTCAGCTGAAAGACTTCTTTTAACATTTAAACATTAGGTTGATTGGTGCAACTCTACTGAAAGGGATTCTGTCTGTCTTCCATTTCTTAGCAAGGTCTTTTTTTTAATTTTTTTTTTTTTTTTGAGGAAGATCAGACCTGAGCTAACATCTGCTGCCAATCCTCCTCCTTTTGCTGAGGAAGACTGGCCCTGAGCTAACATCTGTGCCCATCTTCCTCTGCTTTATATGTAGGACGCCTATCACAGCATGGCGTCCCACACGGTGCCATTTCCACACCTGGGATCTGAACCAGAGAACCCTGGGCAGCCAAAGCAGAATGTGTGAACCTAAACGCTGCACCACAGGGCTGACACCCACCTATTGTTTTTTTAAATATCATTTTGCTGTTTTTAGTTCCTTCTCTCCTTTAAGGGATCAAATTGCATGTTTTTTTGACATTGATATTTTCTAATGGGTCAATGATGCTCTGTTCATTTTAATTTAATCTTTTCTTTCTCTGTGTTTTATTTTTGAGAGTTTCTACTGCTATTTCTCCAAGTTCGCTAATATTTTATTCTGGGTTTATGATCCTCTGCTAATCACATCCAATGCATTTTTTTATTTTAGGTATTAAATTTTCATCTCTAGAAGTTCCACATAGATTTTTAGAATATATTATCCAATGTTCTTCCTCATCATGCTCATGTTTTCTTCTATAGTCTTGAGCATGTGGAAGATATTTATAGTAGCTGTGTTAACTATTGTGTCTACTAATTTTATCATCTCTGTCATTTCTGTGTCTATTTTTATTATTGATTTATTTGCTTTTTATGGATGATGCATTTTTGTTTTTTCACATGCCTCATAATATTTTATGGGATGACAGACATTATAATTTTACATTGCTGTGTGCTGAGCTTTGTTTGTTTTCTTTAAAAAATTGAGCTTTGCTCAGGAGTTCTAACTGACTTAGAATCAGTTTTACCCATGCAATGCTTGCTTTTAAGCTTTGTCAGGGCCAAGCCAGAGCACTCTTCAGTCTAGAGCTAATGTCACCCACTGCTGTCTTTGGGAGGACTCTACCAAATGCTTTGTGTATTTCAGTGTCTCTATGTTCTGTCTGGTAGGATGCAGACTATTTCCAGTTTTGGTGGCTTCTGGGAGTTAGTCATTCAGCCTAGTTCTTTCCATGGTTTTCCTCTAGCAACATTGAGTTTTGCCTCATACACACACAATTACATAATTAGCCAAAAATTCAAAGATTCTTCTGCAGATCTCTAAAGTTTTCTGTCTATCCACTTGCTTCCCCTCTTGTGTTCTGCCCCCCAAAATTTAACAATCTCATCCTCAGTGGATTCTGATCTCTCTCTCCTCAACTCTGAGAGAACATTGGACTGTATCAATTTTGGTTCTCATCTCTTGCACTCTGACTTGGAAGTTGTCTCCTAGCCTTAAGCTGGGGCTGTCATGGGATTTTCCTCATTGGGCCTGTCGCCCAGTTTGTGAAAATAGCAATTTCATATAATCTGTGAAGTTTACTAGTTGTTTCCTGTAAGAAAACAGTTTCCATAGTAGTTGATTATTCATGAAAGCAGAAGTCCATGGCTATGTATTTTTAAATAACATATATTATAAACCCCAATTAGATATTATGGCTTTATACATTCTGTATGCACTTAGAGTTTACAGTGGACTTTTAGAGATTTTATTTTTAAAAGTAATTGACAAAATATAGAAACTAATTTATTTATTTATTATAATAGACTTTACTTTTAGAATAATTTTAGGTTCACAGCAAAATTAAGCAGAAGACACAGAGTCCCCATATACACCCTGCCCCTACACATGCACAACCTCCCCTACAATCAACATCCTACATCAGATGGTCCATTTGTTACAATCAATGAACCTACATTGACATGTCATTGTTACCCCAAGTTCATAGTTTACATGAGGGTTTACTCTTGGTGTTGTACATCCTATAGGTTTGGGCAAATGTATAATGACGTGTATCCACCATTATAATAACACATAGAATAGTTTCATTCCCCTAAAAATCCTCTAGATTCTGCCAATTCATCCATCCCTCCCCCTCAAACCCTAGCAACCACTAATCTTTTTACTCTGTCCTTAATTTTACCTTTTTCAGAATGTTGTATAGTTTGAATCAATAGTAAGCAGCCTTCAAATTGGCTTCATACACTTAGTAACATACATTTAAGTTTCTGCCATATCTTTTCATGGCTTGTTAACACATTTCTTTTTATGACTGAATAATATTCCATTGTCTGGATGTACCACAGTTTATTTATCCATATACCTACTGAAAGGATCTCAGTTGCTTCTAGATTTTGGTAATTATGAATAAAGCTGCTATAAACATTCGTGCGCAGGTTTTAGTGTGGACATAAATTTTCAACAAGTTTGAGTAAATACCAAGGAACATGATTGATATATTGTGTAGTAAGAATATGTTTGCTTTTGTAAGAAACTGCCAAAGTTTCTTCCAAAGTGTGTAAGATTTTGCATTCCCCCCAGCAAGGGATGAGAATTTCTGTTGCCCCACATCTTCACCAGCACTTGGTGTTGTCAGTGTTCTGGATTTTGGCCAGTCTACTAGGTATGTAGTGGCATCTCATTGTTGCTTTAATTTGTGTTTCCCTGACGACACATGATGTGGAGAATCTTTTCATGTGCTTATTTGTCATCTGTGTATTATCCTTGGTGAGGTGTCTATCAAGGTTTTTGGCCCATTTTTAATGTTTGCATTCTTACTTTTGAGTTTTAAGAGTTCTTTACATATTTTGCATAACAGTTCTTAATCAGCTATGTCTTTAGCAAATATTTTCTTGCAGTCTGGCTTGTCTTCTCAAGAGAAATATGTTTTTATGAAAACAAAGATATGATTGGAAATTTCACTTGCTTTTTATGTATAATTAACGTTGTATGATTCAGCAATGGATAACAGTTTATTTTCACATTTATATATGTTTTGCAATTTGGTGCCCATTGAATTAAAAGGAAATATGAGAATATCACATCTTTATTGTTTCTTAATTCTTCTTGATTTTTTATACTTAATATTATTTAGATTTGTGCATTCTATTGCAAGCAGCATTTTTAAACAGAGAACATACTTTAAACTTAGACAAGATTAATCTACAAATATTTTCTCAGGAAGGAGTGAAAGAATTGTGAATTTTGAGGCTACAAAGATGTCAGGATAATAGATTAGCACAGGGGACATGTGGAGAATTCCCTTGTTGCAGCAGACACATTTGAAAAGAAAACAAACATCACAAATGAAACTGAGACAATGTCCCTTGACCTATTTCCCACCCTCTGCACCATAAGCTGCTCAGCATAAAAAAGTATTTTCATAAATTCTATATTTACCATCCCAAGAACAAAGTGCTAAGCACTGTCCTGGGCACAGTGTAAGTGCTCATTAAATGTTTTGGATATTTTACTACATATTTATTTAAAATAGTACTTTTAGCAGTATTGAAGTTATCTTTTTCTCTGAGACCTACTTTAGTTTTCCTTACTCCATATTATGTGTTTGAATTACCAAAGCTGACAAAGTAATTGATAGTTTTCAACTTGTAACTGCTGCTCACTATTTCTTTGTGTCAACTATCCACTTACTTTTGCATTCTCCTGTGGAAAGACCTTGGCTTGTTCTCATTTTTGATATTAGAAACAATATTGCCATGAACTTGCTTATCCGTTTCTCCTTGTGCAGGTTCCTGAGAGTTACTCTTAATACATAAGTTATAAATGGAATTTCCTGGCTGTGGGATTAATCTCTAACTTTATTCAATATTGTCGAATTTCTCTCCAAAATGTCAGTCATAATTCAAGTCCCCACCAGCAAAGTATGAAAGCGCCTGCTGCTCTATATCCTTGCCTATGTGTGTTCAGGCTGTGTTATTCTAAAGGTATGTGGAAGGATACTGAGGCACAAAGAATAGAGTGATGATCTCTGTGGATGCACGTTCCCAAGGAGGCTTTGAATAAAGCCAGAAGTAAGGAGTGCCTGAGTTAAGGCAGTAACACTGGGTATCAAGGGCAGGACTTATGACGTTAATAAGGTTCAATATGAAGTGGTTACTAAAAACTGAAAGGGGGAGAAGGTAGTCACCTAAAAAAAGTGATAAGATGAGAGGAGACATTAAATTGTGTGCTTAAGGAGTGTAGGCAGTGTCTCCAGTCCACATGGAGGATAGAGGGTTGGCGGCAGGTGCATCTGTGCTCAGAATGGAATTTATCTGTTGAATAAACACATATTATGCAAGAAAATCTCAAGACCAAACATGTGCAAGTGTTTGAGTGCCATAGGTTTCTCTTCATCTCATAAAAAATATAGCACGAGTGTCCTAGGCACATCTGAATTTCTAGATTTCATCTACTTTAAACTTCGATCTGTATTCAGTTTGGTCAGGGAGAATATTTCCGAGGGGAAACAGAAAGAGGATCAGGTTATGATTATTGAGGTGCCATTTGGGCCAGAAATAGCACTTGCAACTTTAAACCTACAGTTTAAGAATTTCCTCTACTAGGAATGTGAGTCCTTTGGGAAAATAAATAGAACAGTGATCTTGCTGCAGTAATTATGTGAGTTCTCACTGTAATTACTATAAAATTATAAGTTACAGTAATTTTCAGTCCTCCACCAGGGAAAATGAAGTTACTTTGAATTATAATGGCAAATTAGATGGTATCTTATAAAAACATGGGATAGCATAAGTAATTTGGGTCACTGTAATACGTGTCTAAGTCCTGAAATGCATCCTTTTCATTATCTGATTAAATAGAAACCATACATTCAGCTTGTATTTAGCCTCACTCCCACCCGAAGTATAGTAGATGGTGAGACTCAGGGAATCACGGAAGTAATAGTAAACTAAGAGTCCTACTCCTTGGAAGAGGACAAATCCTATACATGGGAAATAGCAAGCAAACGAGCTGTGTGTTCAGCTTGCTGGTATATGTGTCACTTTCATCTGAAGCACAGGCTTCTGGGGCTGGCCTCATGGCCGAGTCGTTAAGGTTCCATGCACTCTGCTTTGGCAGCCCAGGTTCGCAGGTTCGGCTCTGGGGTGAGGACTTACTCCACTCATCAGCCATGTGGGAAAGCGTCCCACATACAAAATAGGGGAAGATTGGGACAGATGTTAGCTCAGGGCCAATGTTCCTCAAACAAAATAAAACGAGAAGATTGGCAATGGATGTTAGCTCAGAGCAAATCTTCCTCACAAAAAAAATCAATCAATCAATCAAAAAGAACAGGTTTCTGATGCAGTGGGATGCATGCAACAGATAGCTGGGTTTCCATCATTGCAGCCACAGTAATTCTTCAAGTCTAGTTCTTCCAAACTGGAGCATCAGCAACCATCAGAAAAAGCCTATTTTGAGGAGAGATTTGTGGTATAAGAGAAAGAAAATAATTGTCTTAATTAAGAGAACTCTAAGTATCAATCCTGGGTATACCATTTTCTCTTGAGTTTTGAATTCTTTATTGATAACATCAATATAATATTCACATCTCACAGAGCTACTTGGAAAATTAATTTACAATGTATAATGTGCCCAACACTGAGACTATTGCACAGTCAATTTTTAATAAGAATTATCACGTCCCAGGGTCCCCCCAAATCTCTGTCTGAAAAAGGGTACGATTACATAATATTTTTCACCTTAAAAAATCACAGGCAGGACTGAGCTGATCACTACACGCAAAGAATTTCTCTAAATGTTGACAGAGCACAGTTTTTTATAAAATCCTTTCTCACCGATCACTCTTACTAGTGCTGTAAGGAGCAAACAAGATAGGAAATGGGAAACTATTGTGTATGCTGTAATACTAATGAGTTGTTACCGAACATCATGTCACATTCCCCACACACATGAAGCTCCATGTTAAATAATTGTTTACTTAGGTGGAACAGATGTTCACATTTTAATGATGTGTCCATGGTGACACAACTCAAAACTAGATTTGAACCCTGATCCTCTAAAGTTTTTGTTATATGCTACGTTTCCCATTCATGACTCTAGTATAGCACAGAGTAGTTTTACCTGTGGATAGAAGAGCATGGTTTTTATTTCTCCCCATGAAATAAGATTTTGGAAACTTGGGGATTATTGGTTGATCTAATCAAATACAATGAAACACAAACACAGCAGATAAGATCAGATGCCCAGAAAAATGGATGGTCCTCTCTCAGAGAATAATAGTCTTCCCAGAAGAAATTGGGGACTCTATTGCAGAAAATATATTTCTTAGGCCCCTTGTATCTAGTTGTATCTATGGGACTAATTCTCACCAAAGGAATGTGAGAGTGACAGTGACATGTGTCTCTTCTGGGTCAGGGCTTGTAAGAAAGCCTTTCTCTTCTCTTCTTCCCTTCTTCTGTCTTCTTTACCCCCTTAGTACAGAGGCAGCATACAGATGGCAGTGAGAATCCAAGAGATGGTGGAGAATCAAAAGGAAGACCTCAGGATCCTGGCTCACCATGCTGGTGAAAGCCACCTCTGTGCAGAGTCTCTAGGACACCTGTGTTGCATTATTGCTTGAATAAGAAATAAGGATCAATTACCTTATAAACCTGATTTGTGTTTTATTTTTTATATTAGCTAGTGTTTCCCTAGCTAATATAGCTGAGTTCCATTTGGACAAAGGATCCTAAGATGATTAGTATGTGTAAAAGGAGGTGAAGACTAGTTGTTTATAAGTTACACATCCTTGGTGACTTATGATTTGAAAATGATTACACATTGCACAGGATGATTGTAGTCCCAATAAAATGGCATCTGAAGCTCAGTAACATTATTTTAATGTACTTTATTTTATTAGTCACTTAACCATAACAGACCTCCAGTTGTGTTACATTTTCTTGTGAAAGGAAACATTATATGGTATAGAGAGCCCTGAAAGAGGGGGAAAAACACCACTCAATTCAATCCCTGGCTTTAAAACTTTCCAACCACAAGGTCTTAAATGTTATTCAATTTCAGCCTCGCTTTCTTCATTAGTGAAAAACTAGACATGGATATATTTTCTTATAATCTATACATCAGTAACAAGGTATATAGAAATTAGGACATATGCTCTAGCCAGCTCTGGTGGTCTTGTGGTTAAGATTCCATGCTCTGTGGCCACGGTCCACATTCATTTCCTAGCCAGGGAACCACAACACTCATCTGTCAGTTGTCATACTGTGTCAGCGGTGTGTTGCTGTGATGCTGAAAACTATGCCACCAGTATTTCAAATACCAGCAGGGTCACCCATGATGGACAGGTTCCAGCAGAGTTTTCCAAACTAAGACTAGGAAAAAGGACCTGACCACCCACTTCCGAAAAAATTGGCCATGAAAATCCTATGAATAGCAGCAGAGCATTTTCTGACATAGCAGACAGTGTCAAAAGTGCAAAAAGACTAGACGGGCCTCCACTCTACTTTGCACAGGGTCATTAGGAGTAGGAATCCGCTCAATGGCCCTTAACAACAACAGACGTATGCTCTAATTCATGCTGTATTAGAGTGCTCATATAGTTTTTAAATATTATTACTAGTAGAACATTTTGATTTATAGTCATGTGACCATTATGTAAATAGACAAAATATATTACACACTTAGAGTTGTTATAAAAACTACAGAACCTGTGAACTCAGATTATAATAACTTTGTGAAACATGTCACATAATTATATTGTACTAATATTTTAGTTCCACATTAGTTGCTTGGTATAAGAATATTAAAGCTTATAAAGAATCTTTTTTTCTATCTCATTCTTTTTCAATATTCTTCTTGAATTTGTTTTGAAACAAGGGGGATTTTGCATTTATTTATTTATTTGTTTATTTATTTTTAATTTCTTTGGAGTCATCATTAAGTTGTCCTTATGCCAGTAATTATAAATTGTCTAGAATTAAAAAAAAAAGACAGTCTGTCCATAAATTAGGTTAAGATTAAGATCCAGTCTCAAGTGTTAACATGCCTGAGCAAAGCATCAGATTACCTTCTATACTGAACAGCTAATCTCCGGATCCCTATAATCCTGGGTCAATTATCCATAAGGACGAACATCCTCTCCTTGATGGCCTCTGAGTGGTTTTGCAAGATGCTTAGTCAGTGGGAAGCAGTCAGCCAAGTGACACCAATGGCATTGCCTTGTGCTATTGATCAGGTTCAGGCAGAGATAGTCAAAAGGACACAATTTCTCATTTCTGTGGTTAATACTTAAAAGATCTGAGGATCAAAATCCCGCCTGAAGAAAATTTATGCTTAAAAGCTAAGAATCCGTTGGTGATGAAAGCCTCAAGAGCATCACCTCATCTCTCAACACCCTGCACCATTGCATAGTGAGGTAACAATACATATAGATAACTATATATATTTACAAATGATGCATATTTACAAATGATGCATATATGTGTGTGTGTGTGTGTTCTAAACTATGAATTTTCTTTTACTCATAGTATAAAATCTAGTGACCATGAAACCTACTGGTCTATAAGCTTTGGCTGTTTGCAAACCTTCCATCCTAAAGATGTAAATCTTGGGTTATTCTAGAATATCTTGAGGGGTGGGGGAATCTGTGTTGAGGCAGTGAAGGTGATCCTGGAATTGCGAATTCAGTTTCCATTTCTGCTTAGTTTTCCACCAACTAAAGACAATTCTTCAGAGTCAGCCTGAAGTCAAAACTGGAAAGTGGTTAGAATACAAGAGCAGGAGTCATTTCCTCCCTATTTCCCTCAACTATACTATTCTATGTTATTAAAAGGACTCTTCAAATTCATTCAGCTGCATAATTACCTACCCTGGATGTATCCGTGTATCTACTCCTGCATCAGTGAAGGTTTTGATGTGTTTTTAGAACTCAAGTTTTCTCTTGTATATTGAACAAATCAAAGATAAACCACGGGATGAGTTTTCTAAGACAAACAAGATCTGTTTGGCCTCAGTTCTGCCATCTTTAAAATTAAGACTCCAAAGAATGTAGATTGAGTTAGATTATGAAAGTGAAAACATTTTTTAAGAAAAACAAACTAATAAATTTGTTTATATTATTGTGTATATATGTGCATATATAATTATAAATGATATATAATAAACTATATATATATTTATAGACAATATTTGTCATTTTGATAGCTAACCTAAAATATTTTTATTTACAATATCAGGAAGAAGACAATTTTCTCCCCGAAAAGAAACAGTGATTCCGCAGGTAGCATTGCAGACTTCAAATACACATTCAAAAGTTTTTAAACTGCTTGTTAAATCTCGCATTTTGAAATGACAGCTCTTCCCATGTGGCAAAGCCCTCTCTGTGGAAATGACTTTCTTGAAGACTCATCTCAGCAAATGCTATAATTTTCTCCCAGTTTGCCATTTCCCATCCCCTTCATGTGCACTTTTCTTTGATGGGAAAGTTCCCCTCTGTGGCACAGCCTTAGAGACTGAGAAGTTCAGCTCCTGAACAATTGTTTCTCAAAAATATTCAAAATGTGTTTTAAGATGATGGAATGGCTGTGTTTCTTCCATCTCCAGATACTAGACAATGAGACAGCCAAGGGGTTACCAAGGGCTCAGCTGCTTTCATCATCAGAGTGGCTGCTGTTGGCAGTGAGCTCGGGGCTGGCACAGTGTAGACCTGCAGCTCTGTCGGCACGGTTAGCAGATGATGTGGTTAATGAGCACATGCTTCCTTTAAACTGCCTGCCTTTGGACAGATCAAACCTGTTTGCATTTTAATTGCTCTCCTTGGTGGCTTATACTTTCTTCTGTTGCCTTTGTTCTAACAGGATTTCAAACTTGCCCAGCCCTGCATATAAGATCGCTGTACAAAACCGTGTTGAGATATAGTCATTTCTTAGAGGTAGCCCCATGGGGAGGAAGAAGACTGAGAAGGAAATGCTAAGACCTACGCCTTCGCCCTGCCTCAGCCACATCGAAGAGGCATAACGTTGTACAATTGCTTTGCGTCTAAACGTCTATTTCCCTACGAGCAAAATGAAGATTTTGAACTAGGTAGTTCTAAGATCCTTTTCAACTCTAAAACCAAAGTAACTCTTTTATTGCCAAGTCATTAGGAAATTAGAATCTGTGCATTCTCAGCCCCAACTATAAAACTTTCCTTAGTATATAAATTTTTAAATTATATTCTTTGAAACTTCTGCATGATTAGATAGCTATAAGACCAAATCTATAATATGCTGCATTTCAGTGAGTTAAAAATCTCTCTAGAATATTCTACTGTACTTCTTTTCTATGTCAGTGGTTTTAACAAAACAGGCATCTATTAAATGATGGTGACAAGAGAATAGATACTAAAAAAAAAATGTATAAAAAGGAAAGACTGTGGCAGATCGATTCACCTCAAAGTATACAAAATTTGGTATTGAGTTTGAAGAAGTATGAGACTTTGCTGTCTGAAGGTAAGTGCACTATAAAGTCATGTGGTTAAAAACTGTATTATTGTCACACAAAAATGACGATGAACTGAAAAGACAGGCCAACAACAAATTTAGTATATATGAGAATTTTGTAAATGATAAAAACATTAAAAGTAAGTAGGGAAAGAGTGACTCTATAGTGATGCTAAGAATAGTAATTAAATATTTAGAAAAATGGAAATTAGATTCTTTCCTCAGACTGTCCACCATACTTAATTACAAATGGGTTTGGAAACATAAAAAATAAAGCCATAAGGGGGCTGGCCCCGTGGCCGAGTGGTTAAGTTCGCGCGCTCCGCTGCAGGCGGCCCAGTGTTTCGTTGGTTCAAATCCTGGGCGCGGACATGGCACTGCTCATCAGACCACGCTGAGGCAGCGTCCCACATGCCACAACTAGAAGAACCCACAACGAAGAATACACAACTATGTACCGGGGGGACTTTGGGGAGAAAAAAGGAAAAAATTAAAAAAATCTTTAAAAAAATAAAATAAAATAAAGCCGTAAGAACTATAAGCAATTAAGGGAATATTTAGCTACACAAGGAATGAGAATGGACTTCTAAGGACAAGATTGATAGATTTGTAAATTTTAAATTTACTCCGTCAAAAATTTCCATGAAATAACAAAATTGTCCTTAATCAATTGAGGCCCATCCATGTTGTGAGTATCAGCAGTTTATTTTTTTCTCCTGATAAATAGTATTACATTGGATACATATAATCAGAGTCCTTGTTTCCCTATTGATGAAGACCTGATTTGTTTCCAGTTTTTGACCTTGTGGATAAAGTTGCTATAAACATTTTAGAACAGTGTGTGTGTGTGTGTGTGTGTGTGTGTGTGTGTGTTTTCTTTCTCTTGCGTAAAGAGCTAGGAGTTGATTTTCTGAGTGAGATGTTAGCTATGTTTAATTTATAAGAGACTGCCAGGTCTTTTTTCAAAATGGTACACCATTATACACTTCAACCAAAGATGGATGAGAGTACCATTTGCTCTACATCATTGATAACATTTCTTGTTATAAATCTTTTCTTTCTTTTTGGGTATTCTCATGGTATACATTTCATTGTAGTTTCAGTATGCATCTTCCTAATTACTAATGATGGAGAGCACTTTTTTCACGTGTTTGTTAGGCATTTGTGTATTTTATTTTTGGAAAGTGTCAATTCAAATATTTTACACATTTATTTTGTTTGTGTGATTCTTTTAAATACTGTGTTGTAAAAGTGTTTTATATATCTGAGGTACCAGCCCTTTGTCAAATATGTGTTTTAAGATTATATAATTATTTTCACCAACTCTGTGATCTGCTTATTTATTTATTAGTTTATTTATTTATTATTAGCTTACTTATTTATTATTTATTAGTGACTTTTGATGAAAATAAGTTTTTGTGTTATTTTTTACATTCTATATGTTATTTTAATTTTATAAGCAGTGCTTTCAGAATAGCATTTTACCAGATCCTTTTGTGTACCAATATAATTTAATATAAACAAACTTAAACTTAGTAAATGCCTTGAAGTTAAATGATATAAAATACTTTAAAGCATTTGATATATTTTCTCAAATTATCCACCAGAAATATTGAATTTACACTCATCAAAAAATTCAATTCATTTTTTTAAATGTTCCATCTATTCCAACTAGATGAAAGATTCACATTATATTTTTTCCAGTAGTTTTACTGAGATCATAAATGTTTATAACATTGTGTAATTTGGGGTGTACATTATTATTTATCCATTTCTGAATAAACTTCATCATACTCACCACAAGTAATCTAATTTTTGTCCATCAGTGTACATTTGTGCCCCTTTACCCCTTTCGCCCACACACCCCTCAACCCACTTCCCCTCTGGTAACGACTAGTCTGTTCTCTTTATCCATGTATTTATTATCTTCCACATGTAAGTGAAATCACACAGTATTTGTCTTTCTCTGTCTGGTTCAAGGTCCATACCATGTCTACTTGGGAAAGGGAAACAAAAGAAAAAGTTAACAAATGGGACTACATGAGACTAAAAAGCTTTTGCAAAGCAATGGAAACCATGAACAAAATGGAAACATGACCCAGTTGATGAACTGGGAGAAAATATTTGCCAATCCTTTATCAAACAAGGGGTTGATCTCCAAAATATATAAAGAACTCATACAACTGAACAGCAAAAACCAAACAACTTGATCAAAAAATAGGCAGAGGATATGAACAGACAGTTTTTGAAAGAAGAAATACAGATGACCCAAAGACACGTGAAAGGATGTTCAACATCACTAATTATTAGGAAAATGCAAATCAAAACTACAATGAGATGTCACCTTACACTGGTCAGAATGGCTATAATTACCAAGACAAAAGACAACAAATGTTGGAGAGGATGTGGAGAAAAGGGAACGCTCATACACCATTGGTGGGAATGAAAACTGGTGCAGCCACTATGAAAAACAGTATGGAAATTTCTCAAAAAAATTAAAAATAGAAATACCATACTATCCAGCTATGCCACTTCTGGGTATTTATCCAAAGAACTTGAAATCAATGATCCAAAGAGATTTATGCACCCCTATGTTCATTGCAGCATTATTCACAATAGCCAAGATGTGGAAACAACCCAAGTGCCCTTCTGTGGATGAATGGATAAAGAAGATGTAGTATATATATATACAGTGGAATGCTACTCAGCCATAAAAAGAAGACAAAAGAGTCCCATTTGCAACAACCTTGTGGGTTTTTTGCATATGTGTAAAGTCTAATTTATCATTTTTATCAGTATTTCTTGCTGTGATTTGTCTAAGAAAACTTGACTTACTCCCAAATCGTAAGGATTTTTTCATATATTTTTCTCTAAACTTTATGATTTTTCTTTTACATTAGGGGTTTGATCCAAATTAATTTGTGTGTAAGGTGTGAGTTAGGGATAAAGTTTCCTTTTTTTTTTAGTGGATATCCAGGTAGTCCAGCATCATTTGTTAAAAAAGACTTTCCTTTCTCTATTGGATTACTTTGGCATCTTTGTCAAAAATTACATGCATGGCTCTATTTCTGGGCTCTTGGTCCTGTTCCATTGATCTATTTATTTCTTATGCCAGCACCACTCTGTCTTAGTCACCACAGCTGTGGAGTAAATCTTGAAATCCAACAGTGTAAGACCTCCAACTGTGTTCCTAATTTCTTTCAGGTTTTCTTTGGTTTTCCTAAGTTTTCCTGTTTATATGTATATTTTTTGTCAACTTTACATTTCTACAATAAAATCCTCCTGGTATTGGCAATACATATTTTTATTGCCTTTTTCCATATCTCCTTCTCTCCACTCCCTCACTTTTGCTTCTTGGAATCACCTTAGAGATAAATTGCATGCATCCATTTCCTTGGGTCAGGCTCTGATTTGGGAGTGTGGGAAAAGGAAGGCATTCTTTTTGTCTATTTACCTTCAGAGATCTTAAGATATTCCTAATGTTATGCTTTCATCCTCAATATTTTTAATATACTATAAACATACTTTTTAAAAAATTTATCTAAATCTTTATCAAGGTTGCAAATTGAATTAGAAGTCAGAAGTCCTTGGTTGAAGTAAAGCATTGCTACTTACCATCTGTATTTCCATAAAACACTTATTTAATTATAATATGTTTCTACATTTTTTAATGAACATAAAGGTATGTGTTCTTCCTACTCACAAATATTTTATACAAACTGTATTTTAAAACAAAATCCTATCTATAAGATGACTTAAAAAGTGTGATTTGTCATGCAAATGTAGAGAACAATTGATTGCATTAGTCATTGAAATTAACTCATTTTCTATATATTACCAACAAATAACAAGCTAATAATTTTAATGTGCAATTAGATTTATTAACACATGCTTATTTTTTTCACTTGAAAAATGAATATCCTGGAATATTGGCAAGGTCCCTTCCAGTTTCAGAAATATGCCCCATCTCCTACCTGTCTTAATGTGATCTGAAGCTACTACTCCTTATTAACTCGTGGTGAGACACGTCCATGAAAGCAGGAGATATACGTAGTCTAACTTCTTTTCTTAATTGAAACTTAAAACACTTTTGTGAAGATTGTGCACAAGTTTAAAGTGTTGATTGATTTGCAATAATTTGTTTTGAATCCAGAGTCTGAGATTTCCTTCCGTATACGGAACACACGTTGCTAACAGACCTCCTATGTATATGTAAAGACATCTAAGATGTTAGCCGGATGAATTTTCTTTTTCCTTAGTTTTAACTTCTATCTCAAATCTCTTCTCTTAGCCCTACCTTGCTGTGCATATGTGCACAGCAAACATCTCAATATTATCCTTCTCCTACAAAGCCTAGAGAAGATTAGAAATGAACATTACTTCACCTTTTCCTTTTTCCCATAAACCCTACTACTTTGTTGTTTGCTTTTCGTGCATGGTGGCGTTCCTAAGTCAAAGAAATGGCCAAGAGGAGTATTTCTATTCTAGTCTGAGAGGAAAGAACACAAAAATGTCTCTCACTCTTTCATTAGTCTTTAACTCTTTCTTCTTAAATTTGCTTTCCTGAAAAATAGTGGACTGATATTATTCTCTGGTGGTCCTAGACGCTTTGATATCGTCCCTGATGCCTGTGCGCATAGCTGTCTAAAGAGGTGCAACATCTGCAGTTAACTTACTGTAGTCCATTTTTAAGATGTTCTTTGGAGTTTTGCCAAGCCAGTGTGAAGCATGGGGATCTATTCTTAAGTGACCTGAGGCATTTATGCCAAGGACTATTTGCACAAAAAGCAAGGTTAATAATCACTTTTACTGGGGGAAAGGGAAGGAAGAGGCTCTTTCTATGTATCATTCATTGATCCTTTGCTGCCAAAACAGCAGCCACCTGGTCATCCCAAGGAGTTAATCTCCTAGAGTCTATTCTTTCCTCCACCATAATCAAGCAGCACCATGAATCTAAATGGCACTTAGATTTGTGAGAAGATGAGAGTGCAGTGATCATGCAGAGTGTGAAATTAAAGAAGTGGCTTAGCTAGAGGACTGGCGAAAGAAGCTGTTAAACCAGAAAAATAAAGGCAGATGATACAGATTCTGCTACTGCAGATAAGACTATTGGCTTACATTTACCTTCTTGACATTATGAATAGGTAGGAATGTTTTATTGTTAATACAGCAATTAGGAAACAAATATCAAATAAAAGTAGTTTTTTGTTGTTATACCTTCTTCTTATAAGCACTAGAGATAAAGTCATAATAACTATCCACTTTCCCATATTCCTTTATCATGAAAATTAGACCAGCATGGGTTAACACTTAAGTCCCTTCTACTTTCCAGGCCTAAAGACAACCTTCATTTAATCCCCTCGTAATTTGGAAATGTTGTTCATGGCCAAGTTTCAAAAGAAATTAGCTCCAAATCTTAGTATTTTGCCAATGCCCTCTCCTACAGAGATTAAAATTACTTCTTTTTGTTTTGTGAGTTGAATAAAAAAAAAACTTTAAAAATTTCAATTATCTATGATATTAAGAGAATATTTAAAGGTTAAACAAAATGGCAGAAATATTAATCACATCTGTGGCCAGGAGGACTATCTTAAGTTAGTTTCAAAATCCCACTTTTTCCTTGCTATTTTTGTACACTCTTTTTGTTGGTTTCAGTAGACACTCCATGGAATGCAGCCACAAAAGCAAGAATTCAGAGCCTGCTGCTCTCACTGAGCAGGTGAAGTAAGGAAAGATGGATTCTTCTGTCATGTCACCAAAGAATTGCTCATTTTATTCAGATTTATAGTGTCTGCAGAACAAGAATGCTGTCACTCATAATGGCTCTGGCCATTGTTTATTTATCAGTCCAGGCAGAAGTTGTAATTCACACTGGACAGCTGCTGTTTTGCTTACCCATAAGCCACTCCCTCTTTTTCTGTTAACACTGTTGGCTTTCCTTTGGAGCCCACTTTCTCCCACTTTCAGTCTATGTGGTTTGCATGTTTGATCATTGCCTTCCAGTTCTGGAAGGGAACATCTGACCTAGATATTGGACACAAAGATTGACCACACACAGTTGACAAGGTCATTTTGAACCAATGAGAGAGACCCACAATCTCTCCTGAGATAATAAGATTTTCCTTTCCATTGAAGTCGCTAGCTGATAGAATGTAGGCACAGCGCTGCTAAGGGCAGTATGGAGAAAACCCGCCAGGAAGAAATCCACACCAAGGAAAGAAGCCAAAGATGGAAAGGAAAGAATGCCTCAATCTTCAGGCCCATATATTTCCTTTTTTTTCCTTAAGCCAGTGTGAGTAGTCTGTGTCTTGCAACTGAAAGACTTCTGATGAAGAAACAGTCAGTCCTTCAACTGATGAGACAGGAATAGAGGCAACAAGGAAGTGGATCCAGAAGCTGAAACTCTCTGGAATTAACTGACTGATGCCATTGACAAAATCAACTGTTAGCATTAGCAGGCGTGGGTGGAACAAATTCAGATTATCACATTCTTGAGGAAATGCTGAAGCATTTCTCCAATATCTCATGTAACAGAGATTCTGGGAAATTCTTCTCAGTGCAAAAGCAGGGTAGATGTAAGTTGGGTGCACGGTGTTTCTCAGGCTTTGATGACTACTAGATAGTATTATTCTCATTTTAAAAAGAACAAAGTTTAGGTACAGAAAAGTTGCTATGTACTTCCTAAATCACACACACAGGATAGGGAACAGAGTCAGAATTTAAAGCCACGTCTGCCTGACATGAACAGATACATTCATCTACTGTCAACTCTCTAATAATGTTAGTGACGCTGGTTGTTTTACTAGCAGTTATTTTTCTGGGGTGATAGACATGTTTGACCAAAATGGCTCACCCACCAACCAGCCATAGTGCCTGACATCACTCCTAGAGTTTCCTCTGAATTTAGATTTTCTTAATTGCTCTGTTTCATGACAGAGTGCTAAAAATATGTCTAAATATATTACACTGAATACTTTTTCATATTTAAAGGGCATTTTTGTCAGCATTAAATTCTTTAATCTTATTGATTAAAGAATCTGTTTTAGATTCTTTTGATTAAATCTATATTTTAGAGTCATGTTGATTAAATTTCTGTTTTATTTAGAACTCTTTAGTTTACAATTTTTTTGATTCATTGTGTAATGTGACCCTCACAAGGACCTTGCATGATGACAAGGACTCCATTTACGTATAAGGTAATTGAGACTTGGAAAATGAATGTAGTTTGAGAGTGACAGAGTTGAGCACAGGAAATGCTACACCATCACTAGTGCAGGAAACATTTAAAAGGTCGTCCAACTTTGTGAAGCAAGAGCATATGAGTGTGTTTCATTTGCAGTCCATGACGACAAGGAAATAAACCTTACAGAAAAATTTCTGATTAGTTGTAACATGATTAAGCAGCCTCTCTTAAGAAGCAGAAATATTTATGGACTCTTAAGTGTAAAAGGAGAGCTCATAAACTCACAAGATTATACAAGCAGCTTCCAAGATATACTCTGGGATTGACATACTCTGAACTGAAAGTAGTAGGTTGACTTTTATAAAGAAAGAGAAACCCAAGATGAGTGAAGAATTCATAAGAGTACACTTAATCCAGTTAATTTATATGATAGGGAGTCAGAAATTTGCAAATTAGCTTGCTGAAATATTGTCAGTGACCTCTGAGGAAACGTGATTACTGAGTTGGTGATAATCCACATGAACCAACACCACTATGCTTCAGCCAATATGGATACTCTTAGAATAGTCATATCAGACTCACATATTTTGTTTGTTCTTTAAAGAGAGCATTAGAAAGGTCTCCATAAAGTGGGGTTGTTAAAATTAAGCGTGCATCAAAATCACCTGGAGGACTTGTTAAAAAAACAGATCGTTTGGCTACAATTCAAGAGCATTAGAAAGTCTGGATTGGGACTTGAGAATTTGTATGTTTCATAAATTCCAGATGATACTGATGCTGCTGGTCCAAGAACCACACATTGAGAACCACTGGGATAGTCATGATGCACTGCTCTCAGCTAGCCATTTGATATGGCATTATTTGGAGCCATCTGGAGAAGTCCAAGTGTTACATGAGTACAGTATCAAGCTGCGTCTTTCTTAATCTGCAGGCCAAACAGATGTAACAATTTCTTTCATCTGAATTTCTGTTAACTATGCTGACAGCGACCATATGAAGTCTTGGCATACACTAGCTCCTTTCAAGTTACCAAGTTGGGCCACTCATGCAACATTTTTTCCATTTTTCTCAAAAAAATGAAATTCACTCTAAGTAGGTGAAGTAGAAAGTAAATTTTTTAAAGATTGTTAAGTGAATCATAGAAATATTGGAATGGATCAAAGATAAGATTGCAGGACTAATGTTCAAAACCATAGCAGCAACCTGGCCTACTGCTATCTCCTACTGGTGTGCATCAACTCACAAACCACTGTCAATCCCAGAACCATATTGCATTATTAGCCTGCCTGTGAAATCTTCAGCATGTCCATTCCTGCCATCCTTACTAGCAAAGTAGATTCTGCACACAGACACTTTTTCCTAAAGTTGCTCATCTCTGCACTGAGGTCTGTAGGTGCTTTGAACCTAGATCACAAGCCTTTATCCTAACCACAAACAAACTAAGAAATGTATGTTTTGGGACTCTATGACGAAAAGGCACTACTTAGAATCTGGGGACCTAACCAAAATTAGAGAAATGTTCCAAAAATTTCAAATGACCTTCTCAGTGGTTGTTCTGGTTTATTGTCGTGTAACATGCAATGCTAAACGTAATGTGTTTAGACAATGGTTTATCATCTCTCAGGGTTCTGTGTGTAGGTTGGAATGAGCTAGGCAATTCTTGCTTAAGGTCTCCCGTGCAGCTGCAGTCAGAAGTTGTTGGGGCTGCGTCATCTGAAGGCTGGACAATGCTGGGTATCCAAGATGGCTCACTCACGGGGATATCAGTTGGTGTTAGCTATCAGCTGCAAGCTCATCTGGGGCTTCTGACCCAGGTGCCTACACATCTCTTCTTCATGAGGCATGGGTTTCTTTTAGCATGATGGCTGCCTTTAGGAAAAGAACAGAGAAGAGTGAGAGTGAGGTAGGAATAGGAGGAAACCTCTAATTCTGTAAAGGACTGCCTCTGCATTTGGCGAAGTGTCACTTCCATCGTATTCTATTGATCACAGGACCTACCTAGATTTGAAAGACAGAGGAGTGGCAATGTTACATTGCAGAAGAGAATGTAGAATGGAGTTTTGGTGGCCATCTTTGGAATATACAATCTGCCAGAGTGGCTTGAAAGTGGACAGATGGAGCCTGTTTGCAGCCAACTCAACAAATGAAAAAACATCCATCACATGCACACACAATCTTGGTCTTCAATCGAATGTGTTCCAGGGTTGGCTTCAAATACTAAGGTAACTATCTTTACTGCCTACTTATCTATACACACCCATCAGAATTTGAGATCACTCACCATGATAGAAATAAGGAGATTGAGGTGGAGGAGTAGATGTGGAACTTCTCTCCTGCTAATCTCGATGAAGAAAAGTTTCATTAATACAAGTTTCCATAGTGATGCTCTCCAATGATGTATATGCTTCCTTTCTCTTTGTCCTAAGTCAATTTTCTGAAAAATGGTTATACTACAAACGTGGGGTTGGTTAGACTGGATGATCAAGTTGATGCTCTACAGGTTTGAACTCAAACCCTCCAAATTGAATATCCTCATGAATAAGTAGGTTGCCAGAATTAATATGTTGTATATGAGAATTAATCTTTAAAAACTAAAGATTCCATTCACTCTGTGACTTTGCTTCTCAAATGTAAAACTATTTTCACCTGAGAAAGTCAATTATGTACAATGTCACCAACACATTTTCCTTGTTGACTGTCAGCTGAGAGACTAACGATCCTCAATAGTCTATCTGTGTCTGAAAATAAAACAGTGGAAAGTGGGTACTGTCACTGGCTGTCCCTGTTGAGAAGCTTTATAAACACAGCCTTGCTATAGAGTTGCTGTAAGACTAAAAGAATTCTAGACAACACTCAAGATTTCTTCACACTTGATTACACGAGGCATTCCATGGACACCCACTAAGGTTATTTATAAGTCCTCACTGAGATCACTTAGAACTCATTCAAAATCCAAGAGCTTCTTTGAGTCTCCGGGAACTGCTTCCAAATTCCAACAGTTGCAAAGAAGTTATTTCATTTGAGTACTCGTAAAATCATTTAGCACAATCACGAAACGAATGCAGAGTCGTATATCGAGTTGTGCCAAATGAAAGCTGTCTTACATCTTGAATTAAAGAATATAAATGTTGAGACTTTCCCTTTGTGATATGCCCCTTCATAATTTGACATCACTTCAAGGTGAATAAAAGACTCCACTAATCTTAAACTAATGATTTGAGAATATGAGGATTAAGTTTTAGGATTCAATTAGAGAAAGAAGATTGGGAGTCTCAACATTTCGTGTGTAAACATTTACTTAATTCCCTACTTTCAAAGTGAATACACTACACTCAATTAGAACTGGAATATTAAAGCCCAGAGATCTTGAGGATTTTTCCTATCCAGAAAATTATCATCTGGTCTTCTGCTGAAATAGAGGGCAGAAACTAGCATGATAAGCGGAGGGAAGTGGGGCTGTCTAATTGCTTTTTAAACATTCCACCAATCATTTTGTTTGTAGTCCTACCTTCTTTTCCAACTTGCAGGGAATTGGTAGTACTTCAACAAAAATACAACAATATTTTTCTTCGCAACCTTCTCAAATGCCATCTCAGCATTTGGCTTTTTAGGATCTACTGAATCAGTTATTAATCTATCATCCACTTTCCATATTACTTTATTTTATTGCTGTTGTCCCCTCTCAGTTTATATGTCTTTGTTGAGTTATATCTTTTTAAAAAATTCATTTACCTATCTCAAGGAGATTAGGGAATAAAAATGTAAAAGCATTTTTAGGTCAGTGAAATCACTCCATGTGATACCAAGTAAAATTTGCTGAGTCGATACATCTAAATCATGAAACTAATTTATTTTCTTATTTCAAATGATAGATTTAATTTTTTATGAATTTCCAAAATGTAAATATACATGTCACATGTAAAATAGTTGTTATTGCAGACAAAACAGGGATTTTTCAAGAGAGGATAAAATAGGTTACTCCAGAAATCTTTAAATGAAGCCAAAACCATGCTTTACTGAGGTGACTACTGATGGCATGGGAAGTGATAAAGCATTTGAAGGAAATTTGAAGACCAAATGGTATTAATCTCATGAAGAAAACGATGAGGACTGTTTTACCATGAGAAGAGAAAAGGTGTAAAAGAATAAGAGGATGAAAGAGAATGATGTATATCATGTTTTGTGAAAGACATAAATATGTGATCAGAATTTTGGGTACCGTGGAATTTTAACAGACGTTATGATGGTGGATTGAAAAGAGCAAATGACTTGACCGTATGTGGGTCTGAGGGACTCTTGACAACTTAGGCTGTGTGATGTTGGCCATGGTAGTCAGTGTTAAAATGCCATTAGCACAACCTTATTCATTACACCAGTGCACAAAAAAAGTCTTTGTAGAAAGATCTAACCTATTTCCCCATGGAATTTGTGGTAAAGAGTATGTATGAGCTTTAACTTGGTTAATCTTTCTTCAACACTATCAAAATGATTTCTACCAATAACAATATAATACACACACCATCCAAGAAGGAGATTTTTTTAAAACCTCAAATGTGATTATCATTTGACAGTCAGTGCTTTCCAGTCTCCTGGGTTCTCTGAGGTCCTTAGATACATGGAATGTGTTCAGGAAAACATTTTTGCTTGATAAAGAGTTAGCAAGGTTGATTATACAAACACCAAATGCAAATTCATAAGTAGAAATAGTACGATTCAGTATGTATGCCACAGCCCTTTTCCTCTGTAGGTTTGAATCACTACACAATTTGTGACTAAGCCATAAACAGCCATTGGCCAGACTGTAAATGTAATTGCCAAATTATAATCCGTTATTGAAATAAAATGTCCCTGCATATTATCATTAAAAATAATATGTATGAATTTAACAAAGAATTATCTATCAAAATTCTTGCTAAGTCTGCTCATTGTTTTTCCTTCCACAACATCTTTACTTAAACATCGTGTAAGAAAAGGAAGAGTTAAGGGACCTGTTCTCTCTGGCAACAGGTGATATTTTTTCTGCCCATCACTGAATTTCAATGGAAAGTAAAAAATGGAAGAGAGAAAGTTTGGCAAGAGATGAGCAATAACCCAACTTTAATTTTGTTCCCCCTGTTTATAAGTGCTCAGCTGGGACATTTTGTTCATTATGCATTCATGAAAACATTTCGCAATTGTGTGAGCATACTAATACAATTGATTTAGACAACACAATAGCTTGAGAGTGATTCGGCAGCACTCCAAATTCAAAAAGTAACAGGACACGCAAAATTGAAACTCACTGACTATTTTTGTGATAATTGAATTTCATTCAGTTTTAGCCATAAAAAATGAGCAATAAAAAAACTGTCTCCAGTTGCAATTTCAGGAAATGACTAGGATAGCATGAATCAGAAATACACACTCACCATTTACATTCAGAAATCATGTGTGTCACCAATTTTATACATATGACTTAGAAACACTTATTCTCTTATTTTAAGAAGAAATCCCTTCTAAAGCATATATGAAGAATTAAGCCTGCCAAATTACATCATTGTAGAGGAAAATCAACAGCTTTCAATGTTTTATATCTCCAGGGCAGCAAACTGTCTTTAGGGAACATTTTAGTAGATGCCACTCTGAACATTAATGCAAATGAGCAACTTTTCTAGAGCCAATGTTAAGAAAAGGTTTCCTAAGTAACATTGTTGTCCTGACTCATGAAACTTAATCAGCCAAAGGGAGAACTAACTGGCCTTTTTAGCTGGTGGTGCCTCCTGATTTTATTTCCAAAGGTGAGTGTTGAGGTCTTGCTTTCACTGAGAGCAGTAGTTTCCTTCTTTGAATGTGGTTCAGATTCACTCTACCATCTTCAACAATACTTTCCAGAGAGTCTGCCTTTAGAAGTGACAGGTTAAGCAGCTACTGAGAGGCTATTTTTCTCTATTAAGATAATTAAGATTCATGACACATTTTATCATTGACCTACACATACTTAAGTAACATCAGACATAAGAACGCAGAATTTCTATAAGGAAATCCTGAGAATGACTGCTTTAGGGTTTTTTTTCCTCTTATTAACTCTTCCCACCCTCACCCCTCATTGTCACCCCCCATTTTCCACCTTAAAGGGTTAATAAAAGATGTAGAATGATTGTTGGGATAATACCAGACAAGCTTCATGCACTACTAAACGGACATTTCAGACAGTCTCCAGATTTTAAGAAGAGAATTGTTCAGACATGAAATATAGGCTTTAAATAAAATCTGTGGAACATAAAGAAATAATACTCCTTCTGTTCTAAGAGTCAGAGTCTGGAGTCTGGTTTCTGTATAATTCCCTGGAGAAGGTGGACTATCGTTTAGATATCTAACTAAGAATATCCATCAAAGGGAAATGAAAAGGTCATTTTAGCTTGTGTCTCCTCTTTCTTAGAAAGAGTGTTGTAGTGGAAAAATAAATTCTTCTATTGTTGAAATGAAACTGAATTTTACTCAACCTTTCATTGCTTTTATTAGAGCCATCCGGAAATGTTAGAGAAAGAGTACCACTAACAGATCTTTCTGAAATTACATTTACTTTTGTTTTATATTTTTCTTTTCTATATTTTATGAGTATGGGGTTAACTTTAAAATATGGGAGTCCTGGGGCCAGGCTGGCGGCATAGTGGTTAAGTTTGGCACACTCTGCTTTGGCAGCCCAGGTTTCCAGGTTTGGATCCCAGGTGTGGACTTACACCACTTGTCAGCCATGCTGTGCTGGTAACCCACATATAAAGTGGAGGAAGATTGGCAACAGATGTTAGCTCAGGGCGAATCTTCCTCAGGAAAAGAAAAAAATGTATATATATTTATTGGGAGTACGGTTATAAATTGAGATAATTCATGATAATAGATTTGGGGCAGCATTTAATGATCAAATATAGGTATTCTTCATGAGGAAGTAATTGTTCATTTTGATGGGTTGGTAAAGAGAACACAAAAAAAATGAATTTCCCAAATAGATCTGTATTAGCAATATACACCAAATATATGAGAAGAATGATACAGTTTGATTCTCCCATGAAGCTTTTATATAGGATTCAGTGTGACTAGAAAATAAACACAAAGAGTGAAATCTTACTATTATTTATTTAGGTATGGAAATGAGGCAAAGTGTTGGCTAACAAGAGATTATACACAAACTCCCCATAAGAGGAAATATGGATGGCTAGAGAGAGCATAATACTTTTGGTAACAATTAGCAAAATATATTAATATAAAATCTCTTTTTGATGATGTCAGTATGACTATGAAATCATGGAATTTTATAGTTCAGGTTTCCAATTATTGGTGACCACAAGTCAAGTATTCATCTGTGTTAATATGTTGGCTCTTTTATGCATAAAATCTTTAGGACTTTTTGGTTTGTGTATGTTTTTATTGCATGGTTAATTTTTTAAATATATTTGCATCTTTTTTTCGTTATCATAGCCCAGGATCTAGAAGTGCTTGGCTCATAACTGTTACTCATGAAACAGTTGCTGATTAATGAATAAATGTTGTTATTAAGAGAAGTAGATCAGAGTTTGTGAAACATGAACTTTCTGGGAAATTTTAAGATAGGTGGTTAAAATTCACAAAATATCATCATTCATCACTGATTCTTGGGAAAGACAGAATTCTGCCAGGAACAAAGAAGTCACTTTTCATCTTTAACTTTTAAAAGCCTGTAAGAGAGACGACTATCATATAAAACCTGAGAGAAAGGAATTTTCAAGGTTGGACTTTAAATAATAGCAGAGAAGTTTGGTGAACTGAAGTTTTACCATAATCCATAGCATTAGTAAGATAAAAAATATGAAAAGACCAGTTTCCTCACACTTCTCAAGAGGTTCATAAAAAAACCTTTCTTGGTCTTGGGCTCAAGTGAAGAGGTGTGAAGAAGTCTGAGAGAAGAAAGCATGGAGGATGGTGTACAACCTGGGTTCGTGTGGCTTGCTCTTGGTTGAAAGGCCCCAGTGAGTTTCAGCAGGATTACAAAACCCAGGTATATTATGGCCAGGAAAATGGTATGATACAGATCTAGGAGACTCCAGGGCCCAGAGAGTAATGTGGACTACCCAATGAGAAGGGATAGACTCCCTAAGCCTTTGAGGACCAGCTACATCACAGAAAGTGGAGGAATGAAGCCCTGGAGTTGGGCATGACTCTGTGCGTTGACCCTACTAGAAAGAACAGACCACAAGTTACACAAAGCATGGACCCAGAACCCACAAGAAGACACACCTTGATGGGGTCTAGGAAGGATCAGAAGACAAAACAAGGACCAGCTACCCCAGGAGTAGGCCAGGAAGATGTGGAGTTGAACTCCCTATTCCACTTCATAAAGGCTAGGTCACATTTAGAAAAAGGAAGAGAAGGAAGAGGAAGAATCATGAATTCACTAAATTTTAATCTTGAATTTGGCAAAATATTTTTCCTAAAGGATTATTGTAAACCTTAAGTGGCGGAATTACCTTACAAGAACAAAAATTAATCGAGCAACTTTGTGTTCTACGTTAGGAGCAATGGACAATGAAACGATGGATTAGAAACAGCCATTTTCCACCCTCAAGAAGATTACAATCTAGTGGGAGAAACAAATGTATGTTTGTATAAATATAAATATATATATGAGATAAAAGCAGGAATAATCCTAAGGAAGTCTTAAGAAAGGGTCAAAATTGTAATGATATTGGCTCTTCGTTAAAACTTGGGAACCATATGGCTTGAAGCTGCTTTTAAATCCCATTCCTACATCAACATCCTACACTAACTAAAGGATCTTTAGATGTGAAAAGAATGAGTTTTTGAAATTTGCATTTAAATGGTAGAGTTGGGGGCTTGCCTGTGTGAAGTGGTTAAGTTCACAGGCTCTGCTTTGGTGGCCCAGGGTTTCACCAGTTTGGATCCTGGGCTCAGACATGGCACCGCCCATGCTGAGGCGGTGCCCCATAAAGCACAATGAGAGGCACTCACAACTAGAATATACAGCTATGTACTGGGGGGGTTTTGGGGAGAAGAGAAATAAGGGAAGAGAAATGGTAGAGAATTCAATGATTATGAGGCTACTACTAAATTATTTAAAACTCTTTGAGACATAGTTTTCTGTAAAATCAGACCACCACCACATATCTCAAAAGTTAAATGTAATAATGTTTACCAAGTACTTTGTCAACTATTGATATTTGCTTCAATACCTGGGTTATTTGGATCCTGTTCTGTTCCACCTTAACCATATTATTAGATATTTTAACCCAAGAAAATAAAATAATAGAATAAAAGCAAACTTGATCTAACCAGAAGGCCCTTGGATGTTATTTAATTTTTTTCATTATGTTGGGGAAAGGGATATATCATATACCTATGAATAATTGCAACTCAATACTTTGCTGTTATTACATGACATGGACCCTAATCATCAAACATATGAATAGCCACCACTATAATGTCACCATAAGTGTCTATTATGACCCATTATGTTGTCCTGAGGATACCACTATACTGATACCAACTGTAATTTATAACTGAAGAGATAACACTGATATATTTGCCAATACTATAGCAAATCATTCTTTACATGTTATAAAAGGATTAAAAATGAGTGATCACTAGAAAATTCTTGTTAGTAAGGTCTATTTGGAAGCTTTTGGTGTTCAGACTCAAGGATCTATTATTTTTTACTATGGACACAATAAATGTTAATTTCCTTTCCTTCTCAGAGAGTTTCATCTATGTCTGAACGAGACGGATGCCTACTAGATGATCCTATGTGAGGAGGTAAATCAGGGCCAAGTTTTCGAAGTCTTCTAAGGTCAAGCCTAAACCCTGGCCTCAGAATTATACTTTATCCATACAGGAAAACAGAGCACTTTATGTTATCTTGAATATAGAACCAACTCTTATGGAAGAAACATGAGCCAGCTTCATAGATAAGATAGTTGCTAGAAGAGTTGAAGTGACCTTTTCAAGACAAGGCTGAAGTTTACCTTTTAATGTACATATGAAAAAGATATGCTAAGACAATTAGTAATTAAGATAGTTCGGGGAGCTGAGGGAATCGGAAGAGCTATAAATTGTTTTAGAAAAGAAAATGTACAATTCCCCGAGAATCTGCAAGTGAAAATTTAGACGGGAAAAATCATGGTATATCATCACTTTTTATTAGTCATTAAATAAAGTTTCCAAGGCAAAATTTTAGATTGACTTGGATTATGGCTATTTGGACTCATAGAATGTTTAGGCTGAAATCTTTGACTTTCTGCCACTATTTGGTAAACAAGTAAGGTCCTCGAAAATGTCTGCTTTTGGTCAGTTTTATTTTTAGCCTCTGGTGTCTTTCTCTGCATTCTGCACTAGAGTCAATAACTATTTATTGAATTAGTTAAATTCAATTAGGCCTTGTTCTAGACATTGGAGGTACTGATGCAATTCAAGTAGACAAAATGAGTGAAAAGATGTTAGAACTAAAAGAGTTGAAACTATTCAGGCTACAGAGAAGGAAGCCAAGAGCTTACAAGACGAGGAATCTTTGAATTCTCACAGCCAATTAGTCACTGAGAAGAGACTGGAATGTGAGTCTCCAACTTCTAATTCATTACTCATTCTGTGACCAGTGGGAAGTTAATTCCTGTTGGCTACCTGGAGTGTTGTGTGGAAATGAACCTTCCTGCCACAAACACAGCAACTGGTTTTGTTTTAGTGTGAATCACTCAATAAGACATTTTTACCACATAAAATTCCTGTTGACGCTAAAATATAAATTGCCCCTTTGGAAACTTTACCAATCCTATGTATGTTGCTTAATCAGATAAGGACTAACAGCTTATTACGACAGACATTTAGAAAATAACAGAATGTTATACATGATTTACTCACAATGTACAGTATGAATTTCTTCTTATGTCTCCTCTCCGTTTAAGCACACTTCCAGCACATTTATGGAAGAAGAAGACATATTTACCCGTTTTTAAATTTCATTAGAATTTCCTTGTAAGTGACGCATTCTAACATTAATGAAGAATTAAATATCTTTAGAGTATATTTTGGACTGTGTATAACAGGCTTCATTATGATTAGGTACAAATTGTGTGGAACTTTTGAGCCGCGTTTTTATTTCTATTTATTGCACTATGAAACATTTTCTAAAAGTACCAACAGATACTTAGTGTACAGTATACTTTGCCTTAAATTTCATTATAGAGACTAATTAGAAAACTGTTTGACGGTAAGCAGTAAATATACCTTGGTATAAAGCAGGTTAGGGACATAGTTTTTGTTTTGCTTTGTCTTGGCTTCTGAATACTTTCAATTTCTGAGGAATCTGCTGTTAGAATGCTTACTAAAAAGAATACATACTGGAAATAATTTTACCGGCTCTTTTCCCCACACGAAGTTTACACTCCTGTGGACTGTAACTTTCACCCACGTTAGTGAAATTTACAGAGCAGACCACCGTTTCACAGGTGAGGAATGGAAAGACATAGAGTTTTCAGAAAGCAGGGGAGAACAAGGTCACAAAGGAGGCCAAAAGGAATGTTTGTTCATTAAGAAACCACCTCGGACCCTGATTTAGCTTTTTAGAACATATTGATCTCTATTATGGTCAAATCTGCTTAAAAATGACCACTTAGGCATCTGAACTCCAAAGATGTCAGAGAGCCAGAAACACATTTTGACACTTCAACAAGAATTCTCCATCAATCAACACCAATAAGACTTTCTAGCTCTCCTTGTGGAGACTATTCTCTCTCCAAGGTTCCAGAAATTAGAAGAATGGAATTTATCTTCACAGAAGGAGCCTCCAAGAATTGAAAATCTCAAGTATTTAAATTGTGTAAGTTCCTGCAAATAAAGACTTCTCAAGGGACATTTAATAACCAGATGCCATTTTGTTAATTAGAAAATGTTTGAAAGAAGGAATCCACAGGCTATTCTTAGGTCAGACTTTTCTCATCTCTTGGAGAGCAAGCCACTCCATGATACCTCAGTGTGCACATTAGTCATAATGAGTAGATGAGATACGTACAGAACAGCAACCCCATGGATCTAGTAAGTACAATACACTTCACAACAGAAAGATGAGAGTGAGTCACTCATGAAAGCATGAAGGTGATCTTGAGAAATATGTTTGTTGAAAAATGCCTCATAAAGAGAAAAACATATGTAAAAATCAGGATTTGATAATGATCTGAGATCCTATGGAGGAGGAAAGTTTATAAATATAAGTGAGATAAAAAGTTTCATTTCAACTCATATCCTCAAGTTCAAAGAGCTCACACCAGAGAGAAATCCGATGAATGATGAAGGTGTTAAGGACGACTTTAGTGTTTATAGCTTCATGAACAACTTTATATAGAGTCATCAGAGACTCTGAGAAGAGAAGAAACCTTATAAATATTTTATTGCAGGAAAAAAGTTTTCCTGTGAGAGCAATTTTTCACTTTCAGAGTGTTCATAAAGGGAGAAACTTCAGAAACACAACAGATGAATTTATCTTTTCTTATTTTCTTGTTAGCTGTAATAGATAATCTTAACTATAAAAATATATATATATATATTTATGTGAAAACCTAGATATTCAGAAATACATGACTACATGGCCTAAAGATAAACATCTCTAATATTCTAACATATGCTTTCCAGAACATTTCAAACATGTAGTTACATATTTATTATGCTGGTCTCATATTGTATAAATAATTTTGCAAAAATCTCAGTTCTTTCTACAATAGCTTTTGTAGATTTCTCATGTTAGGTGAATTCACCACAGTGTTTTCAATATTACTTAAAAATCACATTTCCCTATTAAATAAGAAAAAAAATCCTTGATGAGCATTCTTGTGAGTAAATATTTGCTCCTTTATTTAATTTAGATCTCTTTGACCAAGTGTTTACATATTCACTCTTATGAAAACTACTTAAGAACATAATGGAGATGCATTTAAGTTAATGTACCCACAATATCCTACCTGATTCCAGCTGGTAACTAATAGCAAACACGCATTTCTTTTTTTATCAGCTCTGAGTCCTCCTCTGAGGGGTCCAATCCGATGGCAGTGGATGACAAGCCTTTGTCTTGTCAGCACAGCATTCCCACATTGGAGATTCTCAGTCACGTATGCTTTACTTGTATCTTCTCTACTGAGGAATTAGGATTTTCTCATTCACAATTGAAAATCACAATTTTTTTTAAAGATATATACAAATGTGAACAGACACCTATTAGATAAGATTTAAGCTAACGCAGGTTTTTTAAAATCATATAACAAGAAGATATTGGAAATCATGTTTATTCAGTACATTGCTAGTAAAAAACAATTGCTGTTCATTAAGCCACATTCCATCAGGTGCTTATTTACTTATTAAATTATTTAAACCACACTGGGTGATGCCCATTTTTACAAGGAGAAAGCTGAGGTTTGGAGAAATTTAATAACATACCGCAGGTATCAGAGCTAGTAGCTGGCAAAGTGGATCTTGAAATTATGTTCTTCCTTACCCGAAAACCCACAGATTAGTCAGCCTGATCTGCCTGGTTCGTAAACTTGGTGACAAACCCTTTTAAATCTTTAGGATTGCTAAAGGAAATCATTCCAGTTGAGTTAATTTCCTCATGTTGTCTCTTAAAAGGAGAAAGGTGATTAGAAGTTTTTCCTTGTGTTTTCCTGAAGTTGTGAATTTCTAAAACAGAAAATAGCCTTCCCCAACGGTATGCCAAGTAATACTGAATTATCAACAGCAGATTGTTTTAAAGATTAGTAAATTACATGTGTGCATTCAAATAAAGAGAAAGCTTCACGTTCATCTATTGCTTATGGTGACATAAGTTGATTATAGCTGCTGTGTCCTCTGCCTTTCTTCTTTGCACCTTAACAAGTGTCCATGACACCAACAGCAAGTAGTTTCCTGTAATACTACCAGGCATATCATTAAAACATTTTTAAATTTAATTATCTAAATGCTATTTTTCAATGTCCTAACACGTCTGATATAGCAATCTTGCCACTTTATTCTGACCCTGAAATGTCATTTATGTTACTGTTATTTCCCCAACACTATAGGAGCTTACCAGTTTTTTCCTGCCTCTGACTGCAGCACCCCTTCTGCCTAAACACCTTAAACCTCTGCATTTTACAGCGTTATCAAGGGGCTGTCATTACTTGGATGCTTTACTTGTTGCCTCTTGTTGTAGTAAGCAATCTTGCGTCACTGTCGCTGTTTCTTTCCCAGGTCTACTGTGATGCTGAGTGTGGCCCTCTAGGGGGCGATATTACAAGCATTCTGTTTCTTAGCAACTCATCCAATCAAGTATGGCTTTTGTTTATTTGTTTGGTTCCCCAGTGTGGACACTGATATTAAAGAGTTCAAGTCTGGCTGATTGTCTACCACATGTGCCTCCCTTACATCTTACTTTGTTTGGGGCTGTTATGAGCTGAATTGTGTCCCCTGCAAGATCCATATGAGGAAGTCTTAATCCGCACTACCTCAGAATGTGACTTATTTGAAGATAGGACTTTTAAAAAGGAGAGTAAGGTAAAATGAGATCATTAGGTTGGGCCCTAATCCCACTAATCCACTTAGTACCAGTGACAGCCAAACAATTGGCAAGAGATGTTGTCTTGTCTTAGTCGGTTACAGCTGCTATAACAAAATGCAACAGACTGTAGCTTGTAAATAACAAAAAACTTATTTCTCAGAGTTCTGGAGGCTGAAAGCCCAAGATCAGGGTGCCAGCATTGTCGGGTGAGGGCCCTCTTCCTGGTTCACAGCCAGCACCTCCTTGCTCTGTCCTCATTGTCCCTCATGAGGGGAGGGAGCTCTTTGATATCTCTTTTATGAGGCACTAACACCATATATGAGAGCAGAGCTGCTCTCCCAAAGGCCCCACTTTCTAATACCATCACCTTTGGTGGTGAGGATTTCAACAAATGAATTTTGGGAGGAAGCAAACATTCAGACCATAGCAGAAGTGGTGCTATTTTAAAATCTCATTGTGAAGTCCCCTTTGTCAGACACTTTTAGCACACACTGTCTAACGTGAGAGTCTCTGGGAATCAGTCTTTGAGATGGGGATAGTCAAATCCCTGACTACTAAATTTGAGGCAGGAAATTCACAGGGGAATGCTCTAGTGATATGTGTGAGCAGGTGAAGGAAGCAGGACTGTCAGAGAGACAAGGTCCACTGTGATGCACTCAGAACAGCGGTGCCAACTAATGCCACGAGGCACTCTTGAGCTGGGATGGCTCTTGAAATTTGCCCAGAATTGATGGAGGCATGGACCCTAGCGTGGAACAAGTCACCAGCTACAGGCTGCTCTCAGGGAAAAGTATAACCTCCAGCAAAGGAAGTTCTCTTTGGCTGAGAACAATTCCAAGGAGAGACTCAGCTGCACGCCTTCAACCGCCAACACTACCCCCAGCTGTGGGATGAACGCTTCTGTCTGGAACAGCATCAGGGCAGCACTACAATGGCATCCATGGCACTTAGAATCCCAAGAAAACTAGCAGAGAAAAATTTTTAGTTTAAGGATGCGTTAAGGTGAGACGGAGTTCCTATGTGCTCCATCATCCATGAGGCAAATAGTGACAGAGCCTTCTAGTACCAATGTAAAAAGCGATCTAAATGTTTCATTCAGCCAAGCTGTCCGCTCTATCTCAACACAAGAACAAACAGTGTTTCCATCAGAGTGCAGAGGGCTAAGTGTTCTCCCATGGTGTTCTCAATTCTATTACCATTAATATTGATTAAGAATAATAAAATAGTTTTTAAATGTTGGAACACAGAGGAAAAACATCACCATTAATGTTACAGAACTACTGTCTTCATTTTGATTAATCTCCCACCTATCCACACACTAACTGGGGACACTTGCCTTTTGCATTGTTGTTATCTTAGGTTCTAGTTAATCTTGTATCTTGAAATTTTTCTCGTTTGCTTTTTAAATACTCGACTTCATTGAAATATAAGTTATGTTCATTACGTTGCATCGATTAAAAAGTGTACTTAAGGAGTTTAAGAGACATGCACACACAAGATATCATCACCATAGACCAGATACAAGGCATTTCCACCACCCCGAAAGAGTTCTTGTGCTCTTACGCAGTCTATCCCTCTCTCCACCTAGACCTGGGCAACCAGCAATCTGCTTTATGCAGCTACCAGTTAGTTCGTATTTTCTAATATTTTGTATAAATGGAGTCATACAGTATATAATCTTTAGATTGGCTTCTTTTACTAAGCAGACTGATTTTGAGATTGGTCCACATTGTTGCGTGTGTTATCGGTTCATTCTTTTTATTGGTAAGTAGTATTCTGTTGTATGGATGTACTATATCTTTATATCCATCCACGGATTGACACTCATTTTATTTATTTTCAAGTCTATCATGAATAAACATTTATGTACAAGTATTTTCTAGGCATATGATTTTATTTCTTTGGGGTAAATGCATAAAAATGAATCGCTGGGACAAATATTAAGTACACATTTAACTTCTTAAGAAACCGCCAAACTGGTTTTCCAGGTTCCTGAGGTAGTCTAAATCCTCATCAGCAGTGTATGAGTTCCAATTGTTCCACCTCCTTGTCAATTCTCGGTATTGTTGATCTTTTTAATTTGAGCCATTCTAATGAATGTATGATAGCATTTATTTGAAACTTCAATTTGCCTTTTCCAGATAACATGCTGAGCATGCATGATGTGCTTATTAACCACTCAGACATCTTCTTTTACATAGTGTCCGCTCAAATTTTTGCCCACATTTTAATTTGCTGTCTTCATAATATTGACTTGTAACAGTTCCATAGAAAAGTCTTTTATCAGATTTATGTATTTTGGAAATTTATCCAATATTGTTGTTTGACTTTTGTTTTCTTTATGGTGCTCTTATAGAAGAAACATTTGCAATTTGATAAAGTTCAATATATCAAATTTTCTTTAATAGTTCATGCATTTTTTTATCCCATCTGAAAAATCTTTGCCAAACAGACTTGCAAAGATTTTTCTCCTATATTTTCTTCTAGAAGAGATGTAGTTTTAGATTTTCTTATTTATGTCTAGGATTAATTTCGCCTTAATTTGATCTCCTGCCATATTTTTAAAGACTTTTCTTTTGCCAGTGACTTCTCTTGGCACCTTTACCAAAACCAATTGCCCAGTTCTGTGGACTATTTCTTCACTCAGAGATCTGTGCCCTTAATCTCCATGTCTCTACTCAGAGCACAACTTTCCAATTTCTTGAATCTTCACAAGCCTTCAAATCAGTACATTTCAATTCTCTGAATTTGTTCTTTTTAAAAAGTTGCTTTCACTATTCTAAGTCATTTGGATTTCCATATAAATTTAAGAATAAGCTTGACAATTTCTACAAAAGCATTTTGGTATTTTATTGTGAGTGCCTTGAATGTGTAGATCAATTTGTAGACAAATGACAACTTGTCAATATTGAGGCTTCCCAACCAGGTATATCATCTCTATTTATAAACATGCCGTTGATTTCAATGAAGAGGTCTTGAAATTAATTTATTAAATTTAGTCCAAAATATGTAATGTTTTGAGGCTAGTATAAACAGAATTATTCATTGTTTTCCATTGTTTGCTGCTAGACCATATATTTTTGTATTTTAACCTTGTGACCTTGCTAAATTCACATATTCTAGCAGCTACCTGTAGATTGCTACAATATACTGTATAAAAACTTTGGCATCTGCAAATAAAGGGAGAGTTATTTCACACATATCTGCCCTTAATATGTAAAAAAACCCCACAAAACAAACATTATTTTTCAAGTACATGATGCGTTTAGAATTTAGCCAAGGTTTACGAGTCAGAATCTGACAAACTCCATAGCGTGCTTTCTAAATTGAGAACTACCTCTGGTCATGCTGCTTAATAAGATATGACTTCTATCTTTAAAAGTGACCACCAGCCTCACTAGCTGAAAATTTCCTCTGATCTTTCCATTCCCTCGCCTTATTTTCACAAATTATCACCTTTTTCTTAGAGGTTGGAGAAATTTTACTTCCCTTGTTTTCAGCTAAAACAAGTTACCGCTGTGCTGGTTCCAATTAGCTTCCATATCTACACCCAGAACCCAAGACAAAGTACCCTCTCCCTAGTCCCAGGGGCATTTAGATGGCAGCAGAGATGAGAATAATGTTTAATGTTCTATTATTCACATGCGTGTACACACAAGGGCAATGCATAACATATGAACATTGCACCCATGGAATGAGGAATGCACTAAAATACTACTTGGAATTCCTGGATGGGGATTGTAGTCAACTTGTTGTGTGTTTCCTTTATTCTTTTTTCTGTCAGGGGTTTCTCAAATTATCTGTAATGAAGCATGCATGGTTTTCACCCATGAAATCAAAATTTTGTTTGTGAAAAGAAACCTATGAGAAAGTTAACAATCATCAGTTTTCAAACCTGTCATAGTTATTCTATAAAGCTGAGAGATGCACGGCTTTGGGGACTCCTCTCCGAACTGAATTTCTAAAAAGAGACATCTTCCACCTTTCAATTATGCTAGTGGGAAGCATTGTATCTCTCTTTTGTTACCCAATTAGGACTTATCCTCATCAAACTTCACCTGCTGGAACTTTATTTATGCTGAAGGCTTTTCAAGAAATAAGCAGATTATGGTGTATGATTTAGACATGGTTTTGCATACAAAGTTTTTGACTCTTTCCTTTTTGAAATTTTAAGCTGAAATAAAGAAATAAAATGTATCCAATGCCATTTCATTAGTCAGCAATGTTTTCTGATTAAAAACAAAATTGATTTACATATGTAGGATAAGCAAAATGCATGTGGTTATTTAAGTTTAAACATGATAATACAAGCTTTGATTAAAATGTATCTCCTGCGTTCCTACGTGGCATACACCCTATTTGGTTAAAGATCTTAAATACGTTCATGAATTTCCAAAATTTAATTCATTACAAAAATTAATTATAAAAGATTGAATTCTTTTTACATTCTATCCTAACAAATAAAAGCATTCTAATATTTTTCATATAGAGTTATGTTAACGAAGATTCATTTATTTGGGATACGAAAGAGGGACGTAATGGCTCCTTGGAAGTCACGAAAATGGACAAAACCTGTTTATTGAGGATTTGCAGTTATTTGTTCTATGTGGACTAATGGTTTCTTCCCCTTTTTTTAATTGATTTCATTTAATTATAAATCCTTTGAACTGTTCTTTATTAAATCCCTGTTGGTTTGTATAACATTTTTAAGGAGACACATTGACTACCAGGTCCTGACTGTTTCCACATCAACCCATCTCACTGTGAGTGGGTAGATGCATATAGTGAGAGGCTAAATCTGGCCTCCTGGAAGAGCACTTAAATAAAAAAGCCTCAGGAGTGTTAACTAACTACAATCATGAGTCAACTGCTTTAACTAAATGCCACCAAAACTTAGGTTGCATTAATTGTTGTTGGGTCTAAATGTTAAAATGAATGCATAGGGAGCCATAAAGAATTTGAAGGCTAGACACACCAAGATGATGATGGATCTCCAGATTGTAAAATGAACTATAAATGTTTATTTTTGAAAATAGATGTCTTACAAGGGGCCTACCACTGCCTTTAAATCACGAGTATTAAAGTGTGGAATTAGTCCAAAGGTCAAGGCTGAGATTGATCTACAAACCTGACATAAGTAATGGACTAAATCTCCTGGAATGGGTTCTCTCTCTGGCAGTGCAGAACTGGAGCCTGGGTGTTTTACAGTGGGACACTGTAAAACTGGTCTCTCAGTTAATTCTTAACAGGGATAGATAAACTGATTTACTGTTTCTGCCTGGATTTCCATCATCTCAATATAAAACAGAGCAGCTTGGAAACAAGCTGCCAATCTGGAAGCTACTAAGATGAAAACCTTGTTATAGTGAAAAGAGTCATGTAAGTTTTAGATGACGTTACCAAAAAGCATAAATTCATACTTTCCATTTGGAAAAAAACAGAGACATTCCCATCACCACATTCCTCTCCCAAAGCCCCAACTCTCTCCCCGGCAAAATCCATAAACCACCAGTGAAAACATCTCATATCACTTAAAAAGATATGGACAAAGCATCCAGTTCCTGTTTGACTTTCTTTCTTCTTGCTGATTGCAGCAAAATGAACACTCTTTGAAATATAGAGAGTTTGGAAGTACATTGCACAGAACACAGTGTCTTTTTCTTTGAATATTCAATCATCAGAGTTTCCTTGAGAATAAAAATGAGTGGCACAGAGTGAATCATACCTTTAAAAATGCCATCAAGTAATATGACAATGAAGAGATTGTGGTGAGTCATTTAGGACTAGAAATGAGGTGCAGGGCAGCATTTACTGTCTCAGAGAACTGACTTCTTTTCCCAATTTCAAGGTAGCTTAGGCAGAACCAAAACTGGTACTGGCATGAGGAGCAAAGTTAAGAAGAGAAAAAAAACTCAAGATGTTAAAAAGAAAACCCTCATAACTATAAATCTATTATTTTAGGGTCATACATTGTCAGGGAGGCGGGTCAGGATTTGCAAAACTTGATTCAAGTACCTGAGTGAAAAGACCAGTCAGTTTAGGAATTTTCCATTCAATTCCCTCTTCATTTTACATTTCTTTTAGGTTATGGTCACAATTCTCAAACAGGTGTGTTTATCCTTGAGAGAGAAAGTAAGGTAAGAATGAGGATACTTTGTACATATTTTCTACAGAAGTACAGCATCCTTGATTATCTCCTCGCTTTTGTCTAAATTATATAAACTCAGCAGGGTGACCTCAACAAGATACTGGAATAGGAATACCTAACTCTCCTTTCCTCCCACAGACACACCAATTCAACAATACACAGATCAATTTCCTTTGTGAGGAATCCAAAAACTAACTGAAAGGCTCCTGTATCCTGGGCAAGTGAGAATCCAGCCACATCAAAACCAGTAGGAAAAGCAGAGACACCTACTCACCATAACCCGCAGCCCTGTCACAGTGCCATACAACTGAGAAGGAAACACCAGCTATAGTTTTTTCCCTGAGGAGTAAAGGAGGGCCTTTTGATGTCCCAAATTTTCCAGCTCCTAACAGAGGAGCTGGCTTCTGTCTTGCCTATCTCAGAGAGATAACTAGGCCAGCACGCACTCTTCCCCTGGGGGCTACAAAGAGCAAAGTTGTGGTTTGAACTAGCAGACAGGCGCTTGCCATAGCTTCTCCCCCCATGTCAATGCAGACGGAGCAAGTGAGAAACCCCAGCTCTGAGCATCTCTCCAGGGAAGGAAAGAGTTAGATCACTTGTCCAGTGCCCCAGCTTTTCTAGGGGTTGCCCAAAGTATTGGCTTCCCTTTTGCCTGTCTCAGAGAGCTCACAGGGGCCAGCATGCTCTAGTTGCCTGCAAGTCTGTGAGAATAGCAGTTTGTACAGGCAACCAGTCTGCACAGCTTCTCTCCTGGTCAGCAAACAGGCAAAAATATCCCAGATGTCAACTTCTTCCTGGAGAGGGAACTAGTTGGAGAAGAGTCCAATGATCCAACTTTTATGGGGGCTGCCAAAGGAACTAGCATCAATCACACTTATCCTGGAGCACTAACGGTATCCAGCATATTCTAGACACCTGGATACCTATAGAAGGAAATTCTGCCATATGCGGCCATGTGGGTGAACCTGGAGCACATTATGATGACTGAAATAAGCCAGCCACAGAAGGACAAACACTGCATGATTCCACTTATATGAAATACCTAAAATAGTTAAACTCATAGAAATAAAAAATAGAATGGTAGGTGCCAGAATCTGGGGAAAGGGGGATGGGAGAGCTGCTATTCAATGGGTATAAAGTTCCGGCCATGAAAGATAAGTAAGTTCTAGAGATTTGCTATACAATATTGTGCCTATAGTTAACAATAATCTATTGTGTACTTAAAAATCTGTGAACAGGGTAGATATCATGTTAAATGTCCTTGTTACCACATAAATATAGGGTTCTCCTATCCAATGCACATAAAAAAGCCAATTATTATGGCATCAGCTTTTGGGAAAAGAAAACAGCTTTATTGCTAGATTCATCTGAAAGGAGACAGGAGGTGTATGCTCTCAGACCTATCTCCCTGATCCGGGGCATGGGGAAAAATTTATGGGATGAATGGCACGGTGGTCTAAAATGTGGAGATAGATGATAGGAGGTAAGAAGATGTGAGGTAATTGATAATCTGAGCAAGAATATTCAAGATTCATGGTTCTTCATAGGATGCATGTTCATAAAATGGTGGTGTTAGTATGATCTGAGGATGGAGTTTTCAGCCCATTGATGCCAAAATGGTCACTTATCGAGTATTTGCATGGGCCCAGTTGATGGATTTGTGGTCTCAACTAGTCTGAACTGGACAGGGGGGTCTCTTAGTTCCTGAAAAACAAATCTTAATTGCTCTATTGATAAGATGGAGTCAGGTGAAATGGTCCAAATAGACCCCTGGTTACAAATCCCCCCTTTTTGTTGTTCGTTCCTAAATCTTGAGGGATATAGAATGAAAACTACTCTAGCATCTTCCTGCTTATAAGGGGTGGAGGTTGTGCCATCTCATTGAACCAGCATCTTAGTAAGGCAGTGAATGCAGGTGGGCTCACAAAGTTAGGCCTATATTGCGTAAGCAAGTAACCAACTATTCAATAAGAAGTATTTCTATAGGACCAAAAAGAAAAACAAGGTTAATGGTTGGAGCAAATTATAAACCAGTTTCTAAGTCCAGGGGGCGGCCAGTCAACAAATTTCTAGATGTCAGGGTTGAAGCATCCTTTGCAGTTTGAAATGTCTCTGACAATTTTATAAGGTGTTCAGGTACCTTTTTGAGTGGCTTACACAGCAACAGGCATGAATCTCTCTTAAGTTTATATCAAGTTGTCCAGCTTCAATTTGCAGGGCTTCAGGAAAAGGGTCAGGTTCAGTTCTCAATGATTCCAAATGAAAATGATGAAAAAATTTAAAAAGTTAGTTTGGATATTTGTAACCACACATTTCAGGGGACTGGAAGAATTCTGGATCCAGTCCAGTTTACAGATAGAAAACAAAAACCTCAAAGACAATTAACAGAACTAGACTCTGATATCCACAAATGTGTACTATAGTTTCTATTGCAACATAATTTTTCTCTCTAAAATCATCCTCAGTTTTACCAAAGATAGCCAAGTTAGGACTAATTGGTTGGCAAAATAAATCTAGTTTCAATAAACTTGGCCCAATTATTTACATAAGTACAGCAAGAATAGCAACTGATCATATACACTGTTTTGAATCTGCTTTGCTGTAACTTCCTATAAGGACTCTCAGAGTGAACAAAAAGGCCTCTTGAGGCTGGGAAAGCCAAGCCAAAGACTTTTTATCAGACTCCACCTGAAATACATATAGATTTGGATGAATTTATCTCTCCTCTTGAGGTTCTCCAAAATAGCCTGAGGTTCTTTGCACCTGCCAGGGAAGTGACCTTCTTTATTCACCTGGTAATGTTGCTGAAATGGTAAGCAAGGTAGTAGGCCAATATTTCCAAATGGTTTTATTTGTTTCATAAAGTCAACCTTTGTCCCCTAAAGCTGTCTGGCCATATCTGAGTCTATGCATGTTTCTGTCAAATATGACATTTCAGTCACTGTTTTGGTAATATAATCAATATTTCCAGTTGTGTCCTGCTATAAGGAGAACAGATTCTTATTGAACATGTGCAAATAACTATATTGCCATGAAAATAAGAATGCTCACTCATCAACAGTTTCCAAATTCTGGAGGGATGGGGTAGGGAGAAGTAAATGTTTCCATTCTGTTTATAAATTGCTATAAGCCATAGTTGGCTTAAGAGAAAACAGAAAAAGATTTCCTTAAATCTGAAAAAAAATTAAAAATCAGCAACATTTTAAACAGAAAAGTCATAAAAACTTTAATCATTCTCATCAGTTCTTTCAGTCCCTTGTGACCAATTCTTGATCTTGATCTTCTGTTAGCAGGTTTATGAGGCCATCAATTTTTTCATTAAAGTTCTGTGATTTGTTTCCCAGCAGCATTTTATAATCTGAAAGTTTATCAGAAACACATATTCTACAGTAAGTGTCAGAATCCTTTCTGTGAATCTCTCTGAAGATAAAACCTATTTATAAAAGCATCAGAGTAAAAAATAACTGTAAATGAGAAAAGACTTAAAACGGCAATTGACAAAGAAATTTGGTTATTTTTGTGACATATAAAATAACTAGAGTTATGAGTGATAACCAGAATAGATCAGAATTTTAGGAATGTTGTATAATGTTTGAAACGTTTACATTAATATGATTGACCCACACAAATAACCTAAGGAGGTTTATCACCATTTATTTGACAAGGCTTCCCATGTAATTTAACATACCAAACAAGGCTAATTAGTTTAACATCTCCCCCTTTATAAAAATAGAGAATACATTTTTTGAGAAGTCCCAGGACCCTATTGGAAACTCTCAAAGTTTGAACTTTGGAGAACTTTGTCAAAAATATCAAAAGATTTTAAAACATTTGGTCATATAGGAAGCAATATTTAGTTATCTATTTAACTAAGGTGACAACAGAAGATGTTAAATGCAAAAAGAGAGAGTCAAACTATTTTTTTTTTAAAAAAAACCTTAGTTTTCTTAATAGATAATCTAACATTTTAGAACATAGGGAATTATTTTGAAAAAACATAGATTTTATGTCTTTTAGGTAGACAGCTCAAAAATAAAGAAAAACCTTTTATAAACATTTTATCAAGAGCAGAGTAAAAGTCAAGAAAAAAATAGCCTCTTAAGAGAGAGAAAACCAAAACCTGAATTTTGTACTAGCTTACTTTTGATATTAAAACGCATTCATTTAATTAAATTCATTTCAATCTTAGCTAACCGGACTATGCACAAAACTCTTTCCTGAGCATTCCTCTTCCACAAACCTTCTATAACTTTCTTGTTACATTCAGAATTGCTCCTATCCCTTCTTGTTTTTTTCCCAGTACTTGGGACAAATTTATATTTCTTAACAAAACAAACAAAAATGCTTCCATTCTTCATATTTTCTTTACTGAAAACATACATCTCAGTTTCCTTGAATACAAACATGTTTTCCTTAAAAATTTTTAGTAGCTTTAATCCCATATATTAATTAGAATTCTTAACCCATACAGACCTTAATTTTTAGTAAAAACTAAGATGTAAGCAATTATAAACTGTCTTTTGCATTAGCATTCTGTGGCTTGGCAAATTTATAAATACTTTTTATAATTTCTAGAAACATGTTATTTCATAGTTCAATCATTTAATAAAATACAAGACATGTTTACAAATAGACCCAAATATCTTTTAGTTTCTCTGTATTAAGAAGCCAAAAGTTGATAAATCTGTTTAGTAGTTAATGTCTAATATTTTATCCTATGTGGAAATGATCTACGTGCTCAACAAATTTTATCAATTAGCTTAATTTAGCAAAATTCTAAAGTTTCAACTTACCAGAAGATTTTGAAGTTATTTTAAGCATGTATACTATATCACATAATTGTTATTAAAAGGTTTACCAAAAAACTTTTATCTTTTTCACATCTATTTAGTTTATCTGTTCCCAATGATTATATTTAGATTGTGTACAAAACTTCATGGGATATCAGAGAAAATCAACTATTATTTTAGTTATTATTTTTACTGACAAATTTTGTAATAGAGATAACATGTCTGTATCATATCCAATGTTGATAACTTTAAGGACATGTCCATTTTAATCAAACCAACAAACTTAAATAAGCTTCTTTTTACCAAACATTATTTTATATCATGTTAGCTTGATAAACATTTAGGTTAGTTCCTGTTACATTTATATAAGTCTTTACTTTAAGCCAATTAAATGGAGTTCTTTTAGAAATTATACCTTTTGGAGGTTAAATAATCACACATATATATAATATATAAATATAGACACACATACATGGAGACTCCATAGCTATTGTTTTAAAATTACTGCCATGATTCAAGTACACTAGTATAAAGCTCACGATTTATGAAAGAATAATTGAATCCAAATTTGGTTTAAGCTTTTTCTACTAATATTTGTGGGGGAGACACTCAAGATGTTAGATGTTGGATGAAGGAACTCTTATAGCCATTTTTCTTTCTTTTTCTTTTTTTTCTGTCTTTAGTCTTAGGAATTGGTGACGGGCTAGATAAGAGTTCCCAGAGAGGCTATAAGCTTTTTGTGATAAAAGAAATAGGTGGAATTTGTTGCCTCTAGAACTGCATTTTGAGCCTTGCAAGGATTTTTTTTTTAACAATAATTCCTCTTAATTCTTCAGAAAGTGCATTGTAACTTAAATAACATCATAGGTTGATCTACCTGTCCATCTACATCAACCCTAATTTGCTTCTTTCCTACTGGGTGCTTAGTTTTATTTTAACTTAGATAAGGTCTAAAAAAATGCCTATCAGGTTCTGAATATCAGCTTCCAATTTGGTCAAATTTCTATTCATAAGTTGCTAAATCCTTTTAAATATCTTGTCAGATTTCAGCCAAGAAAAGCAATAATTATATCTGGCAGGATTAAACAACTCCATTAATCACTAATGTAGCAATTTTCTGAAAAATGTCTGAGTCTCATTAACTCTGGGAGGGGTTCATTTTGGGCCTTCCTTTGAAGGTAGATTATGGGATGTCAGTAAAGCCATGATCTAATAGGAATTCCTTTAACTATCTTTTGTAACTTAATTTTTATTAACTTTTTTTCAACAAAACCTTTAATAAATTTAGTTCAGAATTTTGAAGTCCTTTCTTTTAAGTGCACAGCTGAAATTATCTTATCTAATCAAAATATTCCTTCTAATGGCCAATGTAATTTTCCTGAGGCTGATGGCAGTTTGGTAGGACCTTTAGCTGCAAAAGGGTGTGCAACCCACTTTTCTGTTGGACTATCTCTGACCACAAAATTGAGTGCAACTTCATTTTTGTCCAACTGTATTTTGGGGCCTCCAACCCAATGATTAGCAAGCCAAGTCCTCAGGACATAAAACAAGCTTAGTAAGAATTTTTGTAGTTTTTTGTAAATATTTACAGCTTCTGGAACCTTTAGGTTTTAAGCAATTATGCCAGAACATGGAGCACTTGATTCTTTAAAGATTAAAAGTTTCTTTGTTTCTTGATTTGAAAGCTCAAAAAGAGCCCAAAATGGCTACCATAATTTTAAATTATGCCCAGGTTAACTTTCCCGCCATTTACAGTTATCCCCATTCTAGAGGGCTTTTCCCAAGGTGGGCACAACAAACAAGGTAATTTCAAAGGGTATTTGCTATGGCCACCAAGAAAGTCAGTCCTCAAATAGCCAATTCAATTGAGACAGATATTAATAAACAATGCGATTCTACATATAACCTACACCAGAATACTAGCTAGTTTGTCAGGAGTAGCTCATATTAAGTGCCAGGAGCTACTCAGAATCAGATTGCCAGGAACAGCTCAGAATTAGTACCAGGCAGTGTGCAGAATCAGGAGTAGCTTGGAACCAGTGCCAGGAGCTACTCAGGAGCAACTTCATGAGTGAGCCTTTCATCCTGCCTCTAGTTACCTTGGGTGGTTCAGGCCCAAGGTTCGGGACTCAGCTCACCAGGATTCCCCGGAATATAAGCCAAACTTATACTTACAGGGAACCAAACCAGAAAGATGAGCTAAAGCACAGTCACTTTCTTAAGGTTACTCACCTAGAGTCCAGAGATGTCTTGATCCAGAAGGGGCCTAGAGCACTACAGGGGAAAATGGGAACCCAATCAGCTGAGGCTCCAGACAAAATTGTCTAGATGGCTACTTAGGGTCAGAAAAGACATTCCACTCCACAGAGCCTCGGGTGGGTGATCATAGGACCTTGTCCCTTCGTGGTCACCAATATTGTTACTGCACAAAGATGCGGTTCTCCTACCCAATGCACATTAAAAAGCCAGTTATTATGGTATCAGCTTTTGGGAAAACAGCTTTATTGCTAGATCAATCTGCAAGGAGACAGGAGACATATGACCTCAGATCTGTCTCCCTGATCCAGGGCTTGGGACAAAAATTATGGGCTGAAGGGCATGGTGGTCTGAAGTGTGGAGATAGGTGATTGGAGGTGAGGAGAAGTGAAGTAATTGGTGATCTGCCCAAGCATATTCAAGCTTCATGGCTCTTCATAGAATGCATGTTCATAAAATGGTGGTGTTAATATGATCTTGGGGTAGAGTTTTCAGCCCATTGATGTGGAAAAGTTCACTTGTCGAGCCATCTCTGATGGCCTAGCAGTTAAAGTTCAACACACTCTACTTTGGTGGCTTGAGTTCAGTTCCCAGACATGGAACCACATCACTTGTCTGTCAGTATCCATGCTGTGGTGGCAGCTCACACAGAAGAACCAGAAGAACTTACAACTCTACACAACATGTACTGGGGCTTTAGGGGGAGAAAGAGGAAGAAAAAAAGAAGAAGATTGGCAACAGATGTTAGCTTAGGGTGAACCTTTCCCTATAAAAAAAAAGGTCACATTGAGTATTTATGCAGGCCCAGTTGATGGGTTGGTGGTCTCAAACAGCCTGAACTGGACAAGGGCAGACTCTCAGTTCCTGAAAGACAAATCTTAATTACTCTGTTGATAAGATGTGGTCACTTGAACTGGTCCTAGTAGGCCCATGATTACATTCTTAGTGTAAAAATTAAAATAAATTAAATTAAAATAAATTTAATAAAACAAATTGTATAAACTTAAAATTATACTACGTTAATAAGACTCTCTGACAATTTGATTCACTTCGTAAAAATGTAATAACTTACTTACGATGCAAATATTTAGTTTGTTAGTAAAATCCTTCAAAATACGTGGTCTCTTTCAGTGTCCTTAGTAACAAATAAATTTAGCCTCAGTGACTGAGGCTGGTGAGGGAGAGTGTACCATATCATCAGCAAAACTGATAACACTTCAAAACCAACACTGCTTCATTTTGTTTATGAATTCTACTGAGAATATAATTTTTAAAAGAGTGAAAGATCTCTCATTGAGTATAAGGGCTATTTGGATGGCTTTTGTAGCGTACATAGAGTAAAAGAATCTAAGTAGTGTGTACTAGAAAAAAGAGTTCAGGTTTGATCCTATATTTCTGGGCTTGAATTTCAGCTGTGATCCATTCTAGCTTTGAAGACATCATTTAGAGTCTATTTTTTCCCAATTTAAACATAAACCAAGTGTAATGTTATGATTTATAAGATACATATATATATATTTGGTCATTCAGAGACCAAAATAGATTTATCACACATATTTGGCTTTCATCCACAGTTCTTGGTCACAGTTCTCAAAACCCTTGCAATTTCCTGATCAATAAGAAGAATGGGAGCATCTTTTGTCACATATTTGGTCTCTTTTTCCTCAGTTCATGAGACTATTTCCGAGCCATAAAGATAAACGGGTGTCTCGTTCTTCATAACAAGCCCCTTTCCATCACAACTGGGTTTATGTTAATGGGGTGACTTCTGGAAAGCACCTGAGGATGGGGGCTTGTTGCCAGGGGAACCAACTCTGATTTCTTTGGGAGGGAGAGGGGCTAGAGGGTGAATCAATTCCCAGTAGCCAATGAGTTAATCAACCATGCCTATGTGTGCTCTCCATGCAAACCCAAAAGGAGGGGGTTTGGAGAGCTTGCAGGCTGGGGAATCAGAGCACTCCTATGTGCCACCATGCTGGGCCCCAAACTCCATGAGGACATAAGCTCCTTTGCTCAGGAATTTGCCCTAGTTATCTCTTCATCTAGCTGTTGATTCGTATCCTTTAATATCCTTTGTAATAAAACTGTAATCTAGTGAGTAAATGGGTGCCCTGTGTTATATGAGCTGTTCTAGCAAATCAGTCTAACCCAAGGAAGGGGTCATGGGAACCTCTGATTTATAGCAAGTTGGTCAGAAGGACAGGTGACAACTTAGGCTTGCAATTGGTGCCTGAAGTGGAGGGTTCTCTTGTGAGACTGAGCCTTTTTCACCTGTGAAATCCGATGCTATCTCAGGGTGGATAGTGTCAGGATTGAGGTGAATTGAGGAGCATTCTTGGACACCTTGCTGGTGTCCGACCATTGCTTGTTGGTGTGGGGAAGTCTCCACACAGATTGCACTTGGGTCCAGGAATCCAAAAGACCAAGGGTTTCAGCTATCTACTTTCATGACACTGATCTTGACTCTTTCACCATACACCTGGACTTATTCAATTTGTGAAATATATATTTAGAACTGCCTCTGTGGTTAAAACCACTTATTCTTCCTTCATGATTCAAACTTTATCCCATTTTTTTCATATCTTAAGCCCTTAGACACCATGCTTTGTTCCTATTAGCAGTCCCCTGCCTTCACTTGCCTCCACATTCAGCTGTCACGCTCTATGATGCCTGTGTTGGCATCCTCTCCTGCCAGCATCCTTCTCTTTCCTACTCATTGTCCTCTCATACCAGGGACATCACAGAGAAATTCCAGCCTCAGTTGAAGCTAACTTCCCACTTTTTCTCCACCTACACTCGAGCTTTTCAATAGATAATATTTTCTTGCCTACTCTACCACTACAACCTTAAAGTCATCAATCTCCACTGAGCACTGAAGAGTTACCAGGTAATCCTATTATGCTTCCTTTGTCAACTCTCCCTTTATTCTCCACAACTGTACTTAAAACACTCTACTCTCCTGAAAACCCTGAACCCCATGCCTTCCCATCAATCTCAAGAGATATTGTAAATCAGAGAAAAATAAAAATCTGCATATTTTATGCTCTTTAAAATTCCTATCAAACCTAAAATCATTCAGGATTCTATGTTTAAATTTCCCTTTTCCATTCTGAGAGTTCTGCCTCCTGCGTTTTGAAACCGTGTCCCAGAGTTTAGAGCATAAACCATTAATTCTGGTTTAAATCATTCTTGTACACATTGTGACGGTTACTCAAGAATTTTGGAACAGATTGCAGAGCATGATACATAATGGACAGCTATCCCTACTTCTTCCTGGAGGTTCAGTGAGGTGTGTAACACCTGAAGGAATGTTCACGGTAGAGGTGGAACAAGAATTCAGATGACGCTTCCACATGATTGATATTCTCATTAGATCATGTGGCCTCACAAAACCCCCAAGTCTTTGCATTGAAGAAAAAAATCTTCAAAAAGAGAAATTTAGACTCAATAGCAGTTAATGGAGAGCTGTTGGGTTACTAAAATAAGGTGAAGGATTCTAGTTTCATCCGAAGCATGTCATGTAGATAATATCAGATAAAGGTTCTTGAAAATGAATGAGGTCATACTTGCTTTTGAATAAACAAATAGCAACAGTCAAATTTATGCCTATAAATATAGCCATGCTGCCCGTAGCAGTCCTCTTTTCTTTTTCTTTTTAAACTTTATCATGTCTCCCTTAAACCTGGAAACTAGACTTATATATCTAGAATTAATATTATTGATTATCTTGGCAAGGAGTAATGCATAGGCCACCAAGGGAGATGTGGAGGCTTCAAATGGGTCTCTAGATCTCCAAATACTTGCTTTATAAAAGCTTTTATTTTCTTTATATATTGGATTTCTATAAATGGGCTATATGGATATTTTTAAGTGCTTTATCTAAACAACTTCATTTTGTGCATCATGGAAATGATGTGTAAAGAGGCAACTTAACCTAGGTCACACAATTGATTTATTACATCTCTACTTCTTCAAAGAGGATTCCAGGGGGATCACAGAAATACCTCTGAGATGTAATGAAATGTAAAATAGGGAAGGTGATTGAGGGAAACAAAAAATAGGGACAGGGAACACAAAAGAGTATTTAATAGATATTTTAGAGGCTAGGAATCCCCTCCCTGTTTCCCAGTGTCTCCTTTCCCATGTTTCCTTTCCAGAACATGATCCTACAGTTCTCACCAAGTGTTTGGAGATCTAAGACCACAGAGAAATGAACCAGATGCAGTCTATAGTTTCCTTCTTGAGAACTGAAACTCAGATTCCATTTAATTTCAGGAGTGGAATTATAAGATTATGTTTACATTGGAGTTATGGTTATCTTTGGGGGAGAATCTTTGGGTTTATCTGTTATTTATTTTATATATTGGACTTTTCAGTAAGAGTATTTTTTAAAAGAGCTACATGGTTAAATTTTTTTAAAACTACTTATGAAAAACTAATATTTAGGGCATTATGAAACTAAAGATGAGAAGTGACCTAACCTAAGTCAAGTAGTTGATTTATGAAGTTCTATCTTACTTAAAAATGGGAACAAGCAAGAAAATCTAGATAATGTACTAAATACATGCACAGAAATGAGAAATCTTTTGGTCTTAGAGATAAACAGCAGGAACGATTGGCTTGGCTCCTGATGGCTCTCAATGACAAATTCCAACCAAATATTTCTGCCCTTAATTTTCTTAAGGTACCTAGATTCTCTATAATAAATTCCTCTTAAGCTGAACTGAAGATTCTAATTGGTTATGTGGCAAAAATTATAACAAAACCTCTATGCAATCTTTGTGTTGTGAAGCCTAAATTGTTGTTAGGGGTTGGATAGAAGGGAATCTTATAAGGCCAAAGATAAAAAGGAAATGGAATCAATTACGTTGTCCTTATGAAAAAAATGTTCAGAATAAACACAACTGTCATTTATCATTATAGTAGAGAAGCATATCCCCTGGGTCTTCATTGAATAGGCCTTGTGTAATAAGATGAACATTATCCTCAGGAACATCCTTATAATGATAAACACAACCGTGAGTTTTGTAGTGTTATGTTTATTAAATTTCCTAATATCAACCAATCACAAACTACCAAAGGGAAAGTTAATAAAGGCAGTTCAGTGTGGGTGGTCCAGGCATACATCCTTGATACAACTAATAATGATGTTGTGAAAAACAGGGTCATCTAATTCTTAGTTTATTGCTTTTTTTCTCCTTACATCTTCAGTGAGAGGAAGCTATAGGCATATATCCTCAGCTTCATATATATGTGTATGAGAGAGAGACAAAGACAGAGACAGATTGACTTCCACGTGATAGTCACATGTTAATGATATGTTCTGTATTGGTAAATCAAATCACGCACACATTGATGACTCTACCTGATATATGGGAAGAAAAGTCAGTCTTTCTGCATGATCTAAAGTGCATTGACAATCATAAGGTAGTTCTATTTTTAACTTTTTGAGGAATCTCCATACTCTTTTCCATAATGGCTGTACCAATTTACATTCCCACCGACTGTGCACAAAGGTTCCCTTTCCCTCCACATCCTCACCAACACTTGTTATTCTTGTCTTTGTGATAATGACCATCATAACAAGCAAGAGGTGATATCTCATTGTGATTTTGACTTGCATTTCCCTGATGATTAGTAACTTGATGAGTAGTGATTAATGATTGGTGATGTTGAGCAGCTTTTCATATACTCGTTGGCCATCTGTATGTCTTCTTTGAAGAAAAGTCTACGCAAATCCTTTGCTCAAGTTTTAATAGGGTTATTTGATTTTTTTATTCTTGAGTTGCAGTTTCTTCTACATTTTGGAAATTAACCCCTTATCAGATATATATTTTGCAAATATTTTCTCCTGTTCTGAAGTTTGTCTTTTCACTCTGTTGATTGTTTTCCTTGCTGGGCAGAAGCTTTTAGGTTTGATACAATCCTCTTGTCTATTTGGTTTTATTTTTGCTTGTGCTTTTGGTGGCATATCCAGGAAACAATTGCCTAGACCAATGTCATGAAAATCCTCCTCTACATTTTCTTTCAGGAGTTTTACAGTTCAGGTCTAACATTTAGATCTCTAATCCATTTTGATTCGATGTTTGTGCATGATGTAAGATAAGGGTCCACTTTTATTATTTTGAATATGAATATCCAGTTTTATAGTAACGCCACTTCTGGGTATATATATCCAATATAATTGAAGTCAGGATCTCAAAGAGGTATCTGGGCTCCCATGTTCATTGAAAGATTATTGATAATAGTCAAGATATGAAAAAAACTAAATGTCCATCAATGGAAGAGTGGATAAGGAAAATATAGTATAGATACATGGAGATCTAGAGATAGATAGATAGATATGAATATTATTCAGTGTTATAAGAGAAGGCAATCCTGCCATATGCGACAACATGGATGAGCCTGGAAGACGTTATGCTAAGTGAAATACGTCAGTAACAGAAGAACAAACACTGCATGATTCCACTTACATGAAGTATCTAAAATAGTCACACTCAAAGAAACAGAGACTAGAATGATTGCCCAGGGTTGGGAGAAGAGAAAAGGAGAAGTTGCTGTTCAATGCGTATAAATTCTCAGTTATAGAAGATGAATAAGTTCTAGAGATCTGTTGTACAACATGGTTCCTATAGTTAACAATATTGTATTGTGCACTTAAAAATTTGTTGAGATAGTAGATCATGTTAAGTGTTCTTACCTCAATTTAAAAAATAAATACATTGCCAAATGGAGATGAATCTATTAATTAGGGATATGGAAATTTTCAGAACTCTGAAAGCCATTGTGATGTATATTTCTCTGATTTCTTGATTACTTCCTACTTCTTTACATTCCTTGAACAGTGAATGCACCTAAGCTACAGGTTCCAATCTGAGGATACATTTGTTCTGAAAAATCATACTTTGGCTTATTAGTTTTACTTAAAAATTTTAAATTAAATAATAAGTCTCGATGAACTTTGAGGAAGTGCTACCACAGCACACGTTTTCTACATTAAAGCTGCTAATAAAGCCAACCATTTTCTGGGACAACTATGATATCTGGGATTACAAGAAGCACTTATCTCTCTTCACCAGCTTCCTCTTCACTCCACAACTCTCCCCCCATAGTTTTCTCTATAACTAGTACAGCTCTGGTTGCATAGGGGTAAATGACATCTGTGGTGTTGATTCCATTATATTTCATAAGATATAAAATCACAAAGAGAAAGATCATCTCAATTTATTCCTTAATTTTAAAGGTAAGGAAATATGGACCCAGCAAGGTAAAATCACTTACCTAAAGCCACTTAACAAGTAGATGACAGAGCGAAGAACAGACCCAGAGATGCCCATCTGTAGACTCGTTCTCAGATGTTCCCAATGTAGATGGCGTCAGTCCCCAGGTGTTCACTCCATTCTCTGAGAATGAAATGAAAATCTGATCCCCTCAGAAGCTACACTGACCTTCAGTCACCATTTTCAATTTTCTATTTTTCTTTGTTTCTATTTCTCTTCACTAGTTTTTCTCAGGCTTCCATGTCTGTAGTGATTTTATAAACTATAATCAAGTAGTGTTAACTTATTTACACTGGCTTGCCTAGATTCAGCCTACCTCTCTCCTGTTTCCCATGAGACAGCCTCTCTTTAATCATATTCTGTGATGAGGTCCAAGATGTTTGGTTTCATCTAACTTTAGTTAGAAAGTTCTTCATAATGAATTTACATAGTTCTCATGTTCACATGTTCATCATAATTCTATGGCTTTCTATGCTATAGAGCTCATATGAAGACTCTTACATCCAAGGGACGTTCTCCTGTTTGCTGTCAGGGCTCGATTTCCTTTTGCGTTTGCTCTTGATGCTTGCAGCGTCTGCCCATATTCTGATAGATTCCTGAGACAGACATGCATCCAGCACCTACTCTGTGTCCCACATATGTAGGTAAAACAAACACAATAGTGGAAAAACTTGAGGCCCATTCCTTTGTTAATCTTTTAATATAGGAAAAGGGGCAAATATTAAACAGAAAACTCTGCAAAACATTAATTAAAATTGTTATTAATTATAAAGGAATACAAGAACTGTAGAAGGTAAACCAGGGAGGCCTAGTCTAGAGAACATTCCAGACTTTTCTCCATCCTGCCCTTCTCCCGGTTTCATTCAGTTAAGAGCCAAGGAGATACTTCTAACCTTGTTCACCTCTCAACGATACCCGTATCTAGTCATTGATCTAATTTTTCTGTATCTGTGTTACCACGAGTTTCCTAGAATATAACACATTGTTTCACACTATGATACTCTGAACAGAAGGGAGTAAGGCTTGTTTATCACATTAACCCTCGTGCATGGTATAGTCCCCCTTACGTCTCTTATTTTAGAATCATTTTTTTGTGTTTAACGTTGGATTTAGCATTAAAAAATTAGTGTTATTATAAAATAAATCAAACGCACTAATTATGTTTAAAGCTACTGTATCATGTGAAAATATGAAAGTAAACGTAGTAATCAAAATCTTAGAGGAAGAAAAAAAGTCAAATTGGATATATATCCATAGCTTTCACTATTACATGTATTTCTCTCTCTCTTTGTGTATTTATATACACATAAATATATATATGTAGTCTTAAACTATAAGTTTAAGACGTATGGATTTATGTATATAGGAGAGTCATGAATATATGTCATACAATATACAATTCATAAATCTGGTGTTTTGGCATCCAGCAGATTATCCTATTATCTCATGGTAGTCTCTCTGTTAAGAATCAGAAACACTTCTAATCAAGTGCAACACCTATAGTCTCTTTTCCCAGCCCACTTTCCCAGTCCTGTCTATCAGCGGTTGATCTGAAAGCGGCTATAACATCTCACGGGGTCACAGCTCACTGCTGTAGGCTGGGAAGAGCTCTTGGTTCCCTGATTCCATTTTTGTTACTGTTCAAAGCCTTTCCCAGACAACGGGGAGTCCTAGAAGTCTAATGTACCTGAACTCAGAAGTTCAGAAGGATCAGCTGTCTTTTTTCTTTGGGGGCCAATGGAAACTGATATCCAGGGACGACAGCGGGTTTCAAAGTAGGGAAAGCAGTGTGAATGAAACATTGAAAGCACAGAATCTAGACTCCCCCGTTCTCCTGCATGTGAGGGAGGAGGGAGCCCATCCAGAGCCCACCTTTCCCTCAAACCATGGAAAGTGTACCTAAAGCGTAGTTCAGGCGGGCAGACGAGAGAGTGTGGAGGAAGCTTGAAGTGCTTAACTCGGACAACCCAGCCCGCTCCCTTAGTGACTGTTATTCAGAGCACAGAGCCCAGTTGGGATGGTTCTCCCAATGTTATGTCATCTGCAACTTCAGTTCAAAGTAATATTTTTTAAAGTGCTTGGATTGATGGTGTAACCCATCTGAGAAACCTTACTTTAGGTCGTCTTTTTTCTGTTTTCAAATAGTATTGTATATGGCCCACGTTATCCAGAAAACCTAATTTTAAATACCAGAAGTCAATTTGAAATTAAACAAACACTACAAAGAAAAAAGTTGACAGAGTGGAAGTTATCAAAAAGACAGCAGGAAAACTCATAGATAGAGCCGGCCTGGTGGGGCAGCAGTTAAGGGCTCATGTTCTGTTTGGCGGCCCAAGATTCGCCGGTTGGGATCCCAGATGCAGACATGGCACTGCCTTTCAAGCCATGCTGTGGCAGTCGTCCCGCATATAAAGTGGAGGAAGATGGGCATGAACGGACGTTAGCTCAGGGCCAGCCTTCCTCAGCAAAAAGAGGAGGATTGGTGGCAGATGTTAGCTCAGGGCTAATCTCCCTCAAAAAAAAAAAAAAAAAAAAAAACCTCATAGAAATGAAGATCTGTAAAAGACATCTTTAGAAAGACAGCAACCAGAACAACTTCATGTCTGCAGGAAATGGGCCTGGGGCCTCTCAGAGGATCAGGCTCCTCTTCCCTTCTCTTCATGTGTGTCTCTGCTTCATTCTTTCAACCGAAGGTAGTTTATCGAGGATGCTACCTGAAAGGTCCAGGTTCATAAGCTTCAAGTCTAAATGACATTCCCAGTTCCAGGCAAAGAAGCTGATAAACCAGAGTTGGATCCTATGCCCATTCTGAGGCAAATCATTGTAGCAGAGGAGCGAAATATTCTGAAGGGCAGGACTCAAGGGAAGCGGTCTGTGAAAAAGTCATCTCCCTCCTGGAGAGTACTGCTCTGAGAAGAGGTGTCTCTGAGGGCCCATTATAACTTGGTATTCTCCATCTCACTGTTTACCTGTAGTTCAGTATGTCCCATTTTTTTCCCCACAGAGATCAAATACTTTACCTTGAGTATTTATTCACACAATAGATGTCTTATTTTAAGACAGATGAGCTGAACAATCAAACAGCACAAAAGGGTTAACTGTGAAAAGTCTCTTGAGGTCTCTACAAAGCCACAATTTGTAATCATTTTTTATTATTCTAATCACATTAATAGTATCTCAGGAAGAGTGGAGAATAATTAAGGTAATTGTGTACATCCTTATCTTACCCATGTCTTTCATCGGATGTGCTTCTGTTTACCTGTCAAGAGTTTTAGCTTCAGGGTGGAACACAGACACACGTACATATACACGCTATCATGTCATAACAACAATTAAATATTCATTTTAAGGAGTTTCATCAGATGATGAATTTTAACAAACGCGTTTTGTCTCCTGGGGAGATTATTTTTATTCTTTTATATCTTCTTGTAAATTATTTTAACAGATTTCAAATCTTATATTGATTTTATTCTACTGCATATTTTCCTGTCTCATTTAAACATTTGCCTTATTAATCACAAGTAACACTGGTGTAGAAATTCAGTATACGTGTGGTCTCTGATTTTGTATCAAAGTTACGGCACTGAATACAAAAACTGTATTGCCTGCTTCTCTCATCTATGTTCTAAAAGAGATTAAAAAGCACTGGCATTGTCTCTTCTTTAAAAGTCTGCTCAAATCACCTGAGAAACCGCCTGGCACTAATTCTTCGATTGTTTTTGTGTATGAGTTGGAATGTAGTTTTTTTTTAAATTGTCTCAATTTGTTACAGTAATATTACCTCAGACTTTAATAGCTCCTCAGGAACATAAAATATTAATTTATGTGTTTTGAAAAATCATCAGTTTCATCCACATTTTCAACTTCATGAACATAAACTGGAAAAAAATCAGAAACTTTTATTTTTTTAATACTTTTATTTGTTAACTTATTTCCTTCTAATTTTATATGTGTATATATTCTTCCCTCTTTTTTTGACTAGGTTAACTCATGAGTCTAGCTCATATTTTATTAGATTTTGAAGGATTTGTATGACTTAAGTAATGCTTTTATTTTTAAACTGGTGTGTTAAAACTCACATCATAAACTAACTAGATGGAGAAATGCCAATTTGTCAAGATAAAAATCTTTAGAAGATTAGTGCTCAATCCACAATTGGTCTATTAAAGCCTCACACAACTGCCTTATGGGAAGCACATTCACACATATACACATACACATACACACTCATTCCATAATACTACCTTTTCCTTGCTTGTCTTTGTAAACTGACGTAAAATTTTACTTGAATATCTGTTACAGGAAGCAAGTGCTTCTGGAACACCGTTGGCTTTGCAAACCATCTAATAAAGTGGTGTTTAGTTCTGTTTTGTTTTTACTCATGTGTATAACCTTAGTTACGACTACAGGAAAGAGGACATTTTTTATAAGCAACTCCTACATCTTATTTGGAGCTTATTGTAATAATATCAATACAAAACCGGCACACCCCCTTGCAAAAAAGGATGAGGCAGACAGATGTGACAAATGTGAAGTAAAAGAAATCACTGAGGAAAGGGAGTGTGTGCTTTGCAGGGAGGGAGGTCATTTGAGTTAGTGAGATGAAGACATTGCATGAGTAATAAGAGTTGGTGGATTTAGGAATGACTAGAAAACATCTACACTGGCCAGCATCTGTCCTGACTTCAACAACTATGTTTACTCTCAACAATTAGATTGCTTATGTTTGGTCAACTAGACATAACGTACTACCGACACCACAGTGAGCAAATAAGATGATTGAAACCATGTCCATAAAAATTATCTGAAAATCATACAAAAATATATAAGCAAGGGTTTGTATAGAACCTGCAACTAAGCTAACCTAAGACTATAGTTAGCCCTCTTTTCTTTGTTTCCCTTTTCTTCCTTTGCTTTCTTCTTTGAGATCATTTGCATAGCTTTATTTTTTAATTTTATCTCCTTTGTTGGCTTATGAGGAATAAGCTCTTGTTTTGCTATTTTAGTGGATGTTTGGGAATTTATAGACTACATCTTTAAAACATCACAGGCTGCCTTCAAGTTATATCACGCTGTGTCGGTCATAGAATCAGAAGTTCACAACAGTAAAATCCCACTTCTCTCCTGATATCTGTGTCCCTGTTGTCATACAATTTATGTTTACACATATTACAAACCCCACACTTCATTGTCACTCTTTTTCTTTAAACATTTAATTCTCTTTTAAAGAGCTTTAAATAATACCAAAGCATCTCATATATTTAATCACAAGGCCGTCCTTTCAGAGATATGTATTTCTTCGTGTAGATCCACATTTCCATTCGGCATCCCTTTTCTTCTGCTTGTAGGATATTCTTTAATGTGTCTATTTGTGGAGCTCTGCTCCTGGCCAATGCTTCCAGCTTTTCTTTGTCTAAAACATCTTTATTTGACCTTCATTTGAAAATCATTTTTGTTGGAATAGTGTTCTAGACTGGAAGATAATGTGAATTTTAACTTATACAATATGGGATGCTTTTATATTCTTTAACTATTCTTGTGCTTTGTTGTGAAAATGATGTCATGCTGCTTGGAAACAGTTTCATTCTGTTAGAACCTGCTTTTAAGATGTGCTGGGCAAAGATGAGTCTAGGACTAATTATATCTTGTTACTGAGGCAAAACCTTTTGAGTGCTGGTCTCAAAGTAGAATTCTGAAGTTTCCAATTTGGCTGGTAGGAGTGGTCACTATTCCTGGCCCTGTCTGAGTCCCGGGCAGTGTCACCTGGGATCCTTCTGGGTGGTTCTTTCCTTTGCCTCGAGCAGCTTCTTCACTCACATGCACTGATGGGTACACAGCTAAATACTCAAGAGAACCCTCTGCAAGTCTGTGCAGCTCCCTCCCCACTGGTCCTCTGTGCTGAGACCTGGGGCTGCCTCGATGATCTCAGCTCAGGGAGTTGGACAGGCACCACCTGGGTATCCCTCCCCTTCACTGTGGACTACAGACTTTCTCAAGGCAGTAAACTAGAGCAAGCCTAGGACTCACCTTGTTTGTTTCCTGTCCTCTCAGGGATTATGGTCCTTTGTTACCTCAGTTACGGTGTTGTGAAAGTTATTTCATATATCTTGTCTGCATTTTTGGTTATTTCAGGTGGAAGGTCATAAAAATATGTCTCAGTGCAGATCAAAATTAACCAAACTCATAGTTATTAACAGTAAAATAATGCCAATTCATGATCAGAGCTTCTATTGGCCATGGACCAATACATTCAAATCTCTTGTTATATTTAAGCAGTGTTGTAAGGTGAAATCAGAAGCTCATTTGCTGATCATAGATTGAGAAGAAATACAACCAGATTTGAAAAATACAGGCTAGTGGCATGACACCGAGATAGCTGGATGTACCCATCTCCCACGACAATTCTCCACTGCCCATCAACAGGCATTGAGTCAACAGTAGGCACTGACACCTGCCTCTGGGCAGTGTTTGGGTGGAGACTGATGGCTTGTCATTATGAAACTCTGCTTTATCTATGCCTCCAGGACTAACAAAGACCCCTCCTGATAAACCCTTGTTATAAAAGTTTTCTTACTTCGATGTTTGTATATTCTTTTTCAAATTGCCTGCATGTCCTATTGGCCGGGATCTCCTTAAGTAATTTACATATTCTTTAATTTTCTATATTAACCTTATTTTAACATACAGGAACAATTTAATTTACTTAATTTTCAAATTCTTGTTACACGTCTCAGTGAGGTCCCAAGTGTTGACAAGCGTTCTTAAACTTGCTCACCCATCTGTGATTTCCCACCAAAGTTATTGACTACACAAACATTATATTTCTCCCTCCTGTTTTCCATGTGCATCTGTTCACCATTGTATACAGAACACCAAGCTAGTACTGAAAAACTGTAAAATAAAGGTATAAATGCCTTTCCTTCTTTCACATACTAATCTGAGGCATGCATTTCAGAATCTCGCTTATCTCCAAAATTGTGATCCTTTTTTTTCTTTTAAGTTGAGAACATTCTTTATAATTGTAGAATGGCCATTTTACCTCAGAATCATTACTAGCTGTCTCCAAAATACTTCATACTAACAGTGTGCAAGTACACCATCTGGGTCCTCTGCTTTATCCTTCCACATTTTTTTATATAGAAATTCTCTTTCTTTCCCTGACACTCTAAAATGCTTTTAACTGGTACTTTGTATAAAACCTTCTCCATGACATTTACCTGATCCGAGTTATTTCCTGCTAAAATCATTTAAATCTTCTTATCACTGCAATTTCATCATACCTTTATAAGCCTTCTTTGAATAATATGTGATTTGGGTTTTTTTATTTAGAATCTTGTTATTTGTTTGCTGCCTTCTGTCTGTTTTGAATGTATTATCTCCTCAAAAGTTCATTTTTTTGGCTAAACTCAGGAAGATATAATTTGAAGCTTCCTGATCCATTGCATTCATCCCCTGTTCTCTAATATAAAGCAAAATAGCACACTGAAAATGACTTTATTGACCATATCTGATCTATATCACTGAGTGGTCTTAAAAGAGCCCATTTCAGGAAGTCAAAACTCTCTTGGGAGGATTCGAGAAAATTGTCAGCAGAACATACGTGACCAGCCCTATAATATCCAAACTTTGCCCACTAAGCATTTGGTTAATTTTCCTGTGAGCTCCCCGAATTTTGGTACTGTCTTCCTTTACAAAAGTATGTCAAAGCCTTTTGCTGCCTTGTTCTTCCATCAGATGTCTTCAACACAGTCTACTTGAACTCTGTGGCAGAGCCCTCTGGCGGCTACACAAGTCATTTGTCTGTTCTTCCTCAGTAGCAGAATACTGGCTTTATTCCTGGTGGCATTTGTCCCATGAAAGGCCACATTTTTAATCTCCCTGGCTACTAGGCATGGTCAATGAGGTGTAAATGAAATAGAAGAATGGAATGTCTGGGAAATTTCTTTGATTCAGCAAACTAACTGACATGGACCTTCCTCCAGCTTCCTAGCTAGAAAATAAACATGATGGCTGCTTAAGGATAGAAATTAGACAGTAAAAATGACAGAACAAAGTTGAAAGTCTGTATCTCTAAGGACTTCAAAAAACATCGTATCAGTCCCAGACTGTCCAGGATTTACCAGTAAAAAAGTTGATAAATAAAACTTATGTGTTTAGGCCACTGTGGCTAGTATCTGATAATCATAGTCAAACAGTATCCCATGGGTATGGCTTTCTAGTATGCCTGCTGATACTTCTACTTGTCAGGAAATTATGATTATAACCAACAACACCACACACTTACTCACACACCATTCTCAACCCTATTCTCCAACATCCATTGGCAATAAAAGACAGCTTTATTCCCAAGACTGACATAAAAGCTTTGTGTTGAGTAGTCCATATTTTTGTCAGAACTCCTCTGAGTAGTTCTGACAAACTACTTCCTGCTAAGCGGGGTGGTTAATTGAGTTTCTTGAGGTTTCTGAGATGGTAAAATCATAACTCATACTTAGGTCTGACTCAGAAACCCAAACTTCAAGTTCTACTCAAATATTTCACATACTCATTCCATTTTGTTATGTTCTATTATAATCCATTTCATGTGATTTAACCATGGGGCTTAGAATAGCAGAGCAGTCTCACCTTCACCCTTGCCTCACTTAAACTGAATGTGCTTATGTTCACGAGTGACCCCAGAGATGCTTCCATAAACGGGAACATGTCTCTGGTGTGTTGGTGTTCCTACCCTCCCACCTGACCCTGCACAACTCTGATAGCTGGTTTTTCTTCCCTCACTTGGTCACGATAATGTGTCATAACCTCATGAGTGTATCAATGTATTTCTCCCACCACTCATCTGGGTTAACTTTTAAAATAATAATCATGATTTGTCTGATGAGCTTATTTTTTCTTATTTTAAAAAGATATCATCCTAATCCCTTCAGTTTGTTCTGAAACATCTGTTCAGTTCGGGCTACCATTTTCTAGCACCATCTGGTATAATGTTATATGTTATAACTGAAACTCCCTCATTTATATCTAGTAATACACAGACATACATACAAACACACATATTTTACCAGACTTTACTTATAGCAAATTCCTAACAGCATTAGCTAAAACAGCACCCCTCATGACTTATTCCATTACTTTTGTTTTTTTCTTAACAGCACTGACTGCAACTTCTATGTTAAACATTTGTCGCTGGGCTTCCCCTACCAGATTTTAAATTTAGGAAAGCACTGATTTGTCATATCCATTTCTACATGTTCAGCATGTAGGACAATGACAGGCACATAGCAAGTATCACAGATATGCTCATGAAATGAATCATTGCAAACACCTCAAAGACTATATTTATCAGAATCTTTTGGTGTAGACACAGTGATCTCCATTCTACCTGTAAAAAAACGTAAGGTGGAGAAAAGTGAAGGCCCTTGCCCAGTTTCAAGCAACAGATAATCAAAAGTTTAGAGCTTGAACCTGAACCTTTCTGTCTGAAAAATCTATGCTCTGACTTGTATTGGGAGCAGAACTGTCCCCAAAGCCTCAGTGTTAATGTTCAAAGAGCTCTTTCCTCCCTCCGCTATTTATCATGCTATTCACACTCCTTTAGCTGTGACATCTGGCATTAAACAATTTTTCTTTATCTTTCTCTTGGCATTTCATCATTACTGCCTGTTTTCACCCTCTTTCTCTCTTAATCCTGAAAGAGTTATCAAAGATGGTGTCCGTACAGCTCCTCAGCGCCCCCCACAGGCAACGCTGTCCTCATCAGCTTCCTTTTCTGTCAAATGAACTGGAGTCTCCAGGTCCAGGCTGAAACCTTTCTTTTACTTGTCATTCTCTCCTTCCTTTGCCTATCATAACTTTTCTCTAGTTTTTCATTTTTCACTCCTTATTCACTTTCATCTATTTTCTGGCCTTCATTATTTGATTCTGTAGATGGTAATAGATATTTTGCTCTTTGAAATCTCTGTATGAGATTTACTCTATACCTTCAGAGTGCTTTCCCGTGGTCGTTTAAAAAGTACTTCACACAATCAGAGAATTTATAATGAAGAGAAAGTCTCTGTTACCCATTCTGTGCCCTAGGATAACCACCACTAGCTGCCTTATTTTTTTTTGTCAGTTACTTTAAATTTCTTAATGCCCATGTGGTTCCTTTGGCATCTTGCATATAGGGCTGCCTCTTCCTGTTTTAGATTTTGTCTTTAAACTATGGTTGATTCTCCAGATATTTTTAAATTAAGTTTCCCATCTTAAGAGAGTATCCTTAGCTGTGAACTGCTTTCTGATCACATAGAGGCACAACTTGTCCTTCTTCCATGTTTCATAAGTCTGTCTCGGTCCATACGCTTTTAAATTAAATAACATCCCCTAAAACTAGGACTTTGTGAGTGATTACCAAGAATAATCTTCACAGTCATCATCTCATTAGCTTAAACCAAACTTCTTCCCTCCTGAGGGAAAGCAAAAATTCCTCTAAGTAACGCATATTCTATCAGAAAGGCGCTGTGGATGCGGATTTATATTTTTTTCTTAGATGATAAATATATATCACCTACTTCTAATCCTTGATCTAAATATTTTCCCATGAGCATATATCTACTTTCTCATCAAATAATAAGACTTACAAATACCTACTCCTACCTAAAATAAAACTGCGATCTGGAGTGAGTTACATTGCCTAATATTGCCTAACATCAGTAAGCTCTCTGTGTCCTCACGTGTGTCTGTGTTTTCCAGGCTGGATCTCATAATTTCCCCTCATCCTTTCTTCATTAAAAGTTCTCTCCTCTCTGGAAATCTGCTCTTTCCCTCCGCTCCACACACAGCATTTATTTCCTCCATGAATCTCTTGCTCTTCAACCGTTCCCACCTCCTGACCATCAGATGGTTACAAAAGCCACCGCTTCAACATGGTCCTGTGGCTGTCCTCCCACAATCTTAGAAACTATGCACTTGCCCTTTTCTGGTGAAGCCTTTCTCTTTCTCTAGCTTGATTGAAGAGCAGGATTAATCATCCATGTCTTTTCTTTTATTTTTGCTCTCTTCTCTCCACTTCTATTTTTCTTTTCTTTATCTCTTTTTAACTTGCCTTATTTCTTCCTGTTCTTTAAGGCCCCAATTTTCTGACAAAAACCAAAGCTTGGGGGAAAAACTTCTTGACTTTTTACAATCAAACTCTTTTATAATTTTCTCTGCTGTCCTCACTCATGCAGATCTCCTTTCTGTCCAGATCACACTCCAACTTCCTATCTTCAATTTGCCTCTCAATCCTTAGTTCCAAAAATCCCCACTCTTCTGACCATAGCCCTCCATAATTCACTTCCTAGGATGTGCTGCTCAGTTTTGCAAGTCCTCACCCTCATCCTCTGGGCTGGATGGAGCTGGGAGTATTGTGCCACCTTAAAGGAGCAGGCACTGGACAACATTGCTTTATATTTTATTATTTAGGCTGCAGGACTACAATTTAAAAACTAAACAAATATTCCAACTATGTTGGACGTAAGAAACTATTTTATTTGCAATTTTTTTGAATACAAATCTTGGAATGATACAGATGTCTTCACTTCTTTAAACTAGGATAATGGAACTGGCAAATGAGAAGACTTAGTAGTAAATTCTCCAGCCCTTGACAAACTTCTGTTTAATCCCTACAGCTATGGCATCAATTAGGTCAAGCAGTAATATTTCCAAATTAGCGTTTCATTTAAAAGAGAAAACACATGCCAGAATTTTATCTCGCATCTGCTTTCCCAGCATGATCAATTCAGCAGACTGGGATTATGATGAGGGACAGTCATATGAGCAAAGCTCAGGGAAGCTGTTCACTCTTACTGAGCTGTAACTTCTGGAAATTAGTTCCTAGATGCAAGATACAAGGGATAAGGAAAATAAAGAATTCCGCTTTAAATATCATGCCACATTTGTTTTCTAGTAGCCATGTTATTTTCAATCCTTTGTGGGCACTTCGGCATTTAAAGATAAAATTAGGCAAAATTTCTAAAATCTCCTTATAATTACTTCATTCTGCCTCTTTTACACTGTTTCTTCTGCCCCTTTGATGTGATTATTTTTCAGACTCCTCTTTCTTCCAATTGTGGTTGCCAGTTCTAGGTTCACTTGTCACCATTGGATGACATCTACATTAAATCCGGTGTCCCAAGTAAAGGGGTAATTCAGGATAACTCCACTGTTTAAGGAAATACTTAATGGGAAGGAAATTTTTCTATCGTATCTTTTAAGATGTTTGTAATTTAAAAGTTGAGAGGCCAGTAGATGATTATCACTCCAAAATAGTTCCTGTGAGGCAGAAGGTGACAAATTCTCCTGACACTGTGTTCTGTCATTGGAAATGTAGTTTTGGGTACAGTCTAACCGTTCTCCTCCTTTCTTGTAGGAAGTATGCATTAACCTCTGCATTTTTTAAAAATCACATATAATACTACATTACAGGACACGTGGATATTCCCCATAATTTATTAAAAAGTTTAAAAGTCACCTTTGTATTTTCACTCAAGACTTGTCAGGGATATCTTGAATAAAGTGGTAGTTAATTTCTGAGCTACATATGGGATCTTACTTTAGTCCAAGAAATGAGCGATTATTCACATTTTCATCTACTATATCATGCTTTCTGATAGTCCTGAGGATATTAATTTATTTTCAGATGCAAAATTAGGCTCTACAAATAAATGTGTGTTAGGTTTTGCATATTTTAAGACTGAATTTGGGAAACCTCATACCAGGTTAGAGCGTTTTCTCTATTTTCCATCCACGTAAACTGTGAGTCATCTTTAGCTCTCTCTGTCCTCTGTGTCCACAGGCTCAAAGAGAAGCTCATTTTCCCAAAAGGGTGCTTTAGACTGTAGTCATTAGAAAGACGGGAGGACTCATCCAGCTCTGCCAGCTTTGAGGCTTAGTTTAATCACTGTTAATGAAGATAATGATTTAGTGGGCGGAAAAAATGAGTATTAGAAAGAATGATTAGACTCTACATGAGTCTCATAACCAATCTCCACAGGAGCCCATTCTGTGTCTCAGCTGATCCATTTAATTCCATGTTGGGAAATTATCCCTGAGAATAAAGGCAGATTGAAAAATTCTCAAATCCAAGACATATTCAGCCTTTCTGTCTTTTTTTTTAAGAGCTATAAAATTTTAGCGTTGTTTTTCCCAAATTCCCCCAATGTTAATCTGACATTATGTTAAATATAACTGATATTTAATGCCTGAAGTAGAGGCTTCTGGATAATGATAAACTGTGAGTTTTTAGCGACCCCTTAAGACTTTCGTAAGAGAAGCAAAACTTACAAGTAGGATGCACTCACTACAGATATCGAGAAGAATATACTGCAGACCAAATAAATAACAGCTGGCTCTATAACAGGATGGAAGACAAAAATCCTCGTCTTCTGCTTCCAGGGCCTCCCACAAACCTCACTGGCTCGTTCCTTGCAAGTGTACCATCAGAGTTGAGGGATGATGATAAACACACAGAGGTCTGATTTTAACGCCAAATACCTCAGCAAACAAAAGGCTTTGGAATAGCCACAAAGGGCCAGTGTTTGCCTGATGGTCTCCTGCTGTTAGTATTGCCTTCATTTTATCTTTTCGTGGGGAAAGAAGAGGCATTACTCCGAGCCTGGGAGGTTGGAACATCTCTAACATTGAGAAAATTGGAAAAGTGAAGTGACTGAGAGCTTATGTTTCTGTTATATGAAAGAGGAACTGCTGACCAAGTGCTTGCCGGAAAGCTGACTGTCTACCTTGGAATGGATATGGTTCGAGTAAAGGAAAGAATAGATTTCTGTAGGCCTTTTTTTTTTTTTTTTTGCTGGGAAAGATTCGCCCTGAGCTAACATCTGTTTCCAATCTTTCTCTTTTTCTTTTTCTTCCCCAAAGCTCCCCAGTGCATGGTTGTGTCCTAGTTGTAAGTCCTTCTAGTTCTTCCATGTGAGCCACCACCACAGCATGGCTGCTGACAGACAACTGGTGTGGTTCCACAACCAGGAAACAAACCCAGGCCAATGAAGCAGTAAGACACCGAACTTGACCCACTAAACCATCCGGGCTGTCTCTCTATAGGCTTTCTAACTGTCTAAATTTGTTCAGGGAATTCTTTATTAAGGAAATACATTGCTCATTTGGGGAAAAAAAAAAAAAACTTTGCACCTCTGTCATTACTTTAATATGTGCATATTTGAACACACAACTGCAAGAAGTACGTGTTTGAATATGAGAAACAATGCTAGGCTTGTGCTTTCAAATATCAGGGATAATGTATGAAGTTTTAGTTAATGTTGGACATACTGATATTTTGAATGAGATGTTTGTTGGAATAATTAAGTAACTTGCAATTGTAAACTATTTCAAAATTTTTAAAAATTATTTGGGGCAAGTGAGACATAATTGTTTTGAACAGTGTGAGATTGAACACAGAAAAGCCATTTTCAGGACTTTATTTAAAGAAAATTATTTTAAGTACCTTTCAGGTCTAGAGCTGCTTGAAATCTAGATCAGGTCTAGATTTTGTCTGAAATTAGGAAGAAGTTTTCACTCTCCAGTTTCAGAAAGATTAGACTACGCTGGTACGAGGAAGGCAGATGATGGAGACAGGTGTTCTGGGGAGCAGAGATGTTGCTCACAAGTGTAGCATGTAATCACTTTCAAGAAGAGTCCTTAAAGCAGATTATTTTCTGGGCATTTCTGGAGCCTACAGTAAGGGTGAAAAGTGTGAACACTATTTCTGTCAGGATTTATTTCCTTCTAGAAATTGGATTTTATTGGGAAAAACTTGTTAACGAAAGACTGTTGCTTTTCTAGATGTGCTCAATAGATAAAGGACCTACTGAAGTTTCAGCCACAGTGGCAGAGAGATACTGTATTGGGTTACAGCTGCTGAGGTCAGACTAATAAGGCTTACTATTTTATTTTGGAAGACTGCTAGTTGAATTTCTGAATTGGCATTTTGTGTGTCAACCATAAATAAAAGTGCAGCAGTTCATACAGTTTTAATGGGTCATATAAACTGAACTCCAGTGGAAAAGTCACAGATGATTATGTTTCTACATGCAGGAACTTGTCATCTCATGGTTCTAGTTGAAATGGGAGAAAATTTTCTTCCTACATTATGTCTTTCTTTCTGGGTTTCTAAGTTGTGAAAAGATACACTCTTATTTCATTCTTTTGATAGTTACACAGTAGCCTAGAATACAAAACTGAGAATGCAGACGTGGCAATTTAATATATGCAAGATAAAACTATATATATACTATGCACACATGCACATGAATATACACACACACATATATATATGGCACTTCTTTTTATATAAAAATCTCAGGGCTGGCCCAGTGGTGTAGCGGCTAAGTTCATGTGCTCCACTTCAGCAGCCTGGGTTTTGCAGGTTTGGATCCCAGGTGTGGACCTACACACCACTTGTCAAGCCATGCTGTGGCGGCGTCCCACATACAAAAGAGAGAAAGATTGGCACGGATGTTAGCTCAGGGACAATCTCCCTCAAGCAAAAAGAGGAAGATTGGCAAGAGATGTTAGCTCAGGGACAATCTCCCTCACCAAAAAAAAAATAAAACCCAAAATCTCTAGAGCAATGACATGATTTAGGAATTACTTTTAATGGTATTTCAACATGAGGAAGCAGACACAAATGTGAACAGGAAATTTTTATCAAATATAACCCATAGGATAAGACATACCACTTTGGAGATTGTCTTTATTTTTTTATGATTTGATCCTTGAAATTTTGAGTATTCTTGTAAGTTTTTCATAGAGCAATATAATTTATCCAAGTTGCGCTTTCTTACATGAAAACATTCTATGACATATTTACTTCCTGATAATATTTTTTGTGTGATTTTGGTAGGTTTAAATTGAAATATAAATATCAATATAAACTCAAGTGTCTCTGAGAAATTAGTCAAAATTCAGAGATTTGTAAAGGTACATGCAATTTCCGAAATGATTTCTGATCCCGGGTTTTTGGTCATATCTGAAAGCAAGTTGTTGGAGCAAAGTTTGCTGTGTAATGCTTGTATGATTTATATGTAAGCGTCTCAAAATCTCAGGTGTGTATGTGTGTGTTCTGGTCCAAAACAGGACTTTGTACTATCAATCAAAGATGTCTCAGAGTCCCAAAGGAATGGAACAGTTGCATAATTGTGGCCCAGCAAAAAGACGTAGCCTGTGGGTGTGAACTGCCATTTAGCTGAAGGATTTTATTACTGAGAGGGTGGAAGTTTCTAGGAGAGAGAAAAGATCAGAAGATAAATTGCACATAGTTAAAGAATGAGCCATGGCACTACTGAATTAAAATGTGCAGGGGGAGGAATTAGGCTCAGATAATGGGCTCAAATAGGAGAGAGCTGAGTAGTCTATTTGACTAAGCTCTTCCTGTCCGCAGGCCTTTATATCTGATATTCTCAGCCTGAATCTTTGGTGTTTACTTTTTTCCCATACATCTTTGTTCTTTTCCAATGGCTAACCGTTTTATGTCTTTCAACTCCCCACAAGAAGATCTTCTGTGAAGGCTCAGTCTAACGTGATCCACTTCTCAACCTCCTTCCCAGAGGCATGTCCAGTTATTCTTCATCATTTTGACCACCTATTCCTTCTTATCACTCGCACTCCTCTTTTTTTCTATTTATTCTCACTCCTAGCTCATCCAACCCAGTTTCTTGGCTTTAAATGACTCCTGAATTCATTCCTCCAGCCCAAACATCTCTGATGAACTCCACAATCACATATCCAAACTGTCTACTTGACACTTCTGCTTGGATGTCTGATAAATCTCACAATTAACATGCCCTAAAATGAGCAATTCCTGTCACTCTGCCTTCTGACCTACTCCTCACTCAGTCTTTCCAATCTCAGTTAATGGCAACTCCATCCTTCACTTTGCTCAGAATAAAATTTTGAAAACATCCCTTGCTTCCCTCCTTCTCTCTCATTCTATATCCTATCCGTGAGGTAATCCTTTTGTTTTCATTTTTACTTTCTTGAAACAAGGATGGCAGGTCTTAGCACCCATCTAGATTCTAAGAATATGGTACATTTCTTTTCTCTTCTAATGGAAATTTGACAAGTCATGTCATATACAACTGAATTCTCCAAAACTGTTTAATGTGGATAAATTGAGTGGGCTAGTCTGCTAATAGTTAGCACATGAATCAGACATTATATTTAACATTTAAAATTTTCTAAATTTCAGGCTTATGTTAAATTAGATTTTAAACATTCTTGATCAAAGGGAATTACACACCTAAGTCCTTAAATATTTTGACAATATGTCTAATCTAAAAATGTCATAGCCAGCAGAAATTATGGGGGCAATAACTTTTACTATATGGATGAAATTACACAGGATGCACAAAGTAAGACGAGTGTGCAGTGCAGCTAGGTAAAAGATACAATAACCTCTTACACTGCAGTGAAATCTTGATTTGACATTATTTCCTTTAGATCCAAATTAGACATTAGATGATTCTATCGTGCATCTTTAAAAGAATTTTTGGATTAAAAGATCACTAAAATATCCCATGATCATATTTTTCCTCTCTAAAACAGTAATGCGATGTTGGTGATTTTAAGAAGGTGTTTGTCTAAAAAGATGTAACTAACTGAACTATAGAATTCGTCTGAACAACTACATTCACTTGTTTAGGGAAAAAAGTGCAATCTCTTGCACTGGCAATATAAGACTGAATTTCTTGTATAAATCTCTGTGAGAAACACTAAAAAAATTATGATACAATATATATATATTAAAAGAATAATACTCAGTTGCAGTTCCATGAATGTTTTTACTGTGTATTTTAAGTAATTGTTGGAAGAGGCTCATAAAACAACCCAAGTGGGCTAAGGCCTTGATCTCTGCCATAAAGTAAGAGTTCCTTTCATGTGAAACAGATGGATTAAGAATGTATGGCCATAGTTCTTGAGCACAGGATTTCTCAGTATCCTCATCTTTTCCATGGCTCTTTTGAAGGAAAATAAATAATAAGCCATCTCAAGAATAAAATGCTTTCATTAAGATTCCTATCTGTTTGCCCTTTTTGACTTACAGAAAAGCCAAACACTGACTCTTTATTTCAAGAGAAGACTAAATAATTATACTAAAAACAAAAATAATAACAAATATGCACAGAATAATCCCTACATGCCATTGCCCATTCTAAGGGCTTTACGTATGCAAATTCATTTAATCTCTAGATCAACACTTTGAGGGAGGCACTATCCTTTTACCCATGCTGCAGATGAAGAACCTGAATTCAAAGAAGTTAATTATTCTTCCCAGATTCACCCATTTACCAAGTGGCAGAACTGGAATTCAAATGCAGGCTGGCCGGTTTTTTACCACAGCTTTACACCGATACAAGAGTTGCAGTGAGATTCCACCATGAGCCCACATTCCTCTCTCCTGCTCCTTCTCCTTGCCTCCAAATCTCTAAAGAAAAGGATCATCAAGCAGGAGCCTGAGATCAGATAGAACAGGAATTTTCAAACACTGAAGATTTACATTTAAGGCAGAGAATGGGAGTAAATTCAAGTGGCTAAAATGACCAAAGAAAAGTTTGGCCACAATATGTTAATAGGAAATTGGATTTGAAGTACAATTAAAAAGGAGTTAAGAAATAATCTCATCAGTGAGGGGAGGTTATTATTGCTGAGAAAGAATGAGCCCAGCTGAGGATTTTAGCACTGAGGGGAATAATTCCCATAAGCAGAAAATGAAATGAATTTGCTAGAAGTAAGGTTTTTAGAAATATTTACAAAATGTACGTTTAATACTACAAGCTGTGTTGATTTTATTTTGTTCACTAATATAGAAGAAAAGCCTTAATGGTATGTTTGCTAAAATGGAAGGGTGGAAATGTTAAAGGACAACATCAAAACTGTCATCTTTTTAAATGCGATCAAACTTGCTCTCTTCAAAGAGCATATTCTCAAATCCTTGGCAGATCTCAAACCATCAGCAAAAAGATTAATTAAGTATTCGTTGTTTTTGGCAAAGTGTGAGAAAAACAGGTTTCAGAGAATAATCATCTGACTAAACATAATTTGGTCACTTTTAAACAAGCAAATCTTTATGTAATTTGTAATATAAAATCAAGTGCCATTCTAGACGTTACAGCAATTTCGGTTTCAGTGACCATGTCTCATTTCATTAAAAATATATATATCTTCAACATTCCTAGAATTGTTGTTGCTAGCACAAGTGGCTTAGTAAGAGTTTAGTGAAAACATTACTAAATATTAAATATTGGAGAGCCCACATAACATTAGTCAATTACAAAGTGGACTGCGTTCTGTCCTCTCTCTCACTTTGTGTATAATTCTGTCCATTTAGAACATGAGCTAGGCAACAGACAGACTGCTTGTTGTGTTTTGAGTATTGTCCTCATTGCTTCAGACCCACAGTGAATGACTTAGATAAGATCCTGTCCGGTGAAGCTTTCCCAGCAGGGAAAAGAGAACTCAAATGTCATAAAATGAATCCAAGAACCTGAAAAATACGAGTCAAAGTATTCAATGTTGTAAATCAAAGATTAGAATAATGTTGAGGAAATTTGTTCAATTCTCATTTTATGGCTGTCTAATAATGTAAGCTGTGTTCTTCAGAACCGGCCACCCCCCAAAAAAGGTAACATATCGAGGTTTTCATAGTGTTTAATGACCCCCTGAACACAGGTTCTCTTAAAATTTATGATAATCACATCACATTTATACTTGGGTCAAACCATGAAGAATTGAAAGGAGTTTCATGTTTCTGTAATATACGTTCATGTGTTAAAGAATCAATCCTTAAGACAGTAAAAACAAAAACAAAAAAAAAAAACCTCTTTCCTAGCATTCTGCTCAAGTCCTAAAATAAAACTTAAAATGGTATTAGCATAATTCATATTGCCATAAATAGAACACTCGCTACAACTAAATAAGCAGTACCAATTAGTAAAAACGCCGAAGGCATTAGGTTAACTTTTTCACAAAAGCAAATGCAGGATCTGAAAGAATAGTAATGCAATTGGTGAGTAACAATTGAGTAAAGTATTTTTATTGAAAAAACATTTTGTAAGAAAAATGAAAGACAAAGGTGCATTTTTTTCTTAAATCACAAGAGAAATGTAGGCTCCATCCATCTAGAGAGGTCTTCCATGGTTACTATTTAAAATTAATTTCTCCTAATAGTAAGATTCCAAACACTGAGGGAATTATGAAGATTTAAAATCCAAGTGTATGGACTAGAAACTCAAGGACCAATTTCCTTTCTAGCCCATAATTCTTTAGTTCAACATGAACATCTATCTCCACTATTGTTAATAGGAAATATAAGTTCCACTCCCTTTGATGGCTTTTTTCCCCAACTTTTATAGCAAGCCTGAAAGGTTGGATATAAAGCTTTATGCGTCTTAAATTCTGCAATACTTGATGGGTTTTGAGACACTGTGCTCCATCTCAGTTTTTAGTTAGAATTGCATCTAGGCCAGACATAGTTGTCTTTCTTATTTTTCAGGATGGCCAAACAGAAAGCTCTAAACAATGCGTGTTGGTCTTCCTTTTCAGCATTTTAAAAACCCATATATTGGGAAATGTCTGTCATGTATAATTTCAATTGTCTTGCAACAAATGCAACATAACGTTTATTAGAGAAGAGCAGTGTCGTACCATCTCCTGTTAAACTGATACTAAGTCCCCAGCTTCTCTCTCTTTGTACTACACAATGACAAACCGCAGCTTCACCTGACAACACAATTTTACAGCCCGGAAGTGCCTGTTAAGACCTCTTGCCTAGCTCCTTCATTTACAGTCGTGTAGAATAAAAGCTGGAGAAGATAAATGTCTGTCTTTGTTCGTCTTTTATTATTACCTGCCTTGTGAACCCTGTTAAGATCCTTCAGATGCTCACCATCTCCAAGGTCTTTCCTCTGTCTTTTCAGAGCAGAGCTGTTTGACAAGGGCCTCCTCATGGTTAGTGGAGGGTGGGGAGGAATGAAGATGTTCATATTTTCAGTTTTATAATGCATATTTGGAAAGTAAAAAATGAAATCGTTTCTACACAAAACAATATTCCAATCTTCTTGGCTGGTAAATATACTGGAAAAATAGACTTTAACTTGTGGAAATTGAAGATTTTCAACAGGGAGGGGAAGAGTAGTTGATTTTTATGTTAATCAAAGATGGTTTGGGTTTCAAAGAGTAGAGAAACACTAAGAGAATGATCTGTGCTTTCAGACCAGGAAAAGCTTCTTCAATATTGAGTTCAGTCTGAAGAAAAACTATTTACCCTGAAAACTTTTCCTTCCTCTCTACTAGTGATATTATATATGTATATGTAGATTTTTTCTTTTCCTTCCTTAGTGAATTTTCCTGAATATATTTTGGTCTATTTTGAAGATGTGAATGTCATCCTTTTATTTGCTTCTTTTTTTTTCTTGGGGGTGGGCGTGAAGTAATGAATTAGTCTCTAATTTACCAATGTACTTAAAGTTTTAAATGGCATATCTGTTTTTTATTCTGACAGTGCGCTGTATTCTGAGATAAAATATAAGGCACAATTCTACACTGTTTCTGCCCTATAGGACTTTGATAATTCAATAGGGGTGAGGGACAGATGGTCACAGCAATGGGCGTGTAATTTCAAGCTGAGGTAAGTGTCCTGAGAGGAAGAGTTATGGTTCTCTGATATAGGGACCATATAGGGACCTGTATAGGACAAACTTGAACTTGCAAGTGCTTGGTGGGGGAGCACTGGCTGGGGCATCCCACCCCAGAAGTTTTCCTGTGTTTATGACATTTGACCTGAGAGCTAAAATGATTAAACCTCTTACCACAAAATCTTTGCCTGTAAATAGCTATGTAACTCAGGTATGCAATTTTTGTTCTCTAATTTTCAAAGCAGAAATTGTCACCAACTTACCCATAAACACTCAAGTTATGAAGTTTCAATTTAATTAAATAGCCTGGAAATAATAGTTTAATTTCAGAGAATTGATGACTGTAAACATTCCCAAATATCTAAACCACGATAGGAAGACAACTATGATGCTGGGTAACACACACAAAGTTACTGCTAATACTGCTGTAGTTTGCTGTCTACATAACTGAAAGAGATGCTACATTTTGGTTAAAGGTTAGTGAAAATAAATATATAGTTATTCCCCCGCTTTGAGTTCACCGACCTCTTGAATTCACTCCACAAGTGATTTCAGTTAGGTAATCCTGATGGAGAAAACTTAACAATCTCTCTTAGCTTCACTTCCCTAAATAAAGAACTTCTACAATCTTGATTCAGTCTCCAGATAGTTATTTCATATGTAGCACTGGAATATTCTGAGTAGTTTTATTCATGTTTATCTTTACACTTGGAAGATAAATATCAAATGCAGAGGCACAATACCCCATGCCATTGAAAATCCTACATAAAACACTTTTTTTCCCAAACAAATTCTAGAAATTTAGTTTCTAAGATTATCAAATTATAGGAGAGACTTCCAAATTATACTTTATTTCAAAGTAGGTATCATAAAGTGAGAAATAATCTTAACTTTCAAAAACATTGCAAGATATAAGATCCTCTTAAAGAAATCACATCTTATTCCTTATATTATTTTAACCATACAACATGCAAACTAGAAAACTTAAAGATATTCCTTGTTAGAATAGCATTTATTGAGATCCTATGAAGTACTGAATATTATGCTAAATATTTTGAAGCTCAGAGAATTCTGCAAGGTAAGATTTATTGTAGCCCTATTTTACAGATGTGGAAACTGAGGCTCAAGGTTCTCTGGCTCCAGTGGTGATTCTGACTCTTAGTGTCAAGGTATTTGATAGGAGAAGTCATGCTTTGAGGCCTGCAATAATTCTGTTGTAGGAAAGAACATAGGCTGGACAATACCACATGGCAAGGTATGAAACTCCTCCCCTTGGAGTATACTTTGGGTTGAAAGGCCTCCTGGAGGAGGAAATCTTTACTATGGTGGACTCTTTGTGGAAATGGCTGGAGGATGCTCTATTTCCATTTCAAGGCCCTATAGCGAACATCAACTCTTCAACAGTACTTGGAAGCTTTGTTAATGATGCGTTTACATTTATTTTAACTTAGTGGAAGGACTTTGTGGCTGAGACCATCTGCATTGTCACTCTCTGTTGTTGAACTAGATGTGGTGGACTGCGGCAGGAGGCCTGGAGTGTTGGGGGTGGGGCTGGAGTTTTTCCTCCTGGCTGTTCCTTCTCAGTCTCTGTGTCTCGGTTCAACTACACCCAAGCTTTCAGTATGGAGAGCTCTCTCTTCTCTTTCTCTTTACTCACTCTCACTATTAGGAGATTCTATCAATCCTTTGGATGAACATACTATTTTTAGGTATCAAACTCTCAAGTTTATAGTGTCAATCAAAACCTTCCTTTTGTGCCCCAAATTGGCATTTATTTCCTCATAATTATCTTTTGCACTTGGATGCCACTTTTTTTTAGTCCAACATATTAACCCCTATCCCAAACTATTCTCCCTTTCAGTAAATGTCCCTATCAACCTAGTCACAAAAATCCTATGTTGAGGATTTTCTTTCATTCCTTTTTATTTCTCTTTCTCCTCCAAATATCCATCAACAATCCTGGAAGTTTTGCCACCAAAAGATATCTCTACAAGCTTGAATTCTCCTCATCTCAACTAATAGCAACTTATTCATTTACCCCCAAATTCATTCATTTCAAGAAATGTTGATACAATACCTAGTCAATAGGTACCAGCTACTGTTCTAGCCACAAAGGATTCAACACTGCACCAAAGCCAACTCCAGTTCCCATGGAACTTCTGATAAACAGTTATTGATCACCTTCTATCCATATAATGCATAGCAATAGCTGTATTGGAGGCAAGAATGTAGTGTAGCGATAACTTGTTCTCTGTGTAATGTTCTACAACTGATTATTCTCATTTCTTTGAACATAGGTATAGTCAAATTTCCTTCTAGTCGTATAACTAGGTTGCAGGGATGTTGTAATGAACTATTAGCAAGTGAAAAATAACCGCAAATACAGACATTCACAGCAGTGACACTCTTCTTTAAGGAGTTGCAGATCTTGGCGTGGATACCATCAGCCCTCACTCTACTCTGATCACTTAAATTATATGTCATTTACAACAACTGTCTTGGTATAAGACTCCTTTCACTGTCGGTTACATGATTGTTTCAAAATAACTTGTATTGTTGCGTATTCTCAAAATGTGTTGTTAACAAAAAGGTTTTAGAATTTCAAATGTCAGTCAACCTAGAAAATATGCCAGGTTTCACTGTCTGAGATTAGAAAAACAACAAAAAAGTTACACCAACTTTTGAAAAAAAGTCTAAGACACTTAGACAAATATCTTAACAGAATTGTATCTTTTTTGTTCTGGCAACTATGTGATTTAACAACCATTAGAATTTTGATGAATGTGACTTCATTGTTTTCACAAGAGGTACAGAAGCTAGTTAATTTGATAAGGTAAAAATAATATTCTCATTTACAACCATATTCTCTAAATATGATTTCCACTAACTTTCAAAATACTTTGGTTAGTTCTGGAAATGATAGAAAAAACAATAAATAATTCTTCACAGGTGATAAATGACTGTTGAAAACATTAAAGTAATGGATATTTTTGAAATGAAGAAAACACCAGAAATTTAATTTTATCTATACGTGACTACATGAAGTATAATTTTAATTAATTACATTATGTTTGCACAGTCCTGATGAAGATTATATTCCCCAAAATACATAGGACATTGACATGCATATGACCATTAAATGTACTTCATATAATAAACATTTTTCATTTTTATTTGAATATTTACTTTAATAATTTCTTCATGTGTTAATACTTGCATTGACCAACTTATTAATTTTATAAGGTATCTTCTTTCAGGGTAATTTGCTATTTTTACAGAAAGTGTATACATTCTAACCACATCTATTTACATGAAAATACAACTCTTCCACTTTTATAGAAGAGAAAATTTTGGCAGAAGTTCAGCAGCCCATGGCCTAGCATATCAGTCTCAAAAATTAAAACAGGAGTCCTCTCCGTAGTTCAAATACTTAAGCATTATTTATATTGGAAAAGTAATCTTATTTATTTTTCAGTTTCCTTAGAATGCCTCACCCAGTGCCTGGCAAGTATTCAGAGCTTCGTAATTATCCTTTGAATCAATGAGAACACCTAGAGTTAACTTAATTGTTGCTATGTGTTATTTACACTTCCAAATGACTTTCTTTTGCTTTGTTAAATATACAGGGCACAACTGTGAGTGATCAAAGGGGGATGCATATTACTTCACGACTTTTAAACATAATTGCTAAAGCGCAATGTGGTGGATGATACATCATTTGATTGGACATTATACTTTCACCTTTGTTTTAGTTTCCTTTCCACAGTCTTTGCATAATGCTCAACATATTTAGTAAGCCCAAATATGAACAATTTTCTTGCTGATGGGTATTCATTTCTGCTTATTTTCTATGTTTTTATTCTCATTTGGTTAATTCTTTTTTTATTTTAACCAACAGGAATTATGATATTAAGTTCTTTAGAGCTTCGACCCCAACAGGTATTTTATCTCCCTCCCAAATTGAGTGACTAGCACCCTGGTAGAAATGGTGTAAAGAAAGCTCTTTGGTGCTTACTCCCCCTCCTGGCTTAGTTCCATATTACAGTCTGGCTTCTTTCTATTGTAAATCCCTATAATTTGCAGGAAGCTGCTAGCCCATATGGGTGTTTTCAGTTTTCCATTAATATCTTGTTTGTGTTCAAATTCTTCTTTTAAAAAAATGGTTTAGTATTGTGCTAGACATTTTTGCGTCTGGATTCAAATAAAGCAATGTTAAAGAAGTATAACATTAGAAATCTCAAAAAGTATGATTATGGGATGAGCAACAAGGAATTATTCTTAAATTTTATTAAATTAATCATTGCGTCCTAATTTTTAAGAAAACGTTAAATTTTTAGAGATGCATGTTGATGTAGCATTGGAAGAATGTGATAACTGTATTTAAATATAATTAAATCTGTATTTACATATTAAAATAAATGTATTTTGTATTTGTATTGTATTTGTACACAATATTTGTATACAATTTGTATACATTTGTATTTGTATACAAAAAGTGTATTTAAAATACATTATCAAAAATGTAATGTGTTTAGAGCTGGGCTGTTGGCATAGTGGTTGAGTGTGCATGCTCCACTTCAGCCTGGGGTTCACAGGTTCGGATCGCAGGCATGCACCTAGCACCACTCATCAGGCCACGGTATGGCAGCGTCCTGCATAAAATAGAGGAAGATTGGCACTGATGTTAGCCGAGCGACAATCTTCCTTAAGCAAAAAGAGGAAGATTGGCAATAGATGTTATTAGCTCAGGGACAATCTTCCTCACACATACACACAAAAAATGTAATGTATTTAGAATACATTGTCAAAAAATAAATAAAAGAAAAATTAGACACGAATAAAATGAAACCAAAATTTTGGAAAAAAAATTGATTCAGAGTAATAGGCATATGGGATTTATATTGGTATTCACTCTAAGTTTTTGCCTATCTGATTTTATTTTTCAAATTAAAGTTTAAAACATGTACTTTGACGTGATCATTAGAAAACTTCAACAACTATTGCCAAGTAGGTATAAAATTCATGCACATTTGAGACTAGAGAAAGTGATTTGACTATTATCAGAGGTGGGAATATAAAAAATACAAACAACAGAAATATGGTCTCAGATTTGTGGGACATTTGGATAATTCAGTGGATTTAAAATGCCGCGGGCACCAATCATTCCTTCAGTATCAGTTCACAGCTATATTGTAAAACACAATCAGAGTGAAACGAGCCTTGCTCATGAGCAAAAGGATGGATGGAGGAGAAGAACGAGAAGAGGAGAATGGTGAAGCCCGGGACAAAATGACTCTACCGAAACACATGGAAGTCAGGTCATGCCAGGCTTTCAACCACTGTGCCATGCTTCCTGTTATCTCACTCAGGTATAAATTTATAATTAGTTTTTGCATGAGACATTATGGAATTTAAACATACATATTGTTTCATCACTTTCATTTAAACAAGCCCACAGCAACCAAAATCCTCTCAGAGTCACTTTCAAGGGCCCCTTGGGACCAAAATCCAGATTAGAAGTAGCATCGCTTTAAAGAATGTTGAGGCTGATGATAACAACAGTTACATTTATTAGGGGCTTATTGTATATCAGAAATTATACTATATACTTCTTTCACTATGCCACTTTATGCTCACAACATACCTCTGCATCAGTTCTTTTTTAAAAAATCATTTTATTTTGCTATGGTTGACATATGAAAACCTCTGCATATTTACTGTATGCAGCTTGATGAGTTTGGAGATAAGTGTGTACCCATGAAACTAAGCTCTAATATCAGGTTCCATTCTCCAGATGAGAACAGTAACACAGAGAGGGGTTAAATGATTTTCCCAAATTCTCACAGCTAGTAAACAGAGAAGGTAAGGCCAGGCCAGATCTGCTAGGGCTCAGAGCCAGCAAGCCAGGACTCTTTTGGAGCAAGAAAAACATCACTGGAACAGCATTAGACTCTGCCTTGCCAGTCTCAGTAGCCAACACTAGTTATGTTTTGTTTCTTTTGTTTCTTTTTAAACAAATCTCTGAATTTAACTGCATTGCTGAATCACATTTTCCATGGTAACGGCTAGTTATTTTTTTGATTGCAACTGTGCATAATTACTCTCCATCATTTTTTCCCTACATTATTTTTTCTGTCTTAAGCATTGCCCTCAACTATTCCATAGTGAATGCAATCAACCTCACAAAAGACCTTTCTAAAGCCACAGAGGTCTCTATGTTACGTTTACTTAACCCAAGCCAGGTATAAACAGTTTCTCTTTTTCAGTAATAAGTAAGTGCATTGATGTAGCAATTACTTTGTCAGAATAATAGCTACATTTTTTAAAGTGTCTTGTGTGTCTGAAAGCCTGATGTCTATAACTCGCATAAGCTTAATTAGGGTTATATTTGGAAGAACCGGAGGACGTATTTTAATTAGATAACTTTAAAAATATTTCTTATTACAATGTTGTATTCACACATAAGTCCTCAGGTACTGTATTTATAACTTGCATCAAAGTCAGGAAACAGGAGCAAATTTCTAGAACACTAAAGTGATGGATAATATGAAATGTTAAATTCTGCTTCTTTTGGAAGTTACCATGGGCAGAAGCTGAGCGAAGAGAATACTGGTCTCTTTGTACTATATTTTGCACCTTCCTATGAGTTTATAATGATTTCAATATAAAAAGTTTTAAAATCTGCTTCTTTTAAAAATAAATCATAAATTTAAAGGTAAAGAGATTCAGGTCACGAATATTGAGTTAACAGTTTAGTTTTACATACCTGAAAAATAGCTGAAAAGATAAATAAAACAACTGAAAAAATACAAAGTGGCATCACCAGACAAGCTTAAGTTAGAAGTCAGCATTATTTTTTTTTAATTAGCAAAAGAAATGACCGGAAGAAGTTTCTGAGCTGAGAAATACACTCATGAAAAATTTGTGGTAAATTACTTTTATATGAAAACTGTATAAGTCTTCCATGATGAAAACTAGCAATATTACTTCCAGGTAATTAGAAATACAGTTTTCAACAAAAGTTCTGTGCATGTGGCGGGTGTGTGTGTGCTTGGGTCAGAGAAGTAACTGATAAAACAACTAGTGCTGAATGCCAGAACAAATATTCAGATAAAAGATTTTGAATGTGAGGCAATTTCTCCAGAAAGGAGATAAAATCAGAACTCCCTGGTGACAGCAACTTTATCTACATTTCTAAGGCACAGACTAGTTTAATCCTATACTGTGTTTTTAAAATATGTGAAAAAACTAACAAAGAAAACACATTGTTTATTCCAAGAGGTATTTTTTTCTTTTTAAAAAAGTAGAACAGGCTTGCTAACTAAAGTCAGTCCGGTGTTAAGAGAATGGCAGTCTTCAGAAACTTTCTCTTTTGATGCTCTCCAATTAAACGCTTAATACCTGCTTAATCTTTTAAAGTCGGGAAGATCAAGATTTGTCTGATCAACACAGGAAGGCGACTTTGAGGACAGAGAAGCTTTTAATGTTATATCACAACTTCACAATTCTTTGAGGATGGAAATGTCTCATAGACACGTAATTGGAATATTTTTGTGATAACTAGAACACTAAAGGAGTAGCTGATGAATTTACTTAACGGTCTCCTTTGTCAATGGAAGAACTAAGACAAACGACTTTTCAGTTATCAGAAAGTCATGGAAAATGCACAGGAAAAGAAAAAGCCTCTGATTATGTGGTAGCGGTTATGAGTTGGGCTCCCGAGGGGGCTTCATGGTTAAAATTCCATCTCAACACCTCCGTAGCTGTTTGTCTTGGGAAGTCATTCTGCTTCTCCATGCCTTAATTCCATGCCCTTCAATATGAAGATAAGAGAAGTGCTGTACTCCTGGAGTTTTGTGAGTATTAAACGAGTTAACATACATAAAGTGCTTAGCAGAGGATCTGACAGATGATAAGTACTCCATAGTTGTTAAATCCACTTTTGAATGATGTATCCTGTAGCAAGTACTAAATTATCTGTTGTGATATGGCTATATTGAGACGTTAGTCCTTTTATATTCAGGATACAATTCTTCAGTTGCTTGTTGCCCTGACTGTCTCTTTAGGGAAAGACTCTTCTCCCCTTTCAGCACGAGGCTTACGTGGAGAGTTAGAAGAATGCCAGATCCGCCCGCGTCTGCTGATGAAACCCTACTGCTCCTTGTCTTGCCTTCTGTTGTTCTTCATACTATTCACCTGGTAGCCAATACATTTTATTTGAATGTAAGGTACTTAACATCAGAAGTTTTTGTTCATTTTGTTTATGCATCTCCAGGAACACAGCAGGCACTCAACAAACACTTGTTGAATGGACACTGTGTAGGAAAGAGTGATCCTTCAGGCTGGCTCGTTCTTGAACAACTCGTGTTATGAATCTAAAGAAGGAGAACTTTAAAGCATTGTCTGAGAGGAATCGTACCTGTTTTCTCTAGCTTCTCCTTTCTTACATCGAGGCAATGATCTACCAAATGCCCCACCCAACCACCTTCTAACCAATGAATGTCGCAAAGGTCAGTTCTGAATCGCATGGGTTGTTTTGAAAGGACGCTCAGCAATGAAAGAAGATCTAAGTCATCGAAAGTTTCAAAAAAGTCAGGAAGTCTCAAGAACAGAAGACTGTACTGTCATTTTCTTCCATTAATTCAATTTCTAGTAAATGTTTACTGGCACACATTTGTATGCTGGTCACTGGAGGAGGGGGTTGCAGATAACATTTTATTTGATTAACATTTATTGACTACATATAATGTGATGGAATCTATTACTAGTTTAAAGTTTGCTCTTTCTGAACTGAATTTTTATTAATTGATTTTTATGAAAGTTTTATTCCCTTTAATATGTCCTGCACATTGTTGGTTATAGCTGTACAAAGCCCAGATTATATCTCTTTGCCTGCTCAACTGGAGCAGGAAGCTAGGGGATCAGATAACAGAAGAAGGACTCCACATCTGGCAAGGAGAATGGTTTGACTCAATGGGAGCTAGAGTACACTGCGTCAAGTAGTGTGGAATAAGCACAGGGTTTAGAATGCCTGTGACTGTGTTTGCATCCCGAATCTACAGAGAAACCAATTGCTTCATCTGTCTGTTACTCTATTTCCTCAGCTGTAACATGATGCTAATGGAAATTCTGTGAGGAAGAAGACAGTAAGTTTTATAAAAATCTGTGTACTAAGGACCATGAAAAGGTGGTTATTATCTTTATAAATGTGTCCTCATTCTTCTCAGTTTCTGCTGAATCTCATTTAAAATATGACTTTAGATGATAAAGCTTGGTCTGCTATTAAATTTGGCAAGCTGACCAAATATATACCTGTATCTACATCTAGGATCAACTGAATAAAAACATGGGAGAGTCAGTCCAAGAGAAATAGGAAATTTTCCCTGGGCGGTGAGATGGTTCCACTACCTGCTTGTAAGTCTGCTGTCTATTAACATGAGAGCAAGGTTTCCTTTTGTTTGTTGTTTTTCTTTCCATAATGAAGGTACAGTTAAAACTGCAAATATTTCTGGGGAAAGATGCCACAGTATCTTAAGTTCTCAAAAAAATATATAAAGGTCTTGGATCCTTTGAAGAAAGCAGATTGTGAGAACAACATTAAGTCGATCATGAAGATATCTAAAGGAACAGGGAAGGACTAAAAAGGAGAGGAGATAGGGTGTAAAAGTGAAGAGTCTGTAGTCGTGGCTTTGATGCGGGGTCGGTGAGCTGAGGTGTCGAAAGAAAGATTTCTTGGACTCTCAAGATCTGGTGGTAGTGCTCTTTTATTTAGAGACTAGTGTGGAATAGCATGGGGACAGGACCCATGGGCAGTCAGAGCTGCTGTGTGGGGACAGGACCCACGGGCAGTCAGAGCTGCTGTGTGGGGACAGGACCCACGGGCAGTCAGAGATGCTGCTGGCATGGGGAGCTGCTGCTGCTGCTGCTTCTGCTGCCGACATGGGTGGAGAGTAAGGCTAAATTTAAGGCATAGGTATGTGAGTTATCTCTTTACAAGACAAAGGAAAGAATATGTAAAAAAGTTAAAATGGTATCAGGGCAGGTGGGGTTCTGGTTATTGGGTGATCCTATAACTTTTAGATAAGAATCAAACTGGATTGAGTAAATGGCAGAAGCCACTGCTTAAATATTATCTTCAGCTAAAGACAAAGGAGGCTGTTGGGGGGGCTCAGTTACGTGAGGTTGCCAAACAGTAAACAGCTTAAGTCCTTGCCTTCCCCATTACGAGTTTCAAGAGATAAGGCCATCCCGCCTTCCTCCTGGTGCAGAGAGGGAGGCATCTTTTCAGATGGAGGTTTCCCTTACAAATGTAAATGTTTCCCAACAAAGGGCAAGCAAACTCTGCTCCTCAGAGTTGCTTTTATTAAAGTTAACCAGCCCCCTTCTCATTTGCAGTTTTAAAAGTAACCAGCCTAAAACAATCCTCATCAGCTTTATCAAGGAAGGTGCTGTGTGAGACACTTCTTGAGGTGGCCACCATCACGGTCTCTAACTTCCTTCAGGTCCTGGGGAACTCCCACACCTTACCAATGTTGTGCTACTTTCCTGCCCCTCATGTTCTGGTCTTCTCACTCCCTTAGCAGGAGGAAACCAGTATAGTAAAAAGCCTGACGTTCATGCATGCATTCCTTCCAATGGTTTTGAATGTCTGCTAAGTCTCAGAGGCTGGGCTAGGTGCTAGAGACTCAGACAAATTGAACAGAAAAGACCTGCTCTCTTGGAGCTTAAAGTCTAGCAGGAGAAACAAATATTAATATTTTCAGCTAATACTTATTGAACAGTTAATGTGTACAGGACACTGTTCCAAGCATTTAATCTGCATTAACCCATTTTATTATCACAATAGCCTTAGGAAGCATGTTACTTTGCTATTACCATCCTACCTGTTTTACAGATTAGGAAAAGGAGCCCCAAAGGGGTTGTGCAACTTGCCCAAATTTATATTGCTAGTAAGTGGAAGAACCTTGGCAGTCTCTGCTCTTCATCTGTTCTATATTGCCCCCATTTTAAAGAAATATTCATCACACAATCTCGCAGATGTATATGTAAGTATATCATGGCAAGTTTTCTGTTGTAGGAAAAGGTATAAAGACTTCACTTTAGCTGAATAGTTATGCTTTGACTTGAATATCATTTTAATATGAAAAGTGCTTTTACATGTTGTATATCACTGGATCTTTACAATCACCTTATAGGTAGAAGGGGCAGATGTGTGAATCACAATACAGCTGGTCAAAGTAGGAATGCTGTCTTCTGAGTTTCAATCTACTATGCTTTCTCTATGAGTTTCATCTACTCTTGCCTTTAATTTCCAAATAGTACTTGTGTTACGCCAGTACCAAAAGAAGTACAAAACAAGTACAAACTAAGTACAAAAGAAGACTCAGGTGTACCTAAGGATTAATATTTATGAGAAAAGCAACTGCACGGCAGAGAGAGATATGCAGTCACTGCAGAAAGACTCCCTCCCTCCATATGTGAGCATTATCATATTTGCAAATCTCGTCACGAGCTTCTACTCTTAATATAAAATGACAAACTATAAAATATCTTTAGTAACTACTTTATGAAAGTAGACCATTGATAATCAAGAAAAGAGAAGAAGAAAAAATGAAACGAAGAGAAAAAAGGAAATTGTTGTGCCTAGACTTCAGTTGTTGATCTCACAGCCAAAGCATACTAAACAAGTCACTTCAAAAGCTTGCAAATCAGGTACAGCGACGAGAAACCCCATAAAAATACCTGCTTTGCATAAACACTCAAGAACCACTCCATAGCTGTCCTGCTCTGTCAAGTAGAGAAAGCCCTTTTATTTCCTTCATTTTCCCCACTTATTTATTAAAGTAGACATTAAATTTTGTTCTTTTGACTCTACAGAATTATTCTTTTAGATATAGGTTGATAGCCTTCAGGAATTGCATTTTTTTCATTGATTAAATGGATGCCAAAAACTACTCTCATATAATATAGTTCAACAAAAACAATGAGCAAATTCTATGTGCCTGACCCTAAGAGTACAAAGAAAAATATCACCTTTACCTACCAGGAGTTCACAGTTAGGAAAAGAAATAAATATACAAACGTAATTTCACTCCACTATGATGAGTACTAGGGGCACAAAGGAAAAGTATTTTAGGGGCATCTTGCTTGTCAAAGTGGAATTGGCAAAGGAGATGAGAGTGGGAGGAGAAGACGGCATTGAAAAACCTTCTACAGGGAAAGTAAGGCTGAGACATGAAGGATGAGCTGATACAATTGGCTCAGTGAGGAAGAGGCTGGATTGTGGGTTGAGTGGGGGATATTAGAGATGGTCCAGAATTGTAGGTCAAATAGCCAAGTTTTCGTGGGGGGAGATCAATAGGTATACCTGTCGGGAAGGAACAGTTACATGTCATGCTAAAATTTTTTGGCCTTTTTCCCATAGGAAATTGGGTAATGGATAATTTTAAATTTGAAAGTGAAATAGTAAGATGTTTATTTTAAAGGATCACTCTGAAAATATGAAAAATAAAGGATGAGAGGTAGGGGGCTATGATTTAGGTAAGAAAAATCAGTAAAGAGTCTTCCAGCTGCACATAACCAGAAACCTTGCCTCACATCAGAGTGAACAAATAGAAAATAATTTTGTTAACTGGAAGTACAATGGGCACTTGATCAGTGTGCCAGTGACTTCTCTTCGCTTTGCCTCCTCAGGGCATCAGTTTTTCTTCAGACTGGCTTCCCTTCCTGTTTCAAGCAGCCTGAGACAACACATATCCACCTTCATGATGAGAGGGAGAGAGACAACCTCGCCCACAAACCTAGACTAGAGCCCTGGTCTCCTGAGCTAATTATGTCACATGCCTGCCTTGAGACTAAGGAGGGAACTTCAGACGAGTGTTCTGTGCTGACCATCGCATGCTCGGATTCTGGGGCCAGCTCTGGTAAAGGGCATGGAATTACCATCCCTGGCTCTGACCAACTGGGATTTACTCCTGCTCCCAGAGATGAGGTCACTTCTGTAGGCACACGGCTTCCACAGGCTATAGAACAAAATCAGGTTTCAGTCCAAACATGGGAAAACAGATGCCGAGTAGGAAACAAATATTACCCAGTGAAGTCTGTAACTAACTAACTTAGCTTGTGTATATGTACATATTTGTATATGTACATATACATGTATATAAACATAGATCTGTATATATGTGCACTGCAATTGTTACTTAACTAAGATAGGTATATATGCACAGACATGTACACACACATATATATGCACACATGCATGAATACATGCAGTCCACAATTATTAGTTAGTAAAATGTATATAATCATATACATATATACATACTATATATAGTCATATATATACTACATATAGTCATATATTATATATGTATACTGTTTATATACTTAGTTATGGCTTATATATGGTAATCAATCATTATGGTGGGGGGGCCTAGAATTGGCAACCCCAAGATATGTTTCTTTGGCATGAGGATTATTTGGGGCTGGTTACTTCTAGTAAACTGCAGACAGGAAAGCAACTGAAAACTAGAATTTACTTACCCTTTGTAAGAGACATTTACATTGTAAAGGAAATCTCCATCTGTAAAGGTGTCTCCCTCTCTGTACCAGGAAGAAGGGGGGATGACCTTATCTCCAGAAACTCTTATCAATGCAGAAAGCAAGGACTTAAATCTGCATAACAATCTTATTCCTGTTTATTGTGCTTGTCTGGTAACCTCCTGTAACTGACTCCCCCCACCACCAACATCCTCCTTTGTCTTTAGCTGTGGAGGATATTTAAGGTGGGGGCTTCAGCCATTTTGGTGAGTTGCTCAGCTTGCCTGAACCTCTCCCATGTATACATGTTATAAGGGTTTGTTTAATCTTCTCCTGTTATTCTGTCTCATGTGAATTTAATTCGGTCTCTGGCCAGAAGTACACACATTGGGTAGAGGAAATGTCTTCCTCCCCTACAATGGTGATATAGAGTAAGAACAATGTCTTTCAAATAATTTTCAAAATTTTTCTGGCAGCAGAAGTCTTCTGGAAGGAAAGGAAGTTCACTCTCTCCATCATATCTGTCATTTTCCCTTCTCCACCTCAGCTCCCCTTTCTTCTGTGGTTCCACTCTGGGTTACAGCAGCATTAATTCAAGCAAATTTGCTTGTCACCACTGACTGTCATGAGCTCTATGTAAAAATAATAATACTAAAACAGTCTTGCAGTGAGAGAAGGACAATATGTGAAATCTCCTTAAACAACTTTACCAGCTGGTCTCCCTAACTCTGATTGCAGGATTTCAGCCATGCCATGAGCACTTCCAAGATAGTTTTCATTTTCATTATTGAAATTTAGAGGCCTGATAACGTTTTATTGGCTTTCTCCCTGGGATCCTGAAAGAGTGGTCAGTACAGAGCTAACATCAGGAAAAGTTATGTTATTACAACTGAGCTTGGAAAGCCGTGGGAGGGGGTGGAAAGTAGGACAGGAGAACACCAGTGGGATTTGGGGAAATGGCAGGAATCAGAGGCTTGCTGGACCCAGAGAGCACATAAGAGGCCAGCAAGGCAGAGAAGAAGACAACCCCAGCCTCAGCAGCCAAGGACGCAACCAAAGGTGTTAGGACCCAAGAGAGAAACCCACCAGGAGGTGATAGAAGCAGGTTCCAAGTGTCAGCCCAACTGTAGTTTAGACCCAGGATGAAAATCTAGACAATGGACCTCATATCTGAGTATCAAGTAAGAATTTATTTTAACACAGCTACTTTTCCAAGGCAGAGGTTCCTGCTGCCTGGACCATGGGCAGGCCTCACTGGAATACTGGTCAAAGTATGATTGTATCAGACCCTGGTAATTTCTGATCTGTAGATAACTGGAATGCGTGCTGCACCTTTTTCTCTTCCTGCAAGTGATGTGTTTCAAGGTCACGGGGCTAAAATCTACAGTACTCTTTTCCAGTGTATCCACAAAAAGCCATGGAGGATCATTTGTACAGATTTCGATATTTACATAACGAGATGCGCCCAAAGAGATTAGGCTGTATTTTACCAGAAATTGCAATATGAACCACTAGGGTCAAGGAGTGAGATTAACCAGTACAAAGGAGGAGCTATGTCAAGCCAACATTGTTCCCCTGGGGCCAGATTTGGCTTGTAAGTGTTACGTTTGTCCCCTATAAACAAAATAAACATATTTCTAGATTTATTTTGGTTGAGGATGGGTTCATAGGGAGAAAAGAGAAAAAAGAAAAGCCAAAAACATTCCTTGTGACACCCCACGGAAGACCCAGTGAATACATTCTTCGAGTTTGATAAGGAAGATAGCATTTTAATTAACCTCAAGATAAGTCTGTTATATCTAAAAGTGACCCAAAAGCTGTAGATTTGAAAGTGTCATGATTTGGGGATTTGTAATCATTTTATAAATTCTTTAAGAAATGTAAAATTTATTTGGGCTGTGAATATATATTCCAAAACCTTGAAGTAGCACGTCTTAGAAAATTCATTCAGACATAAGGATTTCTCATATTGAGCAAATGCACCCCCATTGAGAATGATAGAGTGGATCCACCTACACATTTGTTTGAATCTCATTGAAGAGAGAAAGAATTTACTGAGGGCTGTGTCTTGTAAAGTAGCAGTTAACCATACATACAGATTAAAATTCAAAAGTAATAGAATTTAAGACTGTGGAAACTTTGAGATCGTTTAATCCATGCCTCTGCCTTAGGCTAGGAGCAGATATTGTTTGTCCAAAACAAAGATCTCCAAGGAGATTCCTTGAGGATAATCAGTTACAATCTGAAGCAATTTACCCCCATGCTAAGTCTAAGACACAGCATGCCTCATATACGAAACCAAACTCCCTCATGCAAATATGTTTCTTTTTATGTCACAATATCACACTCTTTGATCTGATACAGTTCTAAGTGGGGGCTTTAACCATTTCTATGTCACAGATCTCTTTGGAAATCTGGTCTTAGAACATAAATTTTAAATATAAAATAAAAAATACAGTTTTCAATATATTGCTTTAAAATTATATGCTATTAAATATCCTTTTTTAATATACTAAATAAATAAGATCTAGCAGCTAGTTCAATAACTACAATAATTCCTAAATAGTTATGTGAAATGACGTTTCCAGATATCTTCAATAATTCTGACACGATCTGAAAAATCTCTGATTTTTCTTGGTGACACAACCAGAATTATTGCTAATTTCAATCTGGTTTGTTAACTACATTTATATTTAAAGGATGTTGAATTTCAACTAGAGTTTATGGAAATAAAGATGTGATTTCTCCCGTCCAAGTTTACAGATCCCAGATTAAAGGTCTCTGATTTCAGTAAAGAAGAGCTGGCTGCTGTCGGTTGTGTATGCCTTTGATTTACTTGAAAAAATGTAGGAATAGGATCTTGGTTAAGGCTATTTTGTGGCAGACCTCAAGACTATTTCAAATCAACTGTAAGTTAATTGAAAGTTTTATTGAGATGGTGCTGGGGAATCTTGTAGAAACCTATCGAAGAGGTGCTCTCTAGAAAGGACTCAGGAAAGACAGGATCAACACAGCTCTTAAAGTGTTAGAGGCCAGAGGAGGTCATGGACCTTCACTCTTGAGCTGGCCTTTAGTACTCAACTCCCCTTCTCCATTTCTCTAGCTCCCATCTTCCATCTCCATTTTGTGGGCAAACATCTTCCATCTCCATTTCCTTTACATATAAATTTCCATCTCCAGTTCTCTATTTCCTAAATTTCTATCTCTCTCTCTCACACCAGTTCTCGGCAAGAGCGAATATGATTGCCTAAGTGAAGCATCTATCCATCCTCCACGGATCAATCATAGGAAAGTAAGGATTCACACTGGAAGACTGCATTATTTTGGAATCTCATCACTGTCTTCTGAAATATATACTTCTCAGGAAAAGGAAATCATCACAGCAATCCTCAAACTTGTGAAGAACGAATAATACATAAATAAATAATGCACAGAAAGTTCTCTCTGATGTAACCTGGTCCAGTGCACAATAAGTTAGATTGAAGTTTGGTCAAACAATTGAGGGTTGTGATAAAGCAAAAGTACTTAGCATGTAATTCAGACTCCAAAGTGGTTTGCACAATGCCTGGGAGAGGGGAATGTTAATAAAATATGTAGATATAAGTAGAAAAGATTTGTTTGGAGTACTACCTTAAATTTGAGAACATAGTCTTGATCTTTCCCAACCCAACCTTAGATTACATGGTATGGGACATTAAACATTTAATAATTTAGGTGAGGGATTAAGATTCAACACAGTATGGCAACTCTTATGGTCTTATGAACACTAACATTCTGATAAAAAACATGACTTCTCTTGAATATTGCAAAGATAACGGCATTGGTTAATTTATGCTAGATTCATATTGAATTAATTGAGTGGATGTGTGAGTGTAAGTGTATCTATAAAGCAGTGTCATATTATGATTTATGTATAACCCGACTGTGTTATTTGAAAGTAATAAAATAATCTGCATAGAGTTGTTTTGTAGATGGTACCAGAACTGGTTTGATGCTTGGTATGTCCATGTAATATTAGTCATTGTGAATACAATAACGAAAACAAATAACCATGGACTTTTCCAACTGGCAGTTTTCTCTTAATGTTACAGAAGCACAGAAAACCAGAGGACAGCCTGACCTCGTCTTAAAAGAATAATATTCTCAGCTTATCAGTGGAGACCCAGGGACCTAGACATAATTTGATGAAAAGATAATGTCTCTCCAGAAAAATAAAGCTCAACAGGGCACAATACATAACTAATGGAGTGATTAAGACAAGAAACAGACAGTGAGGAAAATATTTACAACCAAAATAAACTACATAATTTCCAAAGCTCAGTGCAAAATGAAAATACAGGACACTTGGTCAAAAATTATGATGAATTTCAACACTGGACAGCAGAGCATTAAATCAAGCATATAAGCCTTCTAAATATGAGGTCCTGTTTGACTGCATACCCATGAAGATAGCACTGTTTACAGCACTCATAACTGCCAAATGATGGATATCCAAAACATACAAAGGAATTCCTATCAGTCAATAAGAAAACACAGACAACTCATAAGACAAATATCAAAAGTTGTGAACAAACTCATTCAATTGGATATAAAACTGTTAAAAGATATTCAACCTTATCAGAGATCGGGAAATTAAATTCAAACAACAGAAATAATCTTTCACACAGATTAGAAATGGAAAAAAAGAAACACAACTCCTATAATTCCCAGTGTTAACAAGCATATGGAGAATTGAAAACTCCTGTAAATTACAGCATAAAAGCGGCAGGTATAAACTGGTACCTTGACTTTGTAGAGACAAAATTGGCAATGACAAAAATGTTAAAGATATGCAGAACTTCTGTCTAAGAATTTTCACATCTAAGAATCTACTAAAGATAACCTCTTGGTCATTCATTAAAAAAAAATCCAAAATGTTGGGGCTGGCCCCATGGCCGAGAGATTAACTTTGCGTGCTCTGCTGCTGGCAGCTCAGTGTTTCCTTGGTTCGAATCCTGGGGGCGGACAAGGCACTGCTCATCAAACCATGCTGAGGCAGCATCCCACATGCCACAACTAGAAAGACCCAAAACGAAGAATATACAACTATGTACATGGGAGGCTTTGGGAGAAAAAGGAAAGAAAAAAAACATCCAAAATGTTTATTGCAGCATTGTTTATAATAGGAAAAAAAAAGAAAAAAAACACTTAAATGTTCATTAATAATTAATAAATAAAATTTCATATATTAATATAGATATGTTATATAGCAGATCAAATCAACTATATATAGCATAACTAAATCAACAATTGTAAATCTTGAAAATAATGTTGAATAAAGGCAAGTTACAAAAGCCTTTCACATTATGGCAAAATCTATGTACATTTTAAAACATCAAATACAGCACTATGTTTTAGTGTAAATATATATATATATATATGTATATAATAAAGTATGCCCTGTGGTTGAAGTCAGTTAAAATGGTGAAATAAAAACTGTAGATTCACAAAAGCCTTCTTCAAAGCAGTGGAAACTCTGGCAAAAATTGTCAGTCAACTGTTGCAGAACTGTGGAAATTAACCACAGACTTGCAGCAACCCATGGAGTGTTTAGACAAGAAAAATAGCTGAATAAGAACAGTGGCTTGTGGTGTCTTAACTTACCCTGTTACCACCCATACACCTCAGTTTAGAGGTAGCCTTGAAAAATAATAATCTGCACCGTGGTCCGAGAAGAAACAGAAGACAGCCTGGGCTCTTTCAAAGTCTCATTCTCAAAGAAGCACCATTATTTGACCTGTCTGGTGATTCCCTGGAAAACTCACTCAAAAGGTTTGTCTTTATTTGACCTCACTGGAACTTTCTCTGTGCTAAAATAATTTCCATGAGGGGGCGACAGGTGACAACTGTCCAAGTTTTAATATTGCAGCTACTTGAGGCGATGGGTAACAGGTGGAACAAATAATAAATAAACCATAAAACTTAAAAGCACTCAACAGTAGATTTGAGCAGGCAGAAGAAAGAATCAGCAGAGTTCAAGAAAAGTCAATTGAGATCATTCAGTTTGAAGAACAGAAATAAAAATCAATAAAGAAAATCAAAAGAGACTCAGAGACCTGCGGGACATCATCAAAAATACAAACAGACCATCTAATGGGATTCCCAGAAGTAAATGAGAAAGAGACGAGATCAGAAAGAATATTTTAAGAAATACGGCAGATAACTTCCCTAATTTGATGAAAAACTCAAATCTAAAACTCCAGGTGATAGATGACCCTAGTGGTCTGGTGGTTAAGATCTGGAGCTCCTACCACCACAGCCCAGGTTCTCAGTGAGGGAACCAGACCACTCCTCTGTCTGTTGTCATACTGTGGTAGCTGCATGTTGCTGTGATGCTGAAAGCTATGCCACTGGGATTTCAAATACCAGCAGGGTCACCCATGGTGGACAGGTGTCAGTGGAGCTTCTGGACTAAGACAGACTAGGAAGAAGGACCTGGACACCCACTTCCAACAAAATTGGCCCTGAAAACCCTATGGATAGCAGCAGAACAGTGTCTGATATAGCACAGAAAGGTGAGAGTATCTGCTGTCCAAAGGATCCTTAGGAGTCACAGGGACACTAGGAGTTGGAATCCACTTGATGGCACTAACAACAAGGTTTGCATCAATGAGAGTAAGAGAATTTATTAAAAAAATGCTATTGTGATTGTTAACTCACAGTAATAACCTGAACATATTAATCCAAGTGGAAGTGAAGCAAACATTAATATAAAAATAAAACCATATAAGATTTAGAAGAAACGACAAATATATATATTCTTGGGATGAAAGTTCTTCTTATTAATGTTAATATTAATAATACCTAAATTACTTTTAGTACCTACTGTCAGTCATGAATTATTCTAACTATTCTAAGGACTTTAATGTTAAAAAAATACTCAATATTTTCCAGATTGATAAGATGGCTAAAACACTGCTGGGGCAAAAAAATTCATAAAATATGAATTGCATGATATGCATGACAGTTAATACCCTTTAATGACAAAAAAAGAATTATGCAAATCTGTGAAAAAGAGAAAGAGCCAAACAGGAAAATGAGCAATAAGTTTGTAGAGAAGACAGCAAATGCCCAATAAACATGTGGAAGGGAGCTAAACTCTGGAAGAAAACGCATCTGTAGACAACAAGATCACACTATCCTCTTATCAAGTGGCAGACATTCCTTGTGCATTGTAGGGAAAAACCACGCCCTTCAGGCAGAAATGTAAATTGGCACAAACATTTCAGAGGACAATTGCCAACAGACGCCTCTATTAAAAATGCACATTAAACTTTGATGAGCAGTTCCAGTATTGGGAATTTAAATTATGGATATACTTGTAAAAAGTCTCAAGACATGGTAAACAAGGGTATCAGTAGAGTACTATTTGTAATTCTAAAAAGATAAAAGCAAGACAAATGTCCATCAAGAACGAAATGGATTAAAAGACATGATTTCCCACAAGATAGCATAATATGGAATGTCGTGCATATTTTAAAAAGACTGAGACAGAATTTTATGGAAAGAGTTTGAAACTATATCAGTGGGAAATAAAGTTGGCCATGGCCAACAAATGGTGTACTTGTCACGAGATATACTGAGTGTGATGATGGTCACGTAGTTGGGGGGGGGTGCGTGTGGGTGTGTGTGCGTTGGGAATGTTGGGGGTATATTGTGATTAAGAAAATGTTATTGCTTCAAGTTCTTCACCTTGTGCCTGTACTAGTTTTACTTACCAACTCCCAGCAGGGGTTAAAATCTGGACCACAAATTATTGAACATATTTTTCTATTAAAATTAAGAATAAATATTATTTTTAAAAAGTAGGAGGAAAAAAATACACAGAGTAAACCCATTAGTAGCAGGAAAGCACAATTGAAAGAGATTGGGCAGCAAGTCAGGGCCCCAGGCCAGCAAATTGGAATGTAAACAAAGATTGTGATCTGTTCAGTCCACGCAGTTGCATTGTGTGCCTCATATCGTGGATATTTTTTTAAAAATATTTGCAGAAAAAAATTAGATTAACATAGAAATTTGTGTTTTCAGATATTCTGGAATGATCAACCATTCCTCTCCATGGGTTTGGAGAACTTCAGAGTTGTTGCCGAACAATGACTTGCCTTTGTTAGACTGTGCATGTGCCTTCGTTCTCTTCTGCTCATATTCCACTAACCATGCTAGGCATTGAGTTTTCAGGATCTAGGATCCAAGACCTAGAAATTAGAATATGGTTACATGTGTGCATGTGTTTATCTATGTTTGCCCAAGCTCCAGTGAAGGTGCTGAATAACTGGATTGCGCATTCTTTGTGTCTCTATTTGTTAGTGGTGAAAAGCAAATCCAGTACCTTAAAGACAGGAAACTCAAGAAAAGAAAAAGATGTGAAACCCTATTGTCAGGAAAATTCCAGAATCTTGATAAATAAGAGATAATATTGAGTCCTCCTGTTCATCATGTATAATGTTTAAATTATATTTCAATTTTCATCCATTTATTTCCATCTCTATCTAACTTGTCTTTCAAATTTGTGCCTGAGGAATCAGTCATAATTCAAATTCACAAATAATCTGAAGGCCCATTTTAACCACAACTTACAGCTATTTTCAAAGTCGCTAAGAGGTAGCAAAATGACTTGTTTCTCTCCATGCCTGCTTGCTCTCTCGTGGAGCTGCTGTAAGCAATTGGTCACATGAAAGATGAGCTTCAAAGGAGAAAAGAATGGAAAAAGACTAGATAACCCACCAACTGGACAATCAGCGAATCTTGCAAACAAATCCAGCTGTTGATGCGTCAGTGACAATCTGCAAACATCTGGAGAGAAATAGAGTCATATTGTTTGAAAATCTAATATCAAAATTGTGCCAAGCCCATGACAGCTTTGCCAATTTACAGCATTACTGAGAAAAAGGAACGCAGCTGATGTCGATACTTTAGGAAATCATTCCCACCTGAAAAATGAACATCTTTAATGTTTTTCTACATTAATTCAGGTTACTTCATACATTAGCTTACCAGCTTGTGGGATGAAAGCTCAATGAGAGACTGATCTAAAAAGTGATGATAAATGATACTAAATTGAAACAAGACTTAGAAATTTAGGAATAGTTGGCTCTGAAGCTGATTTTGTCTGATGATATACACGAACATGATAATTTGTTTTGATCTTGCTGAATCTAAGAACATTTTCTTCAATATTCACATAAAACGCATAAAGTGAAAGAAACGCAATTCACTTTTTTTTTTTAGTTCACTAAATTTTGACAGCTAGGAATGCATTACAATGACTTAAAAGATCTTTAATGAGTTTAGAAAAGCCTATTGAACAGGACTGCAGAATACTGTGGTTATTTTATAAGCCTTTAAGTAGGACTGACTTTATGAAAGGTTAACATAATGATTATCTTGAGCACTTTTCAACTCACAATCCAGTTTCATTTCTGTTATGTTGTCTCAGCTGATCCCCATACAACCCAGTTATTGTGATGTTGTGTCCTCGTTTTACCTGAGAAAGACAGGCTTGGCTAAATTAAGGACCCAGCCCAAAGGGAAAAGCAGAAATTCAACTGGAATTCAAAGTCCTCTTTCTAATTTCAAATGCCCACTCTCTTCACTACCCACTCTCTCCCACCAGGCAGAGTCAACAAAGATCCTTTGGTGGGATTTGAGGGTCAACTGTAAAAAGCCCTAGATACAGAAGCTCCTATGTGCCCTTGTTTGGTGTCTTGTTCTTGAAACAGGCCTGGAGGCCCATTTTAATTAGATTTACCTCTCCTGTAGGTAATGCCAAACACAAGCTGTGTGCAAACCATTAACATACAGTAATAAAAAAAAAAAAGAAATAGTTTACCAAGTACATTCACATACGTGACTGCCTTTTATATTCACACCAAGCCTGGATGAGGACGCAAGGCAGATGTTATTATCCTGTCTAGAAGATTTTATAGCCTAGTGGAGGAGATAACACCATCACTGGGCCCAGATATAATCTACTCTGAATTTCGTTTTACCCTAAGTGGCACTCCTGCTTTCTTTTTATCCATTTCTTTCCTCTTGATTGACCAGGCCCCAATTATTTTACACTGAATTGGAGTCAACCTGTATCATTCTTTTGAGATATGTGCAAGGAGAGGAGAACGGGCGTTCTGGACATGGCATGCTTCATTGGGCATTTACCTGACACCTTGCAAGCCCATTGTAAACTATACATAATTTCTGTATTTCACAGAATTTCCATATTTCACTTATCTTCAACAATTTGTCAAGGTGGAGTGTTTAATTGAATAAATCCATTGCCCGACATCTATGGTGTACTCAGTAATGTCCTTGCACTGAAGGTGTTATTAAAAAGAATGCCTTTGTTCGTTACAATACTTCAGTTTCAGTCTCCTCCATCTTTTCCCATTGTCATTTTATGTGAATAAAATTTGGTTAACTAACAGGATCAAATTTTCTAAATTGTGGATTTTTTTCTTTTTGAGTGAGGGAGATTGGCCCTGAGATAACATCTGTTGCTAATCTTCTTTTTGCTTGAGGGAGATCGTCCCTGATCTAACATCTGTGTCAGTCTTCCTCTATTTTTTATGTGGGACACTGCCATGGCATGGCTTGATGAGTAGTGTGCAGGTCCACACCTGGGATCTGAAACCACGAACACCGGGCCACCAAAGCAGAGTGTGCAAACGTAACCACTTCACCACTGGGCCAGCCCCTAAATTTTAGAAAAGATAAGGTGAGAGTAAAGTTGTTTCTAATTTTACTTACGTAAAGTTTTAAGTAACAAAAAAGGTACCCCAAAATATAAAGATTATGCTAATGAGAATAATTTTTGATACTTATTTTGCTACTAACCCAATTGTTTATTGAGTTCATTGATACTATTTTGCAATATGAGATGTTCTTGTTAAAATAAATTCCACTTGACTAAATTGCTATTTCATTTTTGAGTATAATCTCAAAATATTTTCTTAGATGTTGGAGGTTTTGCAGGAGAGCAGTGCATTTTTATGCATTTACAATGAGAAATAGTTTAGGTTAAATTTACATTAACTGTGCCTTTTTCAGTGTTGCATCAATGCACAAAATGCATTTGAGTATGTAAAATGTGGGAGTTTGGAACCTTATTTTTAAATGTAAATGTCTTAGCTCATTTTAGTCCCAATTGTTCTGTTAGCTTGATTTTTTTCCTTCCCAATGCAGGTCCCTGAAGCGAGGTTTACAGTTCTCTGGTTCACTTGATTTCCAGACGTTTGAACAGAGAAAGCTATCTGACTAAACACGGAAAGTGTGTTTTTCCCTCCGCTCACATATCTTGAAAAATGAAAATGATTTGCCTCTAGTTCTAACCCCTTTCACTTCACATTTCCCATCTCGTCTCCTTCCCTCACACATCAAAAATAATTTGGGGAGATTAGAAAGTTGGAATTCAAAACAGGATATTTCAGGAGCTATACACACTTGCAAGTGTAGTCTGAAAATCGCTTGGCCTGAATATCTTAGCACATGCACTATTTGTCTGCCCTTAGCCATTGGCATGTTGACATAGCAGGGTTAATACTGCAAATTTGCATAAATGGTTGGTGGATCTGGCAGAAATAATAAATGTATCGGCCACCCCTTTTCCACCTCTGAGCTATAAACCAAAATTACTAGTAGCTTTCCGGGCTCCCTCTGTCTGGTCTTGCCCTGATCAGGATCCACTGCTAATCCCACTCCTTTCCACTTTCACTTGCTCCCTCTCCTTCCCTCCCCTTTCCTGCCCCCCTATCTTCTCTTCTGTCCTTTGACCTCCCTCCTTTTCACCCTTTCCCTGACTCTCCCTCTGTTACCACTGTCCTGGTTTGTGGCCTCACCATCTCTCCCTGGAAATAATGCAACAGTCCAGTTTCACATCTTGCTCCACCCCAACCATCGCCCCTGGCACTCATTCTCCCACATTGATACTCAGATGGGGTCTTGCCACTCCCTCCACCAGCCCAGGTGTCTTCCAGGGTTCACCAGAGGGTGAGAACAAAATCCAAGCTTTTGTGATGACAGATGCACCGTAGGTCATGGGCACCTCCCAGGGGTCCAACTTCATTCTCTACCACACTCACGCTCCTTTCACACTTTGCTCTAAAATCCATTTCCCACAAGCACACCACTAACCCTTTGGCCTCCTGAGTGGGGTCTCCCACACCCCATACACTGCTGATCTTGGAGATGGGAGGGGTTTTCTCTTTAATCCTCACTCCCACGTCCAGACAGTGATTTCGCACTCCTCCCTATAAACACTCTTCCTTTGAAGCACAGACAATAAGACCATACGATGGATATCCAAGCTTTTCATGGTTACTTACCACCCACCTCACCTACTTCCACAATCACTGAACAATTTAAGGATCTAGTTTACTGTCTTTTGTTTATCACCATGGCTGTTAGCATTCTTGATGAAGTCAGTGGCAGTGCAGACAATCTGTCTCACTCCAGGCTTTTACCTCCCTGACCTCCTCACTCCTATTGAATTTGTCTTCCATTACCCTCTAGCCACCCATTCCCATGGGTACACTTTAGAGACTGTGTCACTACTCTACAATCTTCACAATCCCAACTGAAAGCATGAACTTCTCTGACCACAACCCCCTATCTCTCATATCCTTTCTTCATATACCATGATTTGAAGAAATATTTAATGCTACTAAGACTTCCCACCCATTGAACAATCATACTTTCTTTATTCACTACCCCGGTCAATACTCAGTTCCCTCTATACCTACTTTGATCCATGACCTGTCATTCGTATGACCCTTTCCCTTTTTACATACATTCAACTCCCTTAATCTTCCTTCCACAATCCCTAAATTAAATCTAATTTTGCCAATTCTGGTTGCATCAAAACATATGAGAATTGTTGGGAAAAAATTCTTGTGTGTAAGCATACACACAAAATACTGTGCTGACTGGTCTCATTTCATATTTACGACCACACAGTTCCCATGGACTCTTATTATCTGCCAATCCTGCTATGTTTTTCTAGTCAAATTCTGTTTGAAATAACTATTTCACACATTGTCACTCTTCTACCAACACCCCCCTTTTCTCTCCTATCTGATGGCCTTGCTTCTTAATTAACTGAGAAAATAGAAAAACATCACAAGAGTACCTGTCACACATCTCCAACTACTCAGCCTTCCTCTCTTTAACAGTCACTGTTCCACTTACGCATTGCATCCTATCTCCCGTGTCTTCTTCAAGTCATCGGCTCTTCTTTGTGTTCCTCTTCCATCATTAATTTTCCTTTTCTTCTGGTTTATCCCCATTACCCTGTTCTAATAGCTCCCATATTTTAAAAATTCAAGTCCTCATATACCTCTGCAGTTAGCATCCTATTTTCTTCTCCCCTTTACAGCAGAAGTTCTCAACACAGATGTCTATATTCATTGTCTCCACTTCCTCACTTCCCGTTTTCTTTGAACCCATGCCAATCCCAAACAGGTTTTGACCTTGAAAGTCCACAGGAAGAATCCCCTTTTCTACATTGCCAAGTCCAATGATCAATTGTGTTTTCATTTTCCTCGGCCTTTTATCATTGACACAGGTAAGCAGGTATTTTTTTTCTTGAAACACATATTTAACTGGCTCCTTGAACACTACACGCTCTTGATTTTCCTTTTGTTTCAGAGACCACACCTTCTTAAAATACTTTCTTAGATCTTTCATCTCTTCTTGTTCACTAAATATTGAAGGACTCTAGGGCTCTTTCCTTCATTCTCTTTTCTCTTCTCTATCAGTATTCCCCTTCTTTGTAAGCCCATAGCAGTTCTTAGTCTTTAAATACCATATTTAAGTTGATAACTCATAAATTTTACATTTCAAATCTCCATCTGTCTCCTAAATTCCATACTAGTAATTCCAATTGCCCACCAAACATCTCCACTTGGAATTCTAATAGGTATCTTAGTGATAACCGGTAAAAAACCAAGGCATGTGGGGTAGATATGGTGAACCATCACCCCACCAGTGATATTGGTGGGATTTGAGGTCTACCTGGGGGGCTCCTTCAACCTGGGCTTCAGCCCATGAAGCAAACAAATGCTGGGCTTTGGCAACTCTCTAGCTTATCACTCCAGAAGTCCACCACTCTCTGTCCAGTCATGCCCCCTAAATTCCCCACTTTAGGTAACACTTTCCTTCAGTATTGCCTTATTTCACCATCCCAACAACCATCCGAGGTAGTGAGATTATTCCCATTCTGCAGATGAGACAACTGAGACCCGAAGGATTTCATTCACTTGCCTGATGTCATGCTGCTCATTAGTGAAAGGGCAGAAGGAGGATGTAGCCCAGGTCTGATTGCCTCCAGGCCCAGCATTTTTCCCACTCCATTTCCCAATGATATTTTCTGGAGAAAGAACAAGTGTCTGTGATGTAGACCCTGTGTTAGCAACTTCATAGTGCTAGATCAAAAGGTGGCTATCCCCTCCGTGAGCCTTTCACACAATAGCCAGATTCTCTAATCCTCATCCTTCATGTGGGGAGACTTGCTGCCCTAGGCAGAGGAAACTCTCAGACAGAACTGTGGACCCTGCAGAATGGCTAATGACCTTTGGAAAGAGATTGTCCTCTTTGGGCTTCAGTTTACCCAGCAGTAGAAGGAGGAGGGATCCATGTATGTGGGGTATCTCTGTACTTTAAAGCCTTTTGCTAAGTTCAGGGACTTGAGGCTGCTCCGAGTCCCTTGTGGGCGTGCTGATGAATGTATACACTATCTAGCCTTCCTGAGACCTATAAGGTCCTACATAAGCCTGCCCGACTGTCTCTCTGATCTCATCTCCTGTCCTCTTACCTTTGTCCCGCTATTGCGGCTGCGTGGGCATCCTCGCTATGGCTCACACATTTCAAGGCTGCTCCCACCTAGGCCTACTGAACTTTCTCTGCCCCCTGCCTAGAATGCTCTTCCCTAGAAAATAATAATATTCTTTAATTCTTTAATACGTTTTTGGTCCTGTTCAAATAACGTCTTTCTAGATAAATCTTTGAAAATCCTATCTAAAAAAGCACTGTTGTCTTAAAAAAAAATTCTTCATAGCATCTATTGCTACCGTAACTTATATATCTATTTATTTACTTTTTATTGTCTGTCTCTATTTTTATATTGTTCCATAAACATAGAGAGTTTTTCTTTTTATTGTCAGCTATTTCCTGAAGTAATTTCAATAGCTTCTCAATAAATATTTGTTGAATGGATGAATAAACGTTATAGCCCCTACTGACCTTTACATCATGCTATACTCATAAAAATTAAGCTGACAGTGTGCATGGTACAGATCAGAAGGGAGTTGAGAATATAAGGAGGGGTCCAGCTAGGGAAAGATTGCAGTGACTCACAAATAGGTTGATTGCAACCAAAATTATGGTGGTAGATGTAATAATGTCAAAGAAGAGACAGGATTTTTAAAAAGCAGAAGACAAACATTTTTTATTTGTTTTGTTTTATTTTGTCTTCATTCTCCTGTTTCCAAACTGAGAAAAACAAAATAGAAAAAGGGAAAATAAAACCTCCACCTTCAATGAAAAAATAGAATTAGCCTCAACTCCCAACGACTATGATGCACATTTCCTAATATCATGAAATATGAGCCAAACAAAAGAAGATATTGAGACTTAGTAGATAAATCCTGAGCCCTCAGGCAGAATAAAACACACTTATTTAAAAATAAGAACCAAAGTCCTAAAGGTGTTCTTTGGTTAAAAATTATCTTTAATTTTGGATGGGCCATGAAAGAAATTTGTATTGATTCTCTAGAGTCAATGTGACGCTACAGAGTGGCTTGGGAAGTAGAGTGAGAAGGGAAGTTACTGACATACCATTTCTAAGTTTTTCATCATTGCCTTCAAGCCCAGGGAAATTTCTATGGGCCCAGGAAAGGAAAGGGAGAAGATGAGGAAAAATTTGAAGATATCATTTCTTTACTCAAAGGGTTTTTGTATAAGCCTTACCAATTTCTTGAATACCAAATACTCTGGGAGATACTCTTCCACGTCAATAACTATTAGATATTCCACAAAGAATTATTAGTAAAAAGCCCAAATCAAAGTTATGGACTGTGTACCAATTGCTTTTCATGCATCCTCATCAACTAATAGTTCTGCTCATGCAAAAATAAGAAATGATCACAAAGGAAACCTTGTGAGACCTATCTATGGATATGGAAAAATAACAAAGAACACCAGTACTTAAATAAATAAATATGCAAAGCAATTAGACTAAATTTAGGACTAAAGAATGTGTCCCCTCCTTCCACACATGAGCAACATATCAACAGGGCTCCTGAATAAAGCAGGGATCACAGTTGAAAAGAACTGAAAGGCTCAGACCATATTTAAGAAGGAGTCTCTAGGGAACCCCAAAGACAACACAGGAGACTAGAACAAGGACACAAGAGGAAATCATAGCCTCTGACATCTACAGCTATAATAGTAAACACAGCCTATCCCTACCAGATAAACATAAAACCTCATGCCAAAGGCCTATTTACCTCAGTTCCTTTCATTCGATATGTCATGTTTGGATTTCATCAAAGAATTACAAAACATACTAAAAGACAAAAAAAAATACATCTGACGAGACAAAGCAAGTGTCAGTACCAGACAAAGATATAACAGAGATTTTGGAATTATCAGACCAGGAATTTAAAGCAACTATGACTAATATGCTAAGGACTCTGTTGCCAAAAGTAGACAATGTGCAAGAACAGATGGGTGACGTAAGTCAAGAGAGGGAAATGCAAGGAAGCATTCTATAACCCTGTATTTAGGCCTCAGACTTTTACTAGGCCTCTGACCCTGGACTTGATCTTCGCAAGTGCTTCTCAGCTTTCCCCCTTTTGTGGAAGACAAGAGGACTAGAGAGGCCTGGAGTTGACTGTTTCCCTTCCCCGAGGCTGGCGAGGTGCTGGTAAAACCCAGGTGTGTTAAATAGTTTCCCTTGAGGGCAGGCTTTGATTGATAAGAGAATGCTCTGGGCATATTTCAAAATGCTTACTTTTCCTTCCCCCTGCTGGAAGCCTGAGAGGATTTTTCTCTGATCTTCACCCTGAGAACATTGTGGGGCTCCTGGTGGTAAAAGTCATGCAAGAATGGGGGCCCATTAAATCAAAAACCAAAAAAAAAAAAATGAGTGGAGGTCCAGGGCTCTCATCCCTCAATATAGTCCATGTTAGACTCCAGCAACTAGTTAATTCCCTTTCAGGGTTCCTAACCAGCTCCAGCTGTGGCTTCTCCTCCAGGGGAGCTGTGGTTGCCTCTATCTCGTTGTCTGCGTCTCCAGTTTTCTTAGAGCTGATTTGTTCTGTGACCCTGTTTCTTTGATGGATCTAGGAAGAGCTGTTGATTTTCAGTTTGTCCAGCTTTTTCCTTATTATGAGGATGGGAGTGACGACTTGCAAGCTTCTTACATTTCGGACGAGAAATCGTAAGTCTAAAACACTGCTTTTTAAGTTAAGTCTAATATTTAATTTTGGACTTCCTGATGCCTCCAAAATGGAAAAGATAGGTGATAGTCTGAAAAGAAAAGCTAAAGGGCTGATTCCTAGTGTGAGGCTGTCTAAGGCATTAGGGAAAATCAATGGCACAGGGGTTTGTCTCCTCAAGGGTAGGCCCCAGAGAAGGAAAACAGGCTTTTCCCTCATTACCAGCAGCTGAACACAGAAATCTGAGGCACTAAGGATTCCCGTGCTCCAACTGTGATGGGAGAAAACACTTGGAAAAGGGGCTAGACCTCTGAGAAGCCCCCAGATCTGTGAGGTTCTGATGCAGGGGTTCTCAACTTTGACTGCAGCTTAGAATTACCTGGAGATGTTATTAAATCGTGATGCCCGTATGACATGAAATTAAATTAAATCCACAGTTAAATCAGATTCTCTGAGGGATGAGGCCAAGGTATTAGGATATTTCAAAGCTCCTCAGATACATTTAATAGTCAGTCAAGAATGACAAGTACTGTTCTAAAATATCCCAGGAATAAATTGAAATCATGGTGAGGGTTAATCAAGTTTTAGACTTGATTTCTCACATAGTGGCAGAGTTTGTATCTGCCCCATCCCTAGTGACAGACATGTGCTCTTGCTTGGAAATACAACGCTTCTCTTTGGTACCAACTTCTTGTTTTTTGGTTTTTGCTCTTTGTGATGCACATGGAGAGGCTGCATCCCTCCACTTCAGGAGAGAACACGAATCCCGGGACCAGCCTACTGACCGTGACCCAAAATGGGCAAGTCCAATCAGCAGAATTCTTAAATGGAATGACCCACAACATAGTGGGATCTATTAGGAATAGACAATTCTTCCCAACACATTGATAAATGTAACTAAAGTACACCAGAGACTCCCATATTTGAAAATAAAATTAGGGAGTATATGATTTTATTAAGAGGAACACAGATTCTTCTCACACACCCACAAAAGGTTGAACGGATATGTAAAGAACAGGAACATGAAAGGGCAGTACGTTATTAGTTGTCCAGGGAAATCTCTGCCAACCTTGGCATGGGCAGCACTTGCTAGAGTGAAGTGACGCCTGGTGGATTCAGGGATGACCAGAGGAGGCGAGCATGAGGAAAAGAAAAGAAATGGCAGCTGCCATCGGTTACTATTCTGATGATGGGATTTATTTAAACTTCTTGGAGTTTGTGGGAACTGCTTTGGCAGTATGGAAACCCTGCATGAGCAGGTTATAGAAAGAGCCAGGGACAGTGGATTACCTTTACGTAAATCCTGTTTGATGTCTCAATCCGACAGCACCTGGGATGGTGGAAATACTTGGAATCGATTGTATCTGGTTGGGAAGTGAGTGACCATAGTTGCTTCTGAGAGCATGGGCTAGAGCAAAAGTGAATGAGCTGAGGATAGGAATGCCGTCTAGCCATTGTGCCTTCCTGCAAACATGCCTCCACCTGTGAACAAAATCACAACTGTGGACTCTAGTTATCATTTTTCTTTTTAATATCTTGTCAACGAGCATTTCAATATTCTAGCTCTTCTGACTTCTGAGTCATAATCACAGTAGAAATTAGGATTCCCAGACTTCGCATGACGCCAGGTCAGAACTAAATATTCTCAGGGTTCTGCCCATATTATTTTAAAGATAACTGAAAATAAAAGAAGAGATTTCCAAAATGCTTTCTCTAACATGTTTCAGTTTTTATCAATTTTACACTCAGGATGTACTTTGTCAAAATGAATCATCTGTCCTTTTGCAATTAATGTTATTTTGTCTTAGACTCTGCTCAATAAACAAAATAAAAAAATACGCCTCCACCCTTTCTGCGATATTAGACAAAACATATTAATAAGTATTAATCTAGAAAAGGGATGGCTGGTTAATGAATTTGGCAAATCCTGGGTTAAATGAACTTAAGGTCTCTTTACTGATGGACGTCCTGAAACGTTCAATACACTAACATGCATTGCAAACCACGGAGAGAATTGCATAGTACTGACTATCCCTCAAGGTTATTTTACCCTGGAATCAGAAGACTGATTTATAAATTTGACAAACGTGAACACATTTAAGATGCCCGACCTTCACGTTATTTGGAGGCATGGATATTTCCTTTACGATAAAGTCAAAGCTGAACTAGCCATCATGCATTTACACTGGGAGGGTGTTTAAACACATGTGACATACTTGTTCTTGTCTTTGAAGATTAGTGGCCACTAAGTTGCCACAGATTCTGATCATCACCACTCGTATTCCACATCACTTACTCTGCCAGTCTCTCTAGACACATAATCTCATGCTCAGGTTTTTAAACTGTCAACACTTAATTCTCAGTGGAAGCAACTGAAAATCATTACGCTTTAAAATGGAGTTAGTGAAACCATGAAAGTTAGGCTAAAAGAATTGTAAAGTGAAAGTGCTTGAAGTTGTTGAGAACATCGTGATTAAGCAGAAACACTACAGTAGGAGGAAGTTTTTAGAAAACGGTTAAATATAACTCTATTTCCTGCTCCTTATTCCCAACCACAATTATACAGTAGATTGAAACAGCACAGAATCAAAATCAAGGTCAAATGAGGTTAGACATTCAACGTACTCTCTATAAATATTGAAGATGCATAGAGACGGAAGAGCCGAGAGGCAGCTACACAAGGATCGAGGAGGATGGGACAATGTACCCAAGAGCGAGGTACATTCCTTCAGGATTCCCCCGAGCCTGCTTAGACACCCACCACCTCACAAAGCCGGCAGTCCCTCAACTCACCCTTCCGGAAGGAGCCGTTTGCTTTCAGCAGCCAGATTATTCAGCCAAATTTATCAAATGGGTTGTAAAACCCTTTTGCAATCACGTGTGACTGAGTTATATTCAGAAAGGAGTTAATATACTCCCATAGCAATGTGAAGTCCACCATTAATAAAATCACTGTTGATCACTAATTACCTATTTGTTGACAGTTGGAAACTGATCTATTTTGATGCATAATCTTACTAAAACCTTAGTGCAACCGAATGTGTGTGTTGGTGTGTATGTGTGTGTGTATTAAACACATTTCTTAGGTTTTATGGACTACATTCAAATTAGATTCCTCAATAGGCATTTAGGAAGTTCAATAACTTACCTAAGAAGATAAGGCAGTAATAAATCCATGTAAAATTACTATAGATCATCTGTGTAAATATCTGTAACAAAATGCTGTGTTAATACATCTTATTTATACATAAAATATAAATCATAAACAGTGCATCTTATAATCAATGAATTAAAGTTAGAACATTATTAGACGTTGTAAGATTCTTAATAATTTAGAAATAAAAATGAGCTAAAAGCACGTATAATTTCTGGTAGTAGTATTTATAATGTGCAGAAATTATTGTTGATTTTATGGGAAAGGAACTTTTCCTTTTCAATTTTCATGTATGGGTGCAAATTTAACGAGACAGAGAATTATGTCTGGCATGTGCGGTTGGCTAAGTAATGTCCTTCTCCAGTTGCACAGATTTTCTGTTATTCCACAGCATTATGGACTTTACTCCATTCTACCTTCTGTCTCTATGAATTTGCCTATTCTAGATATTTCGCATACATGGAATCATACAATATTTGTCTTTTTGTGCCTGGCTTATTTCGCTTAGCATAATTATTTTTTAGGTTCATCCAGGTGGTAGCATATATCAGAACTTCATTCTTTTTTTATGGCTGAATAATAATAATAATAATAATGATATGTATATATCACATTTTGCTCATCTATGCATCCATCAATGGACACTTAGCTTACCTCCACCTTTTGGCTATTGTGAATAATGCTGCAACGCACATGACTATACAGGTATCTGTTCAAGTCCCTGCTTTCAATTCTTTTAAGAGTATATCTAGTAGTGAAATCTGAGTTATATGGTAATTCCATGTTTAGCTTTTTGAGGAAGACCTAAAGTGTTCCCACAACTGCCCACATTTTACATTCCCACCAGCAATGTATGAGGGTTCCAATTTCTCCTGATCCACAAAAAGACTTGTATTTTTAAATTTTTTGATTATAAACATCTTAATAGGTATGAAGAGGTATCTCATTGTGGCTTTGATTTACAAAATCATTTTCCTATTGATTAATGATCCTGAGCATTTTTCGTGTGCTATTAACTATTTATATGTCTGACACTGCTTTCAGTGAATTGCAAAGTTGCGTTTTTTCTTTTCATTCATCTCAAGGTATTTGCTGGTTTTCCTTGTGATTTCTTGTTTGCCCCGTTGGTTGTTTGTGTGTTAATTTTGACATATTTATGGATTTGCCAGGATATTTTTTCTTTTTCTTTATTTTTCTGAGGAAGATTGGCCCTGAGCTAACATCTCTTTCTAATCTTCCCCTTTTGCCTTGAGGAAGATTGTCCCTGAGCTAACATCCATGCAAATCTACCTCTATTTTGTATGTGGGACGCCACCACAGCATGGCTTGATGAGCGATGTATAAGTCCGCATCTGGGATCCAAAACTGTTAACCCCTGGCCACCAAAGTAGAACATGTGGACTTAACCACTATACCACCAGGCAAGCCCCTAGAGGCTTTTTTCTGTTGCTGATTTCTAATTTTATTCCACAGTGGTTGGAAAAGATATTTGTATGATTCCAATTTTTTTTAATATTCATTCAGACTTGTTTTGTGGTCTAACAGATGGTCCATTCTGGGAATGTTCCAGGAGCATTTAGAAAGATCTGTGTTCTGCTGTTGATAGTCAGATTCTTTTGAATATCTGTTGAGTCTAATTGGTTTATGGTGGTGTTCAAATCCTGTTTCCTCATTGATCTTCTGACTGGTGGTTCTATCCATATTGAAAGTGGGATACTGATGTCTTCAACTATTGTTGTCTTCAACTGCTATTGTAGAACTATTTCTCTCTTCAATCCTCAGACTTTTTGCCTCATGTATTTTGGGACTCTGTTGTTAGGCACAAATACATTTATAGTTGTTATATCTTCATGATGGATTGAAAATTTTAACAATATGTAATGCATTTTTTTTAACTTAAAATCTATTTTGTCTGATAAGATGATCATCACAGCTCTCTTTTGGTTGCTGTTTGCACAGAATATCTCTTACTATCCTTTCATTTTCAACCTCATTGTCTTTGTATCTAAAGTCAGTCTCTCTTAGACAGCATGTAGACAAATGATATTTTTATCCATTCTGTCAATCTCTGCCTTAGTTGGAGAGTTTAATATACTTACATTTGAAGTAATAACTTATAAGGAAAGATTCATTTCTTCCATTTAGCTATTTGTTTTCTGTAGGTCTTATATTTTTCATTCTTCAATCTTCCTTTATTGGATTGCTTGTAAATTATTGATTTTTTTTTCCAGTGTAACGTTTTGATTTCCTTATTTTTTCCTTTTTCTCTATATTTTTAAATTATTTTATTGGGAGTTACCTTGGTAATTGCAATTAATATGCTCACCTTATAGCAACCTGGCTTGAATAATACCAATTTAGTGTCAATAGCATACAGACACTCTGCTTCTGTACATCTGTATCCCTCCCCCTTGATATTGGTGTTACTGCATTGTGTGCCCGTTAACAAAGACATATAAATATTGCTTTATGTGTTTGCCTTTTAAATCATATAAGGAATGAAAGAGGAGTTATAAGCCAAAAGTGCAAAACTACTGGCTTTTATATTTACTTATGTAGTTACCTTCACCAGTGTTTTTTATTTCTTCATACTGCTTTGATTTACTATCTAGGGTTCTTTCATTTCAACTTGAAGGACCCCTGGTGGCATTTCTCGTGGGGTAGGTGTAAAGGATGTAAACTCTTTCAACTTTTGGTTATTTGGGAATCATAATTTGTCCCTCATCTTTGTAAAATATTAATTAATTAATTAATTAAATTTATTTATTTATTGAGGAAGATTTGCCCTGAGCTAACATCTGTGCCCGCCTTCCTTTACTTTATATATGAACGACTGCCTCAGCATGGCTTGATAAGCAGTGCATAGATCTGTGCCTGGGATCTGAACAGGTGAACCCTGGGCTGCCAAGTGGAACATGAGAACTTAACTGCTGCACCACCAGGCTGGCCCCTCTTCTTCCACTTTTTGCCACGGTTAGAGAAGGATTGGCATGAATTTTTCTTGGAATGTAAGGTAGAATTCATACATGACCAGGCTGGCCCCAATTTCTCCCTCATTTTTGAAGGACAGTTTTTGATATAGGATTCTTGATGGACAATATCTCAGTACATTAAATATGTCATCCCACTGCCTTCTTGCCTCATGGTTGGCTATTGATACCATCAAGGATCGTCGTGACGAGTCGCTTCTCTTTAGCTATATACAAGATCCCCTCTTTGTCTTTGTCGTTTCAACAGATTGACGATGATGCATCTTGGGGTAGATCTCTTTTGATTTATCCTACTTGGAGTTTGTTGAGCTCCTTGGATGTGTAATTCATTTCCTTCAAGTTTGGAAAGTTTCATTCATTATTTTTTCAAATGATTTCTCTGCCTCTTTCTTTGTCTCTTCTCGTTTGGGACTCCCATATGTTGGTCTGCTTGAGGGGGATCCACAGGTCCTTTAGGCTTCATTCATATTCTTTTTTTTATTTTCTTTTTTTATTCTTTTTTTATTCTGCTCTTCAGACTCAATAGTATCAATTGTTCTATTTTCAAGTTCACTGATTCTTTTTTCTGCCTAATCAAGTCTGCTGTTAGATGTTTCTAATGAATTTTTCGTTTCAGTTATTGTACTTTGTAACTCCAAAATTTCTATTTGGTTACTCTTTATAATTTCTACCTCCTTATTGATATTCTCATTTGGTTCATCCATCATTTGTCTAGTTTCCTTTACTTCTCACCTATGGTTTTCTTTACGTTTTTGAAAATATTTCAGAGTTGATTTAAAGTTTTTGTCTAGTAACGCCAAAGTCTGGGCTTCCTCAAGGATGCCAATTTATTTTTCTCCTTTGAATGGATCATATTTGCTTGCTTCATTGTATGCTTTGTGATTTTTGTTGTTGTTGAAATCTGGATATTATTCTGTTGTAACTCTGTACATCAAATTCTCTCCCTTCCCTATGTTTTTATCTTCTTGATGTTGAAAGCTGACCTTTTGTTGAACTAGTATAGTGTTAAGACAAAGGTTTCCTTCAATGCCAAGAGCAAAAACAAAACAAAACAAAACAAAACAAACAAAAAAAACTCTCCCACTCTTTGTGGACTGACTCTGTCCTGCACATTCCTTTAATCCTAGCTCAGCCATTTACAGATCTCTCCCATATTTCCCTTTCTGCTTGTGCTGAGCCTAGAGATCAGCTTATGGTCTTCGCAGGTTTTTCTGTACGTGCATCTTGTACTCGGCGTGTGAGTGGCTTTCTAAATCCCCAAAGTAGATAAAGGTACTTTTGAATGCCCTAATTTCCCAAAGAAACTCTCTCCTGCCTCTTCTTCCTAGGTGTTTGCAATCTATTTTATGTCTCAACTATTATCTCTTGCCCCACGCAGCTGTGAGTTTTCCTTTGCTATACAATGTTTTCAAACAGTCTCTCACTTTTCTGCTTTGAGTAGGTTCTGAGTTGGGTGAATAGAGGCTTGCATCAGTCCTTCAATGTAGCCCGCAGACAGGTTACAACAGACAAGCACAATAATTTGTGAAGAGGCTCTGCTTCCCCCTAAGCCAGAGGCCAGAGTATTGCCCCAGGAATGCAGGCTGCATCTCAAAACCTTCTGCGAGCCAGGGAAGGTGATGGGGCAAGGGCAGGTAAGAATGGCACAAAGCTTTCCTACTGTTTTCAAGTTGCCTTTTTCTTAATTCAGCATTTTCCTGGTTGCTGTAAACCTTTGACTATTTTCCAGAGTTCTGACACAGTTGGTTCTGACCCTTCCAACTTGCTTTTCGATTTTTCCATGGAGGCGGGGTGTTGGGAGCTGTCCACTTCACCATTTTGCTGAGGTCACTCCCTTTGCTTTCATTTTCAAACCCCAAATATCACAGGATTTCTACTGAACTAGCTGGATTTCTTCTCCTTTCCCCTGATTGTGTATATATATGGTCAGATTGATCTAATAGTCTTATTAAAAAAAATTAACATGGTGAACATTGTTTCACAATGACAGCATATTTATTAAATTGTTATTACTGAGCAACATTGATCTTCAAATTTACTGGAAGTTTTCGGGTATTTTTGAAATAGACAGTAGGTATGTAGCAGTAATATATTTGGGCTTTTCTTTACAAATCTAACATGAATTCTAGGGTAGAAATAGTCAGAAGCATTTTTGTTTATTTTTATTTGTTTGCTTTTTTTAATGAGACATAATTGCCATACAACATTATAGGAGTTTCAGGTGTACGACATAATGATTCGATACTTGTATATATTGTGAAACGATCACCACAATAAATCTAGTTACCATCTATGTTAAGATGCTTTATTTTAACATGCAGAAAAAAAACCATGGTCTCACTGTTTCTTTCTGTTTCTTCCGGCCCTAGGTTTCTGCAAGTTGAGTGCATAGATATGTCCATGAATAGATATACACACACACAGACACTTGCTCACGTAAGCGTATATCCAAATATTAAATTGAACTATTTTTGTAATCTATGGGTGTGACTTTTGTGTCATGGAGAATGTTTGTCTTTATAACTTTTCTTATATGCAGTGTTTTAATTTTGCTTTCACCCCATACAGTACAGTTTAAAGGTAATATGAAGGGTGAGAAAGAATACGTTCTGACACACAACTAATCTGCAACATAATCTGATATCTGAGCTTCTATCTGTCAGATGCAATCATAAGCAAAAGAAGGCAAGAGGCAAGGGATTGGTTTTTAAGGAAATTAAATTATCTTGAGAATATTTCAAAAATGTGACTTGAAAGGGCATACACATGACATAAGTGTTCTTCAGATTTCTGTTGATTCCCGACTGATCCTGGGTGAGATAAATCATGGTGTTGTACCTGTCTTGTGTCTAAACTCTGTTCCTTCTTGTGTCAGGAAATAAACTCCTTTTGAGCAAAGGGTCTTGCTCCAAGCCCCAGAATAGCTGAGACAGGCTGTGACTCAAAGCTTTTTAAGGTGATTCAATCCTTCGCTGTACCACCCAGGGCTCTCAAGAGCAAGATGTAATGTTCCCTTTTGTGTTTTAAGATTTTTCCATGTGATAATTAAGACAGTGACTAGTACAACATTTTTAGGCATCTGCCCATACAAACAGCTCCCGATGTGATGACTGCGAATGTCTTGAGGTTTTGTACATTTTCTCAGTGGGCCAAATGTCAAGATGCAGAATATCAAAGTTCTGAATTTATTGGAACGAAAGGAGGAAAAATTTGCCACATCTGCGACTGAGAAATGGAGATCTGATAGACAGGGAGTGTGCTAACAGATAGAAAATGTAGATGTGCTGTATTTGTTTAGTTGGTTTTCAAGACATTTTGCCATAACTAAATAGTTAATAAATTTGCATATACTTCTTCCAAAGTCTCTGACTTTAAGTAACTAGATATTAAGATTCTTATCAAGTGGCATTTTGCATTTTGTTCTGTTCCATGCTGTTTATGCAAAAGCCAGTGGACATTTAACCTTTGAGAAACCCGCATTAAATCAGTACTGCATTAGTGTTTTAATGCCATTAGTTCAATAGCCATATGCCCAGATATTTTTCTCCATTCAGAAAGTCAGAAATCAGTAAATAAAAATGAGATAATTACTAATGAATACCTGCTAGTCACATTTTTATGTACACAACATTATCTCTTCCAGTTCAAAACTTGACACTATTACCTATCATTCAAGAAATGTAAGCCCACATCCCGTATATTGCATAGCGAAGGAGCTCTTGTGGTGACCTCACATATGTTTCCATGGCAGCATGTTCATCTGGAAATAGTACAGCACTTTGATTTATAGGTGGTCAAAGAGGGACTCCTGAATTATACACATTAAAAGGCTAATTTCAAAAGAAATTCTTAGGTTGGAAATTTTGCATGATTATAAACTAACACGTTATTAATATTTTTAATGATTATGCCTTTCTACTTTTGAATTTGAAGTAGCACTTTTATCATTCAAATGCCTTGCAATTAGAATATTTACAAGGATGGTAGACCTTAGCACCACAGAAAAGGAATATAGTTTTGGCATCTCCATACTATCACTGGCTATATTGCTTCCTGACCCCGCAAGTCTTAGTCTGCTAGGGCGGCCATAACGAAGTATCACAGTCTAGGCGGCTTAAACCACGGAAATTTATTTTCTCACAGTTCTGGTGGATGGAAGTCCCAGATCAAGGTCCAGTTTCAGTCTGGTGAGGGCTGGCTTCTTAGCTTGCAGACATGGCCATTGCTCTGAGCATGTGCAGAGACAGAGAAAGACAGAGCGAGCTTTCTGGTCCCTTCTTATAAGGACACTAATCCTATGAGATCAGGGCCTCGCCCTGAGGACCTCATTTCACCTTACTTACTTCCTTAGTGGCCCTATCTCCAAATACAGCCACATTGGGGTTCAGGTTTCAACATATGAATGGGAGGGACACAAACATTCAGTCCACAACACCAAGCCGCGTTCTCTCCATCTTCCCCTGGCACTGGCATCTTCATTGTCCAACTCGAGCAGGGGAATAGATTTGTGTCTTGTGAGAATGAGTGACATGTCTGGATCCCTGGGCATTTGGTCTCATGATAGACCATTTAGTTGCATCAAAGTCACTTTTAACTTCAGCAAAGTAGTAATTAACTAGAGATGAATATTAATTAAAAAAACAAGCTGTAATTTTTAAAAATTTAACTTCTTTTCTTATCATCTGGAGCAAAGGAAGAGAATGGACTTTTTATGTGTTCTACGTGAAAGCTTTTATATGTCTAAAGCCTGCTGATGAAATGGGCTAGAAACTCTGAAACCTCAGGCGTTCACTCTGACCCCCTTCCTGGCTCCTTCTCACTCGCTTTGCTCAGTGAATTTGGGAGATCACGTGAATAGACCCCGGGCCTGACTGTTTCTATAGGCAAGAAAGTGAGAAAAGGAACACCCATAACATAACCTCATAAAAATCCCAGAGAGGTCAACAATTTTCACTTAGAATATGGATTGTTAAAACTACTTAAACTTATCTTTGTAAATGGAGACACTTGTGTGATGGAATAATGTTTATCTGCAACAGAGTAAAATAATGTAAAGTACTTCTGCTGTAATACCACAAGGCATTCTGAAAAATGTCATGTTCTGCAAAATCGTGGAATAAAAACCACAGGGCTTATGAGGAAAATGAGGTCCGTGGCAAACTCTCCACAAGCCTACAGTAACTCCATAATCAGACCCCTAATTAACACAATAATGATCTAATGTGAATCCTAGCCCGCTCCACTCCATTGCCACTTAGAATGACCGCCTGCCCGTCTTCACAGCTCCGCAGAGATGCAGGGCTTTGAAGACATTTACTTCTAATATGGGCTGTTTCATCAGAATGAAAAATACAACCTAGGGCTGACCTTCATCAATTAGTATTTTAACAAAAGGAGAAATTTCTTTGCAGCTTGTTTATCTACATTTGCAGTTCCCTGGATACTTTAACGCACTGGAAAATAATGACTAAATCACCGATTTCTTGCACTGAAGTGGACACTTCTGCAAGATTTTGTGTTTTTTTCTTTAGGTTTTCATATATGGCTAATGTTTTTATCTTTAATCCTGATATACTCTAACCATATCCCTTCAAATGAGTAAGATGCTGGAGGAAATTGTATATAAACCAACAGGATCTTTACAAACTAGCATTATTTTCCTGGATATGTGAGCTAATTTGAATCAAAGAAACAACATATTGTAGCAGAATAGACCATTTTGGGGAGACAGTAAGAAATAGAAAAGAAAAAAGACTAGAGACACCACCTAATGGAGAGAGCACCCATTCCCTGTGAAGGTTACCTGTGCTTCCTACAGCACGCCTTCCCAGACATTAGCACACACACTCAGGCACACACACACCTGCAATCCATGTTTCTTTATTCAGTGACCGCCTCAGCTCCCCCAAATTTGAACACTCTTGCCCCCCGCTCCCTCCTCTCTCCCTTCCTGTAGAGATCGTGTTCCTCCTCAGCCTCTGCTCACCTACATGCACAAGTTCTCTCCCCTTATCTCTACCTCCATCCATGCCCTGGAAGAGCGATGGTCACATTCCAGCTCTGCACCAGCCCCCCACTAGGAAATCCCACAAACCCTATGATTGAGCTTGCTTTCTTTGGTAGGAGATGAGGATCAGTTTGTGATTGGAGTGGGAATTTGATGAAAGTGAAGGATGGATGCGTGAGTTTGAAGGATGACACTGAATTCTGAATTAAGGAATTCTTGTACAATTCAAGCGGCCTGACTTACTCAAAGCTTTTGAACTGCTTTGGAAGAATTTCCAGAAATTGGCACAATTCCTTTTAATTCCAGCACAAGCAAGTCTGTGAAAGAATCCAGGAGGGTCGTTGAGAATAGAGGGAAGGCAAAGAAAGAACTGAAGGGTGGAAGAGCCTCAGAGGGAGTAACTGAGAAGGCTGAGCCTGCTTGGTCATTTAGAATGCTACCTGGGCATCAAGTACAGAGCCTGACGGGACGGTGCTATGGACTGAATGTTGGTGTCCCCCCCACCCCAAAATTCGTATCTTAAAAACCTAGTGCCCAATGTATTGGTGTTAGAAGGCAGGGCTTTTGGAGGTGATTTTGTCATGAGGATGGAGCCCTCATGAAGGAGATTAGTGCTCTCCTACAAGAGGTCACAGAGAGCTCCCTGTCCCCTTCCTCTGTTTGAGGACATTTGGTCAACAGTCTGCAAACCAGAAGAGGGCTCTCATCAGAACCCAACCATGCTGGCATGCTGATGTTGGACTTCTGGGCTCCAGAACTATAAGAAATGTTTCTGTTGTTTATATCACCCAGTCTGTGGTATTTTGTTATAGCAGCACAAGTTGACTGAGACAGAAGGCAATAGCATCTACCTTCATTTTTCTCTAGTACTAGTCACAGAAGACAGGGTTGCTCTTACTCTCCCATTTCTTGGCGTCTCAAAACAGCTTTTCAAAACCTGTCTTGTAGTGTATTCCCCCAGATTCTCCTCCCTGTTCCTCTAACTTATTTTCTATCCCGCTTCCCAAAGAGACAGCATAGGTATCTTGATCTTTAATCCCTTTCATTTCCTCCTTCTATAACTTAAAGGATTTTACTGCTTTCCCTTGTAAATAAGAATCTTAGATTCCATAGGATCCTTATTTTAAATTACATGCCTACTTTCAAGGTTAGGATTCAAGACCTCTTATCATTTCTTGTAAGCTACATTGCTTGTTATTTTTCCAAAACAAATTCTGTTCAAAAAGAAGAGAGAAGGGCATTCAGTATGCCCCTACCTTAACACACCTTGCTCATCCTTCTCTGTTTTCCACTACACTGCAATCCATTTCAATCCAGTTACAGGTTGCCACCCATGGCAAGAGTATATTCATAAAGAAATAGTAATATAATCTTTCTTGCTTTCTTAGTTCCATAGTAAAGAGAATGTTCTACACCTTCTTCCACACCCTCCTCTTCCTAAAATATGTGCCCATGTGGATTCCAATGGGATCATGTATGGTGGCCTAGTTTTCCATTTTTTTATATGTATTTCACAAAATATTTAGTCCAATGGATGTATATAGTAAACAACCTATAAATAAAAGATCAAAAATTAATAGATGAATCACACAAGATAAATAAATAATTTTATGTGGAAAAATTGGCATTAAATATTGACTCATTACTGGAAAAACCCAGAAACTAAATCCCTATGTGTAAATAGCCCTGTTGTTACATAACCAATTTCTACACAAGGATAGCTGAAACTAAAATATTATTTCATGTAAGTATTAGGATAAGAAGGGAAAAGAGATTTAGGGCCATTTAAAACAATCTTCTAACACAGTATGAACCTTAAACATGATATCTTGCTATTAATGGTTGAAAATTACCCTTATGCTATTGAGAACATGAAGAAAAGTAGGACTTGAATTCACACAGTGGATACTGAATATTGGGATTTTCTAGACCAAATGTATAGGGAGATTGATGGGACTGGATGGAGCTTCCTAATGGATATTGTGAATGCTATCACTCCATGAAGAAGAGTTAAAGCCATAAGATAACAAGTAATGACTATACTTCTCCATTGAGAAACACTTCCAACAGTTCCAAATTTATGGAAACATCATAAAAAAAAGGGACTATTATTCAGATTTTTTTTGCTGAGCTGTGAGAGTTTTTATTTATAACTTCAAATCTTTAGAAACCTCAATAAGTAGTTTTCTCTTGATGTCTTTCTCCTCATTCATTCTTTTTCTGAATTAAGATACACATTGAACATATTTCCATCAGTGTGAATGGATAAAGATAATGCTGGACCTGGGAGCTGGAACCCCTCCCTCAGGCTGAAAACTCACATGAAGCAAAATGAAGAGACAGAAGCCTCCTCCCCGTTCTTGCATGTGGGGATTAGTATTAAAAATCACTTGATAATTTTAAAAAACTTGCTACACTTATCATCTCTCTTGATTTTCATAAAAATCCTGTGGACTATGGATTATTCAATTTGACGAGAGCGAAATAGCAGGTTCCTGGAGAGTTGATGAGCTAGTCAGCACTGGGACAGGATACAGACCTCCTCAGTGACTTGCAGCCTTCTTTACCTAGCCAGCTCTGTGTTCTCTGTGGAAAACAATGTCACGGACAAAGTCTCAGGTGGGCTGATTTTCAACAGTGTGAATTTCTAGAAACATAATTTGTTATAAAAGAAATTTATGAAAAAAGCGCAAGAAGGAAATCTTGGTGTTTCCATCCAGGCTGTTGATTGGCTGTCACACTTTCTTCTGCATGTGTCTTTCATATTTGCTGGATTCTCTTTTTCTCCAGCAGTTCCCGCTCATTTACTTCTCTCCTTCTCACTCTGTTTCTGCTACTGCTCCTTCTTTTTTGAGCATCTGCAAGCTCTGTATCAATTCCTGCTCCTGTGAGTATGCTCTCTAATTTTCAACTCTTGAAATGAATGGAAAATATCAGTATAGACATGGAATTTACAAAAAGAACCAAACAGAAATATAAAAATAAAAAACACAACAGCAGAAATTTAAAAAATCAATAGATGGATCCAAGAGTAGAAAAGAGATGACAGAGGATGAAATCAGTGAACCTGAGAACAGTAGAATTCATCCAATTTAAAAAATAAGAGAAATTATACTGAAAAAGAATGATCAAACCTGAGGGACATGTGGGACAATAACGAAATATTCGACATTTGTTTCTTTGAAGTCTCAGAAGGACAGGAGAAAGAGCATAGGGCTGAAAGGTATTTGAAAAATTAATGAGTGAAGGAAAACTTCCCAAATTTGGCAAAAGATACAAACCCACAGATTCAAGAAGCTGAGTAAACCTCAAACAGGATGCACCAGTCCATCAAAGAAAAAAAATGCAGGAAGACACATCATAATTAAACTTTAAAAAAACTGAAGACATAGAAAAAACTTTGAAGGCAGAAAGGGAAATTATGCATTACCTACAGCAACAACTATTTGAATGACAGCAGATTCCTTATCTGAAATCATGGAAGACAGAAGGAAGTAGCACAATCTTTTTCAAGTGCTGAAAGAAAAGAACTGTCTATTGCAAACTCAATATCTGGTGAAACTATCACTCAGAACTGAAAGGGGAATAAAGACATCCTTATATAAGGGAAAACTAAACAAATTTGTCACTAGCAGGACTTCCCATAGAGACTGGCTAACAGAAGTTCTTCAGACAGAAAGGAACTGATGAAACAAGGAATCTTGTAGGATCAGAAGGGAAGAAGGAACAACTGAAAGAACAGAAATATGGGTAAATGCAATAGAATGTTCTTCTCTTTGTGAGTGTATAAACCACATTTGATCATTGAAACACAAATTATAGCTCCATCAAGACAAGCCTTGGCTGGGATGTTGACAGGATTTTCATTAAACCCATAGATAACTCTCAGGAGAATTCACATGGCATATAGGACTCAGATAAATGAAAAAATAGCTTCGCACGAAAACAAGTACATGACTGTAGCCAAAAACGAATCAGCCCAGATGTCCTTTAACAGGTGAATGGTTAAACTGCGATACCTCCATAACATAGAATGCTACTTAGCAATTAAAATAAATGCACTGTTGATACACACAATGACTTGGATGAATATCCAGAGAGTTGCTGAGTGAGAAAAGCTAGTTCTAAGATTACATACTGTATGGTCTCCTTTGTATCACATTTTTGAAAGAAAATTTTAGAAAAGTATGATATGTTAATGGTTACCAAGGTTTAGGATAGAGAGAGGAAAGGAGAAGTATTAACATGTTGTTTTATTTGATGTATTTTCTGATATTTCAACATCCAGGTCTTACTCACCCTGGGAAGGATGTCCCTTCCAGGGCTGGCTAATTCCCAGAGATAGCAAACATCTTGCTTGAGTACACTTTCCATGTGCAAAACAACCAATCCAGAGGCCACACCCCCAACCATCTCCTTTATGGATTTTTATACTCCAGGACACTCTCTCCTGCCCTAATCACTCCAGGGCCAGGTACCAGAAAACTAGGGAAGGTCCCTATACCCAAGAGCCCATTGAAATTATTCAAACTAGCCAATCCTAAACCTGTGTACCTCGCCTCCACATTCCTTCCTGCAGAAACCACAATAAAGGTTCTTGTCCAGATTTTCCTCACTCTCTCTGTCCTCTTACTGATGTTGGTGCTTCCCCATGGGGCCCTACATGGGCCTCCTGTTTCCAGGGATCTGTGAGTCTAAACTTCTTCCCTCATGGCAGCCATTTCCATGTCTGCATGTCTTACCAAAACTGATGAAAAGAAACCCCAGGTGCATTTCCAACAAATAGTGAGTGTGGCTGTAACACAAGGGATCTTTGTGGTATTGGAATTGTTCAGTCTTGACTGTGGTGGTGAATGTATGATACATTTCTACAGAACTTAATAAACACACACTCTCCAATGAGTGCAAGTAAGACTGGGGAAATCTGAGTAAGATCAGTGACTGTATGAGTGTCAGCATTTTGGTTGTGGTGTTGTCCTGTAGTTTGCAATTGTAACCATTGAGGGAAACTGGGCAAAGTACAAGAGGATTCTCTCTATATCATGACTTATGATGGCATGTGAATCTACAATTACTTCAATGCAAATTTCAATTACAAATGTTTTTAAGGCCAAGCTCTAATGTATTATAAAATTATATAACTCATTTAAATTATTTTGTCTAAATATAGTTGCATGACCTTAAACTTCACTGAAAAATTATGTAAACATTTGTAGATGGGAGTTAGGTTTAGAAATATTTTGCTTAGGGAGTTGTCTAGAAGCTGCATTGTTATTTTGCAAATTTGTTAATTAAACAAATTTGTTAATTTGCTTAATTATTGTTATTTGGTTAATTAAAAACTTTCATAAGTTATCTGTGAATGAGCAGCTTGTTGGCGAAATTTTGGCATAATAGTTAATATTTGGGAAAAAAGTGAAAAAGTAAACATAAACTTCTGTGAGTATAGAAAGAGCACAGCCCACCCTTCAATTAAGAAGGGGAAAAGAGTCTAACAATGAGCCAGGCTGAAGGTGTTTAGCGTCCCAAGAAAAGGTGATACAGGCTCTCATTTCCAAAAGTAAAAAGTCTACTAAAAGAGCAGCAACACCCCAAAGAGAAACTGTTAGTGTCCTTCTCAAAGGGGATCTGATATCATAGAGGTTGTGAGCTACTGAGCTGGGACTCCAGCCCAGCTGACTCCTGTCAAATAAAAACAAATCCAGGCTTTGGCAAAGAGAGACTTTATGGAAGAGACTCTTACAATAGGAGAACACTAGGACCCTAAGATCTGCAAAGATCTCAAAAGTCAGGGAGAAATGGACTTTTTGTTAGTAGAGAGAAGTAAACAGGTTAGAAATTGTGGGAGTGGGAGAATGGGATGAGCAGGTGGAATGATGAGATGGTCCATCAGCCCATTATGGGAGGTGACTTGGCCAGGTGTGGTGGGAAGGAGGGATGCTGGTCTGCTTTCCAATGCTCAGGGTGGGCCAGCATTCAAGGACCTATGGAAATGAGAGCATCCTGGCTAAAGGTTGTCAATTCAAGTTGGCAGGCATTTTGTCTGGAATGGTCAGAGGAGACAAACAGTTCAGCTAATCATGTATAACTCAAAAGAATGGGAATTTGGAAGGTCCATGTCTGGCCTTGTCATAGGCTAACAAAGGACATCCTTGAGTCCCATCAAAGTTATATGGGAAAGGCAGTTCTTTGCAGTCAGCCATGTCCTGAAGTGCAAAAGGGTGGGGGGTGTTTCTTAACTGTTGCTGTGTTCCAGAAGTGTAGGGCTCAGGTGCAGGTTAACATTGTCCCTCCAAAGCCTGGCTGCTAGTTTCTGCACCTTGTGCTGCAGCCTCTTGTGTTCCCTTTGTCTGCCTCAGGGGAAGGCTCTGCCCTAAGGGAGGAAGTGGAGACAGCCAGGAGAGATTAGCTAATGCAAAGAAATTACAAAACAATGACAGAGGAGAGCTGGAGTTTGAAATAGCCATCAGAGTCTATTAAGCATTGCAAGGAGAGGGGAAAGAATGACACGGAAAGAGCCAAAGAATATGATGCCTCTGTAAGTACTTACATTGTAAGTGAGCTTTGAATAGAAGATGCTGCTGCTGATGGTGGCTTTTTTCCCTTGTTGGGCCTCTTATTCTTGCCTGGATATCCTGCTTTTATGGCAGTTCCTGTAGACTGAATGTTTGTGTACCCCAAAATTTGCATGTTGAAACCCAACCCCCAGTGTGAGGGTGTTAGGAGGTGGGGCTTTGGGGAGGGGGTTATGTCATGAGGGTGGGGCCCCCATGAGTGGGATTAGTACTCTTATAAGAAAGACCCCACAGACCTGTCTTCTTCCTTCCACCATGAGGACACAGTGGAGAAGACTGCCATCTAGGTACCCTCACTAGACACCAAATCTGTTGGCCTCTTGATCTGGGACTTCCAGCCTCCAGAACTATAAGAAATAAATTTCTGAGGTTTTTATGCTACCCATTTATGATATTTTTGTTATATCAGGCCAAACAGACTAAGACAGTGGTGCTACTTTTCTGTATCAGCCATGGGGTTCCACTCCTCCTTTCACACGTGCACACACACCTCTCCCAAAGGTGCAGACACCCAATACGGGTCATCCAGAGGAGGCTCATGTGTGACGGTTAGCCCAGGATTTCTGCATGCCCTTGGTAAAACTGAGGAAAGCAGATCTCAGACTAATCAGGTCTGTGCTTTCACCACATGATATTCCAGGCGGGAGAACCATTTCCTAATAAAAGTGATGGAAACTCAGTCACTTTGACATTTAAAGCTAGACTGTACCAAGCTCTAGAATTGTGATAAAGGAAATTCTTGTCCTGGCAGGCAAGAGGGATTAAATCAACAAACTTTAAGGGTAGAGGAGAAAAGCAGTAATTCTCTTTGATGCTTTCTTAGGCTGTTCCCTCACTAACAGGGGCATGCATTATTTGCGAAAGTTCTGGTTGTTTCATTTTTTCAACATGAGCTAGGCATTTCATAAGAAGATGAGACAAACTTCGTTACTAGCTTTACTTCTAAACTAAGCAATTCTTTTTATCAGGATGGTTTAACATTCCAGGGGCTATGTACTGTCCCCTCAGGAAAGTGAACATACTCATCAAAAACTTCATATCACTTGAGTGATCACTCAATCACCTGAAAATGTAGCGCATAGACCCACGTTAAAATCCCTTTCTCTATGATGTTTAAAATTTCAACCATACTTGCCCGTCTGGAAGACTTTCTTAAATGATTAGAATTTTTAGAACATTGAAGGAAGATATTTTATTACGGTATTTACCAGTCTTTCTTTCTGTTACTTAGGCATTTTTGCAAAAGTTCTGTAACTATTTGAAATCTGTAAATTTCAAATGTACCATTGAGAAATACCCTAGTCCAGTAACAAACACACTGACATGGATTGTGGCTTTGGATAGGTTGATTCTGCCCTCCAACCCTCATTTCTTTATGTAGAAATTGTCATACCCATAACCAAGGCTATTGTGAGGGCCTGATGAGGTCACATGCACAGATACAAAATTTAGGTGCAGAGGACCATACAAATGTTAGTTGTTATCACGTGCAGTGCTGGATAAAATGCCTGGAACATGGTAAGAACTCAGAGGTTTATTGAGTAAATTTAGGGAAATACCTCTCCTCATAGTTTCCTCCTTATAGAATGAAGGGGCTGTACCATTTGATGCCTAGGGACCCCACCTAATGGATTTTTTTCTCATTTAAGATAATAACAATTTATGGCATTTACTGTTGATTAAATCCATTATCTTCTTGGCTGCCACAATAATGATTACATGGGTTACATTAATTCATACTTCATTGTTTGTAATGAAAAATGAATGTGAATCACTTCCAAATCTCTTTATTACTGAAATTGGATCAAATCAATGATAATAACAGCTAAAATTTGTACAGACCTTTTAAATTTCAAGAGTGTCTTTCCATATAGTATTTATGACACTCTCAAAATGACATAAGAGGTATGTTGGACAGGTATTTTTCTCATAGCCATTACAAAGCTAAAGGAATTAAGATTACGTGAGATTAAATGACTTTCCAAAATTCTCACGGGTAAGCCATGGAGATAAGAGACGTGGACCCAGACCTGCTTAGTCTACATTCATATTCTTTTCCTCTCCCTTTCCTTGACATCAGCTTGACCCAATACCAGGCTGAATCGAGTTCCTTCCAAGTCGCTGCCCCGTGATCAGATGGAAGACAGAGCACCCACTCAGCTGCTGGGATAGTTCATCAGCCTACTCTACCCTCTTTTCTCCACCCGAATTTCTAAAAACCACAACTCAGAAGAGCATTCTCCTAACAGATGCATTCTGCAAATTATTTTGCCCCCTCACTAACAAAGAAGCAGTTGGGTATTTTAAGTCAGAGTCCTTAGAAAATGTGTAGGTGTGTGTGAGTGTGTGTGTGTATTTCTATTTCCCCCCTGAATCTACCCCATAAGATTTAGGTCCTGCTATCTAGTACTAGATAGTGACACCAATATTCACATTTGTCATGTGTAGGAACAGACTCTTCGAATTTGAGGCAAATTAGTGGAATTGGCTCTAACCAGGACCCCTGGCTAAACTAGGGGTGCTTCCTGACTAAATATAGGGTTTTCTACTTATTTTTTCTCTCCAAGGCTTGCTTGTTGGTCGGTGTTGTGATATTGGGGGCCTGGGTCCTATTGGTGCCAATTGTTGTACTCACAACTAAACTTCTGCGGATGCTTTTAATCCCTCTATTCAGCTAACATCCTGAGAGCAGCCAGCATCAAGCTCCTGTCTCTGAGCTTCTGAATTAGCTTCACAAACAGAAAGGATTGGGAGGAAGGAGGAATCCATCAGTGCAGTGGTAAAGTCTGAATTCCTCCAGGAAACCTTCCTTAAAAATGACTCCAGTGGCAATTTGCTCTGATCAGTTTTCCAAACTATAGTGTAGCTTGATATAAAAATTCCATTAAAAGACCCATGGAAGGGGATTATTCTCATCGCTGTTAGCACGAGGACAGAGGTATAAGACAACAAATTCCAGCTTCCACTCCCACTTAAGGACTGTCAAATGGAGATGTTGCTTCACAGAGATAATGGCAGTTGTGGCTTTGAGATAACATCTAATTACTGCCTTTGGATCTACATAATGCTGGAAGTCCAAACACTGATACTCAGGGCCTATTAATTGCCATCATATCAGAGCAAGTTCAAGAACAATTCAAATTAGTGCTTCCCAGTACCTTCCAGTGTCTGGCACTGCATTCTCCATAACCGTCCTCTCTCTGGGCTTGAATGCATCCTTTAATGGCGGTTCAAATACTTATGGTCCCCCAAAACAGGCCGAGCTTGGAGGAAGCCTATTGCATGCCATAAACAACTGACCTATTTTTCACAGAATCCCTTTCTACCTCCAGGGAAGGCCCCATGTCTTAAAGGAATTCTGTGTCATTGAGTGTGGATTTGGTGCTACCTCCAGGTTAGTACTGATTAGTTCTTAACCTTGATCATTTTAGTAAGCTCAGAAAACGCTACAAATGCCCTGCCCTGACTGAGGCGTCCAGTTGCTGGCCATGAATCTTCACAAAGGTGGAAATGCCCCCACCCCACTGACAAGGGGAAGTCGTCTGAGGACCTATGCTCTAAGTGAAGGGTCACTCTCTGTTCCCCTGATTAACATGTCACCACAAGAAGAATAGACTCTCAACCCCGATTGACCATGATGAAGCAGTCTAGGGAAAACTGGATCTTATATCCTTAATTCAAAGATCAAATAGAAAAGCCCCAGAGTATCTGAGGCATTGCTGGGCCCTCTGCATTTCCATAGTATAAGGCAGAGTCCTCTAGCTATATATGCATAAAAAGAGGTTTGGTCTTACCATCTTTTCAGATCTATTCCCTGGAGAGCTGCAGAGGAGCCACTATCTTATTTCCAAGATACAGTAATCCTGGTTATGAAGATCTATCTTTTTATCATTTTCCTCTCTCAGAAATTCGGTCTCACTCAGCATTTTCTTTAGTCTGCTATCTGAACTGACAACCTTGTATGGAAGAGGAATGAAAGGTAACATTGTGCGCTACACTGACTTCCACTCTCTCATCGTCCTCGGTCCCTCCCACCCCAACCTGCCTTCTGAAAGCTCAGATTCACAAGAGCCACTCTCCCAACTGTGGGCAAATCCCTGCAGAGTTCCCGAACTTGGCTTCTTCTGAACCTTCTGATAGAATGTTCTCCGTGTCATTATGATTTAACTTAAAGCATTGTCTGTTTAAAGAAAAGCAGATCTTACACCACAGAGCGTAGATCTGGAGATGGAAAATACTCGCACCAAGCACATCAGCCCCTTTCCTGCATCTGGATAGATGAAGTATGATCAGTTCCATTTACAGAGAAGGCACCTAGGGCAAGAAAAGTAAAGTCATTTGGAGAGAGAAAATAGCAGTCCTTAGTAATCATCTTTCCCTATGGTGTGCAAGGGCTTGTCAACTTCTCACTGATAAATTGTGATGAGAGGATAAGAGCATTGGATGCTCTATTGATTAGAGCAGGGGTCTGCTAAGGTGGCTGAGGTGACTTACGAGGTGGGGTAGTTGGAGTTGTGTCACGGACAAGCTGCTTTTATTCCCTTGTGCATTACCATATCACATATTGCATTTTACCACCTTCTCCTCAGACACAGCACAATCCGGATGACACTGCCTTCAATCAAATGGTCCACGTTTAGTAAATACAAACTCACGTTAGGGCTAGCAAACCTGGGTCCATTTTTGAAAAGTCTTCTGACGAAATATAAATTTGTTTGAGACTTCTTTACATATATATCTCTCCAAACCTGTGCAAATGTTTTTCATCCTTGCCTAGAAAGCTCTTCATCCTTTAAGCACATATGGAAATCTCATCGCTCTTTCAAGGTCACTCAAGACCTTGGCTTATCACAGAATCTTCAATAGCAACCCTGGAGGTAGCAGGATGTCATCAAAATAGCCTGGACTTCAAACTTGAGTTTCCATCCCTTCTCATAATCACTAATGAGACCCAGAATGCGTTAATTAATCTTTCAGAACCTAAGTTTCTGCATAAGCACGTACTTGACACATAGTAGGCATGTTATTAGGGTGCCTTCTCTCTTCTAACTATGGAGGCAGTAACATGCCTCATACCTCTCTGTGTTGTGGCACTAATTGCAGAATCCTACACATCTCAGAAACTGAATGTTAGTTATGTTATTGCTGTTGCTGTGGACCATGGCAGCGATCGCCTACTATTTTGGGTCCGGCTGCAGCACTGCTCCACAGTTAAAAGGGATAACAGAAGAATTGACTGTTTTGCAGTAATTCAAAGGATGACAACTATTGTTTTTTAAAGAAGCTCTTCCAATAGGAAAGATTTTGTTTATACAATTTCAGGAAATATTTTAAAGGATCTTATTTCAATCAATAAGAAGGAAAGGACAATGCTTTAGGGGAGAAAATATCAAAATATATTTAAACTCAGAGACAAAGCTAAAAAGAATGATGAGAAAACAAACATCTTTTTTATTTCAAATTCAAACCTTATATATTTTTTTTCAAATTCCAATTTAGTGTTTTCCCTACATAGTCCCAATTACTCTCCACGGCAATCTTATGGGTTAAAAAAATAGATACTTGAGGGGCTGGCCCAGTGGCATAGTGGTTAGGTTTGCCTGCTCTACGTCTGCCGCCCTGGGGTTCACAGGTCCAGATTCCAGGTGCAGACCTGCACTCAGCTCATCAAGCCATGCTGTGGCAGTGTCCCACATACAAAGTTGAAGAAGATGGGCAGAGATGTTAGCTCAGGGACCATCTTCCTCAAGCAAAAAGAGGAAGATTGGCAACAGATGTTAGCTCAGGACCAGTCTTCCTCACACACGCACAAAAACAGATACTCTTTTAAGGACAGTGCAATTGATGTATTTGGGTAAGAGCAGAGGGCTGCGTGGCTAGGAAATGGAAAAATTAGGGCAGTGACTCAGGTTGATGACAATCCACACTTTCCCCACACCAGGAATTTCTCCACATGCAGAGCGTGGACCAGAGTAGGCTGACAGACGGCCAGATGGAAGAAACAGGGCTTGCTAGCTATGGCGGTATCATCAGTCCTTGGTCTTGAGATGCCCTCTTGGCTGTGTCTATTGGCCTTTACCACCATACTCTGCCCAGGGTCCTGTTCCTGGAGGGCCCCTGCTTTCTCCATGAAAGGTCAAGTTAAATGATAGGAATTGATGATTACGCTTCAAAACTCACACAAGTATCGTCAACTCAGAGGGTATTCTGGAACACCAAAAAGCCTCCGAGACTCAAAGGATGAAACTCTACTAGTGGCATTTCAGACATACTGATATTCAAAGAGATCTGGAGACTCGACATGCAGAATATACAGGTAATCACATACTTTGCCTATCTTTAATGGGCAGGCAAAGGAGTTATTGGTGGATGGACAAAACACGATGGAAAGAGTCCTAAGCAGTCAAGCTCTCCTACATGAGACATTCTTTACAAAGCCCTTCTTGTCTCCCCCAGTCCCAGATCCTCCATACGCCATGCTGAGAGTCCCTCTGCTGAATTATACCGTTCACGAAATCTTTAAAGGGAGAAGGAAAGGAGGAAGGCCAAGCACATTTCATCTCTATTCCAGGCACCTTTAATGCTCATTCTAGGACCTCCCTGTAAGATACTGAAACTGGCAGAATGAAGACTGGATGGTCTATCGACACAATGTCTATTGTGCTACACAGCCACAGTGATACAAGGAACAGCCACCAGTATCAGGATGCCAGTTTTCAAATGCAATTGTGGGTGTTCTCCATGTGTTTTAAAACTGAGAAAAGGAAAACTTGTTAGTTACATGTTTTCTCAATCTAAGGCAATTACCAGGTGGGAGCAAGGCATACCAGTAAGATGGAACCAATACAACGCGGTGGATAATGTCACCACTTCCTCTTGATAGCCAAGTATTTTTGGGCAAAATGATTTTTTTCAGTTTTGGGATCACTGTACAATTGACTGACATTTTTTGTGAAGAAAATATCAAAAGTCAGAACAGTTCCAGTTTGTATATGAAGACAAACGCAATGATTTGTACTCTAAAGTTGCTGCAGAGCTGGCAAGTGTGGTGCTTATTGTGACCGCTTCTTTGCAGACTATTCTGGTAAACATAAATTTTTTTATATTATAATTTTGGAATGCCTTTCCCATAAACAACTCACTGAACCTAAACAGAGACATATAAACACATGGTGTTTGATAGTAAATTGAGAACAGGAAAATGCTGAAAGTGAGGAATATAAGAAAGGATAAAATCATAGAACTTTAGAGGTAGCATAAACATTTGCCCAAACTCTGTGTTTTATAGATAAGAAAACTGAGTCTCAGAAGTAAAGTGGTTTTACCAGAAGCATCTAGCTAGAGAACAATGTTGAGCCTAGCCCTTCTGAAATTTAGCCCCTTTGAAGAATAGTTATCATTGAAAGTCCCCGGAAAAAGTCACGAAACTCTTGTTCTTGCAGCCACTAAAGCTAGATAAGCATTTATTTGTGTTTTCATGATTAGATTTAATACTGGAAGAACAATTGAGTCTCTGCTCACTGCACTAATGACTTCAGTATTAGACCATACTGATAGCTATTAAAAGCATCTCTGCCCTGGGTTTGCTTTACTGCAAGAGGAAAGCATTATTAATGAACATTCAAAATGTCACTTCACCTAGTTCCGGGCCGAGCTTTTCCAGCTCGCTAGTGTTCTACAAGCCTTGGTAAAGAGCCAGGTGTGGGACAGCCTTTCCAGACAATCTTAAAAGTCGTAGTCAGTAAAACCCAAGGTTTTCCCCATGTGGATTCCTGCTGGGTTCACCTTGAGACAATCCGGGGGATGTTGACCTAATGTGTTTCTTTTTCTCTACCAAAATCCAGTTTACCACTCCTAAAAATATGGATCAGAACAGATGGGAAAGCCTTTCTCCATCTGCATTTCTTCTTTTATTCTCTCCTTCTTCAGAGATTGACTGCATAAAAAAGGAAAATAATATTTTTTGAGAACTTACTATGTATCAGCCATTGCACCTATATTATTTGATTTTTTTCTTATAGGTCTATAAAGGTCGAAATCATTTTCCACATTTTCAGATAAGCAAACATACGCTTGGATTAGGTTGTTTTTGTATGGTCCCTTGTCTAGGAGGTAGCAGATATGGAATTCAAAGCAGGTCTTTTTGACCCCAAAGTCAACACATACCAGTGGTTCTCAAAGCGTGGTCTTGGCATGCATCTGCGTCATCTAGAACCTACTAGAAATGTACATTCTAGGGCCCCATCCCAGCAGAAGCTTTGGGGTTGGGGTCAGCAATCTGCACTTTAACAAACCTTCCATGTCATTCCAATGCACACCGAAGCCGGCAGTCTGGGCCCCGTTAATTTAGGTACTTACTTGTGAGAGGCAAGAAATCACAATCGTCTCCTTCTGAAATGGATCATTTGCAGCGTGGCTTGTCTCCTGACTCAGCTTTATCTGACGCATCTTAGTTTCCACCTCCTAATGTCACTCATCCATCTTCTATTTATGAATCATTACCAAAAGGAAAGTACACTCCATATATATATATGTGTATATACAGTTAAAGGTGTTACTTTATTAGGAAAACTTGGGAAAGCATTCAACTTATGATAAAGCCAGTCGATGAGAATAGTTTTGAAAATCTAGATTTACATGAATAAGTAGTTACACATGGTCAGAGAATCCTTTTTCTTAATGGCCTAGCAAATAGTCTATCCTGGAGAATGCTCCATGTGAACTTGAAATGAATGTGTATGCTGCTGTTATTGAGGGGAGTGCTCTATAGATGTCTGCCTCTCTGTTCTTTCATAAAGCCACTGCAGGAGTATAGAGGGCAGTGTATGTGGGAATCCTGGAGTCCCGGCGTGGATGCTCCTCAGTGGGGGCGGGGAAAGCAGGGATGGTTTTTAAAGGTTGATGCAGCAAAAGGCCTGAGTGTGAGTCACCATCTGGCCCTTAGTAAGATGTGACCTCCTACACATCATTTGATTTCTTCAGGTTACCATTTCCTCATCATTGGAAGGGAGATAATAATGAAAACAATCATGATATAAATGAGATTATGCATAAAAGGCTTTTGCAAACAGTGCGTGATTATTCTGACTCCTGCTTTTATTCCTTAGGCTCCCTCATGCTTCTTGCCCTCCCAAGATAGGCACTGAACTTGGGGGAACATGAATCATATGGCCCTAATATGGAGCCATCTATTAAGGAAAGAATTTCCCCAATCCTCTAGTCACCATCAACTTTTAGTATGTGAGATTTGAATAAGCCAAACAATGTCCTGTTTACCAAGCATGGCAACATACTGTATTCTCTAAGATTTTCAGACATGTACAGCTTTTCTAGCTAATTAGCATCCTCATTTGTGCAACGTTTTTAATTTATAATTTTGTCTCAAGTGTCCAATTCATATTTTCTGTCCCCTCCTCAGAAAACTTCATTTAAAATAAAACCACTTTCCCTTTTCCTCTGCAACACTTTTCACAAGTTTCTGCTGTCATCTGTCCAGCTGAGTCTTCATTTAGTTGTGACATGACTTGAGGGATGTCTTATCCTTTCCGGTATGGCAGACGATCTTTGCCTTGATTCATTCTACTGCTCCACTCTCATTCCTGAGTGCCAATACTATTTCTAGCGCTGCTTAGCCAGGATCCCGAGACTATGGACGGTCGTGTGCTTAGGGTGGGAAATGGAATAAAAGAACTCAGTGCAGAAATGCAATGTTCCAGGCACCGCAGGACAATGCAGAGAAGTGGTCACAGAGCTGCCTGGTGTGAGTTCTCCACAGAACCTCTCTAATTCTAATCCCATTTGGTTAATCTTGCTCTAAATAACTGGTATTAGAATTGCGATATAAATCAATGCTTTCACAGTCATTTAAAAATCAAAAGGGGAAAAGCCTTCAGGAACCCAATAATAGGCTTCATCTATAGCCCGATAACATAAAGGATGCAGGAGTGTCTGGAGGGGCATTCAAACAACGAGTAAGGAACCTCAGATTAGATAAGAGAAAGAAGACCAAGGGACCACCGATTTCTCTGCAAACACCCAACAAGGAAAGCTTGCACTAGATGGCAGCAGAGCCTCATGTTTTCCTTCCAAAATAAAAAGGGCCTTGAGATCTTGGGGGAAAACATCGCAATATTAATACACAAACACAACCATATTACAAAATCAGCCTATCTTATTTGACAGGCATCTCCCACCCTCTTCATACTCAGGATCAAGAAATAAGTTGGCATGAATCATTGTAACAATCTGATGTATGATCTGGCCAAAAATATGCCCCATATAAATAACAGCTAACATGGGCAGTTACTCGTAATTGGGATCATTATTTCTTAAAGATGTGAATAGATTTTTTGCACCCAGAGAGAGGAGGTGGTATTCAAGACTTCAAGCAGAACCCAAGAAGTTCAAGAGCCTGGAGCCCCTCACAATTATGTGTGAAGGTGTTCAGTTTCGAAGGTGACACTCAACATTGCTGATTTGGATCCTAATAAAGTAAAAATCATCTATGAGTCCAGCCCAGGATGGTTAGATTTTGGAAACGTTTTTTAATGGCAGAAATCCTTCTTGGTGACAAGCGTCATTAGGAATAGCAGTGCAAAGACAAGACGCCGTTTCACAAGGAGAAGTCAGCTCTTTAGCTCTTAAAAAAGATCAATTTTTCCTGATGAGGAGCTCCAAATGAGCTACTGGAACACTTAACGGGGCTCAGAAAGCGTTTTTTGTTCACTTGCTGAGTTACAGGTACCATCTGGTGTCTGATTTAAAATCCCAAAGGGGCTGACCCTCCCCTCGTCGACATGCCTAGTTCAGCCTAAAGAATAGAATTCATGGATCCCACTGGGAATTCCCCTGAAATTGAGCCATTCTGTCTTCTTATTCCGCCTCCAGGGAAACCCAAGGCAAAATAGGTCTCTGGAAATGGAAAATGCCAGTCCTCTCTAGGACTGCAACTTTCAGAGAAGCACAGTTGGCTCTTCATATTTAGAAGCTCACGTCTCTATGACAGAGACAAGAGTTTTGATGGTGGGTCTAATTGTTCTTGGTAGGCTATAAGGAAACTAAGGAAATCAGGTTTTGGTGCTTAAATTTCAAGATTGTAGCCTTTCATTTTCGGGATTCACCATCACATTCTTCTGTAGCCTAGAGACCACTGGGACAAGGGGAATCTAACAAAAATAAAGCAAGGTATAAAACATTATGAACATGTCAGTCTATTTAATCTCGAAGACTGACTGTGACAAAATGCTGGTGGAATGAAGCACCATGACCAGTGGCCAACAATGGGTCTTCCATTTCACCAGAATCCGTCACTGAGGTGGATGATACAGTCTTCAGTGTGGTGGGTATACTGTTTCCAGACACACAGTATAATCCTCTCTTACTAAGGTGTGGGGTTGCCATGTTCTGGTCCTTCCAATCCTGTAGTGAAATTACCTAAATCTTTTTGGTTAAGAATGGGGAATCCTTTAAATGTCTCTTTGTGAATACTAGCACTAACCTATGGTTTTTTTTTTTTCTATAAACTTATCACCTTCCCCTAAAATGCTTTGCCTCACATGTTCCCCAGAGATTGCAGGAATACTTCCTCAGTTTGGGGATGTGGATGAAACCTAGTTCATTCTGTCAAGTTCTGCTCTTCTAGAGTTCTGTCCGTCTCCTACCTTCATCCCTTAGCACATTCTCAGGAGCACTATGTCTTCTCTCTTCAAGTCCCTGCCGAACCCAATGAATTTTACATAGAGTTTCACCTGAAAGAGAGCCAACATGCCATCTCTCAAAACCAGACCCGGCTATCAATTCTGGAGAGTCTTCCTAATTTTGGATTTAATCTGCACCTGAAGTTTGTGCACAGATAACCCTAACACAACCTAAGGCAGGAAACAGGAAAATCGTTGTAATTCCTTGCAAATACATAGTCATCTCGCCAAAGATGATTTCTAAAATTTTTTTTTAATGTTTATTTTTCTAGCTTGGAGTTAGAGCTTGTGCAGGTACTCTTTCCACCTGCATTTCTTTTCTAAGTTATTCAGGGGTCTTCTTTCTGGTCAGAGAGATCAGCAGATGGAGGCAGCCTCTGGCCCCTCTGAATCCCTCTAGTTTACTCGAGTTGCCCCGTTGCATCGCCTGTCCCGGTGTGTGGCGTGGGTGTCCCCTACCCCGGCGCCCAACAAGTCTCCTTTCTCCAGCCTGCGCGCTGCTGCGCTGGAGTCCGAATGGAGCGCAGCACGGCGCGGGGAGCCCAGGGCCCGAGGCTGGGCTCTGTCTAGGATTGCGTTGTGCCCAGCCTCCTTCCCCTCTCTGTGGGTAGGGATGGTTGAGTCCAGCCACCACGGCAGCGGCTCCTTGTGCCGCTAGCAGCCTGTCTTCTGCGCTCTCCGCCTTTCCTCTCTAGACTGGATCTCCTCCCCCCGCGCCCCCTCCCTCCCGCGGCTCCCACTCGCTGGCTCTCTCTCCAGCTGCCTCCGCTCCAGGTCTCTCCCGGCTGCGCGCGCTCCTCTCCCCGCCTCGCCCCCTCCCGCAGCCTCGCCGCCTTGGTGCCTTCCTGCCCGGCTCGGCCGGCGCTCGTCCCTGGCCCCAGACCCGCCAGCCTGGTGTCGGTGCTCGGAGTAGCTCAGCCCTGCAGTGGCTCGGACCCGATGCTATGAGAGGGAAGCGAGCCGGGTGCTCAGACCTGCAGGAGGCGTCGGATGCGCGGCCGGTCTGGGGACAGGGATCTCTCTCCTGCTCGCCTTGCCCTCTGGTGATTATTTGGCTCTGTTCATAGCCCTGCCGTTCCTCGGAGGAGACGGGCACATCTGAGAAGAGCCATCGGTGTCGTGTGCGTGTGGAATATCTGCAGACATGACTGCGTGGAGGAAATTCAAGTCGCTGTTCCTGCTTCTGGTGCTGCTGGTTCTGTGCGCGGGGCTCCTCACTGCAGCTAAGGGTAAGAAGGCTTGCTTGCTGCCGGGGGAGATGGGCGAACCCTCCGAGGCCCCGTTTGCGAACGCAAGTGTCTGTTTTGAGGAGGGAAGGGTGCCGAGTCGCTGGCATCTGCCGGGTGGCTCTCCATCGCGGACGTTTGGGGAATGCAATGTCCGGGAGCCGAGCTTCCATCGCGTTCTTCCCAACCCTCCTCTCCCCCGCCCCACCCCCGCCTCTCCTTCCCCCTCACTTGGGCTGAAACGAAATGTCTCTCTTTTCTCGGTGGTGTGGGTTGTTAGAGAGAGGGGAGAGAAACCCGAGTTGGGCTGAAACTGCGCTGTGGCGGGGCGGCGTTGCCTCCTTCAAGATGTGGGTACAACGGGTCAGGGTGGCTGGGGGTGGTTCCCAGGACTTTCTCCCCGGACCCAGAGCAGCTGGGCAAGTGGCCCTGGCCAAGCCGGCCTCGCAAGTTGGGTTCTCTAGGGGTTTGGGTTACCAACAGGCAAACCTGCCCGCCAGCTGGGCTCCCTGCACCCTGGCGCCCGTTCCGCGGTTCCTCCTTCCCCCTCCAGCGTCGTCAGGGAGAGAGGAGTAGCTACCTCGGTGAGCTCGCCCCCGCCTTCTTCTCCCCGGACTTCGTTCCGTGCAACTTGGAAGGAGCTGGCGAGGTGCGTGAGGAAAGCGGGGAGCCCTGGCTGGGATTCCAGCTCAGATATATTCGCTGTGGTCTCCGGGTTCTTCCCCTCGTTCCCCTCCCTGGTCAGGAGAAGGAGGCTCCCTGGGTAGCTCCTGGGGCTCGGAGCTCTGTGAACTTGGTTTTCTCCTTGAGATGAGTTAGGGAATGTTTTCCCCTAACTAGCCTACAGGCTGCAACCTCGGGGCTGGCAGGAGCTCCTGCACTTGTCTATTCTCTGGCAAAGAAAACAAGCTCCCTCTTGATTCCGAGAGAGAGTGTAGAGAGAGGGGATATTGATTGATTTTCACATCGGAAAGTGCCTGCCCCCATTTCCTCCTTTTAGCCTTCTTGGATGCTCTATCAGTCAACACCCATCGTCCCACTCCTGGGAATATATCTACAGAGATTTTTTTCTTTTCCTTTTTAAAGGATAAAGTACAAATCTTGTGGGGTTTCTTTTTTAATGGCCATTTGCTCTTTCCCACATAAAAATCCCCTTTCCTCTCTAGATTCTTCCATCTTCTTTTTCACCCATTTTCTGTTCCTTCAGTGTTCCAGATTCAAGGGTGATTGACAAGGCGAAGGAGGACTGTCTCTGGTTCCATTAGGAAACTCCAGATGGGCCTGGCCTGGAGAGAGGTGGAGAGAATGGCAGATTAGGCTTTCCCTCCCGGTGGCTTTCTCCACCTGGCGACCAGGGCCGGTTGAGGGCTGACCGCTAGGCACCAGCCCCTCCACAAACACACTCACCCTCGCAAAGGGTGTCTGTGGGAATGCGCCCCAAGATCCCAGGGAGCGCAGACGGTTGGTGTTCCTTGCCCAAGCTCCTGGTCGCTCGGGAATGAGGAGCCTCCCGCAGACACCGACTCTCTGCCTACCCGCCAGGCTCGGTCCAGACGCCCCGCCTCGGGCTCAGCTGTGGAGCCGCGGCAAAGGCACAGCCAGCAGAGCAGGGGCGGGCGGGCAGCGGCCTCCGGTCGCACTGGTCTGGCCGGGAGCCGAGAGGCGGAGCAGGAAAAGTGGAGGGCAAAGAGGACTCTCTCTGGGAGGTGTGCGCGGATGTGTGTTTCATGGGTCTGGGCAAGGGCTGGGGGAGAGGACCCGGCCTTGCCCAGCCAAGCTCAGGTGTGGAGAGGAAACAGCTACTACGCAACTCCACAAAACTTCCTGGCCTTTCCCCCTGCACTCAAAGCCCAGCTGGGCCCGGCCTCCTCCTTCCCCTGGCAGGCAGCTCAGTCTCTGAACGCACCATCGGTTCCCCACGGTTCCGCGCGCTCCGAGCGCCCTTCCCCCGCAATTAGCAGGGGTTGCTGCGTGGAGACGGCACTGGCCATGCCTGGGCTGCTTAATAATCCGTACACGTGTGTGCCGGGCGGATTTCGGCCCCACGCGGGTGGGCCTAGGAGCTAGGCTCAGGTGGGGGCGGGGAGGGAGGGTGTAGATGGGCTGGTGGTGTGCAGGGGTTGCCCGGGACAATCCCGGGGCCGACAGGGAAAGGGGCGCAAAATCCTGGGCGCCCCCCAAGCCTGGAAATCGCCATCTGCGCCCTGGGCGTTCCGGATCCGAGATGGAGAAGCCAAGTAGTGAAGTCCAGGGTCCCAGATCCTTAGCCTACCCGGTGCGATAGTAGGATATGTGTATGTGTGCCTGTATGTGTGTATTTGCGGGTGGAGGGGACGGGTTGGCTGCACTCCTTATGCTATTGACTAGCCCAGGCTGCGGAGGGTGCGCGCGGCTCCTTTATCACCCCAGCGGGGCCCACAGGAACAGGGGCGATTCTTCCCTGCGCCCCGCAGGGTCAAGTGCGAGCGCAAGGGACCAGATGGGAGTGGGCTGCAGGCAGGAAGCTGGTGACGCCAGCGCTGGAGTCGCCGTTTGTGTGCTCTGGCCGCTGGGGTGGGGTCGGGTCGCATTCCCCTTGCCCAGTAAAGCCCTGGTGGCCAAGGTCGGGCCTCTTCCTGGGGACGTGGGCATTCAGCCTCCGTGGCTCAGCCTCTCCAGGGGCGCCCCGGGGCGCCTGCGCGCAGTAGGGCTTTCCCGAGAGGAGCCCCGGGGAAGGCGCCTGCCACTGCCCTGGGAGCTGCGCCTTGTGAGCCCAGGTGGCGGCTCCCGCTGAGCCGAAGGCGGCGGAGAGTTTTTGATGCGTGGGGCGTAATTCGTGACCTGTTTGCGGAGTCGTGAAAGGCTGGAGGCAGCCGCAGTTGTGGTCACTAGAACCCGGTACCGTCGGTATCCGATCATCAGTTTCAGTTGACTGTGCTTTACGCTTCAATACAGCGTTGGGGGAACCCGGATTTCGCTTTTGATGTTTTCTTTTTGGATATTAATGGTTTTGTAAAGGTTGAGTCCCAGGTGTGCCTACCGCCTTAAAAGCAGCATATTTGCAGGGGCCGAGGGAGAGGGAAGAAAGCTTTACGTATTTTCATCTAGTAAATAGGTGGAGTAATTCATTTCGTGGGCTCTCAGATCTGCGCCCCTTTTCCGTGGCGGATCTACCGTCTGTTTGAGCAAACTTTGCTTCTTAATTGTTTTTTGCGTATATGCAGCAAGGACAATGAACTTGTTTGCAGGTTTTACTCAGAAAGCGTCCTAAAAAGCAGCACATGTAATAGTAGCCCTGTGATCTCACCAGAAAAAGCCAGAGAAAGGTGGAGTGTTTATCAAAATTCGCACTTCTAACATTGACTAACCCACTCAGCAAAGAGGTTTAAGCATGCATTGCCAAATGTCCACAGAAACCACGTAACTCACACGGGAAGAGAGAGAGAGAGAGAGAGAAACAGAGAGAAGCCTTCCCAAACCTGCATGCTTCTGTATGAATTACCTTTTAGCAATTCATATCACGAAGGATGCTGAGACCTTTCATTTGCTGGCCAGGTTCCTTTATGGCCAGGCCGCTCCACATATACTCTCTCCTGGAAAAGCCAGGGACTCCTGGGAATAAGCAGCTTTCATAGAAAACCCCTAATCCATCAATTACTAAAAAGGTGGACCATTTAACAGGAAGTTAATATTTCTGCATTCATGACTTGCTTAGCAAATCGCGTATACTTTTTATTGCGTTGGCAAGGGGATTAATTACTTTTTCAATTCAGAACTGTTCAGTCGAGCGCTATAAATTCAGCTAGTGCTTCTGCAACACCTATATAGTTCTTAGTATAGGATTTTAAGTCCTTCAAAGGGTAAGCCAAGGGGAGAGTTTCTTCCTGAGTGGCAGGTTTTGTAAACTTGACTAGTAGGAGAATGACATCTCATTCAACAAGTGCAGAGAACCAAATAGCAGGAAGTAAAGTAATAGTAGAATTCTCCCAGGTCTCAAGCATCCCCAGTAACACAGGCCTCAGAGGAAGGGCAATCGCGACTTTTATATTGGCTCTCAGCTGGCCAATCATGCTAAGGAGACTGACACAACTACAGTGCTTAAAAGTTCCTGCAGGCAAACAGCTCCTCCTGGGGGCAATGCTCCCTTAGTCTTCAGTTTATTGTCTCAAACAAACACCAGCAGAGCTTTGAAAATGTCAAGAAAATGGTTCAGCTTCCTTTAAGAAATAGATAAACAAAGGCTCAGTGGCCGGTTCGTGCTTATTGCAGCCAATCCAGCAAATCCAGTGTAGACATTTCTAAGCTGTCAAAATGCAAATGGCATATTAAATACTCTGTGCTCTACTGAATTCTAAATATGCCTCTGGTAGATTTTCTGCTGAGCTCATAGTGAAAATAAGCCACTACAACTTGCATACATACAATTTAAACAGACTTTCCCTTTGGCCTTTTATATTTCTTCTGGTTAGTTTCCTTTCCCTCTTAAATTAAGAAGAACTTGAATGGGTACTCCTTGCACTGAATAGATGACAAAGCTATGTCATCTTTTATTTTAATATTATTTGTTTAGCTAATAAATCGGAGGTAATCTGAGTCAGGTGTAGCTATTATACAGCCTACAGTATTTGTACCTTTGAGTTGCATGGGCTTATTTAAAAGCCTGTTGGCTTTTTGCCAGTAGAGTAGGACCTTGGATTGCTGGTCTAGCAGTGGTAACTGATAAAATCAAACCAATTCCACTCTGTGGTCTGGCCACGGTAACAACAGAGGTGGCTACTATTTGAAACAGTGGAACTGGCTTGGATGTGCCACCTGGAGCAAAGAAACAGACACTTTGCTACTTTGGCTGGATTGAAACTAATTAGTCCTGAAGGAAATCAACCCTTTGACCTTGCCTTGAATTGTACAGCCACTAGACACAGCTCACTGGATGTCCCTTTCAGAACAAATCATCGGTATGAAAATCAACTAATTCTATTTAGTTGTTTGCCTAAGTGCAAGGAAATAAGTTTCTTCCAAATTGACTTTAAGATGACCTTAAATGACCTTTGACTAATTGTTGTCTATGTTTAGAGTGAAACTTAGTCCCTAGTACTGAAATTGAGAAGTAACAGCATTAAAATTCCCATTATGTAAAAAAGAAGAACATTATTTCATTGAACTGGTTGAAATTGATTGAAGGAGCTTTGTCGAAATAAAGCACAACTTGTAGGTTTTTTTCTCCAGCAGAGCAATGTTTTGGGATGCAGAGTATGAAACATGAAACACTTTTTTCCTGTTTGAGTTAAGTTGCAGTTTCTTTAAACCATTTCTATCAACCCCTAATTTCTGGGAGAAGAAAACTCCATCGGTGCTTTAGGGAAGTTACACCATCTTTATCCTCCAACATCTTTGTTCTAGCTGGATGAGAGATTTCATCATTTCTCACTTAACAAAACATTCTACTGAGGAATAACATGTCCTCAAATTAACTTGATTTAGAGTCGGTGTTACTTTGACCCACAGTGGCAACATTTATCTCTAGCTAAGTTCTTCGGTGAATGAAAAAACATGCAGGCATGGACGCTTGTTAAAAATAACTACTATATCTTTTATGTCTCTCATACATTTTGAAGTTTATTGTTTGAGATCTTCCTGCCTTATCTTGTACTAGTTGTAGCTTGGGGAAAACTATAAAAAGAAAAGGGATATTTCGGTATTCTCGTTCTGTCCAATATAAGTTTAGAATAAAAGGGATACTTCCAATTTAATGCTAATAATCTTAATGTGAGTCTGCCCCCATTGTTTGGAAAGTAGTAAGTCATGAATAATGCTTTGTGATTTAAAAATTATCCTTGTTCCCAATATGAGATCAGGGGAGATGACAAGCATGAAGAAATCAAGTTGTTGGTGCCATTTCCCAATTTTTTCACTTATGAGTCACTTTTAGACCATTATTGCAACCTGAGATTTGAATTATATAAAATATTGGCCCCATTCTAAGTAACTTTCATTTATTTATTTTTTGGTTTTCTGTCCTTTGGAGACACTCCAGCTCAATATACTTCAAGAAAAACTAGTATGACATATAGATATTATCAATGTAAATTCACCTTTCTCTGAGTTCTCCGGGTAACTAAGTCACTTCAGTCCCAATGGAATCAAAGCAGCTTTTGAGGACGTTGAGGATTTCCCCAATATATTGTGGCAACACTCTGTGTTTTTGTACTAAACACGTCAGCTTTATGGTGTAGAAGTTGGCATTATGACCATGATGTAGACTTTTTGAATACCCTTTTGCAAACTTTGTGTGTATAAGAATCACCCGAGGGGCCCTCCCCATGGCGCAGCGGTTAACTGTGCACGTTCCACTTCGGCAGCTGGGGTTCCCGGGTTCGGATCCCGGGTGGGGACATGGCACTGCTTGGCAAGCCATGCTGTGGCAGGCGTCCCACATATAAAGTAGAGGAAGATGGGCACTGAGGTTAGCTCAGGGCCAGTCTTCCTCAGCAAAAAGACGATTGGCAGCAGATGTTAGCTCAGAGCTAATATTCCTCAAAAAAAAAAAAAAAGAGAATCAACTGAGTTCTTGTTTACATGCAAATTCTAAGGCCTCTCCCCCAAGTGATTCTGAGTAACTGGGTTTTGGGTGATGTCAGAAATCTGCATTTATATATGTATATATATTATCTATCAATTTATCTATCTACCTACCTATCTATCTATCCTACTTCCCTTTTAATAAAAAGCATCAAAATCTAATAACATATTCACTGAGCCTTCATAGGCTAATTAGCCCACACTTGATTTCATGATGAATATACTATATTATGAAATTGTGCAATTATCTCAGAAGATTTCTTCTTTATCACTAGTGCCTCCATTATCAATGTTCATCGTTCTATCCTGTTTTATCTTTCTAAAAAAATAGTTCTACAGCAAAGTGGAAATTCAAGCTCCATGTCCGTACTGTTTATATTATGGGAAGACTTCAAGGGATAATTACACTCTTTCATATAAAAATACTGTGCGAATGACTTATTTTATTTTTTTCTTTTAAGGTTTAGTATACTCTGATATGATTAGTGTTATGTAAGAAAGAGCTAAATGTTAGATTAGAATTAGAATTATTTTGGGAGTGATCTCTAATGAATTAAAGGCCTTTGAAATTAATTGTGAATTCTAAGCAGTCTTTTTCCAGATGCTTGGTGAATTTCAATGCCTTTCTTCAGAGAAACTTATTTATTTCTCCTCTTATTTTTAATAGAAAATATCTTCATTGGTCTTTTACAAGTGAGTAATTTTCTACATGAAGTTGACATGCATGTAAAATATATGCTGGACTTTCACCATTCATGATGGTTCTTAAAACCTTACCTGATGACTCTGAGTGAATTTTCGCTTCCTTTTTCTATCAGTAAATTGATAATCAACACTACAAATCTTTGATTATTATGCAAATGGGTAATCTTCAGGGTTATAGAAAGTTAAACAGAGATCCTTCTTATGAAAATGGTTTCTCCTGAACTTAATGATACTCGCTTTTCTTTGAAAGAATGGACCATAAGAGTGTGTTCAAAGGCCATCAACAATTTTTGTCTCTGTGTTTCAAACTATTCCTTTTTTTTTTTACTGTTAAGGAAGTGGTGTACTTTGATGTATAATACAGCTGTGGATAGATAGGACTTGCAGGCTATGATTGGCACTTCATACAGAGGAGAAGAGGGACCCTGGCAGCATAAGAACGGTCATATTTTTACAAGAAATTAACTGAATTGAGCAGATACTTCCCTTTATGCACTAGAAATGTGAATTTCTTCAGCATCAATCTTGCATTTCTTGTTCTTTTTGTTTTTTCTTTATAAAAGATAATTATTGTGAATAATCTAAGATAGATTCAGCTGTTGAGATATTCCTTTGTAGCGTTGGCTCTACACATGAGGTTGCAGGTTACCTACTCGAAATGCATGCTCCATTTTATGTGGAAATGATATGAAGTTTTCAAAATATAAATTCTTTTTTTTAAATTTGTAAATAGTGTCAAGAGAAAGTCAAGTGAAAAATATCATCCTATTACTGTTAAGTGGAGTTACTTATATTTATTGATAGGTTTAAGTATTTAGGTGGAACTACTATCATCTGAGGAAAATATACATGTTTTTAATCTGTTATCATCCTTAACACTGACAACCTGGGAGCCAAAGCAGAGATTTGGGAAGTCTAGACTCTTAACTAGGATTTTAGTAATCATTTTGCTCACTTGAAGAATTATGGTGTACACCAGCAAGAATCACTCAGTTCGATGTCACTGGAATTCATGAGCCTTTACTATTTACCTACACATTATAGTAAAGAAGAAGTTGAGTTCGTGATTACATTTATGGAATTTTCATTCTTCAAAAAAAACCACAAAAACTAAAATCACTTGACTTAATTAGTATTTACTCAAATATTAGAGTGTGCTTGAGATATTGGAGAGGAGTTCCTGTAAGAGGTGGAATCTTGATAGAGCCTCAAAGAATGGAGGAGAAAGGGAACAGGAACAAAATCAAGGAGAATAAGGGTGAGGATATTACGATCTGGCCTGAGCACAGCTGAAAGCACCCCTCCTTTCTTGTTTTTTAGCCTCGTGAGGGCCAGGTTAACTGTCAGGCATGTAGATGAACCTATAAATATTGATGCTTATTGAAATCCTCCTCAGAATTTTTTCTATAGCTCCTTAAAGCTAAAAGTTCAAATGTGAAGGAATATAAACTAGCCCCCGGGACTATTTTCTGAAATAGGCAAATGTGCAGCATATTTTAGTCCTTCCTTGCTTCTTTCCTCCTACAGCCAATGGGTGAAACCCTTGTTTAGTTTGGGAATCTGTTTCTTGGAAACAAGAATTTTTGGCGTTTTTAAACTCTTTTTTGCAAATTCCACGAATATTGCTATTAGCGTTGTTTTTGTTGTAATGACCTCTAAAATATAATGCTAATAGAACATTGGGTGGGTAACAAAAGCACTTTTTGGTTTACTGATTTCCCGGCAGTTTGTAGTGGCATCTTAAGTATATACTTCTACAGAAGACAGCGTGCTTCCCCTGAACTGACTTTCAAAGCACTTTATAATCTGGCTTCCACTTCTTCCAGCTCTTTGTCCTTCCTGTTAGTGACTTCCACTTCAACCGAACCAGTTTAATGCACATCCTAAATGCACCTTTGATTCCATCTATCCCAAGCCTACCCACTTGGAATTCACTTCTAGTTACCTCTCCCGTTAATTGATTACCCAATCTTGCCTTCATCTAAATTTCTTTGTCACTTACTATGTTTCACAATCATTGGTTATAACATAGGAAATCATGAGTTTGGGATCTTTTTAAAAAAAGTTGTTTCTTTGCTGGTTTTGTTTGTTTATTTACATCATTCTTACTGAATAGATCTTAAAGTCCTGGAAGATTGAAAGACGCTCTTGCAACTATCAAACTGTCATAGAGATTCTTTGTACATTCACTGTTTCTTCAAAGAATAAACACATGTTCTCGTATACTTGATTCTGTCCATTTTTTTATTGAATCAAATTAATGTGTTGAAAATATTTTGTGAAAAGACTCATAGAAGAGAGATGACCTGTGGAAGGTGACAGTAGTGATTTCTCCAAGTCGCTGTGTATGATTGATTTATTCACATACCTAGGCTAGAACTTGTCAAAATAATTAGCTTTGAAACCCTGTATCCAAGTTATTATTTTGCCATCCTTATTTGACTCGTTTGTGTGTGTGTTTTTCCCATAATTGTTTCTCTTTGTGTACAGAGGAAGGTATCTGGGATTTTGCATTTTTTTCTTCTAATGATAATAATTTAATGATATTAGAGCTTGTTCAGCTGATACGTCAACCTACAATTGTCATTTTGATCTTCATGACTATTTTGTCTCTCAGCCTTTTAATGTAAAAGAATTACATAAGAGGATTATGGAACAAAGAAGAACTAATCAGTCTCTTTCTTTTACCACTGCAATTACAAAATTACCTTTCCAGTGTTCTTCACTGACAACAAGAGAAATAGAAGGGATGTGTTGTCAGGATATTTGAAAGATGAGGAGTCATCTGACCTGAAAGTCCCAGAACGATAGTCAACCTGAACTTTGGGGTATGATTTATATCTCCTAGCAAATGTGTTTTTCTTTCAGTTCTAAGACGGGTAGACAATAAAAGGCCTTTTAAAGAGAGTTGGTATAAAAATAATATAAAGTGTTATATGACAAGGTGAAGTGACAATCATTTCTTTTTGGAAGTGGGTTCTCTTACTTTGATATTTAAGAACAGAACCTGTAAGAAGGGAAAAAAGTACGTAAGTTAGAGATCTGGTGTCATTTCTTGCAGTCTTAAAATCAGAATAAGATATTTTTTATTTTTTGCCTTTTAATGACTACTCATTCTTTGTCCCAACTTGAGGAGGAAGAGAGACAGAAAGCAGAAGATATTTATAGCAAGATCATATTATGTGGTCCTCTTTTCCCACATTTATCCTTTATGCAGGACTAGACCCCCCTAGGAACAGTTAAGAGCTAGAAAACAGAGTTATGAAGATAGAGGGGAAGTGTTCCCTCCCGGTACTGTTCATGTTAGCTTGTCTATTGCTGTGTAACATTATTACCGCAAATCCAGACACTTAAACCAGCACACCTTCAGCATCTCACAATTTCTGTGGGTCAGGGGTCTGTGTATGGCTCTGCTGGGTCACACAAATCTGCTCATGGTCTCGCCAGCTGCAATCAAGGTGTTGACTGGGACTTCAGGCTCCTCTAAAGCTCCTCTGGAGAAGGACTCACTCCTGTGATGACTCAGGTGGCTGGCAGAATTCCACTTCTTGTGGTTGTGGGACTGAGAGCTTCAGTTTATTGCTGACCATTAGCCAGAGCTCACCCTCACTTCCTAGAGGCCGTCCACAGTTCCTTGCCATGTGGGACTTCCCATTTGGGCTCCGAGCCAGGGAAGGAGAGACGCCAGCAAGTCAGGCGTTACAAGCTATATGTAGTCACATAATCGTGGACACAAAATCACGTGTAGCCTGTCACTTTTACCCTATTCTCTTGGTTAGAAACAAGACCCAGGTCCTGCTGACCTCTTGGGGGAGGGGAATTCCACAGGGGCATAAACATCAGGAGGTAGAGATCACGGGGCCACCTTAGGAGTCTGCCCACCACACTGTCCTAGAAATACGTTAATTTAAAAAGAGTATTGTCCAGTTAAGAAGAAAAGGGTCTAGGACCTGACTAAAAATGGGCAACAACTATAAGTAGGTATTTAAAAGAGAACAAACATAAATAATAAATGTGGGAAAATATCTCTAAACTTATTATTGATCAAAAGAATGAGAATTGAACTATATTATTTTTTTCCCTAATGTATTTGTGAAACTACAATTGACATGTCACATGTTAGCGAGTGCATAGGGAGATCATATCCGTACACTATTGTTGTCTATCTAGAAAAATTTAAGGGGGAGATAATTGGCCATACCAATCAAAATTCTAAATTATCAGATATTTTAACCCAGAAATGTAATATATCCTGCAGCAATATATGCTTGTTTAACCCTGTCTCTAATAATGAAAAACTAGAGCTCACCCAGCCATCATCCTAAAATAGCTCAGTAAGTTGTTGTGTGACACACTATATTGCCTATATGAAAGTGTTCCAATGGTAAAAGGTTGAGTTAAAAATTCAAAATAGTATGTATATTTTGTTCTCATTTTCGTGTAGGGAAAAGGCAAGCTACTTCTATGCACATGTAGAAATATCTGAAAAGATGCACACATTAGAGCATTGATGTTCAAATGTTTGATTTTTGAATAACTGTGTCAAGCTTCTCTAAATAAAATAATAATTCTTAAATTAAAAAGGATTACTTGAAAAAAAAAAAGGACAGGTAGCCCTTATCAGATCATATTTATGGGCAGAGACAGATTATAAGATTTTTGAATTTGAAGTGATCTTCAAGTTTATAAATCAAAAACTCCTTAGTATTACTCGTGTTCAGAGAAGTCAAGTGTCTTGCACAAATTCATAGAGAGCATTAAGGCAGAGCTCAATCTAAGTGAACGCTCTTCTCATGGGAGCCCAGATGCCTCTTGGTGACCCAGCACTCCATCTTCCCACACACCAGACCAAACTGGCTGTGTGTCTCCCTCCCAGTGCTTTTCCGTCCCCCTCTGATGTGAGTACAGGAGGAGCACGGAGTGGTTCTCCTGATGTAATACTCTGAAAAGACAGCATGACAAGGAAAGTTCTGGGCTTAAATTTAAAACCTAAGATTATCCTGCTGCTGGAGAAGTACGATATTCAACTTTTACTCTTCTGAGATGGTCCAGAACCACTGGGGATGCTGCAAGACCCTCAGGAGCCTAGAAACATGTTAAAGGATTTTGCTGCTTTGTTAAATACCTAACTACAGTGATTTCTTTTAGGTCATTGAAAAACACAGTGCAGCGATCAATGACTTTGTGTTAACTAGTTAATATATTTTCTATCAATATAATTTGGATGATGCATGTGTCGTTGCAGAATATTTAATTCTGAAGAACTCAACATGTTAAATTCCACCACAATGAAATATTTTATTTGCTGGCACTTCTCAAATTACTATAATTAGAGAATTCCATGTTTAAATTTCTTAATGATTGAAATAAGTTGAATTATGAAATAACTTTGCAGAAGTGAAAACCAGTTTATTTTTTATGTTGGCATTTAACATCATATGATATGGCAATTTGTCTTAGTTTTCATGTGCTTAGGGGTTCCATTTTGGAGAGAATAGTAGCACAGAAATGCTGTGTTTTATGTTTGACAGCATCCTCTGTGAAGCTAAACGTAAGGGTTCAGTTCCTGCAGCTGCCCCTCATAGTGTGTGTCTTGAAAAATATGATATGAAACTCTCTGACACACAGTTTACTCATCTTTGCAAAGGGGATGTTAACTGGACTCAGTATTACAAGGATTAGATGAATAAGCACATGTAAAAATCTTAGAACAGCGCCTGGCATTACTAATCTTAGATAAATAGATAAATGTTAAATGTTAGATAATTGTTAGCAACGATTTTATTATAGCAACTGAAAAACTAGACTCTCAATTCTAGAAATGGTCACAGAAGTACTATTGGAAAAAGCTCTATTTTTCTGGAGAGAAATTATTTGTAAGTGGAGATTAATAATTATATTTGGATATACTGAGTGTCTTATATTTATAAGAATAATCCTGATACTAGTTCCTAGAATTGTTTAGGATGTACAAAATGCTTTTAAATTCCTTAATTCATTTCCAGATTAAAAATTAAAGATTTCTCAGTTAAGTCAAGTGATAATAGCATCAAAATTATGATTTGACCTTGTGCATCACATTCAGCTTGAATAAAATTAAATTCTCAGTATAATCACTTAGAGCAGATTTGTTTTAAAGTCCGTTATTATCAGGAAGCCTTGGACATTTGGAGTGACCATGAGAGGAACAATCAAAGAAAATAGTAGAAAACTTTACAAAGCAGAATTGCTCTGAAATTAAATTTGTCTACACATCCTGGGGTATTGGTTGTGAGTATTCTAGACAACCATGTGGTGCTTCTGTGTCTTGAGAGTTCATATATTTTTCTAGTTGCTTAGTTTTGCCCAAGAAAAGTATCTGAAGCTATTTTTAAAAGGACGGTTGAAACGGTGTTACTTACTGATTGAACCTTGTGAAAAACATAGTAAAACTGAGTCTATGCTAGGCGAAATAGTAAATGTATTACTTTTCTGAAAGTGAAAAACAATCAGTGGAATTGGAGACTCAGGGGTGAGTAAAATCTTTCAAATGGTTAAGGGCTTATTCATTGACTTAAATGTTTTATTTCCCCCCACTACATGAGGCAATCACTGCTAAATTGATATAATCTGGCTCTTTCCTTCTGGTTTAGGCTTCCTGGTTTAGTGTCTCAAGACTCAAGTGTGATTGATTGACCACTGACTTGAACAAGCTGCCCATACCCCATGTGCCTGCTCTAAGTGTGAATACCTGTGTTGTGATGTTAAAAGGTAGGGTCCCCATGTGTGAAATCCCAAGTTATAGTGACAAAAATAAATCCCAAGTTGTGACATTAGAATAAGGTGTTCTTTCCAGGGTCACATGATGCAGACATTCAAAATAGGCTCCCTACAACTCAAGTGTCCATTAACCAAATACAAACTCTTCAAAGCCAGGTATGCCCAGTTTGACCATCGATGTGAATGTGTCTCTCTCCCACCTGATGAGGCCAAGCACATGCCAACAATGAAGACCTATAACATAGCAACTCTGTAGGTCCTGCAGAGAAGAAGGACTTAATGAGGGCCTGGGTATTGCAGACTCAATGAATATGTGAGTGAATGAGTTGATTAAGTATTTAATGGATTGTTCCCCTCCTTGGACCTTGCTCAACCCATTCCTAGCAGGCCAGCCCTCTATTTACTCAATTAGGATCCTGCTTCAGGCCCCATTACTTTCACTCTCAGTACAATGTTGTGCAGTGAATGCCAACTTGGCAGCAATCTAATTTGTGGTTCTGTAACTTGGTTTCCAAATGGGATCTCCTTCAGAGATGCTCACTCAACATTTCTTCACCAAGTGACCTGAGACCTAGGGTCTGCACGTCCTGTAAGGCAGTAGCTTTGAAAGGATGTGCATTCAGGAGGGTGATTTCAATGAGATCACCATAAATGTCCTCTTGAGTGAGGAGCTGTCTGAGTGATCTCCTCAGGAGCTCTGGGAACTTAAGTTTTTATGCCACTTTTAGAGCCAGAAAGCAGGAGACATTCTTCCCCAATGTGTACCAGACCATGAACATGCACACGCCACTCACACAAAATAGTTTCTTCTTGCTTAAAATCATTTGGCCTGCGCCATGGAAAGATCTGCTAAATGAGTTTATGATTAGTGGCGCTGTGTTTTTATTAAAGGAGAAACTGGCATAAACCTTCCTGCCTTGTTTCAGAAAGTGGAATTTTAAGTTTTAGTCTTATCCTTGCAGAATAGTTCATACTCTGCTTGGTTGTTCTTGAAGGAGCCATGCAATTAATTAAATATATATATTTTTTAAAAAGGATAGAGATAGAAAATAGATAAGTAAAAGTACAAAATTCATGATTAACATTATATAAAAAATTGTAAGGACAAATGATTGATGAGAGCATGATCCATCTAGAGAAAAACACCAATATGACTGTTGGTAGTAAAAGTTGTATAAAAATGATCACTTCACCATCACTTCCCAGGGTCAGTTCAAGTACACGTGGGAGACGTCTGACAAATTGCAGTATTAGGGGAAAAAGACAACAACAGATGCCCTCATTCCACCACTTCAGAAAACACTTGATGCTCTAGTGGATTTTCTTTGTTTACAGCTGACTAGCAATGTATCTCGGCATAGCTGTAAGTATAGTTGCGCTAAAGTGGCACTTACTTAAATGAATATTTGATAAAGAAAGAGACCAGTGGAAGGAATAGATATGTACTATACCTACCATATCAAATTGATTCCAAAGATGAAACATTTGCAACAAGTCCATGTGAGACGTGAAGGCGGGGTTTATAAAAACAGCTAAGAATGCTGAAACAAAATGCCACCTCACCTTACTTAGGATGGAGGAAGGTAGTTGATGATTTTCAACACAAGATGCGTTTGATTTTAGGCTGTCTTTAAATTATTGGGTTCTTTTGGACCAGGTAAAAAATCAGTCCTTAGAGTTTTGTACATTTTGAACTTTATGCAAGCAAAGAGCTAAGAACAAAACAATATATAATGTTAGAGGAGCATTAGAAATCGTTGTATGTATTTTTATTAAAATTATATTTAAGGACAAACTTCTTTTTGCATTTTGTTAACATGCCTTCACTAATTTAGTGTGGTATATAAATAGAGGAAATAAATCTTTTAAGACATATTAAAAGAAAGTAAGACAAGGGGAGCTGCCATTTTTCAGGCACTTGCCCCATGTATTTTCAGATAGATTCTTAGACAAGAAGTCATGATTTGTGATAACTCCATAGAAATTACAAACGAATTATTGACCCTTATATTTAGGAAGTTATTACCCGCAACTGGACAAAATCTCCATTCCAAACCGGAAAGGCATACAGCTCCTTTTTCAAGCAGATTTGCTCATAGTAAATAAGAGGAGGTCAGTCTGAGCAGCACAGGAAACAAGGAGAATCCTTCCTGATTGGCTCCTCTTGGACCACTTGGCTCCACGAGCAGTATCTGCTGGTTCTTTTTTTCTTTCCTAGTATTGTAAATAGCATATACACAATTTATGACTGTCACAGGATTGTCCTAGTCTTCACTCCCACACATTTGGCTGCAATCTATTTACACAGTACATCAGGCGAAGCCGTGACCAGCTCATGGTGAATAAATGTCCCTTGGCCTACTTTTCCAATTACTATTCCATCTCTTTGGAGTCACACCTGCTTTCTTCAGAGGCCATAGCTGTACCAGGAGCCTAGAGAATGGGGTTTCTAGTTCAGCTCTGTTACGTTCTAGTTGGAGACCTCCCTGGGCTTCAGTTTCTTCATCCAGAAAAGAAATGGTTTGGTCCTTTCCTTTTCAGTTCTGACATGCTTTGATTTCTGTACTGAATGTCACAGCAATCAGTTAATCAATATGTACTTGCACTTAGAGGGCTATAGCAGAGTAGCCTAAATTCAATAAGGCCACTTGCAGCCAGCAGGTAGAAGTAATCCATGTGTGTGTATGTGTTTAAGTTTTCTTTTTTCTTTCTTGTTTCTAATGCCTTGAACTCAGTAATCCGCGGTCTCTCTCCTCAAATGACATGCAGCAGATAGTTCCTTTAATTAGTGTAAGTTGAAATTCGTTATTCTTTGAGCCTATTTCTCCTTATATTCTTACAACCCCTTTGAAAAATAGAAGTCACCTTGGTTTATAAAAAGCATCAGGGCCTCCGTTCCGTCTTAAGTCACTGCGACCACTAGGTCACACTGATTATGTTTATTATGTGGATCTTGCCCTTCTGGGAAGATAAGTGTTTATTGCAGCTTTGGGGTAGAAGCTTCCTTTCCCAGATTTATCACTAAACGCGAATGCCGTCTGGTAGGGCTGAAGGAGAAAGCTTCCATTTTCTCAAAGAGTTTGCCCTTTATAAATTTTGGAGTTGAATATACTGTCTAATAACTTTCTTTCTCTTTTTTCAACCCCAGTATCAACAGTAACAATAATTTATTATTATGTGGAAGTTTATATGGTTGCAAAGTACTTATAATGCTTAGTAGCATGCAGCATCTGTGGGAGACAGCTCAATACTGTATTTGATCATCTTACGTTTTCCTGACAAGGAGTTTGAGGCTCAGAAAGCCACCTGCTCCTACCCCCATGTTTTCGGTTGCACAGTGAAGCCAGGAACATTATTCTCCAATTTCTGTCTGAATCGTAGGTCTCTGAGTGTAGTCATTATTTCTTCTTATCTTCCAATGGCACAATACCGTTACCATGTAAAGAATGAAAAAAAAATCTATGTTGATGTTTATTTTTTATGAAACTATACTGTAAAATTCTGACTAGGGTCTTCTCCTGTGTACATACCTAGTGAACTTGCTGTCCAGTGATTTTTCTTGAAATCATTTTCCTGTGGTGATCATTCCCCTTTAGCACCTAATGATGTATACACTGTGTATGTAGAATCTTCTAAAGTTCTGTTAAACACTTTAACTATAGCTAGATTCCAAATGTGCAGCTTGGAAATAATCAAGGGAATCCTTTTAATTCTGCAGCTAGCCATTAACTGGCACGCTCAGCACGGTGAGACTGCGCTCTGTGAAATAAAACTGTGACCAGACAGGATCACCTAAAACTTCTCCTTGCCTTGGACTGCTTCACTTTAAATCATTTTCCTTCTTAAAAATTATTTTCCTTTTTACTTCTGGAAACAGACAGAATTTCGAGACAAAAGGTTTTCAGCTAGGTTGGTTGTGTTGGATATCTTATGTTGATATGAAAAGAATGAAGAATTCCTCAGATTGCCATATTCAATTCAGAAGCTCAGCCATTACATGGAAACCTAAGGTTTTCTTTTAAGTCTCTGGGTGAATAAAAAATAAATAAATACAATACAGCCCACCTGTTACCATGACTTAAGGCTTGAAGGGCTCTGGTCATGGGGCAGGTAAAGAAGTGATATTCTTAGATAGAACGCACTTAAAGGCATTTGGAAGATCTGTGAAGATACAAAATTCGAGAAGACTTTCTCAGACTTAAGTTTGATCACAGAGACTTTTTTATTCCTCACTACATGGGCAGAAATAAACTCCGTAGCTTTCAGTAGAAGTCAACAACATTTCTATGGTTTTTAAAATTGATTTTCAATGTAAACATGTATTACTTAAGTGCTAGAAAGAGTTCTAGAACCCAAACTGAAAAAAGTAATGCTTCAATACAGGCAAATTATATTTTCAGTACAAGTAAGTTTCACATATATTGTTGAAATTAATTCAAATATTTCTTCAGTTACCTTTATTGAGCATCACCTATAAGTTGAGTCCCATGCTGATTGCAGTAGATCCAAAGTAGATGAGATAAGGTCCCTGACCTCAAGGATTTACATTCCAAAAGGGTGATTTTCTCAATAGTGTAATCAGAATAATTGAAAAAGCACTAAAAAAGTTATAAAGTGTGCTGCAAGATATTAGATCTTCAAAGAAATAATATGTATTTCTTGATATGCTCTTACATGTAATAAATACAAGATAGCATGTGTTTTCATTGTCCAAGCATTCTGGATAATTTAGATTATGTACTGCTTTGCCTTCTTTGTGACATCTTTCAAAAGATGTAAGATATGGAATGATAGGATCAAATCACACAGAAAATCCTAGTGATTTTTAATTTTTAAAAATGACAGCTACACTGTTTGGGTTAACCACACAATATTTACAAGACTACCCTCCAAAAGTAGATGTTAGTATCTTCATTCATTGGACAAACATTCATGAAAGTTCATTTTGTTCCAGACATTGAGAAGAAAAATTCAGGAGATAGAGTATTTAACAAGACAATACATAGCTCCTGACTTCATAATGCTTGTAATTTCGACAGCTAGAAAATGTGTTTGTAATTATGCAATCTCAGGAGCAAAATTCCCCACCTAATGCAGAATTTCTTTATTCACGGTCCTTGAGAGAAAGTCACGATTTCTCTTTGAATATCGTTTAGTTCCCTATTCCAGGATTTTATGATTCCCTTAGGCATACAAAAATCTGTATCTCTATATAGTAAATCCAAGTCTCCATTCCTATAATTTCCATATGTGTGGTCTTATTTCTGCCTGTAAGAGCAGCCTATAATGATAATACTCCTTTCATCCGATAGACCTGAAAATATTGGGAAACAGATTTTCTCTCTCTTAACCTCCTTTCCTCAGCTTTTTTTCTCACAATTTTTTTCCCCAAGTCCCTTAAGAGTTTCTTCAATTATTGGCTGCAGCTTTTGAGATAAATGTTGATCACTAATAACTATTTATTAAATCTAAAATGCATGATATCCGTTCCCAATGAATGCTTTAGTGTAAAATATGTTATAATCAAATCCTAGCTTGTCCAAGCTAACGGGTTTAAAGGCTATTTCTCGCCTAACAGAAATCAATCGCACAAGTCAAATGCCTTTGGATTCTATGTTTCTATTTATAATAGTAGGAATTATATTAATTTTAGAGGAAATATAATGTAGAAAATTTGATATTTCTATGAAGAATGTGATTAAAAAATCATGTTTTTTTCAAAAATATTTTTCAGCCGTATATGTGCAAGGAAATTGAATAATACTGTACATCTAATAATACTATACATCTAATAATGTTATTCATTTTTGCAATTAGAAATTACAGTCTTTGAATGTATGATAAACATAGCCTACTGCTAAATACGTTTCTGACTTAAAACTCAAGAAATGATGTCAGATAAAAATGAATCTTCCTTTCCCTCTTTAGTTTCGTAATAATTATGAGAAATACCACCTGTGTGCCAACTTTCATTCTGAAAGACTAGGGTTATGCAAATTTGAATTATTTTTGTGTTAGTTGAGTGCCTTCTAAATGCGCCCTCATGAAGTGGCTTCCATTTTACCATAAGGTTGCTGAAACTGATTCGGAAGATCAGAGTTAATTCATGATTCAAGAATGAACGTAAAGGAAATCCACATTGAAATTATTTTTAAGAAGTTTCTGTAAAAATTATTTTTAATCACTTTATCAACTTTTATTTTAGGTGCTATGATATGAAATCTCATTTTTCACAGATGCCATTTTTAAGTCATCATATTTTTCGTTTTTAAGCTCAAAAACTATAGATGGTAAGAAGTAGGAGAGACCTTAGGTTTCAGTTTGTTCAGTCTTAATTTGTTGTATGACAGAAAGAAGATCCAGAGAAAAATCACAGACATAGTCATGACTAAGCTCAGATCTAAGTCACTCCTCACCCCAGCACAACTGGATGCTTCCGTACAAGGAACCATAGGTAAAGTTCTTACATTCTTTTCTGAACGTATAGGTGTCACAAATGACCACAGAATTGTAAAGTAAATCTAACGTCTGTTACCTAATAGTGCATGTTGTTACTTCCTCTGTCAGTGAAATATGGAAATAACTTTCTAAAATGTGTGATAATTTTATTTTGGTGATTGGAACTATATCTTGTTTTTTGAGATTCTGTAGTTGGAAAATAAAGACTCCTCCTTGCTTTTATAAAAACCAGAGCAGAGACATTGGCTTTGTCACAGAATCAGCCTTGAGAGTTAAAAACAGCATTGTCAGGATATCTGTTCATGTTTAATTAAATCTTTTTCATGATGTATTTAAATGGTATAGTCACATGAGCTTTCTATTATTTCATATGCTATGAAGTAATACGAAACCAGAGTTATTTCTGGTAACAAAATCAAAATTATTAATGTTTATTGTTCACCTTGTGTGTTGCCCAAAGTTATCAAGATAAACCTTATAGTTTTTAAAAGATATTTTTATTACATGAGAAGAGGAATATAGTGGAAGTGAAAGACAACTTGCTACATTTTGTTCATATAGAGCATCTTTTAAGAATTATGTTTGCAAAGTGGATGAAGATAAAAGTCATGATAATATTGGCAATAAGAACTGATGTCCCTTTTCACGTCTTTTTGTTCTGGCGCTCTAGCGCTCATTCCCTTGCAAGGTTTGCTTCTACCCAGTTTACAGACCAGGGCACTGAGACTCAGGAAGAGTCACAATTTACCCAGTTCCCAAAGAACATTAATGCGTTAAGCATTATGTTTTTTGTACAAGTTATTGGTGTAGAGGTGACTAGGAGATCAATATACCCAAAGCCTCATGATAAAAGGGTGTAAGAGGATGTGTACAAAGTGATCTTGGAAATCAGAAAAGGAACTAGCAGGTCAGTGAGTTGAGCAAAACTACATACATGGTGGTATTCAGGGTGAATTCTGAAGAATGAATGATGGTTTTCTAAAAGAAGCAATATCCTTTTTTTAAAAAAAAAAAAAATGCACCCGAGGCATGAAAGTTCATGGAGTGAGGGAGAGAATGGCAAGATGTTTGGGCTGTGCATGGAAGCAAGTGATGGTTGAGATCCCAGAGATGGATGGAGGCTTGTGTGCATCACTAGTTAGCGTGGAATTGATCTTACAGGATGGGGAACAGGAGAAAGGATGAGTTACCAGATCTTTTTGTGCAGGGGGGAGACATGATCCCCTTTGTTGTATAAACAAGGAAATAAATACCTGCTGCACTTGGGATCGGTTAGTATTTGAAAACAGAGATATCTATGCCTTTCGGAGTGTACCTGTTTGTTGAGAGAATGTTTGAAGCCAGCACTGAGAGAGGTAAGAGAAGTTGATTTGATTAAGGAGGGGAAGCATGGGTTTAGGCAAGGGAGACCATACCTCCACTAGCCTTCTAAAACCTCTCAAGCTATTTCTGGCATGATAGATAACAGAAATTCTGGTGCTGTCGTTCACTAACACACACTTTTGACAAGATACCGCATCAGAGATTAATGGGCAATGTAAATATTTGTGGAGGCAACAAAGAATACTGTGTTGAAATGGACTTATGGGAAAAATGAGTGTTAATCATTTATCCTCATTATGAAGATTTGGATCAATTTGGACCACATTCATATTAATCATCTTATAGAAGTTCACATGAAAATTAATTCTTGAGTTAGGCATTTCTTTATATCACATTTTGTGCAATACAAAATTTCGTGCTTATATAATCTTATTTCAGAAATATGACGTTTGTATTTTTTCTGCTTTATAAATATCACTTCTCCTTTTTCATATTTGAATAGAAATTCATCATGAAACAAATTATATTTCTCAGCTAACCTAGGAACTCTAATTTGCCTGGCTTGGTTTATTTGTCACATTCAATTACACAAAACTGTGCCATTTTGAAGCTCTGGCCATGTTATATCTCTGGATCATCTTTATGTAAGAAAAAATGCATCGTTTTCAATTATTTTGGAAAGTTAAGAATGTTCTGCTTTCACATCTGCAGTACAGTACTATAGGCATATGCATGTCTTGTGAGGTGCCATACTGTTATTTCAATAGTTAAATCTTCCGTTTTACGCTTTCAATCTGGCCACCTGCTTATCTGATTCTAACACTTCTTCAGCTTTGTGAATCCTGTCACTACAAGAGAAGTCTCATCATTGACGTACTAATGCTACTTTAATGAAATGTACACAGCCTTGTTAACATTTAAGTAAAAGAAGTATCCAAGATTCATGCTCGTTGAAACTGGAGAATGAAATCAGTTAAGGTCTGAACATAGATCTGAAGTACAGATATTGTTATAAGTTAAGTTCTGTCAAAATTAGAAATATTTAATAGGAATTTTCAAATTGCTCTGGGGAAAAAGCCTTGTCTTAAGAGTTAGATATGAGGATGGAATAATAATTTCGTAAGAGAGTGTATACAAAGAACTGAGTGTATTCCCTGGCATGATTTAAGCATACAATTAGGCATAAAATAATAAAATTTTAGTAGAACATATTTATCAATGTGTATTATAACCAAAATGGCTTTGTCATGATGGAGATGATTGTTTTGCTTTCAGGATAGTTGAATGATCTTATGAATAATTGTTCAGTGGAGGAAAATTTAAAGATAACAGAAGAATTGATGTACTCAGTCCAAGTATATTTTAGCCTTGATTCTTTTCTTACTACTGTGCTGTCTTTTTGCTAACAAATGAGAAGTAACAGCTCTTAGTGTTTAAAATTATTCTCTGAATACAAGTAGTCTCTTTCTTTATTGATTCCTGAAAATTTTTTGAAGACAAGTTTATCTGTTCAATCATTTCAAATCAATGACTAATTGAACTAGCCATTACCCTCTGGAGAAAATGGTGATGCTGGGTCAGCTTCTCTCCATGCAATAACATCAGAAGTACAAAATGATATAAAGTAAAATAGCAATTTGTAAAAGGCAAAATTTCTCAAAGGAATTTGCAGTGTTAGATTGCCAATGCTTAAGTCACTGGAGTTGGTATTTTTAACTGAGCATGTGAAAAAGGGAAAGATGCTCTTACATAATCAACTTCAGTAATTTGAAGGGTATGTTGACAGCATACCATAAATTCCTTGGGTTTTTACAGTTTAAGTATATCTGAGTTATTTTTAATCAAGCACATGTTAAATCAAATTCTATAGTTCCTTTTAGGTTTTTTTCCAAATAAAATTTATTAGAAGGATAATTTGTGAGGATCTCATAAATTTTTGCTAAGAACGTATTTGCTTTTCCACAGTTCTTATATTTCTACAGAATGAATCTAAGACTAGATCTCTCAATCAGAAATATACTTAACATTTCAATGTGGCACCCACTTATCAACTATTCTAGGATGGGCACCAAGAGTTGGAGTTTCAAGTATTTACAGTCCCTGTGGGGGCCTTGGGATATGTCCCATTGGGGTTTGGAAATGAGACCTTAATAGTGAAACTTGGTCCACATACCTGGAGATGGTTTGGAACTCTTCAGTTCTAATTTTGGTAAAAGTCATTGTTGTTCAGTTAAAGATTTGAATTATCATAAAGTGTCTGCCAGTCTGATTTGCATTCAAGACATAATGATCATGCTGAGTTATGTTCTCAAGTGCTTAGAGGACATTCTCAAATTACATGTAGTTCCCGCTTCAAATTCTCTTTATGTCAGTAAACATATAGATGCTCTCTGTTTCAATGTGTTTATCTTCTAGTAAATGGGAGAATGCATGTATTTTGTTCTAAATGTCCATGAAAGCCCATAAAAATAGATTTAAATGCAGTCATATTTTCCCCTCCTAAATAAACATTAGTATTTCACTATAAAAATTAAAAAATGCATTCGCTTCTATTATATTATTTGAGCATCCAAATTAATTCCCTGAGAGAACTCAAAGTGTGTGTTTTCTTTCCATTTATACAAGCACAGGAAGTGAAATTCAGTAAACTCTGGAGGTAGACCCAATTATCTCGTTTATAATGGAAAAAAATTAAAAAGTGAGTCTCAAGAAATTAAATGGCTTGGGAAGCCCACATGTATGGTGAAGCAGAGAGTTTGCCATTCTTCTGACTCTAAATACTCTGCTTTTTCCCTCAAATAAGTTGTCTACATAAGTACCAAAATAAAAGAGTTGGGTGACTATCCAACGTAATTAGATAGGTGGGCCATCTTTGAATTGCTTTGAATACATAGATTTGACTTTGATCAAAGCAATGTGTATAAAACATTTGTAACTATGCCTGACACACAGTAGGCACTGGGTCAATGTTAGCTAGTTATTATGAATGGTAGCATCATTTAACTTGAAATATTTTTGAAAACCTTATTTTGGAGATTCTTCATGTGTTTTTTAAAGTCAGATTCATAACACATAATTTTCTGTATGTTATATAAGAATATTCTTTTGTACCCTAAAGGAGGAATATATATTCATATTGTTATCTACTTGTGTTCAATAGATTTTTTGAGGCCATTGAAGTATATTTGCTTCCTTTATTGAACTAAAACAAAATGCATATTACCGAAGACAGTTTTTGAGGTGAAGAAATAACCCAAAGCAAAAGGAGTCCTTAGATAACAAATGGCATAGTGTGAAGAAGGACTAAGATTAATTTGTCAAGCGCTAACATACTGAAAATTCCTGGTCCCCACTCCGTAACAGTAAAATACGTTTGGACTGATCAAGTCAGACAACACTGGTATTAAACTAAAGTCAGTGGTGGGTGAATAGCCGGTGTAAGGGTGTGATAAAGAACAATTTCAGTCACTAAACAAATTTTTGTCTGATCAAAAGACAAAGAAGTTTTCATTTTTTTTTACATTGCCTTAGAGGCCACGATGGAATTTCTAGAACTCAGAGAATGGAGTGTCTTTGAGAAGATTTTACGGAGTGTCAGAAAGATGTCTTTCTGGAAAATCCTACACACCTTAGAACAATTAATTCATACTTGTCCTTGTGCTGTGCCACTTACTACCTATTGATTGATTTTGCTTTGAATTTACTTTTCCTGTTTCCTGAATCTGCATCTTGACCCCTAAATCTTTGGAAAGAATGAGAAGACAGAGAGAAGACTATGCCAATTGAGAAAATGAAGAGCAAAATAGCACACCCAGAAAACAAGAAATGGGATGTCAGATCTACCTGCCTATCAAGATCATAATCCATTCATGTTCTTCGTACATGCCGCCTCGGATTTGGTAATCTGTAAATTACAGAGCATTCAGCGTGAACTCACTCATTCTTTTAATTCCAGAATGCTTAGAGTATAAGTCATTTAATCGGAACTGGACAGTGGAGATGCTCTGTAATCTTCTGATAGGCGGGTCCCACTTGGTGGCAACTTTCATAATTTGTGGCAAATTCCATAATTAGATTGCTTATCACTTGGAGATTGTCATGCTTTTTTTATTAAATTGACCAACAGAAGTTTAGTTGAGTGTTAAAATTACATGGTCAAAGAATTGCTTTTGATACTTCTGGCTGCACAAAACAGGTTCAGTGCAAACACACACTATGTATGTTAACTCCTCCCTGAGGCTCCTCGGTTACAGTGTATAAATGACAATAATAAAAATAAATGTATAAACTCACAAAAAAATAGAAGAGGGGATAGGAAAAGCAGTAAATGTGGGTGATAGATATATCTCTGGAATGAAGAAAGTGAATGAAGGAGTTTGCAGGCAAATTCAGCAAAATCTGTGGAGGGCAATGAAGTGCCTGCCAGAGAGGGCACTCGTGGGAATTAAGCCTGTGTGCCTGCAGAGGCCCGGAGAGGCTCAGCAGCTGAGGGAGGTCCATGCACTGTTGAATGCAGGGGTGAAGGAGGAAGCTGGAGACGGAGCTTCGTTGAAAATCTGTGTTTAGAGTGGCTCGATTCTTAGATCCTCTTCCTTACGCCGTGCATGGTCTTGTCATGCATCCCTCACCCTGCCCTGAATTCTAGGGAAGTAGAGATTTATTTTCCACAGGAATTAAATGACTATGCCTCTGGATTTAAGGACACTAAGGACAGTGATAGACTAAGACTTGAGAAGAGCAGGTGAAATAATTTATAACGGAATAGTAGAATCCTTAATCTTCTTTCTCTACCCTACCTCCAGAACACTGGCAGCCTGATTAATCTTTCTCCATGATCAGCCACTCATCATTTTCCCCACTCATATTCGTACCCCTCTTCCACCCTCCTTGGAAAAAAGATTGGAGGGTTCTTCCCTGAATAAATTGGAATGATGACAGCAAAAGGACTTACAAATACTGGCATTTGGGGAGTGCTTTATCAAATACCCATCCAGTTATGCCATAATCCTATAGTGAACTCATCAGAAATCAGTCTCCACCCTCAGTACATTGAAAAAGAACTTAACATTTTTATTGTTTTGTGTTTCATTGGATATTTGTAGAAGCCTCCAACACAAAAGACAATACATACGACAAACATAACAAAGAAAACAAATATAATGGAGTAAACAGAAGGAACCCTTACAAAATGATTATTAATCTCAAAGGATGAGAACTTTTGTATCCATGAAACTGGAACTGGATACAGTTAAATGAAGGAATAGAGACAAGAAATGTTTACTGATAATTAAAAATATTGTAGCGGAATAAAAGAATCAATAGATAGATTGGAAAACAAAAGTCAAAGAAATCTCCCTGATGGTAAATAAGTAGTAAAAATTTAAAATGAAATCAAGAGGTGAACAATAGGTAATCAAATAAATAATGCAAAAATGTCTCAGAACTAAGTGATATAAATTACCAGATGGAAAATGTTATCTGAACCAAGAAAAATAATCCCAGCCAAATAAAACCACATTGCTATAAAATTTTTAAAAAGCCTACAAAAAACAAGAGACAGGTATTATATACAAGTTTTTGAAAAGAATAGTTGAGGGGCTGGCTTGGTAGTGTAGCAGTTAAGTTCACATACTCTGCTTTGGTGGCCTGGGGTTCGCTGGTTTGGATCCTGGGTGCAGACCTATGGATACCGTATGAAGCCATGCTGTGGCAGGCATCCCACATATAAAGTAGAGGAAGATGGGCACAGAAGTTAGCTCAGGGCCAATCTTCCTCAGCCAAAAAAAAATAAAATAGGCAGACACAAGGGTTTGGGAAAATTAATGACATCAAATTTCTCACAGCAAGAATGAGCAATACAGGACAATAAGCAATGTCTTCAGAATGATTTTGAAACCAGCCAAACTAAATAATACTTATTGGGGTTGAATAAAAAGTCATTGGAGGATATGTTCCATTGTGTTGAGGGTATAAACTAGAAGAGGACATTCCAAGAAATGAAGAACTATGAAAGAATTGAGGTGCCCTAAGCCATTCTGCAGAATGCCTAGAGAGCAATCAGTCCAGGTTGAAAGAGTATTTCAGAAGACTCTGAGTGACATCTTCAGTGGAAAAGTAGATCTGATTAATTATTAGGAGCATTTGATGACATGGAAATCAATATTTTGAAGATTTTAGGGAACTGCAGATGTGTTACGAAAAACTGCACTTGTTACATAGAAGATCTTGCACTCAAAAAGTAAGACATTTATTAATTCAGAAAATTAAGAAAAAGTTGTACAAGGAAGCAATCATAGTAAGCTCCTTGGCTTTTATAGTCATAATAAAGTAAACACTGAATTTTAATTTTACCAAAATGTGTGGTTACTGTTTTGGAGAATGAAAAGTGGGGAAAACATATATAAGAGAGTTAAATGCTCATCTATCATGTTAGAAGTTGTAAAGTTAAATCAGGAGAAACAGCCAAATGAATTATAAATACTTGCATTTCAAGATTTGCGGTGACTTTTTACATAAGCTTTTATTATTATATAACTTATAGATTGATGTCAGTGTACTCATTTGATAAAAGAATTTTGACATTTAACAGTGCATGATTATTCATTCTTGCTTATATGCGAGATGCTTATAGACATTGAAACAAATAAAAAAATATCATTTTATTTTTAGGAAACTAATGGACTAAACCAATCAATAATTTATGTGTTTATGTATTTCCATTTTTCTGTCTATTCTGTATGAAGATTGCAGGACATCCTCTAATCTACAAACACTTAACTGTACTTCTCTCTTGTTCCTTGAAGAACTGTAAATTGGAAGTTCAGCTTAGATCGGTAGTTTTCTTTCACGACTCTTTATTCCCAGCATGTGTCACTTGAAAGTAGCTTTCAACAGTGGGAAAGAGTGAGTTAGCTAACCTTCCAGCTCCCTTAAATTTACATTTTCACAGTGAGATCTTTTTATTCTGTTCTAAGTAAAATGCCAGAACATTAAACACATCTGTCTATAAGTTAAGTCATTGGAAAATCAAATAAATGTTATGCTCAAGTCTGTCCATCCTTTTGGTGCCCTTCAGGTATAGATTGTTTGTATTCCATCCTTTGAGTTTACAGATCAAAATTTCCTAAGTGAGACAATAATTTTCAGAAAAAAATTGAAAAAGAGTTTTGGGAACCTGATAAATTTCAGAAGTACCAAATGTAACATATCTCTGCTAAAAATGTATTCATTATTTGGCAAATATTTTTAGAATCCCACCTGTGGCTAGGCAGTGTTGTGGATGATTGGGATGGACATAACCTATTTGAGCTTGAATTTTAGTGGGGAGATAGAGACAATAAACCAGTCACATGACACATAGTATATTTTAGTATTTTGAAGGATAAGAAGTGTTATTTAAGGAAAATGTAGAGCAAGATAAGGGGAAAGTTGTTGCAGTTTTAATGAGGGAGGTCATCTCTTTGAGAAATTGATGTTTCAAAGAGACTTCAAAGTTAGATATTTAGCTCTGGGGTTATCTGGGGAATAAAGCATTCTAGGTAGAAGCAACTGCCAAAGCACAGGCAGCATGCAACGTCTGGTATAAATTGTCGGGATGTTGATGTTTAGTGCACTGAGAAGCCATTGGAGAATTTTGCACAAAGATAGACAAGATGGCTGCTGCATTGAGAATAGATTATAATCTAAGGAGACAAGGGTGGAAGCCAGGAAGCCAGCCCGAAGCCTATTGCATTTAGGTAGGCAAGTGATAATAATGGCTTGGACCAAGGTGGTCACAATGGAGAAGGTAAAAATTGGTTATATTCTGGATATGTCTGAAGATAGAACAAACAGGATCTCCTGAGGGCACTGCATCCTTGTAAATGGTGTATAACAGGGTCCTGAGAAGTCCTACAATAAACAAACCACTTACATTTTCACTTAGCTTTGTTAAATATGCGACCTCAGAATTTTTTAAAAAAATACATAACAATTATTAGTTTGTGGCACTAATGTTGAACAAAACATATTTGGAAATGCTGTCATGGAAACTAAGACAATTTACAAAACTAAGCATGACTGTGAACGATTCTCTTCCAGATAAAATCGTGTTCCATTTGATAAGCTATCTGCTATATAACATAGCTTGATAATCTCAGCTACAACAGGCAATTAAGATTTCACAACTTTCTTACTTTTACTTTTTTAACTCTTACAAGACCTAAGGAAGCAAAGGGCAGCTCTTTATAGTTTTTTCCTAAAAATATTCTTTTCTCTTTATTGAATGAACGAGAAGTCAATAAATTATCTACTTTCTTTGACTAAAGGACATGCATTTTTCAGACACTTGTCAAGAACATAGGATATATTTTCTGCATGAAAGCTTTGCTTTTTTCACTTCTAGTTTAAAACAGGGGAAAATTACTGATGGCTTATGAAAAAGTTTCATTTGTTTATTGAGTCACTAAATCTAATTAGGTCTATTATTCTTAATAACTCCATGGTAACTCACAAAACCAGAAAGACTGATTCACATAGATTCCATACTTGAATAGCTTATTATCACTGCAGCAGAACTCCGAGCACTGCCTTGCTTAAGAAGCTGTCAGAAATTCTATTCATTTCAAGAGTTTATAAATTAACTATGGGAATATTTCTGGCTGTGGTGTGCTTTGTTCTGAAAGCCTTGCTATCTTCAATATCTTTTGCATTTTTCCCTTAATATGCTTGACCTTCACATACTGTTACTGTAGATTCACATCTTTTTAAAAAGTCCATTGGTCACAAAATTCATTAACTGTGATTTAAAATCGGTAGATGAGGACCAACCATGTTAACTTTTAAATTGATTTTGACAGTTGGAAACATTTCAGAAAATTAAAACATTAAGATTGATGTGACAAATATGTGAACTTTTGTTGACCTCATATTGAACATATTGACTATTTGTGGACAATATAATGCACGTAATATGAAAACAGAGTATGTGAAACACAGCTGATCAATAGGAAATTTTCTTTTTTAGGAACCTAGATTCTAAACACACAAAAAGACTCATAGAATTCCAGAGATCTATTTTACGGATTAAGAAATATCGAGTACTCACGGCTCCATAATATCAAATGAATGCTAAAGATTCTTTCTTTTCAACTTCGTGACTTGTACCATCTGTTGACATCACACGATTATGGAAAAATAACATCTTACTAAGGAGAGAGAAGCAGAAGGAGTCCTTCAAGTAAATGACTAAAATACTTCTCCTTATAGACACCAGCTTTATCAATTTACACTTCTATATTTCGAGTTGGCACAGTTGCATGCATGTATTTTCCAATTGTGCTATCCATTTGCTTAACATACATTTGTCCTATTCGGTTTGCTTATAAGTTTTAAATTAAGCATCGTGAGCCCTTATAAAGAAGGAGAAGGACGCATGATAAGTAAAAGAAAAAAATCCTAATATAGCAATTTCTTTTTCTATGTTATTGTTAATTTTACTTCTGGGAAACTAAACATAATTCATCTCTTCAGTGCATTTTTTTTTCTTTCATATGAGGATCTTTTACAAGATTCTTGTTTTTAATCTTTTATAAAGATGCCAATGTTACAACCAATTTCTCAAATAAAACACCCGAAAAGTTGGGAAAAAGTAGTTATCTCCATTCTGATATATTTTTCTCCCCTGAAATTACTGAAGGAGCTCAGCAAAAAAAGCAGAAGATGTCTGTTTTATGAGATTTCTGATCATGGTGACCATGGATTTGTGTCCAAGTGCCTTTAAAACATCAATTTCTAATAAACCCCAAATTTACTCTTTGCAGCCAATGCTTTTTTCCATGTTTAAGAATTATTAGGACTTTTGAAGGTGGTTTGGGGTGAGAATTTCAAGCCCGACTCCAGGACTCCTGAAGACAACGCAATAAGATTTGACGTAACAGGCAGAAGACATTTAGGCCAACCGAGCGGTGTTTGCCAGCTATCAAGAAAAGTGTTTTTACATAACTACCGGATTTCATTTGTTTGTATTATTCTTCATGACGTCCTATTTTTCAAATTCATATTTCTAGCATATCTGCCAATAGCCCCAAGTTAATATACATTTCTTCTCTGAATTAGGGGAATTTCTCCACTGCATTTCTTCTCAAATTCCCAGCTAGACCTGGGATTCTGCTCTGGCTGAGAAAAGAGTATGATTAGGCTGCCCAAGGGTTTGCTTCCTTCCCTTGAGTAAAATGCAAATGGCTGCGGACAAAAATGAGTGCCCCGTGCTAGGGACTGAGTGCCGCCCTACATGGAGAGAAGAGCAGTAACTCTTGTTGGCCTCCAGGTGATGTGCACGGAAGCAATGGAGCAGACGGGAGCAGAGCATCTGAGTAGAAGGGGAAATCGGAGGGCTGGTCAGACCTCCAACCCCAGAACATTTTACTCTTAGTGTTTGCATAATCCTTGTCGGAACATTAGGTTCATTATACTGTATGTAATTGAATGTAAAGTTGAACAGTTTGGGTTTTTCGCCTCATTTTCATTCCCATAATTTTCTGCATTTATTCTATAACTTAGTTAATATGTACAAATTTTATATCATATCTTATGATAAACAACTATAATTTATATTTGAAGTTAATTATATTTAGGTTTTTTCTATTATAGGAATCTATATAGGTCTGTCTTTTTAAATTAAAAAAATAGTTTTATTAGAGTTTAATGAGGGCTGTAAAGTGTAGAACAACTTAATAAAGAAAGTAACTGTAGGAAAACATGTTAGTCATTATGAGGGAGGAAGTGGTAGCTTTATTCAGGCCGATGACCAGTCTGCTCTCTCCTGATTAGACAGAGACCCGCCCGGCTTTTCTATCACTCCAGGGTAAGTCGCAGAGCAAGCTGTCTGTGAAAACACAGCTCGTAAGTGTCTGACGGTAACAGTCTGAAAAGTAGATCATACAGAGTAATTTTTCTCTAATTTGAGCATTTACAGAATCACTTGAAAGGCTTTTTAAATATAAATTCTTGGCCTGTGGAATTCTGATAAATGTTTAACAACTGCTTTCTACGGGGAAAGACCCTGATTTGCAGTGTTTGCCAATTTTTGTGGTGTAAATACTCCCATGATGGCCAATTTCAAGCTGTTATGGCACCACTGAGTGTGCAGTTTGAAAGAGAGATGCAGTAACACAGCATTGTATAGTATATCTACCATACGGAGACACAGAAGGCGTAAGTAACCTCAAGAATTGATAAGTAACACAAATACTAATAAAATGCTGTAAAAAGGTGATGTGTTGAGTATTTATCTTTGTTAGTTTAATAAAGTTTAACTATGATTTTTCAAAACTTTTTAAAAATGATTTCTGTGTTTCACAAATGACTTGGAAAATTTCTGAAAACTTCTGTTCTGAGCAGATAGGAGCGCATTTCAGTACACCACTGGGTCTCCACCCGCAGAGCTTCTGACATCGTGAGTCTGGACTGGTGCCAAAATTTCCCTTTCCATGTATTTCCCTGGTGATGCTGACTGTGCTGGTCCCAGGCCCACATTCTGAGATCCACTGACATGAAGCGACTGAAGCCCACAGAAAATAAGCTGGCTTTCTCTTCTGACAAAGAAGCAGGGAAAACCCACTCAAATTATACAAGACCTTTCCAAAATATAGGGTTGTTAAAGAGAGAAGGAATCAGTATTTCACTGATCGCTTCAGTCAGGCATTTTAAAGTAAAGGAATTTTCTGAATTCCTGAAGTGATTGGTTAGTTTGTACGAACTTGTCAACACCTAAAGCAAAAGTAAGAGAAAAGAAGAATTTTCTCCTTAAAGGCGAATATGGAAAACCAGAATCTGTCTAGCAGTAATAACAATTAATATTGCTGTTATCCTCTTGTTTCTCTTCGTATTTCCATAATGTTTGTATAGGTCATTATAGCTCACGAGGAATGCTCACATACACTAATTCTCATGAGTACAAATTAAGTATTTGCATTTGGCAGGATTTTGTCCTATAGTGTATCCTTCTTTTAAAATGTATAAAAATTCTAAATAGATAAAGTGTGCTTGTCATTTAAAAAAGAATATTTTATAATAATAAAATCAACCATGGATGAATTGAGGGTTACTTTATTTTGTTGTGAGAGGCGATTGAATTCACTCCTCATTCAAATCACAAAATGATGTCAGCTATCCAACTTGTATACAGTACATGGAGTGCTAACCTAGAAACCAGCAGCTTCAGCCAGGAAAGAAAAAGAAAAAACAGTTGTAACTTTAGAGTTACAAATGGAAATGTCACCTTTTTTTAAATAACAAGCTTCCTTTATTTAAAACCTGTTATTGGCACTTCTGTTATAGCACTTAACACACCATATTGTAATTGGTAGTTGTTGTTTAAAAATAATTTCTTAAACCATGAGCTTTTTGAGGTTAGGGAGCATATAATGTGTTTTCTGTGTTTTCTTTTCCTAAGGTCAAATAGGAGGATCTTAATTGACGTTTGAACTAGTACACATAAAAATACATGGAAGAAATAAGTTTATGAAGTTGGAGAAAGAAAAAAAACCTTGATGCCTCAATTCTTTTCAGTTGAGCAGTGAGAAAGATAAAATCTTCATTTATGCAACCTTTCTCTTAGTGTCGGCAAGGACTCAACCTGAGTGTGCCTTAGAGATAGCAGGGAAGTTTTTTGGTCTTTGGATTTTTTGTGAGGAAGACTGGCCCTGAGCTAACATCCATTGCCAATCTTCCTGTTTTTTCTGAGGAAGATTAGCCCTGAGCCAACGTTTGTGCCCATCTTCCTGCATATAGGATGCCGCCACAGCATGGCTTGATGAGCCATGTGTAGATCTGTGCCCAGGATCCAAACCAGCAAATCCCGGCTGACAAAGCAGAGCCTGCGAAGCCAACCACTATGCTACCAGGGCAGCCCCAGGGGAGCTTTTTAAATATCAAAATTCTTGGTCTCTGGCCCTGGGAAGTCTAATGCACTAAACCCAAGGCTGGGTCCTAGAGTTTACATTTTAACAAGAATCCCAGATAATTCTTCCTGATGCGGCTCCTTCATATACAACCCTTTAGGAAAATTATGAAGATAGACATAGAGACTGACCAGCAGACAAACAGATATTGACCGCCATCAGGATCTGGATATACATAGAGGCAAATCAACATCCTATAAAAATAATATATTGATAATTCCTTTTAAAATGAGATTAATACTTTATTTTTGATTACCTTTATGAATTTATATGAGGTTACCAATTGTTTCTTTTACTAAATCTTGTGACTAGTTAAGAATTATTTGTCCCCAGTCACCAACAAATGGAGATGAAGCATTATAAGGGCACACTTAAAGTTCAGGACTTATCACCATGAATATATTGGGGTCATCATAGGGCATTCATTTTTGTTTTAAAGTAATGGCAATAATCATAAAGTTTCAGTTTGTTTGTTAGTCATATTTATGACACAGTCACTTCCATAAAAGGTGCTTTATAGTTTGTATTTGTCAATGGATACTTACAGCAAGTTCAATTTTGAATAGGCATTGTACTATCTGAAAGATTGATTTAGCTAGGCCATTTAGAAATATATGTTCAAATCATAGCTCTGGAAACTATTCAGCAAAACTCATTAGGAAATACAATATTTTCCTCCCGATGCACTGTCTTATACCTTGAGAATATTTATTTCCTGAGAATTGAATCCAGCTGATTCAATTTGAGTTGATATTCACTGTCCATTCTGTTTGAATGGATGTTTCTTTTAGGGATAATAAATTTTTTACCCTTAACAGATGCCTGTATACTAATGGTCATTCTTATCTTACTTGTGGGAAAAATTAAAAATAAATATGAATATATGAGAATAAAAGTGCCCTCTATTCTTGCACTGGAGATTATAAGGTCTGGTAGTATATAGCAATGAATCAAGGCTCAGTATATATTTCACTGTTACAACATTTCTTTGTTACAACATCACAACCTGCATCAAAGAAACCTGACTGCATATACTCAGAGTTATTAAAAGCATTGATTAATATGTAGATATTTTACAATTTCTTTGGCATATAAACTGCACATTTAAATTACATAAAATTTCAAAAGGAAATATAGGAATCTGTCAGTATTTGATATTCACACAATGAATATTCATTTCAATTTATTCTACCTGGTTTTGCTTCTGATAGATTTTTTTTTTTTAAAGATTTTATTTTTTTCCCTTTTTCTCCCCATAGGCCCCCAGTACATAGTTGTACATTCTTCGTTGTGGGTCCTTCTAGTTGTGCCATGTGGGACGCTGCCTCAGCGTGGTTTGATGAGCAGTGCCATGTCCGCGCCCAGGATTCGAACCAACGAAACACTGGGCCACCTGCAGCGGAGCGCGCGGACTTAACCACTCGGCCACGGGGCCAGCCCGTGCTTCTGATAGATTTTAAAATTCATATTTCAACCTCTTCTGCAATTTCCATATTAATTATATTCAAGTATAAATTGAATACAAACTCATATTGAATAATATTTTAAAATTAAGATTTTAAAATAGTATTAAAGAAAATATTGAAGAAAAATAGAATTTCAATAACTCAGGAAAGCGTAAACTTGTTTGATATCCTTTAAAATCTTTTCTTTTCTTTTAGATATAGGTAATTGAAATCCAATAAGTATGACCTACTAATATTTCTTGTCCCATTTTATAATTATTAAATGTAAAACATATGGACATTTGAATCAATGTATTATTCAGTTATTCAGTTCTCATGTTTCACTTAGTGAGTTTACTTTCATTCCCAAAAATGCTTAGCTCATTAACGTGCTTGGAGAATAGGTGATTGCTGCCTCTCTAAGACTATTTATTTTAATTATATTCCATATTATTATCTATAATAACTTAATTTTATCTTATAGAAAAAACTAAAGCTCCACAGAATTAAAACATTTTTATTTACATTTTGATTAAATTATTTTCTAATGTAGTAAAGATATATATGCTTATCACAAGATAATAGTTTGTACATGATATTTAATGAAATTAAGACTATCCAAATCTGTTTGGGATAGTTAACATCACAACAGTCTATTTTCCCATGATATTCTATAAAATATATTTTACATGTATTTATTTTCTGTAACTTGTATACAGTTACAATCTTCCAGGATATACAACGTTCAGGAGTTACCGGGCTCTTTTGGAGCTGTCAGTTCCAAGTCTGGGGGAAAAAAGACTTTTTTCTAAATCTGTGAATAAAAAGGACACTGATGTTTTTAGCGCATTGGATGTTCAAGGTCCTGCAAATAGTTTATTAACTCCATTGATCATTATAAACAGTCTGTGAGAAGAACAAATCTTTGAAATCTCCTGCACCAGGGAGTGTAAGAAATGGTTGGTGTTCAGGGGAAAAGACTGTAAAAACCTTGCTGTTAATATGGGGAGAATCTTCCGGGCAACACCATGACCAGGGATTGCTCATTTTCCACTATAAGTAAGGAAACCGCAAAAAACACTTCACAACCCCACAAAAAAGTACCCATTCATGGGTACTAACAGGCATTTTTCGGCAGTTTTTTTTTTTTTTCCCCAGAACTTGTTGAAGGAGAGTCACACCTCCAGCACTAGCCTGGCTGGAACAATTAGCAATTAAGCCAGAAATAACTCAAGTGATAGAAACATGGTTTATGAAGTCTGTTCTTCAAAGGCTGAACATTGAGCAATCTTAGAGAGACTAAAAGTCTTCATCAGGGGCTGGCCCCGTGGCCGAGTGGTTAAGTTCGCGCGCTCCGCTGCAGGCGGCCCAGTGTTTCGTTGGTTTGAATCCTGGGCGCGGACATGGCACTGCTCATCAAACCACACTGGGGCGGCGTCCCACATGCCACAACTAGAAGGACCCACGGTGATGAATATACAACTATGTACCAGGAGGCTTTGGGGAGAAAAAGGAAAAAAATAAAATAAAAAATTCTTTAAAAAAAAAAAGTCTTCATCAATAATGACACAAGACAGAGAGAACCTCGTTCTGGATGGATTAATGTGGACCACTATGGGAGGTTGTGGACTACCAAGAACCAACACTTAGGACAATGAATGATGCAGAAACAAAGAAATGATGGAAAAGGAGGATTCATGTCAGGAAAGTAGACCTTTGTTCAAAGGCACTTCTGGTTAAGCACCTCAGTAGTATCTCACAGGAAGAGAGAGTGTCCATTAAAAATCATCCCAAATAGTTATCTTCTTCACTTATTATTTGTGTTTGTTGGAGCCATTTTTTTGTCGTTAAACTATATGTAGGCCCACTCTATTGATGCTCTTGTTTTAATAGTTAGCTTCAGTTATTTATCAAGAATGATGCTTGGATGAGGTCTTTGGTTTGCATCCCTGGTACCTCTGCTGAAGCCTATGTAGGGCAGATCAGGTCTGGTTCAATGGTACTCCCAACAGGTATTGTCTGATTTGAGCATGGTGCCTCTTACAGTTGATACTATGTTGGTTGAAAGTGCATAGTATTGAATGGTCCAACTATTTTCATTGTCACTATGCTCAAAGTAATCTCTACATTCTCTTTCCTGATATCCTTAGCCATTTTTAAAAAATGACAACCATTACCACAAAGATGATGTTGATTTTTCCCTTAAAGCAAGTGATGTGTTTTATAGTAATGAGAGTTCACATTTTTATAAGAAAAAAGTGTATATTTAATTGATTGATGTTGATTAATTTATTATTCCTACTGCATAGTTGTTTTATTTGTCATTCAAGTTCAATTGAAATATCAAAATTGTTAGAATCTTGAAATATTTTTATAGGTGACATTGGCCTTCAATTAACATTTTTTGTTTAATTTTTTTTAAAATATGACTTTTAAAGACAACTGCAAATGTCGTATAGCTCAACCATCTACTCACTAATCAGAATTAACAATAAAATAATGGAAATATTTGGTGTAAACTATCAATTTTGTGTTTTTAATTGACCCAGAAAATCATCAAATGCTTTTCAGAATACATTTGTGCAAAGGATTATGATAACACAATTCTACTGAAAAGTGGCCTACATTCTCAGACATGGACATACATAAAAATATTTTTGTAGTGTTAGAAGGTGAACTTTTATCTCTAGGTGTTTCACTCTCTCATTATTCTTCATTCTTTTTTCTTTAATCGTAAAAAATCTTCATGATGAAATCAATAAAAAATTAATTGTTTAAAATACTATTGTAATGTTATAAGATATGTGTGTATATATATATAGCGAGAGAGAGATTTAGATTTCTCTCTCTGTCTTTCTCTCTGTATATCCTATTCCCCAGGTCTACTCAATATTGTTTAAAACATAAGTTTGAGAATACCATGAAAAAAACTTTGTTAATTTATTTGAAAATCTAGATAAAATGGGCAAATTTCCAGAAAACTATAACTTACAAAAATAACTCAATGAAATTCCTCTAATATTAATGAATGCAGGATTTGTCCACCTTGGCACTATTGACATTTTGGACCAGGTACTTCTTGGTTGGTGTCATGGAGGAGACTGTCAGGACATTTTAGAATGATTAGCAGCACCAATAGAGAACAATCCTGACGTGTGACAATCAAAAATGCCTCCAGACATTGCCACATATCCCCTGGGAGGCAAAATTGCCTGAGGTTGAGAAACATTGAATTAAAGGAAGCAGTGGTTGAACATTTTCTCACAAAGCAAACACCATACATACATAGTTTTCCAGGTAAATTCCACCAAGCCTTAAAGTTAGAGATGATTGCAAATTGCAATTTTATACAAACACTTCCCAAGAATTGAAAAAGAGAAATATCAATTTATGAGACCAAGATAACTTTGATACCAAAACAGATATGGATGCTATGGGAAAGGAAAAATCTCAGATCATTATCATTTATGAAGGTAGGTAAAAAAATACTGAACAAAATTATTTACAAACCAAAGGCACTGACATATATGAGGTTATGACAAAATTGAGTTTATCTCCAAAATACAAGGAAGGTTTAAAATTAGAAAACTGCTACCATTTACACATTTACAGATTAAAGTAAGCACATGAAACTCATATGAATATCCCAATAGAGGAAAAAATACGTTAACAGAGGACAAAAGACATTTGATAAAATTTTACACTCATTTATGATGAAGACATTTGGCAAACTAGGAACAGAGGAAGCTTCCTGAAAGTGATAAATTATATCAGGCTTGCCATATAAAGTATATTTACCCCAAGTCTACAGGAAACATTATTCTTAATAAAAAAAAATCTTTTCCTTAAGATTAGAATTGAACAATATCACCATCACCTTTTCTAAACCTTATACTGGAGCCCCTTTTAGGGCAATAAAGAGAGATTAAAACACATTAAGAGTTTCAGGACTCTGAAGGAAGAAATCAAACTTTTATTATTCTTAAATGATATAATTGCCTCCATGGAAAATCCACAAGATTATCCACTAATTGTTAGAAATATAACAGAGTTTAGCGACCCAGCAACAAATATATTTTTGTAATTGTGTACTTCAGCACTCATTTTTAGGATGTGGTATAAAAAGGCATCATTTGAAATGAAAATGAAGCTTAAGTTAGTAGGAAGAAATCTTATGAGATCTGCAAGACCAATATTCAAAAGATTATAAAACGTTAATGAAAGTCATTAAAAAATCTTAATAAATGGAGACATTGCCAGTGGTCGTATATATGAATACTTACTATCAAAAATATATTAATTTTCACCCCAAATCTATAAATTTAATGCCAGTCCCACTAAAATACCAATAGGAGTTTTTATTGGACCTTGCCAAGCTGATTAAAAAAATTTTGTAAGGGCCAGCCCTGGTGGCCTAGTGGTTAAGTTCAGTGCACTCCACTTTGGTGGCCCAGGTTCGGTTCCCAGGCGCAGACATATACCACTCTGTTAGGGGCCATGCTGTGCTACAATATCATGGAGGTTAGCTCAGGGTGAATCTTCCTCAGCAAAAAAAAAAAAATATTGTGAAAGAGTAATATATCAGCAATATCCAAGGCACCCATGAGGAAGAACAGTGATAAGATTTAGATATAAATATTTATTACAGGGTTATAATGATTAGGAGAGCACATTATGAAGTCATGGATAGACAATGAGACCACTGGGACATAGTCCAGTGTCCACACATGTTTGTCTTCATGGGTCAATAAAAACAGGAGAGATTCTTTACTAAATGGTATTGGGATGACTTGCTATTCAAACTAAAAAAAATAGGTTTCCATTTCAAACCAGTCACAAATAATGATTTCAAACAAATTAAAGACTTAAATATGAAAAGTAAAATTTGAAACTTTTAGAATAAAGTAAATTATATGTTTCCTTAGCATACTGATTTCTTAAATAAAACACAACCATCAAGGCACTAACCATAACAGAATAAGGCAGTTAATAAATTACAATTAGGAAGTTGTATTCATCGAAAGTTAGCAGAGGAATAGAAAGACAGAACCAACCAGGAGTATATGTTCCCAAGGTATGTAGCTGATGAGTGATTAGTGCAGAAAACATAAACAATCATTCCAAGAAAAATAAACACAACAAAACTCAATAGAAAAATGTGCAAGTGATGTGAATTGGCACACCAAAAGGGGGAAACCAAACATAGCCAATTACTGTATCAAAAGTCATAAAAATATTCAGATTTATTAGTTATCAGGACAGTGAAACTTAAAAACCTTAGATACTGTTTGACATCTACTAGATTGGCAAATACGACATCGTGTAGCAGTTGCAAGTGTTGGAATATATCTTGTTTGGTGGGAAATCTTATACCCTGTTGTTGGAAGTATAAATTGCCACACAATTTGGAAAACATTTGCTTTTTAAAAAATGCAATGTTCTTGCAATTCCACTAATAGCGAATATGCATTCCTAGAGAAATTCTTACATTTTTAACACCGAAAGACAGGTACAAGAAAGTTCACAACAGCAGATATCTAAATATTTAAATAACAAGGATAAACGTACAAAGAATCTGGAAATAACTCAAATGTCCAACTGGAAAACGGACACGTGAATTGTGATATGTTTACAAAATGGCATTTTATATAGCAATGAGTATTAATGAAATAAGGCTACATGTAACAATATGAATGAACTTAAGAAGTATATTGTTGATTGGAAAAAGGCAAATCTAAGTAGGATGCTAATTTTTTAAAGCACGAAGCAAGGAAAACTGAACCATATATTTTAGAGAAAATATATTCATGATGAAATATTTTTTAAAAGCTTGGAATGGTAACACAAAACTTAAGATAGTGGTTACTTCTCATGGGAGGAGGCAGAAGGATGGTGTAAGTTTAACATAGTACGAAAAACAGGACACAAAATTTTCATACAAATTGTTTTATATTCGGACAATTGTCCTGTCACCTATTTGACCATGTGTGTGATTGCTGTTCTTAGCATAGCTTTCTTATTTTCCCAGTGTCTATGGTGTGAGTAGACGCAGAGTCAAAACTGTACTGTTTTAGTTTTCTATGTAGAAAAAAAATGGTGATTTTTAGATGTATTAAATTATTTCTAGTTAATTTTCCATTAAATAATGTTAAAAATTCTTTGGATACTCATGTATTAACTGGTAAGAAAAGAGATGTCTGCCCAGATTACTAAGTTGTCTTATAGGTATCTTAAGTATAGCTCCAATGATTAGTGTAATTATAAAAATTTCATCGTTTGAATGTAGAAAAAATGTAGATACCTTCAGTGAATTTGTTCTGTTGAAGTTTTTTTTCCTATTTTATTTTGTTCTACATTGGTATCTGAAATAGAGATATATACACAAATACATACAAATGGTCACAGATCACTACAGTAATATGAGCAAAATATCCTGTAACAAATTTTATAGTATTTACAAAAATACTGTCGGTAAATCAGAACTTATATTTTGTCGATTGATTTATTAGCAGTTAGACTACAAAGGAAAAGCATTGATTACTTGCTTCTCAATATGATTCATACCATATGTGAAGAAAATAAAATGTTAAAATACTCATGTATATAGGATCTGTCTTCTTTAAAGAAACAATTATATTCCCTAATTACTAAATAAACCATGGCTTTGGTTCAAAATGCTATGTCAAAATAAATGTGTAATTGGAGGCATGTTTTATTTAAGTAGGATTATCATCTAATTAATAGCTATACAGTTAACATAATAACAGTGATATGAAAATTACTGAACATACTGATATTAAATTGTAATCCCCTATACACATTTCACCTTTGGGGAGAGTGGTGCATAGCTACGGCATTGCTTTAGTTTTAATATGGGAATCAGAATCTAAATATGGAATAAATTTGGTGCATCATTCCTTAGACGTATCGCTAAAATTTAATATTGTATCCAGTTATACAGATTCAGTAATCCTTAATAAGGACAGACTGCATTCCTAACCAGCAACAGCTCAGGGGATGGCTGCCATACTGCATCTGGACAGGACAGACTCCATGGAGAGCCACTGGGCAGAAGTCCAGCCTGTAAGCCTCTACACACTGTCCAAAGTCATCATAATAGACAGTGTCTGATGACTGCATGCATTTATCGTTATGGAGATATTTTATAAATGGTGACTTTGGCTTCCTATAAACCTATTCCAAGTTTCCAGTAGGTTGTGTTATCCGAGTGAAGCTAGCAGTTTAGAGAAATCTTTGTTCAGCTCATAGGACCACACCTCAGAGGAAGCAGTCCCTGAAAACTCACCAAGGTGGGATTAGATGTATAAGTGGAGTGTGTTGGGCAAGACCAGCAGAAAGGGCCGCTCAATGCTGAGTACCAAAATTTTGACCTAAAGCAGCTCAAGTTTTGCCTTTAACCTGATTTGACTGAGAGCCATCCTGAGAAAGCTGGACATCCAAGTGGGCATAGTTTTCCAGCAGCTATGTTGAAGGATGACGGCAGACAGGAAAAGCCTGATTTTGACAAGAATCCACTAGGCTTATCACAGGTGTCTACTCCATCTCCAGGTCTCTCTCTTCCTGTCCTATTGTCTTGCACATTCCTTCCAGTAGATTTTCCTAACACTCGATATTCTTTTGGAGGAGGCTATCATTCGGAAGCCTATGGGACTCCCTGCCAAATATTACTTGACTTTTGAGTTTCAATGTCTGATCTTAGAATCCTCAAAATTGGGTTCTTCTGTCTATTTAACCTCATCCATCACCATCCTCCAATATTTATCTTCTATTCCAGGTAACATCATCCCCTCATCAAACCATCCAAAATCTGTAATTACTTTCCTCTATGTGTCTTTGTTAGTGCCAATTTACCTTGAAAATCTCCTTTCCTCAAACTCATTTAAATATTCAAATTTTTCCAATTTGCATTCATCACATAGAATTTATTCCCAAGAGGTTTATTCTGGTTATTCTAGTCTTCATTTTTCACTTGCATTTTTATTCAATATTACATAATGTTTTCCCTTTGATTTTTCTCCACATTTTATTTTGCTTTTTCTAATGACCTTTTTTTTTAGTTTTGATTAAATATACATAACATAATATTTACCCTCTTAAGCATTTTAACTGTACAGTTCAGTTGCACATTCACGCTCTTGTACAACTATCACCACCATCCATCTCCAGAAGTTTTTGATCTTGAAAAACTAAAGCTCTACACACATTAAACAATAAGTCCCTATTTCCCTCGCCTCCCCAGCCCCTGGCAAGCACCATTCTACTCTTTGTCACTATGAATTACACTGTTCTAGGCACCTCATACAAGTGGAATCATATAGTATTTTTCTTTTTGTGACTGGCTTATTTCAATTAGCATAACATCTTCTATGTTTGTCCATATTGTAGCATCTGTCAAAATTTCCTTCTTTTTTAAGGATGGATAAAATTCCACGTATCCTGTTGTATGTACATACCACATTTTGCTTATCCATTCATCCATTGAGGGACACTTGGGTTGTTTCCATCTTTTGACTATTGTGAATAATGCTTCTATGATCATGGGTGTATAAATATCTCTTTGAGACTTTGCGTCTGATTCTTTTGGATATGTACCCAGAAGTGGAATTCCTGGATCTTATGATAATTCTATTTTTAATGTTTTGAGGGACTGCCATACTATTTTCCATAGCAGCAGCAGCATTTTACACTACCACCACCAGTGTACAAGTGTTCCAGTTTCTCCACATTCTCACCCACACTTGCTATTTCCTGTGTATTTTGATAATAGCATTCTAATGAGTGTGAGGTGATATCTCATTGTGGTTTTGATTGGCATTTCTCTAAGGGTTAATGATGTCAAGCATCTGAAAATGTGCTTATTGGCCAGTATCACATACATTTTTGAATTAATCTTTCTATTTATTTCTTCTTGTTAGTTTTGTCCTCTTGGGTCGATTATAGACTCCATTCAGTAACTGCCTCTAATTCTGAATCTCTGATATATTCCTTTAGTTTTCGCATGTTCAGTGAGGTATTCAGTTATTTGATGGGGATATGAAGAAAGAGTGAAAATTATATTTCAAAAAGTTTGAATAAGAGAATGTCTGGAACTCTCTGACTAGAGTGTTGGACATCTTTTGATGACCCTTATAACTTACTTCCAAAGTCACCAACAACCAGCTTTCTCTTGATCTCCTTTGTGAACTTTGCATTTACCTCTAAAATCCTCACAGTGCTGAACCCTCAAAGCTTTGTTAGGGTTTCTCTTCTTTCTATAATCTCTTGGTCTTTAACTGTCTTATCTACTAAGGATTTCCTAACCTAAGTTCCTGGATTTGTCTCTTTCATGAGACTTCTCAGTAATTCAGATACCTAAAACTCAGCTGAATTAAGACTTGAATGTATCTGTTCTTCCACTTCAGATTTCTTCATGTCCATCAAACTCTCACTTCTGATTGCTCCAGGCTTTTGACCTTATTTTTGACTCCTAATTCTTCTTTACTTCCCAGATAAAATAGCCAACAATTCTTGTCGATATTCCTTCCTCAATGCATCTTCTCTATTTCCACAATCAGTATCCTAGCCCAGTCCTCCATAACTTCAATTCCGTGTGTCTTTAAGAATCTCTGGCTATTTCCTCTATTTCTGGTTGTATCGTGGCTTTGATTTGCTTCAAATACTGCTGCTACTAAATCTCTCTTCATAAGGGATGGTTTTTATCATGTAATTTTTCTTGAAGAACAACTTACAAAACTTCTTTTTTGCTTATCATATCAAGATAGATATCTTCAAATATTTTAAGAGGTGACATATGGAATAGATATGAGACATAGTCTTCGAAGTTCTAGAGAAGATAACTTGGATAATATTGTATAAATCATAGAGTTAATTTTTATTTGACATGGAATATATATTTGTGACTATCAGAGGTGCTTATAAATTTAATTGATTACAGAAAAGTGATGATTTTCAAACAATGGGCTAATTTGTTGGAATTATACGGGGTTGGAAAATATATGCTTAAGTAAGAGTGCACTAACTCAATAGAAGTGGAATTAATCCTCTAGAATTCCTTCAAATTATGAAATCTATGGAGTCATGCAAGGGCACTATTTATTCTAGACAACTACTCTCATATCTCATAACTCCTTGACTTGGGCTTGCTCAAGAAAGACCAAGCTCTGCACAGAGTCCAGTGAGCACTGGACTTTCTGTGTAACTGCCTTAGTCAGGCGATCTTCATCCTGAATGTACAACCATCATCTACATTGTTCCAATACTCAGACCTTTTCAAAGAGCTTTCATTGAATGGCTTGGACTCAAACAAATTTTTCACTCTCTTAGAATTGTTTAACACATATCATCACAGCTTTATTTATGTTACTTGTTAAAATTCCCTAGCTATATCATCTATGTGTGGCACTTCTCCCTAGCTATATTTATGAAGGTCAGTAATGGAATTCTCTGCTAATTTTGTGCCTGCCATGTCACCTATCACAATGTGACACATAGTGCCTCAAATGTGCATATTTGATGGATAGGTTGTGAAAAGTAGCAAAATATATATTTGAACCTTAGTTCTTAATGTCTTATTCATTAGAGTAGAGTCACACTTTTAAATATGTGAGAATTACTAATCCATGCATTATTTTAATAGTCAGGAATACATTTTGAAAACAATTAACTTAAAAAAACATAAATTAAAACATCAAAACTTAGTGAACACTGTCTATGTCCTGCCCATCTGATGGGGACGGTATAGATGCATATGAATTAATCTAGTCTGCCATGATAAGAATAACACTAGCAAATAAGCAGTGAGGGATGAGGGCATAAAGAAAGTAGCAAGTTATTCTATTTAGGAGTCAGACAAGGATTAAAAGAGAAGTTTATGTTGAATCGTAAGAAGGTTTATCCGGGTGGAGGCGGGAAGAAGTGATTTAAGAAAAAGGAAAAATAAGAGTTAAACCCACAGTTGCTGTGTGTGTACACAGGGTGAAAAGAGGCGACTCAAAAAATAAATAGGGGTTAGCTTGTAATTTGCTTGGGATACAATATTTAGGAGGTTTAAGTGTTAATTGTAAAAACAGCAAGCAAAGGAAGATTTTTAAAGTACATGAATGACACAATCCTGTTTTCTCATCATAATTTTAAAGAGTTTAGTGGTTTGAATCGTGTTTTATTTGGCATTTAAAAACAATGAATAGCGCATACACACAGGCAGATCATAAACTGTTCTTTTTGAAGATTTAGTATCATTGAATTTGAGGGTTTTCATTAACAGAATAGAAATGAGAAAATTGACAAAGGCTGCAGAAAAATCAGTCGTATATGTAGACAAATGATTTTTGAAGAAACTCAAGTGTTCTTCTTTGGAAAATGTGAGAAATTCATTGAACACCATGGTTTGCAATGTGAACATCATTAGTCCAGGGTATTAGATAGAAATATCATAGACCATCACAAGGAAATATTTTTATTTTGCACATTATATTTTAGTATTCAAAAAGTAAAACATTTATTCTGAATCCCATGTTTTCTGAGAAAAAGATACATTTCATTAAAAGAGCTGTTGAGGAGCTGGCCCATGGCACAGTGGTTAAGTTCGGCATGCTCGGCTTCAGCAGCCTGGGTTTGTTGGTTGGATCCCAAGCGCAGACCCACACCACTCATCAGCCATGCTGTGGTGGTGACCCACATATAAAATAGAGGAAGATTCGCACAGATGTTAGCTCAGGGCTAATCTTCCTCAGAAAAGAAGAAGCAGCAGCAGCAGAAGCAGAAGAAGAAGAAGAAGGTGAACCTGTTGAAATAACACAAGAGCCTAATAATGATTTTCAATAAATATTTTGGTCTTTTTCTTAATATTTACTGGGTAATATGATTTAATAGATTGTAATACTAATTAATCAAAAGTAAAGTCCAAAGAGAGAAACCTTAATAACTCAGAAATAAGACACATCCCTGCCCAACAGTTTCCAATCAATGGCCTCTCAACTGGCTACTCGATTTCTGCTGTTGTTTTTCTCAAATACACTCTGAATAGGTTGGCCAAAATAATTTTCTTACAGTGGAAATTGATCCATCAATATCTTGCTTAAAATGCTCCTCTGCCCTCCTGTCGTGCTCACTGATGGGATCCCAGTCTTTACTGTGGCCACGGTAGTTTGTGTGATGTGGTTTCTGTATGGTGCTCCACACCTCATTCCTTGCACCTCCCCATTCCTCACTTTTTAAACCTCAGCCACATTGACCTCTCAATTTGTTCAAACGTACTTCCCAACACACTCACTTGGAAAGATTTCCAAGTTTCTTCCTCTTCTTAGCACTTGTATTACACACTTGCCACCCTTCCCACACTGATTCAGCTCAAATACCCCCAAAACAGGTCCTCTGTCCTCTTCTACCCCATCCTTCTTAGGCTTCATGCTGGAACCCCCTCATGCCCCCACTCCTAGCACAGATCACAGCTGTGCGTTCACATAAATATATTTTTGTACAGATGTTTATGTAAATATATGTGCTCCCCACTGGACTGAAAACCCTGTGAGGGCAGGAAATATCTCTAGCCTTTTCAACACAGTGCCTGGGGTGATCACCAAACATTTGTACAATGAGTTAATTTTTTGAAAAGCCTTAGAAAACATGTGTCTCCTTCACCAGAGGACAACTCAGTATGCATTCACCATTTGTTCATGGGAAGCAGGCATGGTGTGATGTAAAATTTGTAATAATTATAGGACAATTGTATTGAGAAGCATTTTGGAATGTTTTGAAATTTCTCATATATAAACCCATTGCATTTTCATCTCTTCCCCAAAATGCCTAACTCTTCAAAGTCCAATGAAAATAGTCTTGAAAATCATTTAAAACTATTTTGTAGTCTACCATTCTCTCCAGAGCTTCACTAGTAGCCAAAAGTAAACAATTCTGCCTACTTCTGTATTTTTCCAACACTGCTAATTATGTTTCGAGGTTAGTATACAAACAGATATTTTCAGCTATTAACCCAAAAATCTTTGTGCTACTATAAGAAGTACAAGTTTAAGGTTTTGAAAATTCATTTTTTTGATCCACTATTACTCTAAATATTTTTCAATAAGGATTGCTTTGTGGAGGATGGGTCACGAATGCCAACAGAATTACTTTCAAAAACACAATACAATTAAATTAAACAAAATTTAGAAAAGTAGATAGCTGACATTTGGGAAAGAGGAAAAATAAAGAAGCAACTGTAGTGTTAATATTTTCTTTGTGCTGTGAATATGGATTTCCTGTTATTCACATTCTTACATTTTGAAGTGTGTGTGTGTGTATGTGTATACACTGTGTGAATATTCTCTTTTTTGGTCAGTTCTCACTTATCTTACTCTGCTTAGGTTAAAAAGTCAAGACATCATTCATACACCTAAAGAAAGCACTGTTCTATTTTAAATGGGATGAAATAATTCATGTGCTTTTATTTTATGTTTCCTTCAGATGCTCTGACACTGCTGAGGTATTTAGAGGACTTTCCTTCTCTTTGTTCTTTATCATGCTGACAGAACAAGAAATTTGGTGCAGTAGGTTACTAGCCATCACTTCTGTCAGTATTCTGTGCTTTGTAAATCTCTTTTTATCCAACACATCAGGTCATATCCTTCCTCAGTATTACTCATCATAGGAAAAAAGAAAACTTTTATGTGAATGCTTCAACCTGTAAAAATTCCCTGTAAGAATTCACTGCATCAAGTACCAATGTGTCCTTTTTGCTATTTTACAGAAACCAAGGCAGAAAATAACTTCTAAATTTCATGAATACATCTAATAGCAAAGACAGGACTAAACCATCTGGTCTTTCCTTATATATTTTTTTAAAATATTTTTTGTTGATAAAACGTAAAAGAAAAGAATAATTTGGGCACAAAAAAGAGTAAAAATTCGTATTGAATCTTTATGTGATTTTGTGTCATTTTTATTTGGCAGCAATGTTGTTTCAAGAAAAGAACTAATTTCCTATAGAGCACTTTTATGGGCCACACATACAGATGATTAAAACGTGGGTTTTATCTAGTTCTGTATATTAACATCGATGTTTGAAAAACTGCAGTGAAAGTTTTAATAGACACAGGTAATGTTTAATAATGTCAATAATCCACTCTTGGATTAAAATACATCTACTGGTCTCATGGGTAATTTAAAGTGTTGACATCGATGTTAAATGAGGTGCTCCACAATCAGCTCTACTTAAAATACTTAAGATATTCTACCTCCAAACATTTATTTGCAAAGGTTCAGTCTATAAACAAGAAGCAGAACTAGAAACGGTGAGTGAAATTTAAAAATCTTATAATGATCACGTATTCTGGACAAAATTCCTTCTTTATTTTTTCTATTTATATAATTTTAAGCATATCTTTAATTTTTAAAGATTATATTTCTACCCATTCTAAAAACTTTGAACAGGCTGATTTATTATTTCAATTTTCAACTGCCCATATTCACTTATTCATAATCCCATGCACACATTTTGAAAATTAAAATTCCAAGGATAAAACAATATGTTCTCTGATGAGATGATATCTATGGACATATTTTAACTAATCTTTATGCTGTGGAAATGCAATAGATTCCTGCCTCCTGACTTGACATGATTTTTTAGGCTCTGGATGTAGTAAGGAAGATTATGTGGAGCAGGACAGAAACCATTTTTATGGCTGTAATTACCTGTACTGCCTGCCTATGAGTATTGCAATTTCCCTTTGCTGTTTCTTTGATTAAGTCTTCAAGTCCCTAATGCATTGCACTTTGAGTTCCCATTATTCTTGGCTGTTTTTCCGATTCTTCTGTGAAACTGTTGAAAAGGTAGTGTAAGTACTAACTGTTCTAAGAGACAGTGTGACATCCGTGAACATCCTGTTGGGAATGGAAGGTGGCACATAAGTCACCAGTACTGCTTCCCGTTTGATGACATTTGGATCTGAATCTGGTAAACAGCAAATCAGGCGCTCACTCCAGTTGCAATTCCTGTCCTTGTACTCTTCTTCTTCATTTCCAATCACAGGAGAACTTCTCAGATTTTGGTTCCTTTTCCTGTCAAATTATCTTCAGTTCATTTCTCAATCTTATTTTAACAAGACATAAAAACCTGTAGGGCACACATCTTTAATTTTAATGCTGATACCATCCAAAGAGTTTGAATCTACATATTTGAGTATCAAGATGAATGAGAAAAACTCACAGCCTTCTTGCTTAATATATTAAAACTAAGAAAAAGATTCATAGCTACGTATAGTTGTATTCATTCATTCATTTTCATCCATCAAACACATATTTGGCTGCCTAATATAAAACAGATGCTGCTTAGCTTAGTTGACTCAGACTTAAAAAGCGTAGTTTCTTAGTTCTAGTAGTTTCCAGTCTCTTTCGAGCATCTGAAATGAACCAACAATTACAACACAGAGTGATAGGGCTTTGGAGTTGCATATACAGAGGGCGTGGTGCGAACAGGAGCATGTCTCCAATGCAGGGTACAGGGAGATTTCCTAAGGAAAATTCTGTCTGAGTTCGGCCACGGCAAACAATTATGACTTGAGCATAGCTAAACAAAGAAGAGGGTGGAACTAGAAACAGTCTAGATCCACAAAACCCATATAGGAAGACAGAGGTGTCAGGGAGCATGACGTACTCAGGGAATTTTAAATCCCTTTATGTAACTGCTATATATATTAAAAGTGGGGAGCAGTAAGACAGAGTTTGGGTGTGAAGGCAGGATCCTCATCATAAAGGCATGTCATGATTTGGGATATGAACAACTTATCTGCACACATGTATATACTCATAACCTGAAGTTCTAGATGGATAGATAACAGAGAGATGGATAGATAGCTAGATTATAGATGATATATAGAGACACATAGATATATAGATAGATGATATAGATAGATTATGGATATCTAAATAGATGGACAGATAGATGATAGTTAGATATATGATCGATAATAGATGAATGTTAAATAGATCATAGATAGACAGATGAAAAGGTAAACACTTTATGGAGACTGTGTTCCTCTGAGTCAAGTTGTTGTCCCCACCTTGTTGCTAGTAGAGATTCAAGTCAGTTCAAAGTCCCCACCAACATTCTCTAGCAGCTTTTTCTAGTTTACCTGACTTGGTGGAGTGTTGATGTGAACATAGGCTGGGGATTTTCAATACCACCTTAAAATCATGGAACATCTTCCTGGATTATTACTTTTACTTGATGGCATCATAAAATATTTCACGTTAAGACAAACTATTGTAAATTTAAAGCATAAATTTGCAAAATAATATTGATCTTGATGTGGGAAACTGTATGTTGGGCTATTCAAAACTATTTATCCTTCTCTACTATGGGGAACATTTGGATGAAAATGTCAGTGAAGTCTTGCTTATGAGTGTAAGGTAGTGTCTTCCACTTCTTGTTACCGGGGCCCCTTCTCAGGAACCGGCCCCAGGCTTCTTCAGTGGTCTCCACTTCGTCCCCAATGCTGCCGCTCTCAAAGCTCCTTAGTGCACAGACTCTTCTTTCCACTCACACTGAAGCACACCCACTCCTTCAACTATCATTTATTTATTCTGAAAATAACAAATAACCAAACAAAAATAAAAATCTGTCAAGGTGGCAGTTGCTGTGTAGGCACAGAGAAGAACTTGACATGCTTCTGGCCATTAAGAAGTTTAGAAACATAGCAAATGAAACCCCCTACTTGAAATAATGGTGATCGGTCTCCATCAATTATTATTTTTATTTTTTAAGTATATATTTAAGTTGTACAAAATGATGATTTCATGTATACATCCTTAGTGAAATGATGGCTACAGTCAAGCTAATTAACATCATCTCCTCACATAGTTACTTTTTTTGTGTGATGAAAACACCTGGAATCTCTTCTCTTCACAAATTTCCTGTATTCAAAACCACATTATTAACTACAGTCATCATGCTGTACATTAGATCTCTAGACTTATTCATCCTACACAAGTACATCTTTTTTGCACGTTTATATAAAATGTTTTTTGTTCAACATAAACATGTAGACCGCACATCAAAGTCCCCTTAGAAGACAGAGAGGAGGGAACATCTGTGCACAGTTGTAAGTTACTATGTGTTTCCATCACCATTCATCCATCCATCCATCCATTTCACACACACTCTCAGAGTATCTGATGGATGTGAGGTCCAGGCTGGGTGCTGGGGAAATGTTCTGCTTGCTGTAAAACCTCCTACATTATCTGCATCAAAGTGCAATTTTTGAAAATTTATTTTTTCCTTCTCTCTTGAAGTCACAGAGCAACTGCTGGCATTTACCTACCTTCTGCACTAGCAATTCCCTCCTTGTTGGCTTTAAAATTAATTTTCTTTATCTTGACACAAAGACCCAAAATATGACTTTTTTCCCATAGGAACAGATGGTGAGGAGGCAGCAGAACTTACGATTTACTCAAAGTGGGGATACTATATTTAAACAGCATATTAATACATGATTATACAGCTGGACAGATTGTGTTCCTCTCAGAGAATGCGGCTGCAGCCTTCTAAGATTCACGGGTGGTACTGTCACATTCTTAGTGGGAAAACATGGCTAATGGGAAGAAAGAAGGAAGTAAGGAAAGAAAGAGAGAAGAAAGACAGTAAGAAAAATCTATACTAGATAGAGAGCAAGTCAAGGCAAGGATTAAAGTGACTAAACATTTTCTGCCAAAGAAAGCACTACTCATTACCTGAGTCCTTACAGTAAAAAAGAAGAGAAAAAAATCTTTTAACTCATTAGCAAAGGAAAATATTTATAGCATTTAAAAAGATTCTGTCTTTAATTCATTTATTTTTGGCTGGATACATATAGTATACCTATAATTATGTACTTTGTTATCAGACAGCAGTTTTCAGCCATAACATAAATTGATATTAGTACATTTTTGGAGGATAGAAATGACCTGTAGTTGAAGATTTAAACTAGCGAACAGAGACGGAGGATTAAAAAACCCTATTAAATATATAAAAATACATGTTTCATCAATTTAAACTTCAGTGTTATTTTGAGGATAACACTGAGCACTGCCTGTTTCCGTCTTAGTCCATCACGCGCTGTTGGTGTTCCCTATCTCAGAAGCATTCTTGTAACCTTTACCAGCTCCTTCTAAAAATGCACAGAAACATGTCAACTTGCAAAAGCACTGGGTCTATTTGCCAAAGTGTTGGACTATCGGGTCTCCAAGACAAGACCATACGTGACAAACTGAGGGTTTTATTTTCAATTAGCTTCCAGCTAAATGCTTTCATTTATATTTCATTTTAATTGAACTGGCTTAATGAGGTAGTAGATTATTTCTGTTCAAGAAAAACTGCCAGAGAGATTTTGGAAGGCTTTGTGTCTTCGGCTCACAGAAAGAACAGACGCAGTATGTGAACATTCGAGTTTCTGAAATCAGACATTGGATGTTTTATATTTTTCTTCTAGAAATATGTCAAATGTGTAGTTACTTGATACCAAATGTTACTTTCTAAAACAATTTTATGTAAAAGTCACTTTTCTAACAGGAGACAAGTTATATTTAAAAGACTTCCCAAAATGAAACGAAGGCAACAAACTCAGTTTACAATTTTAATTATAGCAGAGCTCTCTCTATTGATTTAATGAATTTATCTAGATGCAACCAAGACGTGATTGAAAGCTGAAAAATTCCAAGTGAAAATTGCTTTCGTAAATATAATCATGCTGTTGCTCAATATGTAACAAACCAAATGTTAGCAGTATGCATTTTATTTATTAATGCCTATATGAAACAATCCCTCAAATTAGTTGTAGTTTTTCTCTGTTACTCTGGATGTGGGTAACTAACGCACATTGTGCAAAGATTTGTTATATAAGCATCCCAGGGTCCAAAGAATATTTGTAAAACACACGTACACATGTAACAATGCCCTAAAAATATACTGCATTTTAAAATTTTTGACAAGCTAAAATGTTTGCAAATGGCTCTTTGAGTCTCACCATGCATTTGCAGGATAACCATACTCCATAAATTTCTTATTTAGTGAAAATGTACCGAGAACAACTGAAAAAATGAACTCTTGATTAGTTTTACTTTACGTAGCCTTAAATAGAAATAAATGAATAATTCCTTTCTCTAAGGGAGATTATAGTTGATTTTTTTAATGTTATATGATAAATCCTAGTTTACAGTGTGGCAGCAAATGATCCCCAAACTTTCCAGGAGAAATCAGGTATAGGTTGGGCACTTCTCTCTGGCAGCTCCCTCCTGTGAATACTATTAGGGTGCACTTCCATGATCCTGGAGCAGAAGAAAAGCAGGCTGGGTGTTGAACATTGGCAATTAAATGCATCCATGCAGTAATGATGCTTGTCAGTTCTACTTACATTGTATTGGCTAAAATAAGTCATGTGGCCATGCCTACTATCAAGAAGATGGGGAAGTTTATTCCTCACATGTTCCAAAGGGAGACAGTTATCTGTGACCAATAGTAGTGTTTGCCACAGAAATGTTCAAAATTGAAGGAGAAACCAATATTCTAATGAAAGGGAACTGGGCTATAATTTAATCTATTAGATCTGCCCAAAATTATGTCATGCAAGACGTAAATTAAGGTAAAAATAATAAAGTCAATTATATTAGGCCAATAGAAAATAAAGATGTTTGTATAGTTGCTTGAGTTCCAAAGCCGATTTCCATGGGCCAATTAAAAGTCAAGGATATTTAAATGGCAAATTTACTTTTTCTTATGCTTCCTTTTGACAAGACACTCATCATCCTAATGTGTTTTTATTTTTAACCCAAAGTTCAGTAAACACCTATAAATTTGGGATTCTGTACAATGCTAAGTACTGTGCTAGATGGTAAGATCGATAAAATAACTAGACACAGAATCTTGAAGATTCTAGGAAAACTTTAAGAAGGTTAAGATATAGCCCACATGTGTGATTATAGCAAGTCAAAGAAATGGAAATTTTGCAGTTGAAGTGTCCCCTCTCTCTATATACATGCACACTTGCTAGAACCTGGTGACCTTCCTGTATCCAGAACTAACAGTTAGCTAGTATTATCCACAATATAAATGACCTAAAAATTGATCCCTGGGGTAGGAAATATTAATATTGCTGGAATTGGCAGGAACTAGTCTTTGGAGAGACAGGTGATAAACGTAATTGTATTCTTATCCTTGCCAATCATAGCAGGGGACCTTAAACTAGATAGAAAATATGCTGGAGGCAGGAATTGGCTTACTCAGCTGTATTCTCGGCTACAGCTTTGAACAATTTTCAGCACAGCTGTGCTGAGTACACTAATAAATCAACAGTATGTCAAATTTCTCTTTAAGACCTTATTTCTCAAAGTGGCGTGTGTATATGGAATACATGTATATATGTGTGTGTGTGTGTGTGTGTATAAATTATACGTGATACTTTTGGTGTGAAGTCAATTGTCCCAATATTTCTATGATTAATTTGCACGAAACATCTAATGCATGAAAGGACACTGACTGCATGTTGGAATTGGGGAGCAGTCTGTCAATTCCTAAATTTTCCATGACATGAATCTGGAACCTAAAGCACTTACATGAATTGCAGATATGGTCACAAAAAGGCAGTGACAGAGAGAGGACTGGAAACAACGTCTCCTCTTACTTAGCCCAAGCGCTTTCCTTTGCCACCATGCTCCTGTGTCCCTTCTTCATTCTACTCTTCAGTGCTTAATGTTAATAAATGCCAGCACTTGTGTCCTCCTAACAGCAAACTATCACTTTGGTTAGGAGTTATTAGCTTTTGAGATAACATCTTCGCTTTGCTAGAGAATTTACTGATGCTCTGATGCTAAATGACTTTATTTCACATTAAAACTACCAATGGCAATCCGTCTTCTTGGCAATTAGGGAATGTGGTTGTGCAGGTGGCTGACATCTCCTGCCACTATCTCCTTTGGCTTCCTAGTAACCATGGCTTGTGGTTTAACAGGATCCCATTTGTGAGGTATAATCTGCAGAGGGAAAAATAAAACAGAAGCTGAAGATTTCTGGGAGATAGGAAGGATGATGTGTTAATGAAGTAAATCAGATGAAAGATGCGACAAGGGATTAAATCATCTGTAGACAAATGGACTGGACACCAATTGAGATGAACTGTCTCCCCCTCTATACTGAGATTAGCGTTACCCAGCACATCTGAAACACCGAGACAGGCTTTCCCTGTAATATCGAAAATATCTTATTTCACAGCCCTTTGCGTAGTTTAGAAACACCTTTGTGAATAAAACTCTTTAATTAGAAATGCCCGCTTCCTGTAGATCTGTTACTTTGAAGAGGACTTTCAGTCGCTGTGTTAGTTTGCTGGGGCTGCCATAATCAAATGCCACAGACAGGCTTAACTATAGAAATGTATTTCTCACAGTTCTGGAGACTGAAGTCCAAGACTGAGGTGTCGGCAGGTTTGATTTCTCCTGAGGCCTCTCTCCTTGGCTCGCAATGGCCGTCTTCTCACTGTGTCCTCACATGGCCTCTCCTCTGAGCTCATGTCCTCCTGAGGCCCCTTCCTCTTCTTAGGACGTCACCAGTCCTATTGGATCAGGGCCCATCCTCATGACCTCATTTAAACTTAGTCGCATCTTCAAAGTCCTTATGTCCAAATACAGTCTCCTTCTGACATACTGGGGATGAGGGCTTCAACAAATGAATTTTGAGGGACACGACACAGCCTGACGAAAAGCTTTAGTGATGATGGACACTTCTGAAGGCCCCACTATGTGCCAGAGGCTTTTAAGTGCTTTTGTGCATAGCCTCATTCCACGATCACACAAACCTGTAAAGTGTTATCACTGTCTTTTCACAGAGAGGAAGCTGAAGTGCAGAAAGGATAGTAACTTTTTCAAGTCCCTGCATTCTTTACAAATATTTCTTTTTCACTGAGATGTAGTTGACATATAATATACATAGGTTTAAGATGCACAGTGTGATGATGTCATACACTTACATATCGTGGAAGGATTACCGCTGTAGTCGTGAGCTAAGCCCGCCATGATGCCACATAATTACCATTTGTTTTTTGTGGTGAGAACGTTTAAGGTCTAGTCTCTTAGCAACCTTCAAGTATAGATGATAGTATTGTTGTCTGTAATCACTATGCTGTGCATTCGATCCCCAAACTTATTCATCTTCTAACTGGAAGTTTGTACCCTTTGATCACCGTCTCCCCGTTCCCCCACTCCCCAGTCCTTGGTAACCGCCATTCTAGTTTCTTTTTCTACGAGTTAGGCTTTTTTAGATTCCACATATAAGTGAGGTCATACACTATTTGTCTTTCTCTGTCTGACATATCTCACTTAGTATAATGCTCTCAAATATTTATGAACCCCTCCTGTGCACTAGGAATGATTCTAGAAGTTGCAGATATATCACTAACAAAACAGGACAAGCCTCCACTCTAGTGGTGTCAGAGTAGGTAGTCAACAAATAACTAACCAAATAGTGGATGGTGAGAAATACTCTGAAGAAAAACAAAGGAGATCATGTGTTTATAGGGGGATCAGGGAAGAATGTTGTAATAAGGCTATGTTTGAGCTGAGACTCGAGGAAAGCAAGGCAGTGAGGCATTCTGGTTGGCATCTTGGTGAAGAGCGTTCCAGACAGTGCACAGGCAGGCGGAAGTCCTGAGCTGGGGCATGCTCAGCAAGCTTGAGGAAAAGCTGAGAAGCCAGGATGGCAAAGCAGAGTGACCTAAGGAAAGAGTCCAAGAGAGAAGCTCAGAGATGTACCAGCAGCCGGGACCAGGGAGCATCGTCTATCAGTGGAGGGATATTTACTCTTGCCCATAATGACTTGGAAATTGATTGGCAGGTTTGGAGTAGACATATATAAAAGGATCACTCAAGATGTTGGATGGAGAATGCTTAGAAATCTATTTTCATTCCAGTGGAGAGATACGGTCAATTGAACAAGGTTGGGATCTTTGGTGAATCTTGGTCAGATTTCTGGGTGTACACTGAAGGTAGAGTTTACAGGATGAGCTGATGAGTCTGAATAAGAGAGGAATCAAGTTTGAATCCAAGGTTTTCAGTCTGAGCAGATGGACAAGTGCATTTGTGTAGTTCTGTTAATTTTATTGTCCAAATATGTCACATTGGACACCATTTCTCCATTCTATAACCATGACTTTGGCTCACAGGCTCTTCGGTTTTTACCTGAAAAATTATACGAGTGAAGGCATCCTGCCCATTGTCTCTCCCGGCTCCAGGCCAGCTCTATCAGGACATTTCCTAAAACCTAGCTCTGACAGGCCAGTCATCAACCCTTTCCAATTCGATTGCTCTCTGAGAAAAGGACTGGAGCCTCAGAGCTGTAAAGCAAAGCAGACTTGAACCTGGGACTCCAACTCTTGAGCCTTACACATGACTTTCACACTGTTCCTCACTCTCGGTTACTGAAGCTATCTTACAGAGATTTAAGGTGACATCAAATTAAATAACACTTTTAAAGCAAATAAAATAGGGCTGGGAATATTGTCTAAATAAGCGTTTTTGTTAAGACTGAGGCTAGACTCACCTTGGATTGAATTGCACACTCTACATTCCTGCTTGGTGGGTCCTAGCGCACCTAGTTTAGGCGCAGGAGATATTTCATCCTGTATATCCCACAGCCTTCTAGTTGCATTGTGCCCTTTCATCAAAGGCATAATAAAAAATGTCTTTCAGATACAGGATCTCTACTTCCCTGTATCTTCTAAGGAAGAAAATAGCATATTCTATAGCTGAATGCTTCCTTTTGTTTTTAAACTCGGCTCCAAGTGAATGTCTTAAAAACTTACTAAAACAAAGAAGTCTTTGTTCGTTATACCAAAAAAATGGAAACAGCTTAAAGTACCTTGATAATAAACTATTTAAACAGTTTAGAGACATATATAAAATGGAATAATATCATGCAGGCATCCAAAGGCGAGGAAGTGTACCAATACAGTAGTAAGTGTACCAATACAGACAGAGAATAAAAAAATAGGTAAATAAAAAAATAAATTGTAGAACAGATTGTGAAGTCCTGAATAGGCTGTTTGTGTCAACCAGGACAAAACAAAAAGAGAAACAAGAATGTCACAAAATTTTTGCAGAGAGATTAAAGCGCTATGCACTTGGTTTTAATTCTATATATTTTTTTTATTGTTTGTGTTTAATTTCCCCCCGAGCCAATATCAGTTTTGTACCTAAATGACGTGGCTAATTAAAAACAAAAAGATAACATGAGTTCATATATTCATATCGAAAAATTATATTCTGGTTTGAGATCCCAAAGTGCTTAGTAGATGCAGTTACTGGCATCAGTTCGAGAGAATTACTTAGTCAAATGTGTAACTTTCACAAATAGAGAAAATATGGTAAAGGTAAAGAGCTGATGGCAGAGTCAGAGGAAAGGATATTACACAAAATGATAGGTGTTTTATTACTTCCTTTAGTCGGAACCATAAAAAAATGCATGTTTACATCTGATACATCCATTTATTCATTTTTTTCCACAAGAAAAATAAATGTAATAGCGGCCTCCTTCCTTACCCTGCAATTTGAATATTTCAAACTTGATCGGTTTGGCTGTCTTTTGGATTTATGATACAGTAGGCTCATGAATATCAGCACAGGTATAATAAAATGGGACTTTTCAAAAATGCAAAAGCACAAGTCCACTTAAAAATGGTTGTTTGTTTGTTTATTTAGCTTGGCTTTATGAGCTCTTCCTTTTGCACTCATTTACTATAAATAAATTGCTGAAATTATAACAGGAAAATAAAATATAAACCTCTGGCTGATAATACATTAAATGCACACTAAAATAAAAGACAAATATCTTGTATTTTGGGCAACATAGGGTACCATTCATATGTAAGAAACGTCAGAACACCCATGTTAAGGAAGAGAAGAGCCCAAGACTAGGGATCATTGTGTTTTAGGACTTTTGTAGTTGATTTTGAAATTATCACAAGCAAATTCTACAAGACATATATATTCTAAATAAATCCTACAAAGTCCCTTATATTTATTTAACTGCTAATGACAAATCAGAATTTAAAATAGGAATCATATGACAAAGAACCACTTATGACTAATCCAATGACCATCTGCTGGTGTCTAGAAATTAACCTTCAAATCAAATTATTGGAGCCTATTCCTCAAACAGAAAGTGGGCCACATTGAAGAAAATCATAAAACTGGAATCGGCCATGTGTTATTCTCTGATGTAATTGTGTCAGGATTGTCCTTCCTGGTGTCCACTGTTCAAGGACTGTATAATGAGAAAGACGTATAATGCTAACCTGCTGTGTCTTATTGGGCTCCAAACTCAAGATCTTATGTCTTAGTTTTGACATATAAAGATACTCAAATATATTTGATAATAACGAAGTGCTTGATGGACGCGGTCATTTAAGTCACCTGTTCATTTATTCCACAAACATTTATTGAATATAATTATGCAATGTAGACACTAGAGTGGATACAAAGATTATTGGATTTCATATATAGAGAAAGAGATGGTATTCGGGGAGAAAAGAGTTGGGTTCATGTCCCAGCTCTGTCTTTCACTAGTTGGGAAAATTACTTTTCTTCTGAATCTTAATCTGTAAAATGAAAATAATATGATGGATATATCAAAAAGCTTGAATGATTCTTAAATCAAATTATATATATGGATGTTCTTTGTAGGTTTTACAGTTGGTATAATTATGTTCGCAATTAATCCTTTTATTGAAAATACTATATAGATATTTCTTAGTATAATAAAAATAGAACAGTAAAAGTTTAAATTCTTAAGAGAAAAACTCATGCTACATGAATATATTTAAGATGTTTTAGTGAAATTATCTCAATAAAATTGTATAAAACTATCTTTGCAGCAGTCTTAAGATGGTCACATTGATACAAATGCAAGTATTTCATCAGATCTCAGTCAATCGTGCATTTGTATTTAACCAGGATTGTCAGTTCCCCATTCGGTACAGAAAGTGCCCACAGATTTTTGTCTTGTGCCTGGATGGATCCTTTATTACACTGTCGGAATCTTGAGGGAATGGGCATGAAATGTTCATCATTTCCCCCCATACTGATTGGGATTTCGTGAGAGCTGAGATGTAGCAAAGGACAACAATGAATTCTACTGCAGAGCTTTCTACAACAGTGAAAAGATGACTCATCCTGAAGTCGAGGATGGCTTGCTAAGCTATTTCCTTTCCCCGTAGAATTCAAACCAAAGAAACCTGTACAAGCAAATAAAGTTGGTATGCTGCATGTGCTTTATGGACCAGTTGCCTCTACTTTATCTCATTTGATTATTGCAAAAACCTAGTGTTAGAGTTATCATCTTCACTTCCAAAATCTGAACACTGAATCTCATAGAGGTGCAATGACTTCCTCCAGGTTCCCTGGCAAGTTTCTGCAATCATCTTAACTGCAAAGTGCTGAGTGCTCCAGCGAGCTTTTTCCCTGGATCACTGTATAGAAAGACAATGTCTAAGCACAGGAAGCATTATGGAATACAGAACGTAGAGAGTACCAAGCTCCACTCACTATGAGGTCATCACTAGGAGCTTCATTCTTACATTTCTAATTTTGCAAGTTTATAACCCTTCCATAAAGAGCTGTCCATCCTCCTAGCCAAGACAAAACCATCAACCCATGTTGCCTTTGAGGACGAGGCATGAGTGAGTCAAGGGTGAAGAGGCAGAAGGAAGAAGCTGTTTAATGAATGAATTATTCTATCTACTATTATGTAACTATTAAAAGAAAACCTTTAGTGGCCATCCAAAGTTAAAAAAAAAATCCTTGTATTATATATTGTAAAATACTTATTCTAATTCCATGCTAGTATAAGTGATATTCCTTTATTTCAAATCCTATATAAGATAGTTCTCCCAAGTTTAAAAATTCTTAGAGTGCCGCTTAAGTAGCACCTCCCTATTTAGCTTAGGAAAATGCTAAGGATTTTGTTATTGTACATATGAATGTGTTTGTACTTTGGAAAGTACTTAATGTGCACATATGTTAATACTTGGAATTAGAGGAAGTTTGAGACCCTTTGGAAGTTAGAGAAAGCTTCAGTTAAGACTCCAGCAGTAAGAACGACTTGGTAAAGGAACTATTAGAGTTGCTGCCCTATTTAGGAGAAAACAGTTCTTAGGGTGACTGTGGGGTCCTTTGGTAGCCTCCTTTGCAACTTTATAGTAATGTAAGACCATGGGAACACAAAATTCATGTAATGTATAATGAAAGGATCTATAGTTTGAAGGTCTGTAATGTGCTACAGAGCAATTACACAGCTTGTACCATTTTAAATGTAGACAAGGGATGACGTGCCTTATAGTTACATATCTTCTCTTCAGAAGTCTGTACATTACTTTTATAGGAAATAAACAGTATATGCGCCTGAAAACTGAGAGAGTATAAATGGTTTGGCCAGTAATTTAAAACAAGTAAAATTTTAGGATGAGAAGACATGTACATTATAACATCAAACTATTAAATGTTCTTATTGCTGAATGTCTCTTGACCTTAATATCTAAATTTTCTCATATAAACAGCATTTTGAAAAAATATCTTAGTCAGTATAATTACACACAATCAGAAACACGGGGTGAGATGGGATGGAGGAAGGATAGTTTATGCAGCAAGGATGAATGATGCCTATTCACAGATTCGTTTATGCTTCTATTCATAATATTTACTATGCAGTTCTCAGTCATTAGAAATTAAGATACAGTACACACACACACACACACACACACAGCTCTGCTCTTCTAGACTATACTATCTAGTGGGAGATACATAAAAGTCAATGAGTAATTACAATAGAGTGATTTCAGGATTGGGGTTGAGAGTGCGCTGTGTTCTGGGTATACATTAAAAAGGCAGTTTATTCATGTTGGGGATTCTCAGAAGTCTTTTCATAGTATGGAAGTTGTGAGACTGGATCTGAGGCAGAGCTGGCTAAGTAGGTGGAACACACAAGTATTACAGACAGAGGTAAAAGTATGGTCAAAGGGCCAGAGGTTTGCTTTGCATGAAACATTCAGTTTAGGGTGAGTATAGTCATTCTTGGGTATTCTTGCAGGGTGAGTGAAATTCCTCCAAACCTCTATAAAGGCCTAAGCTCATGATCTGTGAAACCAACATGGAAGAAAAAATGGCTGGTGGAGAAGAGCAATATATTAGAACAATAACGATAAACAAATTTTCTCTCAGGGTGAATAAACATTGCATATACATTCTTGTGTACACATGCACACACACACACAGAAACATACTATCACTTTTGCAAATATTAACATTCTTCTGTTATCTTTCTATTATCTGAATGAAATAAAATGTATTTTTTAAAATAGGCATTATGCACTAATATGCATCTCAATTTCTATGTTCATAGTTTAAGGTTTTATTTTAATAATTGTTAGTGAGTTTTGTATATATGTGTATATGTGTTTATATATACACACACACATATATATGCATGATCATACATATGGAGAATACTATGTTGTAGGGGGACAGTGTATAGAAATTCTTATTTAAAAATGACCTTGAAGAACATAAACTCCCATAAATTCACATTATACATAATTTTAGTATAAAACAATAAGGATTTTTGGGATAGCTTTGGAAGATTAAAGAAGAATTTATACTGCAATTTGAATTATTCTGAGTATACCCTTATTGTATGGCAATGCATCCAGCACTCCCATTTAGATGGGCTGACTGTAGATCTTGTGCCTGTTGGTGGCAGAGGCTTCCTGATGGAGTGTGATAGAGGCAATAATAAGTAGCTTGAAAGTTGGCTGTTTCTGACCCTCAATCACAATGACAGTTTTTGACAAGAAGTCCTGCGGTGCTTCATCCATCGTGTGGAGAAGAATGATCTTGTTGCAAAGACTGATTTTTCTATTGAAAAAATTTTTATTAAACTTAATTTTCAAGCTATGACTGAGTTTTCTAGAATCATCTTATCAACTTTGCCAATGTGCATTTTCTTTCTAAAGACTTTGTTATTAACTTTATAATTTTCCCCAGTGTGGACTCAATTGGTCATTTGAGTCAGTTGATTCAAACAATTTGAAAACTTTATTATTTACAATAAATTTGTGTACAGTTGGGGATAAAAACTATGACCTCTTTAAAGGGTTATGCTTAATTGGCATAAGATTTTTAGGAAAGGCATTGACTCATCATTACAGTTATTACGAATATGAAATGGGATTTTGCCTAATCAACCACCTCAGTGTATCCTGATATTGCTTTCTATTTGTCATTTCCTTTTATTTTTTTCCACTACTATATGTTGTTGATACAAAATGTTGAGTATTGATATTGAATCTTTACTACTCTTGGTACAAAATGTTAGAGTATTGGTTATCAAATCATTTCATAGTATGACAGTTTTATGATTGATATGAAGCTAATACAAACTTTCACTATTTCTAACAAAATAAGTGATGCCATGCTTAAATTGCCATAGAATGGGTTATACATAATATAAGCTAGGTCTTGAGTTTTTGTTGTTATACTGAAAAATTTGGCCACATTTTACTGTTCCAAAATTATTAGTGCATTTATTTTTCTAAAGCCCCAGAACCAGCAAAGTTTTTTGGCAAGAAAAGGAATTTGGCATTTATATCTAAATTTTGGTTCTAAATAAACTTAAATTGGCAGAATTATTTCTTTTTGTCAAGGGATTATTTCTGAAATATGGCTATGACTAACTTACAATGTGTTTGAATTTCAAGTGTATTTTAACTTTATAAGATTTTAATTTTACATCAGAGAGTTTAAATCATTAAATACATTTATGTGCTAAATTTATAAGTGAGGTGTCAAATGTTACTTAAATACATAAATCATTATTTCCTCTCTTAAACTATCACCTTGTTGAAGGTAGTGCCTCTGTTATATTCACCCCAGTCTACAAGACTCATCTTATGGTTCATATATTTTAGGTGCCTAAACAATAGTGTCAAGTTGTAATGAGCAAAAGAAAACAAACAAACCAAAACACACACATAGACACAGAAACACTCCAAAACCTCATTCAATTACCTCTCCTAATTCTTTAGTCGCCTTTGATACATTTTTAAAAATTCACTTTCTATTGAATGATAAAAAGTTTCATTTCTTAGTTAGTTGTATCTGTGTGTGATGGTCTTGTGAATTTTATGTATATATATAATGCATATAGTATATAATATTATATATGTGATGCATGTCAATATGTGCATATACATACTGAGACACACACATGTGGATACATACATTATAAAACATTCATAGACACATGCATATGTGTGTCAGATTAATTAATGAAAAATTTTTGATGAATTAATGGAGAATTTATAGTTCAAGTAATGAATTTATTTCACTAAAATAGTAAGATTGGATAAAGAAAGAATATATTTATCAATTTGAAGTAACCTGATTCAGCCATCAATTTTTACCTTTGTGTCTTTTAAAGCAGAACTTCACAATTCCTGTCAAGGGTTTGCAAATTGGCATTTTTATGTTTATATCCCCTTCCTTTTCCTAAGAAAGATTTGAGCAGAGATATATATTATGCAGTGAGTTAGAAAATGGGTAAGGAAGTCAAGGTGAATGGAAAGATGGACAGGAGGAGGACATCAGGGGCGAATGAACACCAAAGGTGGTAATCTACTTAGAGAAGCACCTAAATTTGGCTTGGAGATTTGCAGTAGGAAAAAGACAGTAAGCTATATGATTTGCAAAACTCATAATACAAAAATAAGTCTGTCAGGAGCAGCCAGGTGTTACAGGCACAGACAGAGGTCACTGAGATTCAGCACCTCTGTGGGCAGCACGTGCTTTGAAAGACATCTTCTACTGCAGGAGTCACATGACAACCAAGCACAATGCCATTCAAAGGAAAATTTCTCAAGGGGACAATTTTTTAATATAACAAATGTTTGAGAGTAACTTTTATTATTTTCATAGTAGTAATTTACTTATAATAGTAGAAATGGAAAAGACCTTAAACATCACCAAATCTAGTATTATCATACAAGTGAATTTCTTTTGTCATTTCAGCTTTGTTGTCACCCATGTTAGGAATACTCACTTTCCTTTTTTTTTTTTGGAGATTGGCACCTAAGCTAACATCTGTTGCCTATCTTCTGTTTTTTCTTCTTCTTCTCCCGAAAGCCCCCCAGTGCATAGTTATATATTCTAGTTGTAGGTCCTTCTGGCTGTCCTATGTGGGATGCCACCTCAGCGTGGCTTAGATGAGTGGTGCTAGGTCTGCACCCAGGATCCGAACTGGCGAAACCCTGCACTGCCAAAGCAGAGCACGCAAACTTAACCACTTGGCCACGGGGCTGGCCCCAATGCTCATTTTCTTTAACATATGTTTTAATATTTTTCCTGTCTCACTTTTCTGAATATAAATGGCTTAAGAGCAGTGGCCCATTCTGAATTCCACCTAATTTTCAATGTCCCTCTGAAATGCTGCAATCTTCAGAAATCCTTTCCTCCGTCAGGGCTACCACTACCCTCTGGTCCTATCTTGCAGCACTTTTCATATTTTGCGTTTTACTGTTATGACTTGTAAATTTGACATCCACATTCTGTAGACCTTTGCACCCTCATAGTTCTCCTTGAGCCTGTATGCTCGGGATGCCTGGTGAAGCGTTTCACACCCTTCAATGCTTTGTAGGCAACCAGTAGTCAAGATGTAATGTTGGCCAATGACAGCTATGTAATTTCTTGCAAAAGTAAAATATTTCAGAGTTTCTGCTAAATACATTATCAACATTTAATATTAGTATAACAATTAAAATATCAGGACTAGTTTAGCGTCTAGCTGTAGCATTGATAAAATATGAAGCTTGGAGCTTTCTTTTTGTCACAGTATCACAACAGCTACATTACTTTAGAAGACTTGCTTAAATAAAATCATCTCTAAAGAAAGATTTTAGACTCTTTATGTAAAGTATTTTCATCAGAGCTTACTACTCCAGAGTTTCTAAGATAGGACAATCTGATATTTAAAATTCTTCCATTTTTTCTTCCCCAGGTGCCTTATTGAGTAGGACAGCATTTGAGTATCACTTTCTCTTTCCAGACAGTTGCCTTTAGTCTTCATGTCTCAACGAGTAAGAAAGCAAACACCTTACAAATTGCAAAATAATCGTGATTGACAAACATTTGACATAAATGAAGTGAACGCTACATTATATGTTCCAATGCATGCTAATTCTATCATTATCATATTTTTTCAAAGAGTTGTACCATAGTTATTAGTTGCACATAAGCACCTTCAACTATATCCACTGATGTAAAAGCATATTAGCCCATGTTCATATAATCTTATAACAAGCTATCATTCCATTTGGTTTCATAGTTTGGGTCAAATATGGAGCTGCCTCAAAGTGCTCCCATGGAGAATACTCTACTTTCTTTTATAAAAACAGTTTTATGCCCTGAGTTATCTTCCTGACTTCATCAGACGCCTGCTGAAGCACCACCTGTCTTGTTGGCATCCAGACATGATCTGAAGCGTTGGCTTTGCCTTTCCAGGGCAAATGTAGTCTATTCAATGAACAAGTGTTCAACAGGTGTGGCGATTGCAAGGAGCTGGGCCAGGATTGGGGACTGGCAGAAAAGAAGAGCTTCCTGTAAAATAGATGACACTTGCAGTTTTATACATGCTCCCCATGAAGATCGACTCCTGCCTGGCACCTATGGTTTACTGAAAAGATCCAACCCACTTGGAATAGGCAGGATGCCACTCTGACAGATGGGGAGCAGCATGGCCAAGATGCCAAGTATTCTATGCATCAAGTGTGTCTGCTAAAAGTTTGAGTCTCTGCCAGGATTATCCAAATGGATGTCTGTCTCCAAACCTGGACATGATGTATATGGCATGATGCTCTCACTAATTCCACTGCTGCCAGGCATTAACTTCCCACATGTTTAAAGGTCTAGGTGGGAAGGCTTGGGGACTAATAACCCAGAGTTAAATTGGATACAACAGTCATCCAGCTGTTTCTGCCTCCTGCCCTCTACTGGGGGCACAAGACCTTGAAACCTCAAAGCTGTGCTGCTTGACATGTGTTCTCTTTCTTGGAAGCTCAAGAAAGAAAATGCTTGCCAGTTATAAGGAAAGAAAGATTATAGGCAAATATGTTGTTTCTTCGTTGTGTCTGACAACTCACTATAAACACTTCGATATATAAAATATGGGTGGTCTGTGACTGTTAGACTCTATGGAATAAAATTTATCAACAAATAGCCTTTTACCATCGAAAGAAATCCATGTAGGGAAGTCTACTTTTTTGGAGAGTGGAGTGGGTTGAGTGGATTATGTCTATAAACAGGAGTGCTAGTGCTAGATTTTTCTTTCTTCCATATAGATTCCTTTGATAATCACATTATGTCAATATAATGATGAACATACAGATTTTGTGTTCCTTAGTCTGCAACCACATGTCTAGTGACTGACTCGGCACAATCTTATTGAATATGAAGAACTGAATGTGCTTTCAGAATATTTTATCAAAGTACAATGTCCACTGCCTGGTAATTTGACATGAAGCAGAAAAGATAGCTGTTTTCTTTGGACACAATGTTCTTATCATATTTCTTTGATTTGGTTGGGATTGGGGCAATGTGAATATTAGACGCTCTTCTTGTGACCTTAGTAGGGGTATATGAAATAGCAATGAGTCAAGCTCACACAACGCCCACGAGCCAATTCTACAGTATCTCCCAAACACTGTTGTAAGATGTGAACTTATTGAGGCTGTGACATAAACTGAGAAAGTATATTATGCCCTTGAACATGAGAACATCTAATTTGCATTACTTCTTGCCTTCTCCAAGTTCATTGTCATGGATTAATGTCTAAACAGAGGATCTGCTGGAAATCTTGCAAAAGTAAAAGGAGACTCTTCCATTTACATTTCCTAACTCTTAAAAATGACGTGTTTCTCTTCCCTCCCCATCCGCACATCCATATGTATCACTCTACAGATTTTTAAAGCAAATGATCCAATCCATAATACTACAGAGATTCATTATTTAAAAATTTATTTTGACCTTCAACGTACTTTATTGGAAGAAACTATTCAGAAAATCAGCTCAAATAATCATCCCTAGGTTTAAAATCTTCCTCTGTGGCTGGTTTAGGCATCATATTGTCATTTGTCTCTCCGGGAAATATATTTCAGAAAACACAGCATCATACCTAACATATGAAAGAATAATCACTGAATTTATAGTTTCAAATCTTAATTGGATACAATTAATTCCCACCTTATTTTTTATAGATTCCTTTGATAATCACATTAGTTCAGAAGGATGCACAGTAATATGGCTCTGTCCAACATGTATATCCCTACAGCTGCTGGCCGGAGAAACTCTTCTAGTTATGAAGCCCCAAAGAATATGGTGGAAAGGTTGGCGTGCAATTTGGTGGTGTGTACACAATTCTGGAAACACGTGGACTATTCTCTTGCTCACAGATTTGTCAATGGCTCTTCCTAAGATTAATTACAGTCAGGGAAAGTGTGAGACTGGAATTCTAATCTGTGGAATACATCTGGCAGACCTGAAACTCAGTGTTGACACAGCAGCAAATGCCACAAAGCATATGGGTAGGAACCTTCTTAAATGAGCTGTAGATGCTGTATGGTGAATGTGCCCCTGCAGAGTTCTGTGAGGGCGGGGCTGTTGTTTTAAATAAGTCTCCTGGGAGAGTTCATTCTCTACTTCATTCTGATTGACAGCTAGTCATCAATGACATTCAGTAAAGAAATGTTTATTGATTGTCCACCCAGGAGCTGTACTAAGCACTGCGAAAACAATAAAAGAAAACAAAGATCCCAACCCTAAGCAGCTGTCCTAGTAAGGGCGAGGCTCTAACCAAATATTGACAGTAATCACAATAAGACGTGGCAAGTGCAACAACAGAACTCAAACATCTGTGGGATTAAAGAAAAGGAAACAACTGCTACCAGCTGTGAGAGCTGAGACTGCTCCTCAAGAATATACCACCTGCCAAAGTCGAGGTCTTAACCTGTGCCCAGCAGTCTACTAATCCTTTCTCTGCTCTCCCTCATAGTTTTAAAAAAGCAGTTGGTGTTTTATGCCTGTAAACCTTTCAAACTACTTAAATTCAGTGGTGGTTATCCTTTTTCTCATGGACAAAAAACAAAACATAAACTAACAAAAAATCAACACCAAACTCTTTGGTAGTTGACCTAAATATGGCAAGTACTTTGCAAGGAAACAAAATTAGAGCTAAAAGAGCAAGAAGGTCAGTGGATGCCGAGCCACCTCAGTGAAGTCAGTGAACATGGGATTGAGTCATCTGCGATGAAGCCTCCAGGATTTTGCTCCTCGTGTTGAAAGGGTTTCCTACAAATGCTCTCCTTCTTTTCTCACCTCTTCCCTACGAAGTCTTCACTACATGGCGTTGGCCTCCGCAACTCCACAAAGACTCTCCTAAAATTAGCAGAAACATGTTTCTAAATTTAATAAATTCTTCTCTCTTCCACTTTTTACTATAACTCTCAAAATGTCATTTTAGTATCATCAGTTGACTATACATATTCTTTACAGTGATATCAGTGTTGGGTGTGAATGCAGACCTCCACTGTGCTCAACAAGAGAAGTTTTTTGGGGGCCAGCCCGGTGGCATAGTAGTTAAGATGTATGCTCCACTGTGGTAGCCCACGGTTTGCCGGTTCAGATCTTGGCCATGGACCTATACACTGCTCATCAAGCCATGATCAAGTGGCATCCCACATAGAAGGACTAGAAGGACATATGACTAGGATATATAACTATGTACTGGAGTTTCAGGGGAGAAAAAAAGGAAGATTAGCAACAGATGTTAGCTCAGGGCCAATCTTCCTCACCAAAAAAAAAAAAAAAAGTTTGAGTCTTTGGGGAAAAAAAGAGAGAAGTTTTCTAATTTTAAACATTTTTTTTTTCCCCTTTGAAGCTATGTTGAGTACTGGAAAAGTACAGGCTTTGAAATTAGAAAGAATTGGAATCCAAGTTTTTTCTCTTACTAACTTTGTAATTTCTGGCATGTTTGTGAATTTCTCTAAGCCTCATTTTCCTCATTTACAATCTACAAAATATAACTAACTCTGTATCCTGGCTGAGAATTAGAGATTTCAGATGAGAATGCTCAACAGAGAATGGACATTGTAGGCCCTCAAAACTGATAAACCTGTTCATTTTTATGGTTGGCAGTGTGACTTCCCTCCCTTTCTCTTGTTATGTAGTCAGGGGAATGTTTGTTTCCCTTTTAAAGCAAATCCTCACATATCTTTAGGAATTAACCGCCTTTAAATACAATAGAATCATTCAGTCTCTAAGGCTCATTTGTGTGAATGTTCTAAATAGTAATAATATCTACCATAAATTGATAAGGAGCATGCCTGGCATTATGTGTGTTATTATAAATATAATATGTTTTAAAAATTACTACACAGTCCTACCAAAACTGAATTACGATGGTTTAGAGTTATGGTCACGCACAGAAGAAATTGTCAAGCTAGGATGTGACACATTTCCCTTGGATGTCAAAGTGTATGCTTTGCCCACAACACTGCACTGATGCTTTTTATTAAAAAAAAAAACAAAAAAACAAGAAACTATAAATCATTAACAAGGCTCCTTAGCCCTCATATTGGAGTAGGGTGAATGCATAACCAAGTGTATTGATATTTTGGAAAGCGTAGAAACATTACTTTAGAAATCTCAGGTGCTTTCAAAAATAGCTTCATCTATGGTGTTGTCTTGAGTGGAGATATGGTCAGATAACCCTGACTTCTCAAAAAGTAGATTATTTTTTCCACATTTATATAATATATATACACACACATATCTGTGTACCTTACATATTTATAGCTTTATAGTACAGGTAAGATTTGTTTTTGATCCCAAGTCTGTGGTCATAGTTATTTTTCAATTAAAGCCATGTGCCTGCATGTGCATACATATGGTAACACCCAATAATCCATAATTTAATTTTAAGCTTAAAACCCACTTCTCAAACATTGGTAAAGCCATAGAAATTGTCACACGACTATGGACAGAGCATTGTGAAGTGGAAGACACCTGGACCAGGGCGTTAGGAGATGTGGGCAGTGTGCAGGGCTGCGATTGTCTTCAGGGTCAGTGACCCTAGGTGAATCCTACCCTTTGGACCTCTGTTATCTTATCAGCCAAACAAGGAGCTGCCATGAAGCAACCTCCTGAAGTCCCCTCCCACCCAGGATTCTCTGACGCCATGACACCAGAATGCTGCTAAAATGTTGGTAGCTTCTGACTTACCCTGTGTACCATGATGGGAGGAAGACAAGGATTATACCTCCTTGTTATTCAGCTAAATTTTCTAGGTGGGGCTTAAATTCGTGCGGCTAAAAGGGGCTCAATAAAGCACTCGAGTCTAGCAATTTCCGTGCTGAAATTGTCAGTAAGCCTCAGAGGAGGTTCTGTTAAATTTACTTTGAGACAAGCAAAGAGACACCTTGAGATCTAATGAACAAACTCCAGTTTAGCAGGAGTTTGGTTTGGAGACTTCGGCTCCAGAGCCCTGAAGAAAGTCACCGCAAAATTTACCAGCATGTCAGTGGGGCTGATTGAGGCTCAGCGGGGCTAGAGGGTCTTCTAAGTTCAGCCCATTGATAGAGACTTTGAAGGAGTTACTCGCTCTATAAATTATATAAATATTTCCTCACAGGAACTCAGAGTGTTTTTGTCAGGAGGCTCCAACATCTCTGGAGGCAGTTAAAGGGCAGGAGTCTGTAGTCAACAGTTGCGCTGATGTAACATTAAGACAAACTACTAAGGGATGTTAATAACGTTGAGGTCGAGACCTACACGTTAATTGTAATATGGTGAACGTATGTTCCGGGGACCTGGATCAACACGCTTGCTCAGAGGGCAGGGGAGTTACCTAACAAATCTGTGAAACAACCAACAGAATTTTCCCTGGCGATTTCAAAAGCCATTGTCATCAGTCTGTGGTCTGTTAGGTTATTCCCTCAGCACTGGGGGAGCCCATTATCCAGACACCCACAGAATGGGTCATGATGACACACTGACAAAGGTCCTTTGAAACGGAGTGAGCAGCACAGAGTTTGAGACAAAGCAAAGATCTTTAATATGCATTTATCAATCAGATGAATATATTTTCCCATCTTATAAAGAATGTATTTCCTGTGAGTGTATCACAGAGGATAATAGCAACTCCCTAATTCACTTGCCAGAAAATCCTAAAAAACATGTCAGTATTAAGGGAAAGCCTGATAGCATTTTACAAATTGAGGTATGTATGGGGACTCTTCACTATTGTGAGAGACTCCGCTTAGAATGTAGACAAATAGCCACATTTCCCAAGATGAATTTCAAAGAAATTGTATAAAAATTATATAAATAGTATAACTATATATACAATATTGTCTTATATTAGACTAAATTTGTCCATCTTATATATATCACATATATAAAGTGTATAATTCATTATGCATTGAAGTATATATATAAAACAGATATTTATATGTGTGCATTTTTACTTAAATTATATATATGTTTAAATTAAATACATGTATATTTTTAAAAACTTCTATTTTATGCTCTACAACCTTGATATGGGAATTTGGGAACTATCCATGATTAGGATATACACATTAATAGATAGTATAATGAGCAGAAATTATAGCCCTTATGAGGATTTTTTTTTAAATTTATGAAAACTTTTCACAGGTCGACTAGCCTCAAATCTTTACTAAATTTAGGAAATAGAAGGCCGGAGAGCTTATGGGATTTTCCAATTTAGGGAAACGACACTTTCAATTATGTGTCCTTTGATGGAGTGGAGAAGCTAAGGACCATCTGTTAGACTCTGAACACCCCATACTTCAGCAAATGACCACAAATGGCTTGGTAATGTGTTACTTATAGAAGAAATAAAGCCTGAATCAAAATCACAGATGAGATATCAAATAGAATTTTTTTTCAGAGATGTATTCGAATAGTACTCCCAGGATTTCATTGCTTGTGACATTTAAAAGCTGAGTGTATGGTGCACTAAAAATATACTGTAGGGAACAATCCTAGGCTGGCAGGAAAATGTTTGAGAGCTTCAAAAGGTCCCTGCTATTTTTAATTTCTACTCTAACACTACCTTAGAGTGAGTAATAACTTTGCGAAGTCTACTATGTTGGTTGAAGCTGTGGCAAAGCTCCTTGGCCCCAGGAAACACCAGGCAATATTTGAGAAAATCGCTTGCATGTTCTTTTCTCTTAGAAAGTCAGTGTCTCTAGTCAGGAAAGGTGGCAATTTTTAAATAATTGCTCATATGGATCTTTATGTCAATCTGTGTGCAACATGTCACTGTAACCATTCAAAATGACTGTGGAAGGTATGTACAGGGTTTAAATTTGTCCTAGACTTTTAGCTTTGAGCCAGGCCACGAGGACCAATGCTACTTCTTCCACTCCAGTCATTCCCAGTGCACAGCAAGCGTTATCCACAGCCCTCTTGAGCCTTTGACTGACTCATATGGTGCAGTTCCCTATGGCTTACTCCTATGCCTGTGCTCCCACCTCCATCTTGCGCCCGCATGCCCACAGAGGGCAGTGTGGCATCTTGAGAGGGCACCAGGCCCTGAGTCAGGACTTGACCCGATGTTGCACCTGGGCATGGCACTTACCTCTTCAAAAAATCAGCTTTTTCACCTGTAAGATGTAGGTTATACCTGCTCTGCCAGAGAATTGTAAGAGAGACAAGGATTTAAAACAAAAGTCTTTTGTATGCTGTAATGTTCTTATGGATGCGAGAAATTGTCATTGGTTTTATATAGGAAATATATTTACTGTACTTTCCTTATTTCTAAAATTGACACTTTAAAAATTATCAAGGATTGGAGCTTGATATTGTTTCTAATTTTTAATTGACCTTAATTGCTGTGATTTGACTAGAGTTCAGAGATTCAAAGAAAGTGGTGCCTGCCCCATTCACTCTTTCCCCAGATGCATCAGCATTGAACTCACTCCTGTCGCCGTGGTTCTTTCTCACGTTAAAGCATTTGTCTAATCATAGACTGCTCTTGGTCCTGTAAAGCTTTAGTACAAAGCAAACAGACAACAAAAAACGAAGCAATATGATTTTACTCTTCTGGGAGCATTTATTTGAATTTTAATAGCAAATTCACAGGCCCAAAGAAAGACATCCATATTGGTGGCATTTCATACAGCTAACGGGTTCAGTGAAGGACTGGGAATGCTTCTTGACGACCAGGCTAAGGGGCTACTTGACCAGATCCTACGGCTGAGAGGTTGCAAATTCCTTCTCCTCTCAAGCTCTGTTCTGGAACTCGAACTCTTTTATGTGTATTGGTTCTCAGAACTGTCGGGCTCCCTTAGTCCCTTTCCTTACAAATATTTTGTCCTGTATAGCATGCTTTAAAGACTAAAGTTTCTAATCAAAGACTAAAGATATATTATTTTACTTCAAATATATTATCATGCAACAAGATCATGTTTACAGACACTTTTAATTGCCGCCTGATAGTTCATGAACTGGTAAATGCATCCTCTGTTTGAGTACCTGTGCCATTTTAAACAAAATAGTTTAGAAATAATTAAACATAGACGTCTCTACAGTTTGCATATGCTTTAGCATGGTATCATTCTCAAGGGGAAAAAATCACTAGGAGGTAGCTTTAAACCATGAAGCTTCAGGAATAGAAACCACAGACGCCCATTTAAGAGCTAAGTATAAAAATGGTCATTTTATCCGCAAAGTGATTGCTAAGTGGAAATCAAGATGGTCAGTTGCATGTTACTCCGGGGAATCTAGATTTACACTTGAAGTGAGGCTGAGGGCTGGGTTAGTCACGGAAACGCAATGTTTTTTAATTAAATCATGAGTCTTCCTCTGGGAATATTGCATTAAAATCCAAGCAGATCAGAAATAATGGCAAGATCGACATCCTCAGTCCTTAGAGAAGTCATTCCATTAGTCTGCTGGTGATCAGAAGGGAGGCATTTCAAATTACAGCAGCAGTTTCACAGGGTAGATAATTATGGCAAGTTATAAATGACAGAAATTACTGCAGCTACCGTTTTCTTTTTTTGTCTTTGCTGGCTGTTTTGCATCCATTATAGTTTCTTTTTATAGCTTCCTTAGTTATCTCCAGTTAATTAACATCAATAAATGACTGAAATATTGTATAGTCCTTTGATTGCATTTTTATCTTTTTGGTGCTTTCTTAAGCAAACTGTCACTCCTAGTGTCTTAGAGACTGTTGACTGAGATTAAAATGATTCCTGGTATTATTTTTCTTTTAACATAACTTGCACGTTTGACTCTTTGGTTTCAAATTACATGCTTTAGACTGTGTATTTTTAAAGATACCTGTAGATGCTATCAAAATACTACCTGGTATAGAATTATATACACTGATTTTGTTTTGCATAAATTTCTTGTGATAATACAAACAAAAGTATATATTATGATATTTCTATAAAATATTAGACTAACCTTTTCTGAAAGTTTATTTTTGGATAGGAAAGATGGTTGTTGACTTTTTTTAAGTGGATGTGATTTGACATGGTTTCTGAAATTTAGGTGCCATTTAATATTTTTCTCAATGAGAGATATTTTTGTTTTTTTGGTTGATTTTGATTTTTTTATTTGTCATAACCTAGTCTTTTAAAACTTTTTACAGTTTATTGAGATATAATTGGCATATAATATTGTATTCATTTAAGGTGCACAAAATAATGATTTGATACAAGTATATATTGTGAAATGATTACAATTTTTCTTATCAATAACCTAGTCTTATATTTTAATTCACTCTAGTTTATAGTAATTTTTGGAAGGTCATTGCAATCACTTAAATGTTACTGAGGGATGCTTGATTTTGAAGTTTTCCAATGTGTCCAGCCTTAACTAATGGTGCATTCCAGTTCTGTTATTCATAAAAAAAAATATAAGAACAAAATAATTAATATTTTCAGTATTATTTAAGCTTGTTCAATTACTGGAGAATCTAAATGCTTTCTTTTTCATTCTCTTTCTTTCCGTATCTCTATATTTGCACCGATAATTAATTGTCAAAATATGTTATTTTTGTAGAATTCATACTTATTCCAGGAAGTTTCCTGTGTATTTTCTTAAATGGCCAATAGTGACTTCAAAAATTGACCCTATATTCTTGAAGCACTCAAACTATGTGTATACTATTTGTAGGAATATGTAAAATAAAAAATAGTTGAAAATAAAGTGTGTCCATTAATAGAGTAAGCTACATTTAAATCAATGGAACATTATGCAGCTCTGTATTTCTGACATAGAACAGTCCTTAAATTTTGTTGTTAACCGTAAAACAAAATGTACTAAATTGTGTTTTAGGTAGTCTATTGCTGTGTAAAAATGTATTTGTATAATATGTATGTATGTGTGGAAAAGTGGAGAGTAAATAATAACTGAAATAAACATATGTATGTGGATGCATATCACTAAGAAGATTCACATAAGACTGATAACTGTGTTTACTCTGGGTCAAGCAGGATACAGAGATCAGAGGTAGTCTTATTTTCCACTTACATCTTTTGGCATATGTTGAATTTCTTTCATGTGCATGTATTGCCTATTCAAAAGTGAATTGACTAAATAATGTAAACATCATAAAGGTTATAAATAAAGTAAAAAAAAGGAATGGAATATTGCAAAGGTCAAATAACAGTCATGACATGACAGTATTTATTACTTCAAAGAAGGAGTTAAGACTAATGTATTTCATGTAAAACATGTCATTAGGTATTATTGGCTTTGGAAATCACATTAAATTTGTTTATTTATTTCTGAAATTTTAATAGAGTACATTCTTTTTCGACAAACTTCATCTATATGTAGATAAATTTATATGTGGAAAAAATGAAAATCCAAACATATATGTATATATATTTGAAAGATGCATGTGTATGCATATTCTTTAATATAGGTCCACATAGCCATAATACGATTACTTCAGATCATCAGATTGGGATTTCCTAAGATATATCAGTTATACCTCTTAAATGATGTTCAAATTTGCCTTTGAGGGCATGAGGTTAAGAGAAATAAGCCATACAGAGAAAAACAAATACTGTGTGGTTTCATTTAAATGTGGAAATAACAAATACATGGATAAAGAGAACAGATTAGTGGTCACCAGAGGGGAAGGGGGTTGGGGGGTGGGCAAAAGGGGTAAAGGGGCATATGTATGATGATGGACAAAAATTAGGCTACTGATGGTAAGCACAATGAAGTCTATTCAGAAACTGATAAATAATAATGTACACCCAAAATTACACATCATTGTAAACAATTATGATCTCAATAAAGTTACTGAAATAAACCCAAATTTGACACTACGGCTTTTGTAATGCCCTCTGGATATAAAGATCAATATTTGAGCAACAATCCTTTTAATATATTTAGGCAAAATAGAATGTCCCCATGGCTTGTATGAAGTATATATCTCAGAGATATGATGGTACTTAGACTGATTCACCTGATTTCTTAGAGAATATGCAATCAGCGGTGTGCTTATCTACAAAGAAAGTACCTCTTTCTATCATGCAGACACCATCCTCTGTGCAATATGAATGCCAACATGTATGGTGTCAGCTGCATTTTCAAAAGCTACAAAGAGTTTTGGGAACATGCTAGTCTTAAATTACAAATGTAATGTGAGGGGAAGAGCTAATAGAAAGTGTCAGGAAACGTATGGAAATAACTGATCTTTTCTTTCCCTTTTTTCTTTTGTGGGGAGATCATATTCTTACAGAGGAACTTTGTAAGCTAAGAAGGATGAAATAAAATAATTGCTTGAGTTATTTGGAAATAATTCTTCTTAACTACCCACTAAATTCTATGAAACTCAAATAACGGAAGAGTCAAGCTGATTTCAAGCGTAGAAAATGATACCACTATAGTCTTCTATAGCGTACTTCACTTCTAAAACCATTGCACTTGAAAGTCCCTGTTCAGAGCATATGAGTGAGAATAGAGGAACACATCAAAAACTTGGATGTACTTTTGTTTTCTAGAATAGAAAAGAATAACCTTGAAGAAAATAAAAATATAGTTGTTGAAAAGAGTTCATCTGTATCGACCTTTGGTTAAAAAATTATTTATTACCTAAATGACACAGCGAAAAGTGCAATTTCTATAGAATACTGATGAGTATATATTACTGCAAAAGTAGTTATTTGAATTGCTGCAACAGTGCATGATCACATATTTACACTTGTTTTATATTTTATATGTCAATATCCTTTATTTCTTTTTCAATAATATGGAAAATCGTTCATTCACTCACATTTATTTATTGAGGGCTTCCTATGTGGCAGGCCCTGAACTGGACACTCAGGAGACCATGCTGAGCACTAACAGACTGCACCTGCTCTTGTGTTGATTGTGCTCTGGTGAAGGAGGTGTGTGTTAAACCAAATAATGACGTAAACAAGGCAAAAATGTCCTAATGTGTTACAGTTTGGCCTCAGCAGAAAAGTCAGTGAATTCTATCCAGAGAAAGTGATTCCTGAGCTGAAATTGGAAAGAGCAGTTGGGTAAAAGTGACAATCAGTTTCTCTGAATGCCCAACAACACTTGTAAACGAGAGTGTGGCAAGTATAGGAACCCAGTGACCAGCCGAGTGGCAAGAACATGGAACCAGGTGTGTGTGAAGTGAGATGAGGAGAGGGAGGTGGCTTGAGTAAAAGCATGTGGATCACTGTCTGCAATGCAGAAAAATGGTCAGAGGCAGGCCAACTAGAGATGATGACAGCTTGGGATAAGGTTAAGGAGGTGGACAAGAAGGGGAGATAAGCTAGAATATTATTGAGCAGGCAAAATCGACAGGACCTGGTGATGGTTATAATGTGGAGGCAAGTAGAAGGAGGGTTGTCAAGGACAAACCCAACATTTCTGTCATGAAAATTGACGGAAATGTAAGACATGGGAAGTGGATTAGTGGAACATGCCAATTTTTAAGTGCCAAAATGAGGTAGCAAATTGGTAGCAAAGAGAAGTTGGAGACTGGAGCCGTCTTTGAGTCATCTTCACTCTGGATCCATGATAAGCTTGAACATGGTGAGGGATCTCTCCAAGAAAGGTTAAATGTGAAGAGGACACAGTGGCCAGGTGTGGAAAGACAAGACTGCAGAAGAAGCAGAGATGGAGGAGGAAAAACAAACATATTGTATTTTCAAGAAGAGATAAGAGGATATTTTAAGGAGAGAGAAATGCTGCTTAGAGGGCAAAGAAGACCCACTGACTCAACAAATATTTTTTGAAGGCCTCCTGTGAATAAGATCCTGGTAACGGAAAGAGGTCAAGATCAGAGCAGCTCAAATACTTTTCTCCAAGTATGCCTAAGACAAGAGAAGAGTAATCTAAAAGATGTACTTATTTATCCCATTGTACTATACTAAGAAGCCCTATTCTTGCATCATAGGTGATGAAATTATAATGCATACAAGTTTTTGTTTTCTTCCTCAGAAGAAAAAGGTCCTGTAAGTTGTGGTTAAAGAGTTTTAAATTGTTGACTTTAAAGTCCGTTCAAGGCATGATTACCTTCTATTTTCAACAAAACTACCAATGAGAATCTATATGCTATGTAACCAGAAGTAATTCAAATAAGCAAAATATATATTGACTCTTCATACCCAGACAACTACAGCTGGAAAAGGTGATTGAAATAGGCTCATTTACTTTTCTTTTTTACGAGATAATTAGACCTAACATACCATAGCTCTTTCTTTTTAAGTGGCTATTGAGATGCTCATCTAAATTTAATTCCCAGTTACATAAAATACTTCTTGGGATAAGTATCTTCATATCCTTCTATATAATTTCTCAATATTTTTTAAACTTTATTTTTACTAATACACTCCTTTATTAGTATAAGCCACTTCAATTTTAGAAGTAACAAAACAATTATGCTATTGATCAACTCATGTTTTGGTAGTTATGTATGAATGGCAATATTTTACTATCCCAACCAAAATTTCTCTGAAGCATTTGCTTCAAAAGTTATTTCTTCCAAAGGCACATACACCTCTACACATGTATACTTGCAACTAAGAGAAATATTTTTAGCCCAATGTTGCTTATTGTTACTATATGTATGACCAAATTACCATGTCAGATTTACAGTGCTAATAATACTTAAATCAAAGCACAGGCATCCCACTTCTGGGTATATATCCAAAGGAATTGAAATTAGAATCGAGAATTGATATTTGTACTCCCATGTTCATTGTAGCATTATTTACAACAGCAAAGATATGAAAATAACCCAAATATCTGTCACAGATGAACGGAGAAAGAGAATATGGGGGGCTAGACTGGTGGCAGAGTGGTTAATTTAGTGCACTCTGCTTCGATGGCCCAGGGGTCATGGGTTGGGGTCCCAGGCAAGGACCTACACATGACTCATCAGTTGATGCTGTGGCAGCATCCCGCATACAAAGCAGAGGGAGATTGGCACAGATGTTAGCTCAGGGCCAATCTTCCTCAAGCAAAGAGAGGGAGATTAGCAACAGTTGTTAGCTCAGGGCCAATCTTCCTCAAAAAAAAAAAAAAGGAAAGAAAGAAAATGTAGCATATATATGCAATGGAATATTATTCAACCTTAAAAAAGAAGAGAACCTTGTGATATGTGACAACATGGGTGAAGATGGAGGGCATTATGGTAAGTGGAATAAGCTAGACACAGAAAGACAAATATTGTACAATATCATATGTATCTGCACTCTAAAATAGTCAAACTCATAGTAAAGAGAATAGAATGGTGTTTACCAGGGGCTGGTGGTGGAGGAAAAGGAGAGATGTTGGTCAAACGGAACAAACTTTCAGTTATTAGATGAATGGGTTCTGGAGAACTAGCATAGAGCATGGTGATACAGTGAACAATACTGTATACTTGAAATTTGCTAAGAGGATAGATCTTAAGTATTCTCATCCCAAAAAAGAAAGATAGAGAGAAAGAAAGAAAGAAAATGGTGACTATGTGAGGTGATGGGTACGTTCATTATCTTGATTGGTAATCATTTCACAATGTATACAAATGACAAAACATCAAGCTGTACACTTTGAATATATACAATACTATGTGTCAATTTTACCTCAGTAAAATTGCAAAAATAAATAGATAGATAGGTTGCAGGATGGAGCCAGATGTTATAAAATCAAGCTGTTCCAAAATGGGGCAATTGTGTTTAGCGCAAAACTCTCACTTTTCTATTTTTAAGTAGACAGGATTATTTCAATGGTAGAAAATAATTTTTTAACTGTATTCTTAGAATAATATACATTAAATCTAATTTCATCAAGCTGTAATTAGTATGTATCAGTTATGTTAAAACTTAGGTAAATAAAACATGCTGTGATCTGTATTCAGACAGTGATTTTAATAATGTTGATAAAAATATAAATATTTATTATTCAATTTTTATTTGGTGCTCTCCCAACTCTCTTCCAACAATGAACTAAATTAACACCCCATGGAGAGTGATTTTGAAGGACTATAATAAAATCTATCCTATTTCATGTTTCTCCAACTCTCTTGCTTGTATAATTTGACAATTTTCATAAAATTTTTTCATAAAAATTTTCATTCTGCTGGCTGTCTTTATTACCCATTCAAAGCACTCTGGTGTGATTTGTGAGCAGTGCTCAACCTTGGATGTGAGAGAACACAGGCATAAAGACGTGTTTTATTGTCTTGCTGAAATGGGACAAGGCAGGCTGGCACTTGCGTTTGGTCAGCTCTCATTGTTTCTACACCCACACGGTCCCTTTGTGTTGATCACTCAGTCACTGTGGGGGCAGGACTGCTGTGCTTGAATGCAAAAAGTGTGAGATGTGACCTACAAATTACGACAAACAGTGGTCAATAATGGACAATAGGTGACGAGCGTCTTGATGAAATACAACATGAGCATTTTGTTTCTGGCCAAGACTGGCATGCAAACTAACCACCCCAAAGCTCTCCATTCATGCATGCATTTCAGTCCTTCCATTTGCAATATTGAGATACGTGTTGGGTCTCCCCTTCCAAAAGATACACATATACGTAGAGTGTCTATTTATTTAATTATTTGTTAATTTACTTTTGTTTTACAAATAATCCATGCCTAAATATTCCCAACTAAGAAAACTAATTTTCCTTCAAGTTTTCTTCTGGTTTTATAACTTGGGATCTTTTCTTTCAACATGGAGCAAAAAGAACATGGCCTGCAGTAATTTAAAACTAGGTGTATCATAAAAAGTAAAGTTATGCTAATGAGTTGAATGTTTTCACTTAACAAAAATCATGTCTTCTCATTGCTTCTACAAGAGATTGATGATGATGCCCATCAGAGTTCTTGAAAATTAAGGCAAAAATGTTAAGCTTATATGTAAAGACTTAAGTTTACATGTAGAGATTCCTTTTTTCATCTCAGTATTATAGCAAAGACTTAAGTCTCTGTTTCATCTGTCTGTCTGTCCATCCATCCATTCATCCATCCATCCTTCCATCCATTTACTTATCTATGATTTGAATTCTCAAAGTAGATTGAATAATACGATGTAGTAACAGTCTCGAGTGGCATTCTGGAGAATTGGCATTATGAGTATTACTGGTATCGGTCGACTTGCAATATTGGCATTATCCTTCTCTTATGAAAGTATTGTGCACATAATGCCATATTATTTAGCACTAACTCAATGGCAAATGAGCTTTAAACCATATTTGTGACCAAGGATTTCTAAGACTGAGTTTCAAATTGCACTTTATTAAACATTACCAAATACATACTTTAATTTATGAGTAAAGATGAGATGAGAGGTTAGAACCGGTGTCTACACTATCCTGAACAACTTTTTAAAGGTATTCTTATCAGCAGGCAGAGAAGAGTTTTTATTTTCTTAGTTTCTTAGCAATTCATATTCATTGTAACTTTATCTTGTTGAAGTGGATTCAATGATCTGTACCTTTCTTGGCCATCCTGTAGAAATAATGTATATTATTATGATTGGTGAAATTCTATTTATGTCACCTTCTTTTCTCTCTTTTCCTTTCTTAAATGAAGGCTTAATTTTTTTTTTGTTTGACTTTGTGGAAGGATTTTGACACAGTAGAAATAAGACAAACCTAATGTAAATTTTATTCTACCTCCCTGACCCTAGACAATTTCCTTGTCTGCACACTAGAGACAACAATATCTGCCTGTCTTGGTCATAAATATAATGACATAAAATATCTAAAGTGAGCTTGAAATTGCAGGCACTCAGTAAAGGCCAATCATGTTTTTACTTCTTTCTGTCTTTAAAAAATTGATAAAACTTACTTGTTAAAGGACAAGTGAGAGTATAAGAAATTAGATTAGTTAGATGTTAGAAGTATGAATTCACAGGCTTCCTTGCTCCCCCGCTGCATGATTAGTTTCTCAGTCTCCAAGTTCACCTGATTTTCCCTGGGGTAAAGAGACGGGCAAGAAGAATAAAGAAACTCAAGTTATTTTTTACTCCTCTCTGCCTTGTCCCGTGTCCCCAGCAGCTACTGCAACCCTTCATGGCCCATGCTCCCGCTGTGTAGCCCTGCATGGTAGTGTCCTCTGTCTGCCCTCTGGGCTCCTGTAACTGCCTCTTCCCTCTAGTCCTCTAATCTCGGCGTTATAAGTTTCCTGGTGCTTAGAATAGGAAGGTTGCTCACCATCCCATGCTTGGTCGCTTGCATCTTTCATCACTTATGTAATCAATCCCCTGGAAAAAATTCCCACTGTTTAAATACTTAGAGTGGTTTCTATCCTTCCATTGGGACTCTGAATGAATAATGAATGAGCATGGCTGGATATTGAAACAGTGATTTATAAGGCTAGGTGAAGGAAGTATCTCAAGTCATAAAGCATGGGACAGAAAGATTTACAACATAAGATCAACATTCAGAGAGACATGGTTTCAATTCAGAGGTTAGGATATTTGCTAATATTTGATAGGTTATATGTTCCATAAGGAAAGGTTGGAAACAACGTAAGTGAGTAAATAAGAAAAGAAGTGCAAAAGAAAAATTCCCTGTATTGAAGACAAAAATCTCTAGATTAAAGAGCTAATTAAATAATGAAAAGCATCAATGAAAGGAGACCCATAATTAGTAATATACTCTTGAAATTTCAGAATGGCAAGCACAGAGAATCATTCGAAAAGCTTATAGAGAAGGACTGGATAAAGTTGGCCTCCAAGTTAAAAGATTCAGATTGAAAAGACACTTCTCAATAGCCATACCGGATGTAGAGGACGATGGAGAGATTTCTTTAAATTTGAAGATGAATTATTTTGAGTCTATAATCTGTTAAAATTAGCATTCAAGGCAGAAGGCAGAATAAAGATATTTTGAGACATGTAAAGGCTCCCAAATTTTGCAAACTAGACATTTCACCCAAAAGAAATACTCAAGGAGTCATTACAAAGAATTCAATCAAAGAAAGTTTTGGGGAGGATATGGTAAGAAAAGTAAGCATTAAATATAATGGTCAATTCTAAATTAATACTGAGGAATGACTTAAAAGAGAATGAATGACAATCTGAAACTAAAATCCGAGATGAACATAACAGGAGAAGCAACATAGGCATTTGTGAAAGTGGGGAAAAGATAAATAATATCAAGCTAAAATTCTCAGCTTATTTGGGACAGTTATAGATGCTTAATGATTCTGAATGTTAGTTTGGAAAACTGTAATGTTTCTCTTAAGGATTAAATTGTAATTACTAGAAGGATAGAAAGAGGATGTGTAGCTTTGATGATTTTCAGAAAAAACATAACAGAAAAGAGGCTAACAAGAAAGAGGAGTCTTAATCCAACAATAAAGTAATATAGTGAGAAGAACCCCAGACATATCTGTAATAAGTACTTATGAATCAGTAAAAATTGTTTATTATTTAGAATAAACCACTAAAACTAGATTTAAAAATAAAAACGTGTGTGGTATATGTGTGTGTACAAACACATGCTCACATGTTTTTTAATAAGATGTCTATCTTTACAAATTGAAATGAAACGGCTGGCAACAAAGGAGGAAAACACCATAGACAAATGCTAACAATAATCAGGCAGGATAGGAATACTGATATCAGAGAATATAGAACTTACTATCTCAGGGTTTAAATGAGAAAAAGAAGGATGCTTTATAATAAGCTAGACATGCTTTTAGACTTATGCTGTTCCAAAAACTGAAAATTTGGCAGAAAAGAAAGAGAAGTAAATAGAAATATAAAGATGTGACATTGTCATAATCATAACATATCTCACTCAGAAATGTGAAAGACCAAGTAGACAATGGCAATAATTAGAATAGAGAAAATTTGAAGAAAAATAACAATAACATAATTATGCTGCTTCTAATAAAAACCAGTATTTATTAAATGCATATTCAATGTGTCAGATATGATTCTGAGCACTTTATATGTATTGATTGGTTTAATTCTTGCAACTGTGAGAACTCAACTCACAATCTGCACACTGTGTTAGGCTGCTAAGGGGATGATTAGTAAATTTCCATTTGTTGAAATGCTGATCTGATACTTTTGTTTAGCTTGTGTTAGTTGTACACAGGTAGCTTAGTTTTCTTTTTGTTTAATTTTCTAAGAATTGTCATTCTTTTCTCTAAAAAGAGGACTGTAAATCTAATTTATTTTTAAGTGAAAGATCTTTTATAACCAATTCTTGAGAGTGACACATATTTAGAACAGACTTATAATACAGAAATAAGGGAGGAAATCTTGTCAATGAGAAAACCAATGTGGGAAGTGGTGAAGTTAGTTGCCAAGGGTTATAGAGCAGGAAGATAGAAGATTAGGGTTCATCCCCAGGCATTTTGATCCTTGACTCTGTATTTTAAGTACTTTGGAAATGTGCATGCTTGTCAAGGATTCACAGAGCAAGAACATGTAAGGTCACGCACATTGTCTTAATGAAATTCAAAAGCGAATTGAAACAGGTCAAGTTCCCTGTCCATGATGGAATAACATGAAAATTCAGTAACAAAGAATATCTCCCCAAGATTACACACACAAACACACATGCACATGCACAGAATTATATATCTTCCAAATGACTTGAGTTAAATCAAGATTAAAAACTGAAATTAAAATCCATTTGGAGATGAATGATAATTAGTGGATAGGTTGTTATTTTGTACATAATCTTACTGATGAAATTTTTAAAGAAAAATGTGTAGCCTTAAATGTACTTGAGAGAGAGAAAGAGAGGAAGAGAGAGGGAGGGTGAGAGAGAATGTGAAAGTAAGTAATCCAAGTGTTCCTAAGACTCTACAAACAAGCAACAAATTAATATAAAAGATGATAGAAATAATGAAAATAAAAGTGGCAATTAAAGTTTAAAAAGCAAACCAAATAAAGCCGAAGTCTTGATAAGTCAAAGATAAAAGCTTATTCTTCAAAATACCCAACAAAATAGACAAATTTTCAGACAAACAGAGAGAACAAATCAGCATTGAGAAAAAAGAAATATTGTTAACGGTTAAAAATGTGAAGAATTTAAAAAATGCATGAGACACTGCTCAGTTATACCAAGAAATTTGATAAACCAGCTAAAACATATTCTCCAGGAAAACACAACTTAACCGAAATAATTCAAAGAGAGAGAAAGTCCAAAATTACCAATATCATACATGTTGAAAAAGTTGTCGAAAGTCTATGCCTAAATAGACAAAAGGACAGAAAGTTTTACAGCATTTAAAATGACCCTTTAAGAAAAGACATTCTTTTTGTTGTTAAATAAACTCTTCTTGTTATTGGAAAATAAGAGTAGAAAAATGGAACATGACTTGCAATTCCAGATATTAAAATATATTCAAAAATTATAGGAGTTCAAAGTATGTGGCATTGGCTCTTAAAGTGACAAAGAGATTAACGAAACAAAAGTATCAAGGAATAGATTCTTGTATAAATGTGAATCTGGACTATGACGTGGGTAGTAGTTTAAATCAGTTAGAAAACAAAGAGTTTGACTTCATAAAAAGTATTGGAAAATCTGCATATCCTATTGGGGAAAAATGTAATTTATGTAAATATATCACAACGTTTGCAAAACAATTCTTATTTGGGTTAAAGAACAAAAACAAAATAATTATCAAATATTAGGAGAAAATTAAATGTGCATTTTTATAAAACTTTAATTGGAAAGGCAAGATTAAACAAAACATAAACCCTGAAGCCATAAAGGAAAAGACCTGATTACATATTTGACAATTAAATATTTTAAAAATTCCTTATTAAAAAAAATGCTTGGGGCCAGCCTGGTGGCATAGCAGTTAAGTTTGTGTGCTCCACTTCAGCAGCCTGGGGTTCACAGGTTTGGATCCCAGGTGCAGACCTACACCCCACTTATCAAACTATGCTGTGGTATCATCCTACGTGCAAAATAGAGGAAGATGGCCACACATGTTAGTTCAGCAACAATCTTCCACCAAAAAGCTGTTTTAAAAAGTTAAATGACAGAGACAAAATATTTTAAGATATATAACAATGGATTACTATACAGAATATATAAAGAGTTTCTGTAGTTCAAGCAAAAAAAGTGAAATAATTAGAAAGGTATTTCTAATATAAAATATAAAAATATAGCCAGGCAATTGAAAGAAGAAATGCAAATACCAATACCACTATTTTATTTAAGTAGTAAACCTGAACAAAATCAAGAAAAGGCAACTAAATAAAAAAATAAGGTGTCATGTCCACCCATTGCATTGATAAAAATTAAAAAGAGAAATAATATCTAGTGTTGCAGAAGATGGGAGGGGTCACTGACATAGCATTTGTTCCTGGAAGATACATTGACAAATATGCAAATTTAAAATGCACATGTAATGTTAGACCAAGCAATTTTCCTCTTAGGAAAACTTACACAATAGTGCTCATATGAGTACAAAACAAAACCCATGTAAAATATAGTAAGTGCACTAATATTTCATAGAGCAAAAGGGAGAAGAGGCTTAATGCCTCCCACCACAGAAATTGTTAGTTAAGGTGCTTTCATACTATAGAATAGCATATAGCAATTCAACCTGTGAGACAGATCCATACACTTTTAGTGGCTATTATTGAAGATACAAAGAAGATGCAAATCAGAAAGCAAAAATAATAAGACAACGTATCAATAAATGTACAAAAGTATGTGTTAATGTGTTGGAAAAAGACATCTGAAGAAGAATCATGTTAAGTGTTCACTTCTGGGGAGAGGAATCAAAATGAGGCTGGTGGGGGAGAGTACCTAATGAAGGACTGTCACTGTGCTCTTTATATTTTTCTGAATTGACTTTTTTGCAATTAGACAATATCTATGTATTAAGTGAAATAATTTTAAATGCTGCATAAATAAAATAATCTCCTTATAAATGTTCGTTTTTACCTACTGAGAATGAAAGTTCTATTTTATCAAAGGCAGGGAGCTAACGCTGAAAGTCTGCTGTGGGACACTGCTTGCAAGTATTTATTATCTTTTCCATTTTGGAAAATAAGACAAATTCACTAATATACCTTTTAGAACCTACGCTTTGCAGTAGTGGGGCACACATGGGTCTAAAACCAAGGACTATTGACTGAGCACCCACTTCTATATGCGTATGGTTTCATCACTTCAGTGAAAAAGGAAAATATTACGTTTGTCAAAAGTCAGTGTCTATGATTGATTCCTTATCATAAAAATAAAGAGATACCTGGCTGGACAGGCACTCTTACAATTTTAGAAGAGCAGTGTTTTATTGCCTCAAAAGGATCTTGCAAAGTTGTTCCAATTATGTCTAAATGAAACTACTTTGTTCAAATTGCAGGTGAGAGATGAAAAAAAATTCACATGTGACAGGGAAGAGGAAAATAGCAAGTTCTATTTCTTCGTACCTCCTGCACCTTCTCCTGACTCAGAGAATGTTTATTTCTACATATGGTAGGGTTAGTGGAGCTCTCATCACAGTGTTTAAAATCTATTTTGGTATTACCTCTTTTGGAATTTAAGTCTTGGAAGGCCGTCTTTTTTTTCCTCCCCTCTTCGATAACTCACCATCTGTTTATTTGCTAAAATAGAATATAAAGGAGTGAATGTTGACTGTTGCAATCAATGGATAATATAAGATTGTGCCTACACAAATAATGAAAATGCATTTAATTAATTTAGACTTCATGGGCTACTAATTAATTGCTTGACTCAAATAACTGAGGAATTTTAGGGAATAACTTGATCTTTTCTCTGAAAACTATTAAAGTGGTTTCTGTGCATTGATACAAGCCCTAAAGGAAAGCATACTATGTTTATAATTTTAAGAAATTTCAATTTAGCATCTTTCAACAAAACAACTGATTATGTGGTAGACATTTCCTAAAAGAGATGACAAGTAAATTGTACTGTGCTATGATTTTCAAGGCAAACTGCATAGAAAAATATAGTTAAGTAATATACTATTCTCTATTTACTTTAATTATAAACTTTTTTAAATTAAAAGACTATGGTAAGCTTATGTTCACAAGCAATAGGATAAATTAGAATATTAAAAGTTCAACCTACAAACGTGATCAAATGTTAAATTATTCAAGGAAGAACATACTCTATGCTAAAAGAAATTGCTCTAAGAAAACTTAGTCTTTTAAGTAAGGTTACATCGTTAGTTTAGCATCTTAGCTTGTAAGATTTATTATTCTTTTCCGTAAAGACGTAGAGATGGATAAATTATTTCCATATAGATTTTTATTTTTATCCAGCTCTTGATAGCGAAACATAATTGTCACATGTTTAGCTTACAGATGTGTTTTCAGAGCAGTCATTAACTTGGAGACAGCATGCATAAAATAGCATAAACATCAGCTCAGGAAGAAGGTTTTGCTTATTTCTCAAGCTGGAAAATTTCCCCTTGTCCTGTTCATTCTATTATATGAGCATTTAATAAATAGAGCATTTCCACATATCTATTTATTTGCAGGTTTCTTAATTTTTCTTAATTTGAAGTCAAATGAAACACTTTGATTCTTTACAATTCTCCCCACCTACACAGCTCTCTCCTTGTGGCCAGGACTGAGGAACTTGGCAGAGGTGGGTGGCTGAAATTATGTTTCTTATAACTCAATGTGATATACTATTAAAGCAAAAACACATCTTAATATTCTCAAAATTTTCAATAACAGACAATTAGCTTTCATAAAAAGGTGGGGGGGGGGGGAGTAGGAGGCTAGCTGTCCTTGGCATTGTCCAGAACACCCCATGACTTTGTCCACGCGCCACCTCCTCCATGCAGTCTTCCATGCTCCAATCCACTGGAACTTGAGTGTTCTCTGTCCTTCTTTTCAACCTACCTAATACGTGTTTGTATTCCTCTTGTCACACCAAATTTACTCTGTCCTTACTAAATCATAAGCGACCAGAGGCAACGGCAGCCTTATTCCAGCATGAGCAGAGACCAAGTGTGTTTATGAGATTTTAACTAACATGGCTAGAAATGATTTCTTTAAAAGGAATATAAGGAAAAACGATATCTTATGTAGGTCATTCCAAAAACGAACATTTTCATTTTCCAGAACTAGTTTCTGATTTATAAAACAGGTGAAAACAGTTTTAGCATCTTTTTGCTTCGGGAGACTGCATGACATATTAATTATTGGTTAAAATACCAAAAATCATCTATTTCTGTTTTGTTGGTATAGTGTACTAGAAAGGTCAGATTTTCTGGCAATAAAGAGAACTAAATTCCAAAACTGGCTCCGTGAACTGGACAAATAACTATACATTTTGATTCTCTATTTTATTATCTATAAATACAAGGTAACAACAGCCCCTCTGATTGCTATGTTTCCAGCATCCAGGGTGAACATAGCAAGCACTCACAAAACACTTCCTTTATTCCTTATTACGGTTGTAGGAACAACACATTAAATACAATGTCTAAAACATCCAGTGGTTTAGTTAAAGGCAGTTTCCTTTCTTCACTTTTACTCTTTCTTTTTCTCCCCAGTTTTAAATAAAACCCCATGTTGATAGTCCTTATTTCTACCAGTAGCCTCAAGCCATTCATTTTTTTCTATTTTTTAACTTTTCAGACTTAGAAGCATTTGCAAAATACAAAGAATTCTGGTATACTCTCTACTCAAATTCTCCTAATGAAAACAGCTTATATAAACATAGTAAAATTATCAGAACTGTAAAAATAACATTGATACAAGACTATTACATAATATACAAAGCTTATTCAAATTTTGGCCAGTTTTCTGAGCCAGGAAGGAATCCAGGATCACGTTGTGTTTGGTTCTCATGACTCTTCGCTGTTCTTTAATCTGGAACAGTTCTTCAGTCTTCTTTTGCCTTTCAAGACATGATACATTTGAAGAATACTTATTTTATAGAATGCCTCCCAGTTTGATTTTGCCTAATATTAGCTCATGATTAAATTCAGCCTCTGAATTTATGGCAGTAATATAACCAATGCCGTGCCCTTCCTAGTGTATTACACAATGGGGTATGTGATGTCAAGATGTCTCATTACTAGTGATGCTAGCTTTGATCACCTGGTTAAGGCGTGTCTGCCAGATTTCTCCACTCTTAAGTTACTTTTTCTCTTTGTAATTAATGAAAATATTGTGGGCTATACTTTGAGACATTGCAAATATCCCGTTTCACATTAAACTTCCATCTACTAGCTTTAATAGATCTCGATGCTTCTTAATTTGAAATAATTAGTACCATTGTGTTTGCCAAATGGTGATTTTTCTATTTCCATGATTTCTTTGATGTGTATTAATTGGAATTTTATTAGAAGTGTGAGTTTTTCCTTCTCCTCACTTATTAATATATTCAATTATTAATTTATGTGAGTATAGACTCATTCATACATGTTTTAGTGCATGGATAACAAACCAGTGCTATCATCATTTATTTTGTTGCTTAAAGAGTGCAGGATTTTTCCATTGGGAGTCCCTTCGAATTGGCTCCTGTGTCCTTTAGATATGTCATGATAATTTTTAAAAAATTTTATTGCATTCTAGCCCTAACAGATTTCTCAGATTTTCATTGTACTTCTCTTGCTTCAGCCCTGGAATCAGTCATTTCCTCAAGGAACCCTAGTTTCTTTTATTGGAGAATGATATTTATAACCAAGATCTGGGTGCTAAATGTGCTCATTGCTATGGATGTAATTGCTTCTAGATTCCTTAGCAGACAGAGTTAGGTTACAGGTGTATATAAACCAACAAAATAACACACTTGTATGTTTCTCTCTCTCTTTGTCTATCTCTCTGTCCATCATCTATCCGTTTATAACTTTGAGTTCATGCCGACACCTCTCATGGCAATCCAGCACCACAGATTCATCCTATTCTTCCCTCTTTCCTTACTTGTAAACTCCTTTCTCCATCACTGAGAAATCTAGTTCTCTTTATCCAAAGTATATTAACTACTTTCCGATAGAATACACATAAAGTTTAAGAATTAAATAATTTAGTTTAAAAATTGCTATTCTACACCCCCATGGAAAGGAAATTTACTAACTAGAGCACAATATTTGTGGATAGGTCTTTATTTTTAACCTTACACCATATAGTCAAAATAATGTTTTCCAAGTTACCTTGGTTAGTTTTATTTTTCCTTCCTCATCTTCTTCATGGTAGCCCTGTTACACGTTTATAATAAGGTCAGGTTCGTTTGTTACACTTTGTGTTCCACCTTGAGTGGTCCTCACATCTTTGCTGACCTTAACTATTTATTTTTACATGTGTGAAATATCACCATAGTACTAAAAGTTACAGCTATTCAAAAAGGTAGACTCAGAGAAGTGCACTTTTCTACTCATCTCTTCAACCCCATTCCTATGCATCCATTTTTTCTGACCTTTTCCGAACAAGCTCCTGTAGATAACTCTTCTCATTAGCTATCAGTTTATCATTTTTATATTTCCTTTTTTCACAAATAAGTAGATATATGTATATTTTATTATTTTATATTCTTTCTTGTATAAATGGTAACATATATATATAATATATATATTTAACAATATATCCTAAAAATTACTCCCAATCAGTTATTAGAAAATTTTTCTTTCTTTCCTTCCTTTTATTTGCGTATTTTTTCTTTCTTTTTTCTTTCTCTCCTTCTCTCTCTTTCTGTATCTCTCTCCCCCTCCCTCCTTCTCTCCCTCCTTCAATGCTCTGTTTTATAGATGCAGTATGGATGTACCAATGCGCCATAGTTTATTCACCCACTCTCTTACATATGGTGTTTAGGTTATATCCAATATGTTACAATTACAAAAAATATATACAAATGTGTTTTTATATTGTTGGAATTATATCTTCAGAGTAAATTCCTAGAAGTAGGATTGGTGGGTCAAAAGAAGAGGCTACATGTAGTTTTATGTATTTTAATCTAGCCATTTAAAAGGTATTTTAAATTAAATCACTCCTTGGAGACTTAATCACACTTGAAATATGATAGTTTCTTCACAAATTTAGAATATCCTAAAGTTTTCTTTTTTTCCTGGAGGTTGTATATCTGTTGATTTAGCAGAATAAAGTAAGTTTTATGTTTACATAAATCTATGTCACTTATATAACTATGCTTAGTTATGCAAGTGAGGTATAGATATATTTTCAATTATTAAAAAAATTCTCTTAAGCTTATTATGGAAAAAGTGATTTTTTTATAGTTACAATTGTTTTTAATACTATTCCTTGCGTATATTTTTCAAATAACTGAACTCCTGCCACACTTCAAATATGTCACTTTTAATTCTAAATTTTCTCATTTCAACTTCTTTGTTGCATGTAATTATATTACTAAAAATTTCCATAGAAAGTGCATTTAATCATCAGAGGCCATGTTTTTTTTTCTTTAAATATATTTACTTATTAAAATATTGTTGCCAGTCAACCAAAAATGAGCAACTTGATTAAAAAATGGGCAAAAGACCTGAACAGATACCTCACCAAAGAAGACATATAGATGGAAAGTAAGTCCATCTATAAATGTCTTTATTATCATATGTCTCCAGAGAAATGCAAATTAAAATAACAAAATACCCCTATACACCTTTTGGAATTACCCAAACCCAAAACACTGATACTACTAAATGGTGGCAAGGACGTGGAGAAACAGGAACTCTTATTCTTTGCTAGGAGAAATGCAAAATAGTCCACTCACTTTAGAATAAAGTTTGTCAGTTTCTTGCAAAACCAAAGATAGTCTTAGCATATGATCCAGAACTTGTGCTCCCTGGTATTTACTCAAAGGAGTGGAAAACCTGTCCACGCAGAAACCTGCACATGGATATTTATAGCAGCTTTCTTCATAATTGCCAATACTTGGAAGCAACCAAGAAGTCTTTCAGTAGGTGAATGCATAAATAAACTATATACATCCAGACAATGAAATATTTTTCAGTGCTAAAAAGAAATGAGCTACCAAGCCATGAAGAGACACGAAGGAAACTTAAATGTGTATTACCAAGTGAAAGAAGCCAATCTGAAAAGGCTACGTGCTGTGTGATTCCAACTATATGACATTCTGGAAAAGGCAAAGCTATAGAGACAATAAAAAAATCAGTGGGGGCTGTCCAGTGGTGTAGCAGTTAAGTTTGCATGCTCCTCTTCGGTGGCCCAGGGTTCATGGGTTCAGATTCCAGGCACAGACCTACACATTGCTTGTTGAGCCATGCTGTGGCAGCATCCCACGTATAAAATAGAGGAAGACTGGCACGGATGTTAGCTCAGTGACAATCTTCCTCAAGCAAAAAAAGAGGAAGATCGGCAACAAGATGTTAACTCAGGGCCAATCTTCCTCATACACACAAAACAAAGTCAGTGGTTGCCTGGGGTTAAGAGGGAGGGAGGGATGAGCAGGTGAAGCACAGTGGATTTTTCGGATAGCAAAACTATTATTTATGATACCATAATGGTAGATACATGTCATTGTATATTCGTCCAGACTCATAGAACTCGCAAGACCAAGAGGGAACCCTAATGTAAACTATGGACGCTGAGTGATAACGATGTGTCAGTGTAGGTTTATCAACTGTAACAAATGTAGCACTGAGTGTAGAATATTGATAGTGAGACAAGCTATGCATGCGTTGGGACAAAGCGTATATGGGAACTTTCTGTTCTTTGTGCTCAATTTTACAGTGAACTTGAAACTGTTCTAATAAATAAAGCCTATTTAAAAGAAAAAAAAAGATTACTGCCATAAGAGTTCCCTTCTGGTATGGGGGTGTAAGGAGCTCTATGCATCCACTCCCCAGTGAAACAATTATATCTGGTGAAAGTTATCGACATAAGGACAAAAAACACTTAGAGTCATTAGAAATTGTTCCAAATGCATATAGCAATAGGGAAACATTTATTCAAGAATAAACTGTGAAGGATGATGATAGTCTGTGGCGCTTGAGCCACAATCTGTAATCCCCTCCAAGCTCAAGCTCCACGCTGAATGAGGATGGCCGAGAATATGGGGCTTTCTGTGTCCTTAGGTCCCAGTCAAGCTGTTTAATATTCACTGAAAGGACAGGACACCAACATTTCTCATCCCCTCTGCTCTGAGTTGCAGCTGTTATATTCTGAGTTACTGCAGCTGAGGGACTAGGGGCTTCCTTTCTTCCCTCAGCTTTTACTTACAAGGTGGACCATCTACCTAGAACAAGGCAAGCCAAAATATTGGGACCCCAGTCGCCTTCACCCCAACTTGCACATAGGGTGGAGGTTCCAAGCCAAGAAAGGCATACTGAGAAGACCTCGAGTTACTGTACCTGCCCAAAGCCTTGCTCATAAAGCAGAGCACCACTGAGAGACAAGCAAGCCTCTGTCTCCAGGTCCAGCTCTAGATCAGTGAGTCAGAGGTTTTGCACATGAAAGAGGCAATACACAGCACAGAGACCTTCAGAACCCTCCCGAAAGGAACTAACTTTAGTTGAAATGGAGTCTGGGGAATTTCAAGCCTAAGGAAGCTCCCAAATACAGTGGAAATTTTGTTATAAAGCAATTAAGATCCTGGTAACTCCATGAGAGCTAAACATAAAGCATATGGCAACTAGTTTACCAGAGAGAACCAGAGAATGCGACAGCTAAGAAGAGGCCTACTGAGATCAGAAAAAATCCTGAAAGACTGTTCTCAAAAATTACTTTTACAAAGTGGACCAGATTTACTTGGATCAGCCCAGGGAGCAATTTATTCATCAAAACATTGTCAAAAACATGAGAACAGTTAGCTGGCAATTAGTGCAGCCTATAAGCTGGGTGTGATGTGAACAGAGATCAGAGAAAGAGACAGTCAAAGAGACCCCTTCTAAAACCACCACAGCAACTGTGTTCATGCCAAAGCCTGCACCCTTTGAGAAGAAACATTACAAGCTTCACACTCTGGTGGAAATAATCTTCAATGAAATAGTCCAGCCCAGTCACTAAACAAATGACAGGCAAACAGCAGCAACCACACTAAGTCCCATGGTGGAGGGAATCCATTTTCTTAGAGATTATACAATTCAAAGAACAGAAAACAAAAAGTGAAGAAAACTGACCAAAGCCTCAGATAAATGTGTAATCTATGAGGCATACAAACATACCTATAATTGGGGTACCAGAAGGAGAGGAGAGAGAGGGAAAGGAACAGAAAAAAAATTATTCGAAGAAATAATGGCAGATGTCTTCCCAGATTTGATGAAAAACGTTAACTACACCTCTAAAAAGCTCAAGGATTTCCAGTAAATAAAGACAACTAGACACATCATAGTGAAAACGTTGAAAATCAAAGAGAAAGAAAAAATTTTAGAAGCATCAATATAGGCATAAAAGGCAACCAATCTAAGATTGACTCCTGATTCCTCATCAGAAATAATAGAGGCTGGGGTTGTGGGTAACATATTAAAAGGGCTGAAGAAAAAAATACTATTAACCAAGGATCTTAAATCCTGCATAGCTAACATTCAACAATAAAGACATTTCCAGATAAAACTAAAAATAGAAGAATGTGTTGCTGTCACATACACCTTCAGGAAATACTAAAGGAAGATCTTTAGGCTGAAAGAAAAATGACTTTGCTCAACATTTCAAACGTTAATAAAAAAACAAAGAGAAATTGGTAAGGTAATAAATAATTTAAAAAGGTAGCATAAATGTGTATTTCTTCTTTCTGTAATGAATTTAAAAATAAATTTTATGTACATAAAGTACAATATGTACATAACTGTACTTTTGAATTTGAAGCATATATAAATGTAGCATATTTGACACCAACAGCAATGAAGGTATGTTGGACAAAGCTGTGCTGGAGTAAGGAAATGACACCATATGGTAACTCAATACACAGTAGCAGAAGAAAACCAAAAATGTTAAGTAAGAAGGTTAAAATAAGAAAATCTATAAATATATACTTGTTCTTCTTTCTTAACTGAGCTTCTTTAAAAGAGACAAAATTATATAAAGTACCAGTTATAATAATGTATTTTTGGATAATGTGTATAAAAATAATAACACAAAAACAGAAGAGAGAATAGAACCACATAAGAGCAACATTTTATTATCTCATTGGAATTAAGTTAGTAACAATGTGAAGAAGAGTATGATAAGTTAACATGTATGTACTAAGTCCTAGAGAAAACACTAAGAAAATAACTCCAAAGAATATAGTGAAAAATCATTAAAGCAATTAAAATGTTACATTAGAAATTATTAGCTTAATCCAAAACAGAGTAGTAAAGTAGTAATTGGGGGAGAAAGTATAAGACATATAGAAAAAAAAATAAATAGCAGATATAAATCCAACCATATCAGAAAATAGGGTTACATGGAAATAGATTAAATAATCCAATTGAAAGACAGATTGTCAGACTGGATTTTAAAAATGAGATCCAACCATATATTGTATACAGGATACACAGTTTAGATACAAAGAGAAAAATATGTTAAAGTAAAAGGAAAGAAAATGATGTATCAGGAAAACAGCAAGCATAAGTAAACGAGAGTGGCTGTAGTAATATCATATAAAATCGACTTTAAATTAGAAAATTTTACTATAGATAAAGTGGGACATTTTAAAATGATAAAATTGTCAATCAATCAGGGCTATCTAACAATTGTAAACATACATGGACTCAACGACAAGGCCACAAACACAAGAAGCAAAAACTAACAGAACTGAAAAGCAGAAATAAACAATCAAAAATAATAGTCAGAGTCTTCAATATCCCACTTTCAATAGTGGATAAAACAACTAGCCAAAAAATAAACAAGGGACTAGAAGACTTGAATAACACTATAAACCATCCACACCGAACAAAAACTTGTTTAAAACTGTCCAACCAAAAGCAACACAATACACATTTTTCTCACTTGTGCATAAAATAGTTTCCAGGATGAACTATATATAAGGCCATAAAACAAGCCTCATCAAATTTAAGTAGCTTGAAATCATATAAAATTTGTTCTCCAACCACAGTGTAGTCAAATTAAAAACTAATAACAGAAAAAATTTGTCAACTCACAAAAGTGTGGAAATTATACCACACACATTTAAACAATGAAACAGAAAGAACTCACAAAGAAAATGAGAAAATACTTTGAGAGGAATATGAATGAAGATATACAAAAAACTTAAGGGATTACAGGGAGATTTATAGCTATAAATGTCCATGTATAAAAAGAAGAAAGATCTCAAATCAATAACCTAATCTTCCACCTTAAGACATTGGAAATAGACGAGCAAGCTAAACTCAAAGCAAGCAGGATGAAAGCAATAATAAAATTAGAGTGAAATTAACCAAAGGGGGAATAGAAAAAGAGCAAAGAAGATGAGCAAAACCAAAAGTTATTTCTTTGAGATTCAAAAAAAGTTGGAAAAAAACTTTAGATAAATGTTCTCATAAAAACTGATAGAACACACAAATTGCATAAATCAGAAATGATAGAAAGAAGAGCTATACTTACCAACCTTAGTCAGTAAGAAATAAAAAGAAAAAACAGAAATAAAATGTTTCTAAGGGAATACTGAACAATGCTATGCCAACAAATTAGATAAATGAAATGAAATTTTTAAAAGCTCTAGAAAGACACAAAATACCAAAAATGACTCAAGAAGAAAAAGGAAATCTGAATAGACTTGTAAAATATAGTGTGATTTGATTAGTAATAAAAATATTTACCCACAAAGGAAAGTCCAAGCCTAAATAGCTTCACTGGGGAATTTTACCAAATATTTAAAGGAGAGTTAATACCAATTCTTCAATACCCTTCCAGAAAATATAAGAGGAGGAACCCTTCTCACTTAGTATTATGAAGTCAGTGTAAATCTAAGACCTCTAAACTATGAAGACATCGCAACGAAAGAAATCTAGAGACAGATATTTCTTATAAAGATAGATTAAACATTTCTCAACCAGATATTAGCAAGACAAATCCAGCAACATGTAAAAAAGACTACGCATCATGCAAAAAGGAGATTAGTTTAATACCAAAACCAATTAATATAATATACTGTATCAATAGAATAAAGGGCAAAAGCCGCCTTATCATCTCAAAAGATGCAGAAGATGCATTCAACAAAACTCAGCAACTCTTTATGATAAAAGTACTCAACGAACTAGGAATAGAAGGGATATTTCTCATTTTGATAAAGGGCATGTAGAAAAATGCACAACTAATATCATGCAGAATGTTGAAAGACTGAATGCTCTCCCCTAAGATCAGGAACAAGGCAAGGATGTGTGTCCTTCTTACATCTCCTTAACATTGTACTAGAAGTTCTATCCAGGATCATTAGGCAAGAAAATGAAAGAAAAGGCAACCATATTGGAGAGAAAGAAGTGCAACTATCTCTAATTGCAGGTGATACAGCCTTGTATATGGAAAATGCTAAAGAATTCAGTAAATAAGACTATTAGAACTAATAATCAAGTTCATCAAGCTTGTAGGGTACAAGCTAAAAATACAAAAATCAATTGTATTTCTATATACTTATAATGAGCAATATGAAAATAAAATTAATAATACAATTCCATTTACAGTGGCTTCTAAAAGAATGTGATCTTCGATAATTCCTTTAACAAAAGAAGTTCTAACTTCTACTCTGAAAAATATAAAACAGGGCTTAAAAAGTTAAAGAAGGCTAAATAAATTGGATGACATTCTATGTTCTTGCATCAGAAGATTTAATGTTGCTGAGAAGTCAATATCCTCATTTGAGCTACAGCTTTCAATGCAATACCCATGAAAATCCCAGATGATTTCTTTGTATAAATTAACAAGTTGATCCCAAAATTCATGTGGAAATTCAAGGGACCCAGAATACTCAAAATAGCCTTGGAAAAGAAGAACAAAATTGTAGGATTCACACTTCTCAAATCTACTACGAAGCTATAGTAATCAAGACATTATTGTACTCACATAAAGATAGACATATAGATCCAAGGAATAAAACTGAAGACCTAAAAATAAACCTTCACATTTATGGTCAGTTAATTTTTATAAGACTGCCAACACAATTCAGTGTGGGAAATAAGTGTCTTCTCAACAAAATGGTGTTGGAACAACTAGATATTCACAGACAAAATGATAAAGTTGAATCCCCACCCAATTCAATATACAAAAATAGTGCAAAATAGATCAGTCACCTAAATGTAAGAGCTAAAACTCTAAGACTCCTACAAAGAAAACACAGGCGTTAATCTGTGTCCAGGAAGAAAGCAGTGATTTTTGTTTGTTTGTTTTTAGATAGGACAGCAAAAGCACAAAGAATACAAGAAAAAATATATATAAATTGGACTTCATCAAAATAACAACTTTTGTGGATCAAAGGACACCATCAAGAAGGCAAGAAGATAACTCATAGAATGGCAGATTTTGCAAATCATGTATCTGATAAGAGACTTGTACCTAGAATATGTATAAATATAAAGAACTCTTACAACTCAGTAATAAAAAGACAACCAAATTTTAAAATAGGCAAAAGATCTGAATAGACAATGTTCTAAGATAAACAAATAGCCACTAATCATCTGAAAAGCTGTTCAACATTATTAGCCATCAGGAAAATGCTAGTCAAAACCATAATGAGACACCACTTAACCTTCACCTTGATGGCAAAATACAGATAATGACGAACATTGTAGAGGATCTGAAGAAATCAGATGCCTCGTACACTGGTATCAGGAACGTAAAATGTGGCGATGCTGTTGGAAAACAGTCTGACAGTTCCTCAAAATCTTAAGCACACAGTTACCATATGACCCAGCAATTCCACTCCTAAGTATCTATCCATGAGAAATGATGAAAAGAGATGTTCACACAAAAACTGGTACATGATTACTCATAGCAGCATTATTCATAATAAGCAAGAAGTGAAAAAAATTGTCCATCAAGTGATGAGTGGATAAAGAAAATGGGGAAATCCTCATACTATGGAATAATATTCTACAATAAAAAGGTATGAAGTACTGATATGTGCTACAATATGAATGAATCCTGAAAATATTATCCAGAGTGAAAGAAGCCAAGTCACAAAGATCATATAGGATTTGATTTCTTTATATGAAATTCCTAGAATTGGCAAATATATTGATACAGAAAATATATTAGTGGTTGCCAAGGACTGAGTGGAGAGAAGAAAGCAGATGACTGCTTATGGTTATGGGGGCTCTTTTTGGGATGCTAAAAATGTTCAAAATTAGTACTGATAGTGTGCATCCCAATACCATCATGGATATCGGGAAACAAAACTATACATTCTTGTGCAAGGAAAAATCATGATGCACAAATAATATTGAATTTTTACATTTTCTTTCTTCTTTACTGTAAAGTCCTCCAAATGGCAGTATTCCCAAGAAATTCATAGCACTCTAACAGAAGATGTTGCTGTCTTATGGAAAAAGACTGAGCCAATTGTCACTCCTCCCTTCTGTTCTAGAAGCTTTTTAAGTTTAATTTGGAGCTAACATTGTTGACTCCCAAGCTCCGTTCACTTTATATGGTCACAGAATCTAACTTTAGACTATCTTCTTCCTTTTCTTTTCTTTCTTCCTTCAAATTCTTAATCTCAAATATTTGAGTCAAAGGAAAGTAAAATGTTTTTCCTCCTTCTTACTTAAAAAAAGAGGAAGGAGTGTCTTGGCTAGGGCGTTCTAAATAAAAGCAATGATTATAATTCTATTATAAAGGTGTTTAGGTACGGATCCCTCAGAGAACAGATAGCACACTCAAATTGGATAATTTTCAAAGTATCTATAAAGTTGTCCTCAGATCATGGGAAATTCAAGTGATAGTGGGGTACTTTCTTATCCCTGGGACTGAAGGTTCAAAGGGAAGGTGGGTTTATCTCATCAAAAAGAGGAGATCAACAATAGGAGTCACTACCTCCAGGAAGGAAGGCAAAGAAATACAACTCCCAACTCATTCCTCACTTTCTCTTCAAAGTCCTGCCAGAGCTACACTTTGTCGAGGAAAACTGGAAGCTGCAAGTCACGAGAATTCATTTCACCTGGGTTATACAGGTGACTGGAGAAGGATGTAGCAGTGATATGAATAGCAAATAGAGGAAACCTATCACAAGACACATTAGAAATCTACCATGTGACGAATGTTGCTGCCCAGTCCCAAAGAAGCCAAGAGAATTCAAGCACTTTTATCTCCATGTGTTTTATCAGCATAATCTTATTGATTCCAAAAAATAATATAGTCATATGGAATTTTTATTGTTTATACTTTTTTCTAGTTTTATTGAGAAATAATTGACATACATCACTGTTTAAGTTTAAGGTGTACAGCAGAATGGTTTGATTGACGTATATTGTGAAATGATTTCCACAATGTTTAGTTAACATCCATCACCTCATTTAGATACAATCAAAAGAAAAGAAAAAAATTCTCCTTGTGATGAGAACTCTTAAGATCTAGTCTCTTAACAATTTTCCTATATATCGGCTTCACTATTAGCTATAGTCATCATGTTGTACATTATATCCCTAAACTTGTTTATCTTATAACTGGAAGTTTGTAGCCTTTCACAGTCTTCCTCCAGCTCCCCCTTCTCTTGTCCCCACCTCTGTTAACCATAAAGCTGGTCTCTTTTTCTATGAGTTTGGTGGATTTTGTTTGTTTGTTTTAGATTCATATATAAGTGGGATCCCACACAGTATTTGTCTTTTTATGTCTGACTTACTTCCCTTAGCATAATGCCTTCAACATACATTCCTATTTTCACAAATGGCAGAATTTCCTTCTTTTTATGGCTGAATAATATTCTCTTGTGTGTATGTGTGTGTGTATATATATATGTTGTTTATAGACACTTGGCTAGTTTTCCTGTCTTGGCTATTGTAAATAATGCTGCTATAATCATAGGGGTGCAGATATCTTTTCAAGTGAGTGTTTTAATTTGATTTGGATATATTCCCAGAAGTGGAATTGCTGGATCATATGGTAGCTCTATTTTTAATTTTTTGAGAAACTTCCATACTGTTTTTCATAGTGGCTGCATCACTTTACAATCCCACCAACAGGTGCACAATGTTCCATTTTCTCCACTTGCACGCCAGCATTTGTTATCTCTTGTTTTTTTGATGATGACCATTCTAACAGGTGGAAAGTGATATGTCATTGTGGTTTTAATTTGCATTTTCCTAATGACTAGGGATGTTGAGCATCTTTTCATGAACCTGTTTGCCCTTTGTATATCTTCTTCAGAAAAATGTCTACTCAAGTCCTTTGCCCAATTTTTAATTGGATTATTTGTTTTGTCTGCTGTTGAGTTATATGAGTTCTTTATATATTTTGGATATTAACCCCTTATCAGCTATGTGGCTTGCAAATATTTTTTTCCTATTCCATAGATTCTCTTCTCACTTTGTTGATGGTTTCTTCCGCTGTGCAGAAGCTCTTTAGTTTCATGTACTCCCACTTGTTTATTTTTCATTTTGTTGCTAGTGGGTTAGGTATCATATTTTAAAAAATCATTGCAAAGACCCATGTTAAGGAGCATCTTTTCTATATTTTTTTCTTGGAGTTTCATGGTTTCAGGTCTTCCATTTAAGTCTTTAACTCATTTCCAGTTGATTTTTGTGAGTGGTTTAAGATAGCGGTCAAATTTCATTACTTTACATGTGAATATCCAGTTTTACCAGCACCACTTATTGAAGAGATTGTCTTTTCTCCTTTGAGTATTCTTGACTCCACTTTCAAATATTAGTTGATTGTATATGCTTGAGTTTATTTCTGTACTCTTGATTCTGTTCGCTTGGTCTATTTGTCTGTTTTTATGCCAGTACCATACTGTGTTAATTACTGTAGCTTTATTTATAGTTTGAAATCAGGAAGTGTGATACCTCCTGCTTTGTTCTTCTTTCTTGGGATTTCTTGTCTATTCAGAATCTTTTGTGGTTACATATAAATTTTAGGGTTGTTTTTTCTATTTTTGTAAAAAAATGCCAATGGAATCTTGATAGGGATTGCATTAAATCTGTGGATGACTTTTGGTAGTATTAACATTTTCACAATATTAATTCTTCCAATCCATGAACATTGGATTCCTTTTCATTTATTTGTGTCTTCTTCAATTTCTTCAATGTCTTGGAGTTTTCAAAGTAGAGATCTTTCACCTCCTTGTTTAAATTTGCTCCTAAGGATTTTGTTGTTTTTGATGTTATTATAAATGGGATCTATTTCTTTATATCTTTCTCAGGAAATTTGTTGTTAGTGTATAGAAACACTACTGATTTTTGTATGTTAATTTTGTATCCTGCAACTTTATGAATTCATTGCTTGGTTCTAACAGATTTTGATTGAGTCTTCAGGATTTTCTATAAATAAGATCATGACATCTGCAAATATAGACGATTTTACTTCTTCTATTACAATTCTGATGCCTTTTATGTCTCTTTCTAGTCTGATTGCTCTAGCCAGGACTCCCAGTACTATGTGGAATGGCAGTGGTGAGAGTGGATATCCTTGTCTTGTTCTTGACCTTAGAGAAAAGCTTTTAACCTTTCACCATTGAATATGATGCTAGCTATGGGTTTGTCATATGTGGCTTGTATTATGTTGAGATGTATTCCTTCTATCCCTAATTTGTCAAGTGCTTTTATCGTGAATGGATGTTGAATTTTGTCAAATATATTTTTTGTGTCTGTTGAGATGATCATATGATTCTTTTCTTTCATTCTATTAATGCAATGTATCACATTGATTGATTTGCATATGTTGAACCATACTTGAATTCCAGGGATAAAGCCCACTTGATCATGGTGAATGATCCTTTTAATGGATATTTTAATTTTTTAAATGAAAAAATACAAATGTAGAGAGATTACTTGCCCAGGATTTCAGAGAAATGTTGGCAGAGTCAAGATTTCATTCCAGTTCTGGCTGACCCCTGAGGCCATGTTCTCTTTGTTACATAAATCTGATCCTCACCCTAAAAAAATACAATTGTTCAGCATCAAAATTTTTCTTCTTCCTCATAAAATTCATTGAAAAGTAACAAAACAAAAGATATCCAAGTTACAATACTTCGTATTTTATTCATAGGCCTTAAGTAAACTTATTCCATGAAGATAAGGAATACACTATCTTAGAATATTAACAATGTGGACTGTAATAGTGTAACAAAAAGTATGACAGTACAGTTTTCTTTTTCTTCCAAATGTCAAATGGGTGGAATAGGGTTATAGAAGACCTGAAAGGACCTCTTATTTATTTATGCCATTGTCTAGAGATTTGTTTTATTCATCAAACATAAGCAATTAAACATGAATTTATTGAATACATTTTAGCTTGTGAAATACAATACTGAGGGATGGATGAGATTCAAAAAAATAATACAACTTCTAGTTTCTGACCTCAGAGAGCCTAACACCATAGGCAAGAGCCTACTGCAGCTGGGGAGGCAAGATAGATAAATTAATGGTAGATAGATGATAGATGGAGGGATGGATAGATAGATAAACAGATAGACAGGTAGGTAGGTAGGTAGATAGATAGATAGATAGATAGATAGTAGATAGATAGATAGATAGATGAATTGATGAATGGATGGATAGATAGGTGGACGGATGGATAGACAGATAGATGGTAAAGATATATGCTAGATACACTCTTTCAACTATTTATCCATTTGCCTACTCACTAAATAGTTATCAACTACTCATAGTGTATTAGTTTCTGTGTGTTCAAAGACAAAATATACATAGTCACTGTTCTTATGGAGTGAGCAGTCTAGTAACGAATTCATAGAGAGGCACAAATATTGATAACTCATTGAGAAGTACTAAAATAGGCTTCTGCACAACATATTATTCATATAGCGTGTGAGGGCATCTGCAGAATCTAGAAACTAAAAGTAAAATATGGTTAAATCTAGCTTGTAAATGCTAGTGATGCTATTAATAGGGGTAGATCAATGTGGGCTGAAGTAGCTGGCAAAGTTCTCTAGGAAATGTGTTGGGAAGTGAGCCCTGAAAAATGAGAGGGAAGGTGGAAAGGAAAATGTAGGACTTTATTATTGGTTTCAGTAATAGTGAAAACATGGATTGCTAGCTCATTACAGCCATTCAATAAGTCCAAAGATAGTGAAAAAGGAATGGCTTTTTTTTTGACAAGAATGACCACAGAAACTAAAATTTAATTCTGCTTGCAGGAAGGAAATATCACAAAATAAATACATTGAATATAGGGAATCCAAAAGATTTGTTTCAAGCAATCTTCCCATTTATACGTGAGTGTTGTTTGTGGACAACACAATGGTAACAACAGGCACAACAGAAAAGAGCCTTTCCATCTCCGTTTCCAATCATCATGCTAGAACACTTGAAAGCAAGCAAATTAAAATCCAATACAGACAGTGTGAGCTGTGGGAACACAAGCTGTTGTGTCTATTTAATAAAGAGGATTTCAGAGGATAGGAAAGAGAAGAAAGGTGGCATTTAAAGGCAGTTGTTCTGTATGAGAGAAGTCATGGCATAAGCAACACCACAGGAAGTCACTCTCTTTTCAAGCAACATCATCAACTCACCAGACGTGTTGAAGGGACATGAGGATGTTCTAATTGTCCCTCTTCCCGAAGCAAGAAACTGGCTTGCGTGCTCAGTGGTGCACAAATTTCAAAGCAAATTTGACTGTCTTTGCTGCAGTTGATGAGTTTGCAAGTGAAGCATTGTGTTTTGTGAGCTCCCCAAGGCTCGCTCATCCTTTCATCATCCTCTGGGAAACACTTCACTGAATGAATATCTGTAAAAAGTGATAGCACTGTGTTCTCTTCAATCTCTCCTGAAAGAGGAATTCAACCGTATGCCTAGGAAACATATTGTAACACCTTCAAACAGGAAGTAGCAGAGTTTCTTAGACCATATTAAGAAAATTACCACTACTAAAACTAAATCCAACAGTAAAGTAAAACATTTATTTAAAGCCAAAAATAAATCACTCAGTAAATGGTTTCAGCTATATTCCTTTCTAACCAAAGGAAACGAGCCTCAACAAAAAATGAGTTCTAATTTGGATAGTTCATGAGATAAGAACCAGAATAGCTGGAAAACATGAAGAGATTTCCTAATTGTTATAAACATTCAGCTCTTCCCCTCTTTCCTGTGATATCTGTGTTCTGTGACGTTAAGAGCCCTAGCTCCCTTTAGAAAAGGTCATTTTATGCAGACCTGCTTCTCTCTTGATCCTGCTTCCCTTGGCCTGCTTGTCTTGGATTTTCCTGTGCTAGTCCTTTAAATGATGTTGCTCTTCTGGCTTAGTTGTTCTCTTTATTTTCTTCTTGCTTTATAGAATCTCCCTGGAAATTGTATTCATTTCCTTGTAATGAAATTCCAGTTGTGTCTTTCTGCCTCTTATATCCACCACGGATTACGCATTCACATCTCTGATTTTGTAGTAGCTCCTATAAACTCATCCTTATCCCCCGAAATTGCTCCCAGTCCTTTTTCATGACCCCAGTCAACTGTAGTAAGTCTAGCCAGAGACCCAAGCTAGATCTTTCAGTTAGTCCCATTTCTCCTCCTTCATTCTCTGACTTTAATTGCCTTTCAAGTCCTACCAAATATATCTCATGCACATGTGTTGAAATGTCTCCTCTCTTCTGTTTTCCCAGTCACTCCAACAGGTGAGATCCTCACCTCTTTTCATGGCATATTATAGTGACCTTCTGACTGATTTCTTCCTGCCTGCATTTTCTCCTTCCTTTGGTACATTTTCTATGCTACCACCACATTTCTTGCTCCAAAACATAGATATCATATTATGTTCTTGTTTACAAACTTTGCTTTGTGTCTACAATATAAAGCTATACCAACTTAACCCTTGAAATGTGCCCTCAAATCCTGCTATCCTACCGCCAGCTTTTATGCATCCTACACGCCCATCAAGCCACAATCTCTATTTCTCATTGTACCTTAATTAGCCCTCTTGTGAGTCTAGGTCTTGCCTTTTCATCATTCAGGTCTCTGTGACATATTAACAAATTTCTCCTCTGTACTGAGTTTCCAATTCATATAGGTGATAAATTTAAGCAATGATCTTAAAATCAACAAATTCTCTGTGGACATTTCCTATGTGAAAGACACTGCTGTGTGCTATCAGAAATTTGAAAATTGTGTAAAACACAGAATATAAGATCTTACACAAATAATGAAAGTTCCTTCAGAGACATTGCTATTAGCTTCCCTAACTTGTGACCAAAACGGTGTGCTCTCTCTGTATGCTCAACCATTTGTATGAGCATCATTCAGTTCATTTCTTGGAAAGTGTACAACAAAAGGTATACAAAAAGTCATTAGAATAATATTTTCAGGGAATAATGATTCTACACCATTCTCTCTCCACCTATCTTCCTGCAAAGGTCACTTTTAATGTATTTTTCATGCTTTTTAGGAAATAAAAGATATAGTTTTACATTCCTGTCAAGTGGGATGACTGAGTCATAAGTCCTAACCTTGCCCAGTTCGCCAGCAGAACTGAGCTTTACGTAACCACTGGAGTGAGTTGCTTAGTAATGCACTGTTAATTTGATCCTTTTCTCCCCTTTCTCACCTGTCTCACCCTGCCCTTCCTTCCTGCTGTTTCTAAGCATCTCCTCAAAAATAAACTACTCACTCTCAAATAATTTTCTTAGAATCTACTTTGGAGGAAACCCAACATGACACATAAGAATAGCTGGCCAACATCCCCAGACAATGGAGGTGTCTTATAGGGATTTTTAATCTGCTGAGATTAAATGGCTGGTTACACAGTGATGGGATATTAACCGGTACTATTTTTGAAGAGGGCCATGAGTGTATGTGTGTGTACGGGTCTGGATTTCAGTATCTCTCTATTGGAGTAGCTCCTTTTTCAATCAACTACAATGGTATCTCCCTTGTTTGGGAAGCTCTGTTGGTTAGAGCAATTTGGTTGTTTACACATTTTCACTTGGAAGAAAGAGGATAAACCTCTTAGTCAAAAGATCTGAGACACCAAGTCTTTAGAACTGTACTTTATAGAGGGCAAATTGCACCCTTTAAAGTGCAGACACATAGGCAGTCACTGTTCGTCTTTGAAGAAAATATTTAAATGTTTCTAGATGGTTGCACTTATTCCTTATTTTCTGTATGCAGTTCCTTATGACAAAAGGAAAATATAAAGGAACTTAATTTGTTTGAACTTTTATTGATGTAGAAATTTTTTTTGGTGAGGAAGATTTACCCTTAGCTAACATCCCTTGCCAATCCTCCTCTTTTTTTCTTTTTCTTGAGGAAGGCTAGCTCTGACCTAACAACTGTGCCACTCTTCCTATACTTATATGTGGGATGCCTCCACAGCATGGCTGATGAGTGGAGCAGTCCCGGACCTGGGATCCAAACCTGTGAACCCAGGCCGCTGAAGCAGAGTGCAGGAAATTTAACCACTTGGCCATGGGGCCAGCCCCCAATGTAGAATTTTAAATGCGATGGATCTTGTACATCTTATAATAGGCAAAATCCTAGCTGTAAATTGGGATCATTTTGTATACATCTCTGTAGATTTAGTTTCATATTTCATTCAGCTACACTTCACTCTTATTCAAGAGCCATTGTGAGCAGACAAACCTTTGAGTGTAAAGTGTGAGATGTTACAAACGAGAGGATGATAAGGAGAAAACTTTAATCCGCCATAAATGGAAGTCAAAGTACAGTAAATTTGAGAAAGAACTATTAAAATTAATCACCAAATAAAGAGGATGGCTTTTATTTTATTTTCTTTGAAACTCTTTGATCTTTTCCCCTATATTTTATTTTTAATTTTTTTAATTGCCATGAGTTTATATGATGTGTATGCATTTTTTACATGTGAGTTAGGAGAAAGCTAAGCTCCTCAAAGTAATTTATTTTTTTCCTTTTTGTTCATCCTTTCCTACAATTCTGCTAATTGCTCCTTATTCTTAAATTCTATTACTTAAACTCACTTAGCTATGAGAAAGAAAAAGTCACTCCCAAAAAACTGAGAAATGACTCAGATGTAAACTTGTGTATTCAGCACACAGGAGAGGTCTCAGTTGTCTTAGAAATTAGCACAGGAAGAAGCCTTATGAATATAAACACATTTGAAATACAAGACGTTTCATGGTACTTTGCCTAATAACCAATTACCAAATAGCTGGCAGTTAAAAAAAGAATATATGAATAAGTGTCCTCGCATAGTTAGACTTGAGGAAACATTGAAATATCATGATTTGTTTAAATGTTTACACGTAGTCTAGTTCAAAGAAACATAACTGGAAAAAATTAAGCATAAAACTTTTAAAAAGGGATTTTAATCTGTATAAAATAAAGATCTTGACACAAACAGGCCACTTGTATTTCTTTGACAATTTTTTCTGTATTTCAAAGAGGTATGAATTCTTGCACAGTCATTTTTTATGGATTGTAAGTGAATTGTATTGCCTATGAATGCAACTCCCTTTTTAAAGAAGCAATGATTGCAGCATATGAATTATCTTGTCATGGAAGTTGAAATTATATCATAGGAATAGATGGCTTGAAGTCTGAATTCCAAAAGTGGCCTACATATTTAGTTAAAGTCATGTTATTACCCAGCACGGGGAGAGATCCAGCAGCCATTTGTATTCCCTAATTTTGCCATTGTTAAACCAAGTTGAACTTACTGTACTTTTTGTTATAATCATTATACTATGTGCTACTTTTCTAATGGATTTGAATGGATAGTTTTCTTTGCCTTTTACTGAAATTCTAATTTTTTACTCTATACTATAATAACAAAAATATTTTCCTGAAAAAAAATGAAAATAGGATGTCCTGTTAATGAAGTGCATTCTTCTTTGAATCTTAAAATAATCACTTTGAATAATTAGATGTTCGTTCAATGGCTTTCATCGATATTTAGGACTCTGTGTTTGTGTGTGTATGTAAATGTTTATATATACAAAGATTCTATTTTGTAGAGGTTTCTAACCTCTAATTTTTACGGTTGTTTATATGAGTTTGCTTCTGTGCATATTTATGTGTTTTAGTTTCTCAGCTCTACTTTTGTTTTTCACCACTTAGCCTTTCCAGTTTTATTTTGTCTAATTTCTCTTCTTTTTCCAGTCATATCCTGCTGCCAGCTACTTAAGGCACGATATAAGGCACTATGAGCTTCCAACTATGGCAATGCGATTCGTGCTTCTGCTTGACGTGGGCAGTAGATGGCGCTAGACAGATGTCAATGCTTCATCTCATGGAGTTGCTCAAGTGAGATGCTTTGCATCAAAACAGATATAAATTGCTTTGCACTTGAATTCAAATTTAAGATAAAACCTGCATTTAATAATTCGTTTTGGTTAAATAATAGCTTTGGTCAAAGAAAGCAGGTCACTCCTAAACTCCAAAATATTAAATGACTGTCACATATTCCGAAGACAAATCATATTTTCAAAGTGAGAGTCAATCATCTTGTATGTTGTCAGGTGACTTGGGTATAACATTTGTTCTTTTACAGTTCTTATGCTTACTCTAATTCTGGTTGTTAAAGTGCTAGTGCGTAGAGAAAGGAATGACAACGTTCAAGATTTGCAGGCAGAGCACATAGCATCGCACAGTGAAGGGAAAAAGGGCTTCAGGACCTGTTGTGAATTCTTAATGTCAGGGCAGATTTCCTTAGCAGAGAAAGAAGGAAGGGAGAGAGGGAGGGAGGAGGGGAAAAGAATGAAGGGAGAGAGAGAAGAAAGAAAATGAAGGAGAAAGAGAATAAAGAGGACAGCAAAACAATGAGAGAAGACAAATTAAAGCTTACAGAAGGATTTCACCACTAAAATCTACTGAAAATTACAAATTATCCAGGCTCTAAGTCTAAATATGCTTATTTGGTTCATAATTATATATAATATATATGTGTGTGTGTATATATATATGTATGTGTGTATATATATATATATGTATGTTAAGGTATTAAGAATTCAGACATAATTCAAAAACAAGTGAAGTCACTACTGGCTGTTACACATAGTAAAATCAGCCATGGCAGCAAATATCTCCTACCATCCCCTTCTTTTCCTTTTTTTTTTTCTTATTTTAAAAAGTGCTTAAACTTATAATAATACAGTTGATAACCCAAATAAAAGGTTAAATTGTAGAAAACAATTTAAGATAGTAGATTATATTCTTTGACCCAAACTGTGGCCAAATAAACTGTGGCCCTTTTAATGTTACAAATCACATATGCTCCTGGTTCCTTCTTTATAATGTAAATATTCGGCTACTTGGAAAATGTTAAAAGTTGCTCTTAGTAACTGAGTTTGCGGAATACTACAGCACGAGGCCTTCTACAGTGACTGGCTACATCAGAGTTTTAAGACAAAGAAAGATGGATAAACAGATGATAGAGAGGTATGTATGTAGGTAGGTAGATAGATGGAGAGATGGATGATAAAATCACAACACATATAAGTGGTTCTTTATTCCAAATGAAACTGCACTTCTAATCCTTGACATTGTTCGTTATTTCTTTCCCTCCTTCTCCCTTTCTTCCTTTCTCCCTTCTTTCCAGTTACCATTTCTGAAAGCCATAACAAACATTCTTCATCTAAACATCCCAGCTGGAATAAAATATTAAGCCATTTATAGGAAACACCCTCTGCGGTGAGTCAAGCTTCCAACACAGCACAACTTTCCACAAAATGGGTGATCTATATTTTTCTTGACTGAGAGGTCCCTTAAGTTGGGGACGTAAATACTGAATGGATTTGATTTGATTTGATTCGTTCACCTCTGTATTATCCATACCTATTTGCTGAATGGATGGATGGAAAGATAGACGGATGAATGAATGAGTTTATCAATTGCTTAGTGAGACTTCTAGCCTTGAAAGGAACCGTTTCTTCTCAGTAACTTTGTGGCATCATATGTTCCCAGATGCTGCTAAGTTAGTACATAAAAGTGTAATCATTTCCAGCCCCACTAGACTACCGTCAAGAAGTAAAATTTCTCTCAAAACTTTTATGAAGAAGTGAACATTCTCAGGGTCTAATTCTAGAGTTTTACTTGATTTCCTGCTAAGTGGCTCATATGGGTCCTCTCCATTGTGGTGCACACACATGTGAATATGTATGCACCACACACGCGTGCATACTGCTCTTGGTGGGCATGTGTGTGAATGCATAACCACCACACACAGACGTATAAAGCGCTTTTCAGAATGGATCTAAAATGTGAATGAAGGAAAGGATTTTTTGGATATTTTTTAAGAAGTTTTGATCTGAGTGAGTTTCAAATGTGTACCAAATACCCACAACCCAACCTAGGCTATTAACTATTTGTTATCCATTTTCTCCATCTCACGTCATTTAAAAGCCAGTCACAGGGGACATATTTCATAAATTCAGATGTCATGCTGAAAATTTACCAATAATGCCTTAATATTATCCAATATCCAATAAGTGTTCAAATTTCAACTTGTTTCATAAAGGCAAAAAACAACTCTTAGTATGTGTGGTTTGATCCCAAGGAGGGGTCCATAGATTTCCCCTCTTTGGAGGACCAGTGAGAGGCCTGTTTGCAAATGCGAAAACTCCCTTTCTTCCCAGACTATGGGAAAGGTTTCTCACAATTGTATCATTTAAAGGTAGAGTCTCAAAAGAGGAAAAAAATAAGCTCCTGTACAAATAATATGAACTGCTGAAATTATGCGTTAAGCTGTTCTTTAGGATTATTGGTATATTCATTAATATTTGATTTTATTATTTTATTTTTAAAGAAAACTTGTTTGCTATCTGGGTTGATGCAGTGGCTTTCAAACTGCTCATGAGAATCATCTGATCTTTGTCTTACAAAATAACGATAAAATAAAACAGAAAAACACACAATATGTTGGATGTCCATGAGACCATTCATTTACAGATCACCTTGATTATGTTCACATGCATTCTTCTTTTTGTGACCCAGCAAGAAATGCCACTATTCTAAGACCAGTGGTGTTAGATAAATTGGTCAGTGTTGAGAATCCCTGTTGGGCTTTAGAAATGCCATTTATATTGATATGCATAGCTGGAAGCTTCTGAATGTCTAAATCTAGGAAAGAAACCGACAAGTATATTGGAATGGAAATTTAAATTTCTTGAAACAATGATATGAAAATTATAAAGCTGTCAAAATAACAGTATGCATACTTCTGGACCCTGCAGCTCCGTTCCTAGGATTCAGTCCTATGGAAACACTTATGCATTTTGTGTCCCACACTATTTATTTGCCTTCTCAGATTCCCTCTGCCTCACCTGTCTCTCAGCCCCAGCTGCTGCCTTTCCCACCTCCCAGCACTGTTGACTGTCCCAGCTCCCAGAGGAAGGAGCGCCTCTGACACCCGCACCAGACCCGACAGCATCCTCGGGGTCTCTGGCTCTTCTCCCCACTTTGATTTGGATGGAGCTGGCTCCATGCCTGCGGTGCAAGATACCTGACTCCCTCTTTTGCAGCCCCAAGGGTCCAGGTGACATAACTGTGAACTATGGGACAAACGTTGATACATTTGAGACAAGAGGGAGACAATCAATAGATTCTTCTCTCTTTCTTCCCCACGTGGGCTGTTCTGATGCGTGACGGTTCTGTACAGCCTGTTTAGAGAAGTCTTGCATAGCCCACATCTATGAAGCAATAGCTAGTTTTGTCACATGCTATCTTGCCTTGGCTTCTCTCCTTTACTCTCTTTCTCTCTTCCCTCACTCTTGATGCACTGGGATTTTACGTCCTAATAAAGTATCAGCTTAAAGTTTGCCTTATGCTCTGTTTTGTAGAGAAGCCGAGCTAGGACACATGCACAAGAAGCTGAGTGTATTCGGATAGACTTGGCTGCATTGTATGTGACAGAGAAACATGGAAACATCCTAAATGTCTATCTAAATAAATACTGGCTGTATAAATTTTGGTGCATCCAAACTATGGAATCTACGCATCTCTTAAGAAAAGTGATATATATCTTTGTTGATGGTTTTCTAAGCTAGATTGTTAAGTGAAATAAGGAACAGTGCATAGCAATGTGATTATAGCCTAGTCTTGTAACATGATATGTGTATATTTATCTTCCAATTTTCGCATATGCAATAAAAGTTCTAGAGGGATACCTACAAGATGTTACCAGTGTTCACTTCTGGGCTGTGTAGTTAAGAAGAAGCGGAGACTTAGCAGATATTATTCACTATTTACTTTATAAAATTCTGTAATGTTTAAATATTTTTGCAATAAGCATGGGTAATTTGATTAACTAAAAATACATGAACAAATAAAGAGATCTTTAAATATTGAATATTATTTCTATATACAAAAAATCTTAAACATTACAGTTACGTCACACAGGAGACATTTTACAGTTGTCATTAGAAACTGAAACATCATAAGCATTTTTTCCAATTTTTAAACATCCTGTTAATCAACTATAAGATTGTCTTAGATTATGGCAATATAATAAGTCACATTTGCCGTTTAGAAATTCCTGAATCCAATATTATCTCATTTCATTGAAAGGAAAGAATATATGATAAGTTAAAAACCAATTATAATATATGTTAGACAAAAAGTAAACCGATTTTTAAGTAGAGAATTTTTGGTTTTGTTTTTGCTTTATTCTATAGAATGTGGAAAGCATTTTAAAGGTAAAAATTGGAGGAAATGCTGCTCTAATTTCCTTAAATAGTCCTAAAAACACAAATAAGGAGAAGAAGAAGAAATTCAGAATGTTATGTTGTTGCGGGGTTTCATTTTGTCTTTTAGCAAATACTAACTAAACTACAAGATTTACACAAAGTTGGAGCTTTTCATAAAGGCCATGAATAAGAAAATATTAGTAAATACATTATATTCAACTATCCTGGGCCTATTATACCTTGTATTACATAATCCAGTCACAGGTATGTATGCTTTTGTTTAAAGTTTGGTTATTACCAAATATTCTATTTGGTAAGTGAAAGTTAGTCAATTACTTCATTGTTATGTAATAGAGTGATTAAACATATGAAGCACTAACATAACAGAAAGCTATATGGTGACCCTAGAGAGTTCCTTGTTTGTTTCCATCAAATTATGAAACACAATGGAGTTAGTGCTATGTTGAACTCTCTCTCTATATATATATAATCACACACATACAGTCTTCCAAGAGAAAATTCAGCTCTAAAGCTACAGTAGGTTTACAAAGTTATTATTGTTTTTCTTATTATTAGTTGCATTTATTGTGTGTCACAAATTTGGTGATACTTATATATTTGTTTTAAATAAAATTATCCATAATTGAGATTATTTCTCTTTTGAAACAGATTTTACCATTTAGAAATAATATATAGTAATATAAGTATAAAAATACTGTCTATGATCTATCATCTATAGCTATGGAGATACATGTATACATGTATATAGATATATTTATACCCACATGCATATGAACAATTGCTCTATGTCAAAATTTGCAAGTATTATCTCATTTAATTCTTTGAGAAACTGTCCAGAGTTGATAATATCATCAATCCCTATATTTCAGGGGAGCTAACTGATACGCAGAGTGATTTTGTGAACACAGCTTTTTACAACTTTTACAAAGTTACACAGCTAATATTTGATGACCGCTAGTTTCAAGTCTAGTTCTGACTGGTACTACATCCAATACTTTCAACCAACACACTCTACTATTAATTGTGTTTTTATTCCTAGATAAAAATTATCAATTAACCTTGAAAGTAAGTAGATCATTGGACACTTGTTTATCATTCCTCAATTCAGGTTAATGAAAACAACAAACTTTTTACACTTGTCTTAGCCAAAAGGCCGAGAAACAATAACAAATTTTTTTTAATAATAATGATAAGGATATGTTAACACTAATATTAAACTAGTACAAACAAAACTAACATACAAAATATGATCAAACATTTTTGTAAGCAATTTGCATACATTAATTTTCTTAATTCTCACATCAACCCATTATTCTCCCATCTCGTAGATGAGTAAACTATCATAGTCTTTGGTACGAGGATCCTGTTTATTGCTATCTTCCTGGGTCTAAGACACAAAGTGGAGGTCATAGGAAAGCAGTGATTTACCAAAGCTGTTTAGACATTTAGCAGTTTTTGAAAATCAAATTTAAAAGATGTACAAAATTTCAGAAAATATTAAGACTTTTGTAGAACCATATATATTGATAGTAAGGTCTTAGCTAGAGAATCCCACTCAATGTCTGTGTCAACCTATTGACGTGCAACATTGTAATGACATGACATATTGAGAATGTGCAGGCAGTTGAATCTTGTCATGTATATTGAAATCAATGCATTTGTTATAGTGATCAATAATACTATACTTCTTTTTAAGCAACTGAAAAATAAAGTCCATTGATTGTTAGTGTGGTGTTATCTTTGAGAATTTACATTCACGTAAATCAGGGCATTCCGACATTCCCTCAACACTATCATTCGATATCCAAGCTTGCGTATCAGTGTAATAAAGTTAAGTGCAAGGTGGTATAAAATATAGCATGTTTGAAAAAAGCCAAATTATGGCTGCTATGGGACTATTGCTTGCAATTTACTTAGGCAAAAGTAAAGAAATTTTAAATCAGAGTTTGGCTTGGATAGAAAGTGTGTTGGCCTCGGATAACTGCTACCTGTGAATACACCTCATTGAAATGTCTTCATTTATGCAGGATCTGTTCAGGTTCTTCATTTTAGTAATAACTTTCATAGACTCAAGTATTGGTCATCTGTCTAAAGAGGAAAAGTATTCATCAAATGCTCTTTGATGGCAAAACATGAACAATGGGGCAATTCATTTTCCAGAGGCAAATTGATGAGTAGGGCGTATTCATCAATTTGCATAGTCCCTGACAACTAAAATTTTTCCAGCTTTGGCACCTGATTAGAAAGGTGCACCAAAAATCTTCAATTGTAATAGTGGTTAAATAAATTATGAAAGTAAAAGATATGTGTACACTTGATATTACAGGGCTCATTTTATTTTCTTAAATTCCAAGTAAAACATTGTTTTCTGGATGGTTTATTTTGAATGAAAAAAAATTAGCAACTGAAGTTTTCAGAGAATTGAGTAGTAGTAATAAACACAACATCTGAAATCTCCATGCTATGCAGCATATTCCATATTAAAGAATAAGAAGATCACAAAATGCAAGAGTTCTCTGTTGATGGTAAGGTTACGATAATAAAATTACAGAATGTAAGGATTCTGCATTGTGGGAGTACACATCTTTCACCTTTCATCCAGTACTTTTTGTTTATAATAACCAAATAGAAATTCATTTAGAAGATTTGCTTTGAAAATCATTTTTTATATTGAAACATCTATCTTATTTATAGGTATATCTATAAATCTCGTAAAAGAAAAGAGCACTGGAGCTAGTGTGAGAGAATTTTCTTTTGCATTCTGACTCAGTTTTGTGTCTTTGGGGAAATAATTTAGCTTCTCTGGGCCTCTATTTACTCAATTGTAAGAGGAATTAATAGTACTCATTGTGTGGGATGAAAATTATTTAGCATGAATTAGACGCAAAAATATATATCTTTTAAAAAGTAGATGTCTTGATAAAAAAGGAAAGAAAAAAGACTAAAACAGACATACTTCTTCTATCAGTATGACCTTAGAGAAACAATTAGGAAAATGTTATCCACGGAGATATTCTTCAAAGACAGTGGTCTCTCAGTTTTTGGTGCTATCAGTTTGGGAACAAATCCCAAGAGAATTCAACAAATTACTGGATATAGACAATATTTGCAAGAGGACTAAGAACCATAAGAGTCAAGAGATTTAATGGGAATTTCACGAAAGCCTGGTAAATTCAGTTTTTGTGGAAAGCTTTTCATTTTAAGTGAAATGGTGGTCATCCACCTCTTAAACTCACGTCATAAACTTTGCAGTTTAGTATGACATAATTCTAGTCCCTTTGAATGAATAGTACAGTTGGAGTACGGTTATTGATGGTTCCTGTGGACATAGAACCATTAATGTGTCAAAACCTGGGCGACTTAATATGACATAATGCCAGTCTCTCCAATTTAGCTGCTGCTGTTTGTTACATATCGAGGACTTCCTGTGTAAATATAAACTGACAGAAAAATTTTTTGAAAGAATTTTCAAATTATCTACACAGGAAGATTAAAGCTATTCAATATAATTTTTCTTTCAATCTCACACTTGAGTTCAGTTAAAATTAATTGGAAAAAATATGTCCTAAAGTGCACAAAACTGAAGAATAATTGTTCAATGGAGCCCTGTTAAGAGCTGGGTGACGTGTGGATTACGCCTCTATTTTGTGTTAGAGCGCTTCTCTTTCACATGAAGGAAACATCACTTTTGCATCAGAGCAGCCAAGGTGGGTAGGAAGACCCCTACCTTCTATTGTAAAAGGAAGCGACAAATTGAAGTTCACTGTATTTAGCTTGATGCAGACAGTAAAGTCATGTGTAACAATGGCCATTGCTGTGTTAGAATGTTGGGGTAATGAGCAACAGTCCTTTCCAAATGACCGTCTACCATATTGTTACATCATTTTTTTCAGTGGGAAAGAAACCAAATTGAAGTTGCATGTTTATTACTCAAAGTCATCAGTTTTACTTCAGGCATTATGGGCATAAAGAAAATGAAGCAACTGATTTCAGTGTAAATTGCTGATTTTATTGCAGTAAATTACAAGATTCTTAATGAGATTTTTTCTCTTTATTTAAAACAGAGGCAGTACATTTTATTTTTTTAAGAACACTAAACCAGAAATTTGTGTAACTACAAGTATTTTAATTTTCTAAATAGTGGGTTCATTTTTGTGTGTGAGAATCATTTAGGTTCATGTTGAGATAAAACAAGAATTAGGCAAAATGCTAAGCAGATTTCAACTTTAAAATATCAGCCTACATTTTAAAAATTATATAGATAACTTTATAATACACACATATTTATAAATACGTATAATTGTTGGGTAATATTTAAATATGCTTTGCAGAACTCTAATGTACAATGACAGTTGTATCAAATGTGTGAGAGAGAGAGAGAGACAAAGAGTGTGTGTGTGTGTGTGTGGAGAGAGGTAGAATCTGACATTTCAGGGAGAGGAGGCCAATTCTTCTAAAAGTTATACAAATTGAAACATCACAGGAAATGCAAAATATTATTTGCTTTAGCCAATGTATGAAAATAATCAAATCTTTATTGTCCATATGGGAATTATTCATTGAAATTTTTTAAATCACAAGATAGTTTCTCTTATTCACGCAGAGACTTTCATTTAACACAGGTTATTATAATTATAATCTTGACTATCTGTGGGTATCCATTGACTAAAATATTAAAATTAATAAAGTTAAAATAAATTGAGTTAATATAAAATAAAGATGATTATTAACTTTGGAAGAACATAATTATGATGATGACTCTGCCCATAAAAAAATCACATATGCGAAAGTCAAATACAAATGAAACTGTGTTCTAGGTTTTCTGGAAAATGATTCCTATCCATTAAACTGGACAGTTCAAGGCAAGTTTATGGATAGCACAGTAAGGAAGAAATACTTTTTAAATAGTTGAAAAATGAGTACATTTCAAAGTAATTATTTGTTTTTGGTTTACTTTCTAAATATATCATGAATTTGGCATAATCACTCCAAATTTTGTGTGTGTGTGTGTTTTCTATGTGTATTCCTCAAAATGTGTGTGTACTCCTCAGAATGGTAGGTATGTTATTTTGAACACATTAATAGCAACTTGAAACTCAGCCTGTTTTCTGTGCACATTATTATCATTTGAGATGGAGGAAAATGTACATAATAATCAATTTAATAAAAATATCCAGATATGATTTTAATTTATAATTATGTAGATTGAAGTTTATAATTCTAACACCATTTTATATGTAACTTGGCAACAGACGAGATTAATGGCCCAAGAAATAAACACACTATTAACATAAAGCTTAATAATGTTGCCAAATATAAGTATATACTGGATCAAATATGAGTCATTTTTGAATAATGCCCTGCCATTTATTTTAGGATGTATTCATGAAGAAAAGTAACATTTCACTTACTCTTTGCTTTTATTTTATGTGCACCATTTTGAAAAGGCAGTTTTAAACCAAGAAAGAGCTTGTGTGTGTGTACATATATGTGTATATATATTTAATTTCTTTTCCTAAATTATTTTCATATTCTATTAAAATTCACTCCAGACAAAGGAAATAGACAAAACAATGCACTCGTCAGTAATGTAAATTGTGTTGTACATATTTATTGAATTAAACATTAATTTTTTTTTCCTGAGGAAGATTTGCCCTGAGCTAACATCTGTTACCAATCTTCCTCTATTTTGTATGTGGGTCACCATCACAGCATGGCCACTGACAGACAAGCAGTGTAGGTCCATGCCTGGGAACCGGACCTGGGCTGCTGAAGCAGAGTGTGTCGAACTTAACCACTAGGCCACCAGGGCTGGCCCTAAACATTAATTTTTAATGGAAAGATGATAAGGCTTTTATTATTGATTAATCAAATTTGAGAAACACACACATTTGATTCAAATTCGATATTCTGCCAAGTCCCCTGGTGGAGATGTGAAGAGGAGTGTTATTTATGTGAGACTATGAAATGACTGAAAAATTGTCACTAAAACGTGCAATAATGAGAGTATAAGATAAAAATAGAAACGAGTTACCCTTTTTACTTAAATACTCAGCAGTGAATTGAAGGTTACTGGATTATGTATGTGATTTAAGTACTGATGTTCTAGAATCTTGATGCAACTTCTAGTTCATTGATTCTCATAGGAGGAAGGATAAAAACTCTGATTACTTAAGTCTTGTATTTATATCGATGTTGGGCAAGAAGTCCAGCAATTTTATGTTTGTAACATGATAATAGCTACTGTATGCTGAGAACTCACTGTATACCATGAACTGTTCTAAATATTTTTTATATTTTTCCCAAGTAATCCTCAAAATACATTGCAATATTTTCTTCCTCATTTGGGTGATTAAAAAGCTGAGATGAAGATAAATGAAGGACTTTCTTAATTCATGTAGATAATTATCTACATTAACCTGATAATTTATGATTTCATTTTTCATGATGGTAACCAAACTGAGATTTGATTAATCTAAATGATGTCCGCCAGAGTTCGCCAGTGACCTGCACACTGTCCAACCCAAGGATCACTTATCCTGTTCCCTTTCACTTGATCTCAGAAATATATGGCAGTTCCCTCCTTCCATGTTCTGACTTGGTTTCGAGGCCATCACCACCCTAGGGTTCCCTCAACCTCTCTGGCTTCTTTGTCTCAGTCACCTGTACTAGTTCCTTTTCATCTTCCTGACTCCTGAACATCTTAAGTCCTTGGCTCACACTTGAGCCATCTTCCACCTTTAGGCTTCCCTATATCTCTTTATGATACTTCCTAGTCTCATGGCTTCAAGCACATTCTCCATATTGTCCCCTGCCACTTTCATATTTGCAGCCAGACATCTTCCCTGAACTCTTCCTCCCCATGTCTTTCTGATGTCAGTAAATGGCAATTCCAGGTCTTAATTCAAGAAACTTCGAGTCATTCTTGATTTCTGTTTTTCTCCAAAACTGCTCCTCCAATCTTTTATCTTATCTTGTTGGTTCTCACATCAAAATATATCCATAATCTAACCACTTCTATACAATCCTGGTCCAAACCATCATCTTCCACTGGTTATCACTGTAGCCTTTTAACCTGTCTTCTTACTTTTAACTTTGGTACATGCCCCATGCTATGGTTTGAAGGTTTGTGACCCACCAAAATTCATATGTTGAAATCATAACTGGCAAGGTGATGATATTAGAAGGTGTGATCTTTGGGAGGTGAGTAGGTCATGAGAGATTAGTATCCTTATAAAAGGGACCCCAGAGAGCTCCCTGACCCCTTCCACCACGTGAGGACACCGTGAGAAGACAGCCGTCTATGAAACAGGTATCTCACCAGATACAAAATATTTCAGCTTCTTGATCTTGAACTTCCAGCTTCCAGAACCATGAGAAATAAATTCCTGTTGCTTATACGCCACCCAGTCTATGTATTTCGTTATGGCAGCCCACACGGACTAAGACACACCCTGAAACCTAAACACAGTTTATCAGCTACCTAACAGCTACAGTGATTCTTTGATAGAACTAGAACGAAGTCAGGTCAAGTCATTGCTCTGTGCAAAGCCCTCAATTATTCTCCATCTCATTCAGCATAATACTCATGGTCCTGACGATGGTCACAGATATCCTAAATAATCTAGGCTCTAACTACCTCTCTGACCTCATCCTCATCTACCTCACTTACTGTGGTGAAGACACCCAGGCCACCTCCAGGTTCCTGAAACTTATAAAGCCGCTCCCACCTCAGCACCTGTGTACTCCCTGCTGTCTCTCCATTCTAATACCCACATGCTTGTCTCTCATTTTCTTCAAGTCTCTGATCAGAAATCATCATACCTGAGAGGATTGCCCTGAACATCCTACATTAAAATGCAATCTCTCCTCTTCAGTATCTCCAACATCCCACTCTTTACGTTTCTCCTCAGTACTATGTAATGTACGATGTCTTATATATTTATTTTACTTGTGTGTTATTTTTTTTTTCTCCCTCTTAAAGTTGTGTGTCTGTCTGACTTTCTCTCTCTCTTTCTCCCTGTTTTTTCCCCAGGTAGGAACTCTTTGGGGCAATATTAAGGGTCCAATAAATAATACTTTCATACATTTTGGAAAAAAAGACTTTAGACCTTTCTATTTAATCATTTTATTCAAAACTTCTATCTCCCAATGTTCTTTAACTTGTGTCATATTAAAAACAAGCTAAACAATTGTTTAGATTGTGTCTTAAGAAAAAAAAAGTTAATGTTGAGAAAATCTATGCAAAATGGATTTTACTCCCTATGGATTTGAGGAAGTATATGCATTGAAACTAATTCTCCAATTCATTAAGCTAAAAAAAAATTGGAAACAGAAGGACAAATATGGTTGAGAATACTATAAAGTTCTGAATGAATGTATATTTCAGATAAACTTAATTCTCTATTACCTCTATTCAGAAAATTTCACTTGACGATGCTAAATAGTGCTTCCATTTTCCTTTATAACATCCACGTATGTCATTTCCCCCATTCTCCTCTCCAGACACCAAATCCTATATTTATCATGAAGGCATATATAAAAGGTTGCCTAATTCCATATGTGCAGTTCCTTGAACTCTGATTCCTTTCTTCACATGCTTCTGGATGTTTGCATGGTGCTAATAGAATCAAGCTGCTTCCGAATCAACCACTGAATCCAGGAAGCCTGAAATGTCAGGCTTCACATTTTACTTTAATATGCATGTAAATTCACAATTATACACATGCCACACATTTGATGCTATGTCTTTTCCAATGTATAGTTGCAATGAAATATTATTTTCTAGAAAAGTAGTAACATAGCCTGGGGAAATCTCTGGGATGAATGTCAGAATCTATTATTAACTTCCATTTATACATCTGTTCAAAAATATTTATTAAACGGATACTAAGTGCAAGAAATCTTTCTAGTCCTTGAAAATAAGTTAAGATTCTGCCGCCTAGAAGCTTTTAGAACAAAAAGAGACATAGATAAATAAATACACAGAGTACATATTATAATAGAAGTAGGGACATTAATTTTGGGAGCACGGGATACAACCATGGATGGTGATTCACATTCTTAAAACTGTTAATGCCACAGCTGTGGTTTGAGGGACAAGCAGAATTTCATTATGTAAACCCAGGAGAAGATTTCTTTAGCAGGAGAAGCAGAGGTGTGAAGGTTTTTAGAAAGGAGAGATGGTGCTGGTTGTGTAAATTGCAAAGGTTACAGGTGGTTGCAATCTGATATCAGGAGGGGTGAGGTGAGTGAGGAGACTGGGGAGGGCCCTACCACAAAAGACATGACGTATTATATCAAAGTATTTGTGTTTATTCTCAAGGAAGTGAGGAGCATTTCACACATTTGAGTAGGTAAATAGCATGACTATATTTACCATTAAAAGAATTTTTCTGGCAGCTATAGATTGGAGAGGAAAAATTTATAGTGAACCCCGTTAGGAGAAAATTGCATTAACACAGCTAAGAACAAAAGAAAAGCTGAACGAAAGAAGCAGATCGATTTGAGACCTACCAAGGAGGCAGATAAGTTAGATCGTCATGACAGATATAATGTCAGGAGAGAGAGTAAATCTATAGAGAGAGAAAATAGATCAGTGGCTATCCGGGGTGGGAGAAGGGTTGAGGGAGAATGGGGAGTGACAGCCAATGGGGACAAGCTTTCTTTTGGGGATTATGAACTGTTCTGAAATTAGATGGTGGTGACGTTTTCCCCTCTCTGTAAATATGCTGGAAAATGTTTAATTATACATTTTAAATGGGAGAATTGCAAAGTGTGTTTATTTTGACAAAGCTGTTTTTTAAGAAACATCTTAACATGATTCTTGCTTATTTATATTGGTGGTTCCTTGTGCCATTCACTGGAAATCTGAACTCAGGAGAGGAGGATAAGGGGGAATTTCAGTCAGGTGATTTCTGAGATGCACATGGAACATCCATATGAACATGGATAAGGTGTTGAACACCTAAGTCTGGACATTAGAAGTGCCATCTAGAGATGCAGAGTTCTGACCCATGTCGGTAGATTATCTCTCTGGAGAGTATGTGAGGAGTGAAGAGAATCAAGGATGGAAGCTTCGGATATAAAAAAGCAGAGACTGTCAGGGGAAGAAGAATCTAAGACAGTGATTGGGAAGGAGCAGCCAGAGAAAAAAAGGCAGAACAGGAGTTAGTAGCGTCATGAAAGCCAGCAAAAAGAAGCCACTGGTTGGATTTTTAAGAGCAGATTTAGTATAATTATGGGCATACCACTGGTTAAGATGGAATGGAAATTGAGGAAATGGAATAGTGAGTATATACTCTGCTTCACTCGGTGTAATTCCTCCAAGGAGAAAGGAAGTGGTTGGCAAAGGGGTCAATATGTAAAGAAATTTGTTCTAATGGAAGAATCATGAAAGAGAGAGAGGAGATGGAGATGTAGAAATCAAGAAGAGAGAAAGAAAGAACTCTAAGGTAGTAAGAATTGAATTGATGGTGAGAAGTCCTAGGAGCAAGTGAAGGAAGTGGGTGGGGGTAAAGGAATTGGAAGATGTAGCAAACTGACCAAAGCTTGCAATAATTGTTTGATTGAAAGGAGAGTAAGCTACCTAGAACCATCAATGAAAAAAGAAGAAAGACGTTTTTACCAAAAGCGCAAGCGATAAAAGAAAACATAGATAAATTGGATGTCATCAAAACTAAAAACTTTTGTGCTTCCAAGGGCAGCATAAAGAAAGTACAAAGACAGCCACAGATGGGAAGAAATACTTGCAAATTATGTATTTGATAAGGGACTTGTGTTCAGAATGTAGAAAGAACTCACCTCTCAATAATTAAAGGACAAATAATCTAATTAAAAAATAGGGAAAGGGTATTAATAAGTAATTCTCCAGGGAAGATACACAAATGGCCAATAGGTACATGAAAACATACTTGAGGGGCTGGCCCAGTGGCTGAATGGTTAAGTTCCCACACTCCGCTGCAGGCGGCCCAGTGTTTTGCTGGTTCGAATCCTGGGCGCGGACATGGTACTGCTCATCAAACCACGCTGAGGCAGCGTACCACATGCCACAACTAGAAGGACCCACAACGAAGAATATACAACTATGTACCGGGGGGCTTTGGAGAGAAAAAGGAAAAAAATAAAATCTTTAAAAAAAAAAAAAAAAAGATGCTTGACATCCTTAGTCGTCAGGAAGATGCAGATCAAAGCCACAATGAAATACCACTTTACACCCACTAGGAAGACTATAATCAAAAAGTGAGATAATAACAAGTACTGTGGAGGATGTGGAGAAATTGGAACGCTCATAAACTGCTGGTGGGATTGTAGTATGATACAGTCCTTGGAAAAGCGGTCTGGCAGTTCCTCAAATGATTAACCATGGCATTACCGTATGAGTCAGCAATGCCATTCCTAGGTATATACCCAAGAGAAATGAAAACAAATATCCACACACAAACTTGTATTAGAAATATTTAAAGGAGTGTTATTCATAGTAGCCAAAAAATGCAAACAACCCAATAGCTCATCAATGGATGAATGGATAAACAAGTGTGGTATATTCATAAAAAGGTTTATTATTCAGTCATAAAAAGGAATTGAGTACTAATATGTGTTACAACATGGATGAATTTTGAAAACACTATGCTAAGCAAAATAGCCAGTCACCAAATAAGACCATGTGTTATATGATTCGATTCATATGAAATGTCCCGAGAGGGGAATCTGCAAAGACAGAAAGTAGAATAGTGGTTGCCTAGGGTCTGGAAGGTGGGGGTAGCGGGTGTTCATGATGAGAGAATAAGAGAGTGATAGTAAAAGCAATGAGACTCTTCAGAGTTGATTAAAATAATTTAAAATTGACTGTGGATGATTGTACAGATCTGTGAATATACTAAAAGCATTGGCATTTATAGTGTACATGGGTCAACTGTATGGTAAATAACTTATGTGTCAATGAAACTGTTAAAAAAAGTCCCAATAGAGGGGCATTCTACAAAAGGCCAAACCAGTATTCCTGAAGACTTTCAAGGTCATGAAAAACAATAAAATTCTAAGAACTATCACAGCCAAGAGGCCCCAAAGAAGACATCATTTATACGATGCTAAAGGTAGTGGGGTAAACTACATGGAATCCTGGGACTGGAAAAAGGACATTAGGGAAAAATAAAATGAGGAAAGTGTGGACTCTAGTTATAAAGTGTATCAATACTGGGCTATTAACTGTGACAGATTTACCATACTAATTTAAGATATTAATAACAGGGGAAACTGGGTATGAGATGTGTGGGAAATCTCTGTACTACCTTCACAATTTTCCTGTAAATCCAAAATGTTCTAAAATAAAAAGTTTACTTAAAAAATGTATTGTTTTCTTTTCATTTTACTATTTTAAATTGTTCAAGTCATTCTTTAGAATTAAGTATTCAAGCTCTGTTGTCAGAAATTGCTTATGCCAATTAACTCTCTTAGAATCCTCTTTGAGATTCTAAAAGTGCTAAAGAAATGGTTCATGCTCAAACCCATTATTAGTTTAAGCATTAATTAATTTTATATAGGCAGCGACCTTCAATTTGCATACAAAAAGAGAGAGACTTGGGAGAGAGTAGCATTTGGAAATAACTAGTAACTATAACCTCTCCAGTTGAATTAGGCTTGGTCCACAAGCAGGGAGTTGTATCCTATTTTTGTTAATTTAGCTGATCATCAGGACAAAAATGCTTTTTTTAAACAAATGATGTTTCTTCTACTGACAAATCGTTAGGCAATATAATTAACATGGATGTTGAAAAAAATCACTACATAACTTTTTCTTTTGGCAAATAGTTTCTTTTAGAAGCACATGCTTCTAGTTTCTAGTAAATTTTGATGTTATTCTGTCATGTATTAATTTATTTTAAATATGTTTACAGACTGGGTTGATTTATGTATATATGGTATAGCATATACGGTATATATGGTACGTATATTATACAGATATATATAGATAGCATATATACAATTTTAATATAATTTTGCAAACATTCACTTTCTCATTTACTCTCTAATTAAATTAAAAGATGAGATATCCTTTACCTTGGAAGAAGGGTTTAAAATCGGAACCAGATTACAAACGCTAAAGTAAGACTAAGTTCAAGAAGGGAAGAATTTAAAGTTCTAGGTCTGTTTTTTCATACTGGGCTATCACAATTTCTAAAAGTAGCGAGAGTAGTCAACCAAAGTGGAAGAGCACTGGGATTCACAGCAGAGTTGTGTGAGAGCCGGCAGCTGGAACAAGATGGCAAGCACTGATCTGGGAATTGGAGTCAGGAGGCTGGCCACAGGCTCAGTGAACCAAGCCAGAGAGCGGATCCTGTCAAAACCTCAAGGATAAGTCTGGTGAAGGGTACTGGCTGACCTAGAGATGGATTAGGAAGCCAGCCGCATCAGCCCACCAGCAAGAGTGCCCACGTGTTCCTTGGTGGCTGTCAACAGTCAGACAGTAAGGCATAAAGGAAATTAAAAATTAAAGGTCTTCTTTCACATATTCCAAGATTTGAAAGTAAGGGCGCTGTTTCTTGCACAGGTGAAAGAAAAGACTCTGAACGTGAGTTGGAACTTCAGTGTCTAAGAAAGTTTTCACACATGACGGTACTACGTAGGACATAAAAAAGAAATACAGGCACTCAGTGGTCATGTGCAAGTTCCAACTACAACAACAATTTGTTCCTCCTTTGCAATACTATTCAATCAATTTCTGAGTGGCCCCCCGATGGGCATGTGTATGTTCCTCCTCTGAACTCCCGCAGCACATGGCATATGATTCTACCCTAGCACTTCTCAAACTATGATGCAGCCTTTTACTGACCTCTCTCTCAAACTCAGATGTAAAGCAGGCATCATGCTTTTTCAGCTTTGAATCCAAAGGTCCAAAAAAGTGCCTGACATGTGGTAGAAACCCAATAAATATTGATTGATTATTCAAAATCCAAGACACAACTGGCAGCCAAAGTTGAACAATGGGCAAAATATATGGTTAGTGGGAATTTTAGTTCAGAATTATCATCATTCAGATTTTTTGCTGATTGCACATGTATATTATTGGTTGATTGAACTTCTTTGTGAAAGCAAATGAAATATCAAATACAAGAAAGATAATGCATCTGGTGTGTGTATATGTGGATACATATGCCCTAGCTAGGTAATGTCTACGTCAAGAAAACCACCAGTGCATTAATCTATTCATTTCTTTATTCTGAAATTTATTTTGTTTAGTTTTTATCAAATGCTGTAATGATAAATACAGTTACCAAAATATGTAGCCAAAAAAATGTTTCTATAATAATTTTTTATACTTTCCTTCTCATCAGGAGTGATTGTTCTTAGTGAAAATTTTAATATGCTAATAGTGCCACCCGTGAAAGAATCATGTATGTGTGTGTATATATATATATATATATATACACACACATATATATATACATATATATATGATAGCATGCATTTCCATTATCTAATAGAATTTATATCATAAGTATGCATGGAAAATTCTAGATATTATGTGAAAAAAACTTTTTAAATGCCATACATCTGATTCTATGTCTTAAGTTTCACAATTTTCCAAGTGGAATCATGTCAATTTAAAAAATGCAAAGCTAAATAAAACCAGTATGATGTGTATAATACTGTTAGATAAATGCAATAGTGGCAAATCTCTTAGTGTACTGAAGCTTTAAAGGCTGGTGTGAAGTCCTATAAATCAGAACACTTTTCAGGCAATGTATTTGCCTGGGAAATTGAATAGGACATTGCTGAGATGATTTGTAAATAATCATATTAAGTACTATTATTGTCATTATTATTGAGTCTTTAGAGTCTAAATTAATAATGAGTAAATACTATTGTTTTGCTCCTAAGAAAGACTTTTTGTATGTGAGTTGTTTAGAAGGATGCTTATTGGGTCCAGCCTGGTTGCCTAGTGGTTAAGTTTGCATGCTCCACTTTGGCGGCCCAGGGTTCATGGGTTTGGATCCTGGTCATGGATCTACACAACGCTCATCAAGCCATGCTATGGCAGTGTCCCACATACAAAATAGTGGAGGATTGGCATGGATGTTAGCTCAGGGACAATCTTCCTCACCAAATAAATAAATAAATAAATAAATAAATAAAAATAATAGAAGAGATGTTTATTAAATTGAGATACAGAAAAAGCTACATGTGTACATTAATTCTGTGTACCCCCCCTTATGGCTGCTTATTGAATTGCAAGACAGTCTCAGCAGGCAGTCCTGACCTTGAAGCAGCAAAGAGTGCTGATTGAAGCAATTATGAGCAAAAGATGGCATTACGCTGAGTAAATAAGAATCCAAAATAAAAGGAGTGGGTGAAAGCTTTAGCTTCCATATTCAGATCTGCTAATTTCCTTTGGGAAGGGCCTGAGTCCCTTTCCATTGATATTTTCTGTGATAAATGATTCAATCAAAGGCCTATCCACTGATGCTTGGACGAGTTTAGATAAACATAAACACCGAGTCCAAAAATTCTAGTTTTGTGGGAAATGCAACTTTACAGTACTACTTGTAATTACCAGGTGGCTCCAATTAATGGCTTTTTGTTTTTTTTCAAACAGCGCTGTATATAGTAGAACATGATTCATATTTGGTAGAAAAAACAGAACTTGTAAATCAATATCATAGATTACATAAACACAGTGTGGACTCCTTTTTTGTCTAATGGATAAAAAACGGAAGCATCTGACACACATGCAGTCAGCACAGTCTGCATGCTAAGATCACGTTTCTCAAATGCATCCCAAACTCATCCTTCCTGGTGATTCATGAGACACACACACAATTCAAGGAGAGTAGCTTCTTCTTCCTTGGCTGTTGAACTTTCCCTTTGTGCACCTAGAAAACAGCTAGCTGACTGGGAGTTACAGTAAGGCTTTGTGAGCCACAATTGACTCCACACACAAGCATCACATCTTCGGTGCCTCCCCTGCTCCATGTTACATTTTATCAGTTTGTTCATCCAACAAATACTTAGTAGAGACATTTTATATGCAAGCTGAAGGCACTGTGGTAAGCAGTGAGCGAGACAGCATATCCTATTCTGGAAGACCAGATAGAACATGTACCCAAATAGTTGGGATGGGATAGGCTAGTGGGCACCTTCTGACTGGGGCGTAGGGGCTGCTTCATGGAAAGGGGCAGGTCATTTCCGCTAGGTCTAGATGGATGGAAGGGATTTGGACCAGAGATGAGGGGTTCGGTGGACAAATCTTAATTTCTTCACTTTATATGCACAGTTTCTTTCTCTTATTTTGTTCTAAAAATCTCAAAATGCACTGTGAGGAAACAATCAAGTAAATACTTGAAAACAACCAAGAGGTCCTAAAGTCTCTTCTCCAATGTATATAAATTATTAATTTCTAAGCCTCAGGAGTAAATATCTAATGATAGAAATATTAGCACTTGTAATAGGCCATACAAGAGATACTCTCGGTTAGAGAGACATTATCATAATTCCTGCAATCACAACATAAATAAAACTGCCCTCTCCATCTACGAGGGCAATGTAGTAGTTTGGAATATTCCTACCCAGAGAAGCACACGGGTAGTGCAACTTCAGGCATGCTTATTAATTTCTTTGACCTTCAACCCTCACACCCGTACAGCTTAATGAATTTATGTTTAGTCATAGGATGGCAAATTAGCATCACCTTTCTTAACCTGACTCAATTGGTAGTGGATTCCTGAAGTGCAATGTTAACATCCGCTACCTGAGCATCTCTGAACACAAAGGAAAGGAAAGCCTGCTTATTTTCATGTCTGGTGGTGATGTTTCCTATGTGTTTGCTAACCCTGGATTACATAACCCTTACGTTTCATTCCAGTTCTACATTTCCAGGGTTCTATTGGTGAGACTTTGAAAAAAACAGAAAAAGCCCTGAGTTAGGAGCTATGCTACTTTGAGAAAGTTACTTGACTTTTTCGAAATTCAGTTGCCATTTATGTAAAATGCAACTATTAATTTCTGCTTTTCAAGGTTATGACAAGGAATAAATAATAATATATTAGTGAAAGCACAAGATAGTACCAGGTAGCTGCAAGGTATTCGAGTGGTGTTTGATTCCTTCCTTCCTTTCTAGAAGTCCTGTGGACTGTAGGTGCTACTGGCCCACAAAGAGTAGAACACACTGGGTTGGATTTGCCTACGGCTGTCCCACTTCCCTGCATCTGAGACCTACGGGCTCTGCACTGAATAGGATTGCCATGTTGTTGCCTGTTGTGCTGACTCAAGTAGATACTTGATACCCTTGTCAGAAAGTCTTTTTCTCAGGTAAGCCATTGCATTGGGCAACTCATGAACAGTTAATGCAAAGTAGTTCAGAAGATAAAAATCATTAGAAAAGAGAGGCCGGCCCAGTGGCGCAGCAGTTAAGTTCACAGGTTCCGCTTCAGGGGCCTGGGGTTCGCTGGTTCAGATCCCGGGTGTGGACCTATGCGTTGCTTGTCAAGCCATGCTGTGGCAGGCGTCCCACATATAAAGCAGATGAAGATGGGCAGAAGATGTTAGCTCAGGGCTAATCTTCCTCCAAAAAAGAAAAAAAAAAAATCATTAGAACAGGGCTTGCATTTGAAGGTCTGTAGATTGCAAAAGGATAAAAAAAAACCAAACTACATGTGAAAAAGAGAGTCTAACTTAAGCCAAAGCCAAATATAAAAGTTCCATTAGAGAATGTTGGCAAATAGTTTTCCGATGGAAGGTCAAAATCCAATCCATTTGGAAAGTTCACATTTACATGAAAATCACCTTTGACTCCCTTTTTACCCTCAATTCCCGCACTCAATAACTTACTTTTTATTGCTACATATGTTTTCATATGTATATGTCTTATCTGTCCAATAATACTGTAAGTTAAGAAGGCCTAGATGGCGGTGTCCACCTTTTTACACCTCTAATGCGCTGTTGACACAGGTGGGGTCCAGTAAATTTATCTCTGGATTAAAAGCTCTCTCCCTCTGCTCCCCATGTTCAAGTATTCCTTCTAAGGTTCCCCAGGATTTCAGAAAGAACAAAATACATTCACAGCAATAATATTCATTGATTTATAAATACATTACACCTCCAAAGAGTACCCAGATATAGGAGATAAATCATGTATTTATTTTAATCTCATAGTTAAGGTTTTTCTAGTTTTGATCTTAAACTTTAGATTCTGAAATAGTATTAAGATTAGTTTATTAAATATTTTATTTATATTTCAGTGTAATGTTTCCGTGGTTTGCAGTTGACCTTTCTCTCATGTATGGTGCATTATTCTGATTGCGTTTGAGGTGATTAATCATTTATCCAGTGCTATTTCATTCATTCACTCATTCATTCAACATCGTGAGCACCCAACATATGCTAGGGATTTGCTACATTTTTAGAATAAAAAAGATAGAGACAGCATGGTCCCTGCCTTCAGAAAGCTCAATGGTTCCAAACGTCGTCCCTTAAACAGAGTAGTTTCAAAAGTAAAATAGGGTCATGATTATGTCCTCAACGTTTTTTTAAAAGTTTAAGGAAAATGATACATTCATCAATATCAAGGGTTGCACTGGCAAAATGAGGCGTCCTATCTCCTTCTTGTTAGAATTCTGTCAATGTATAATATTTGCTTTCACAAGGAGAGGAGCTCTGATCATTATTTATGTGTTCAGTAATAAAAGTGATAATGCCAATTATTTCAAAATGCTGTTTCTGCAGTAAACAAAAGTCCTTCAAAACAGCTGCTACCGGTGTAAATAACCGAAGGAAAAACATCAGTGTTGAAAATGTGAGGCTAGGGAGCGAACAACAAACTTACAGTTAAAAGGACATTTTTCTTACCGGTGTAGGCGAGTTGCTTAAATTTTCTCACTTATGTGTGAGGAACACTACTTCCCACTTTAAGGTGTCATTGGTAATTGAGACTGGCAAATGTTAGGCACTAATGAGCAGTATCTGTTTTTATTAGTCATGATCTTTATTACTAATAACTCTTCACCCAAACCAATGTGGTGTAAAATCTCCATGCGTGAAGACCCAGGCATTACAGTACTTGATTCTGTCAGTGGCCAGTGCATGCAAATAGTTTACACAGGAAATAGCATAAAAGGCTGCCTCACACATGGGCTGAGTGGTAATAAAATGCTCCTAAGGGATGCATCTCTCAGAGAGTACAGCACCTTTCAGTTGGTAATGTAATTCTGTCTTTTCGAGTTATATTTTATTACGTTTATGATATTTCTTCATATGTTGTTTCTCTGGGAATTTTCTTTTGTAAGGTGTTGCTTCAGTAAACGTCATATTTCTTCATCTTAATTCACTATGACTTGTTCATCATATAAGACAAAAATGTGTTCTATGTGTCTTTAAAACCAATTGTAATCGCAAACAAATGAGTTTTTAATGTAAATTATTTTCCAAGTGTATTTGGTGTTACCAAGAAGTAATCAGTTAGATTTCATGGGGTTACCATCATTCCCTTGCAGAGAGCATTAAAATGTATGCCCTGAATAGAAGAGGAAGAGGAACAATAAAAAAATATTTTATTTCAGGAAGACTTTACTGATTTTTCTACTGGAAATAAAGAACAAGGAGGGTATAATGCATACGGACCTGCACAAGTGTCTGGTTTACAGTCTTAAGTGTGTCAAACTCATAACTCTGGTAAAGCTTTTGACGTTGTACTAATGAGAATGTTCTATAACATATACTAAATATATATATATTCTGCTGTACGTCCTATCAACTCTTTTCACAGGTTGTTTTTGTGTATTTGTTTGCTTCTTCATTTAGCAGCCTTTAACATGTACTTACTGATGTATTAACTTATTTAAGTCTCACGCACTATGCTAAGTGACAGAAAAGCAAAAATCAAAAAGTTATGGCCTCTGTACTCAAGACACTTGTATCTAGTGGCCAAGATAGAGACACTAGCAGTATAACTGGATTAAAATGCAGATTCCTGCTGTAAGTATACCAAACTATGCAAAAATAAGATATTTTATTTGCATCTTCACCATGTTTTAGACACTATTCAATATTTTATTATTTAATGAAGTTCTCACAATATAGATTGATATTACCATCCCAATTTAGTGAAGAATGAAGCTAAGGCTTGGAGAAGTTAAGTAACTTGCCTAGTGTATCATAATTAATTAGTGTAGGATTCAGGTTTTAAACCAAATCTGTGTGACTGAAAAGCCCAGATTCTTGACCATCGTACTGAAAAGACCCTCACATAGGATACTTAATGTGTGTCGCCCGCCTGGCATCAGGAATTCATTCTGGACCAAGGGAGAGTTTCAACAATAATGTATACTGTGTCGCTTTACGGTTTGTAGAGTTTTTCCACATGTATTTGTAACTTAACCCTCATAACGATCATGCAAGGCAGACAGGACCATTATTATTATCATCATCCCTGTACTGCAGATGCTGTTATTGTGATTCAGAGAGGCTGGGAGACCTGGCCAAGTTCACGCTGCTGCTTAGTGATACGACCAGGATTGAACGCAAGGCTTTTAGTTCAACGATGTGACCATTTCCATGATATGCTTTGCCCTTTGAAGACGTACTGACTGAAAGCTGCAGGAGCCATCAGCGGTGGTTGGAAGGTGACAGAGGCTCATAGGCTATGTTCAGGGACAGATGGAAAGGCTGTGGCACAGGTGTGGGGATCTACAGAATACCCCTAAAGACCTCATGGCTGTAGGTGACCCCACAGGCTCTCAGTGAATGGGAGTTTCTTCCTAAGCATGGGGCTGGGTGCACTGACAATGAGGCAGTTCCCAGGGCTGTGAAAGGCAGCAGCTGGGATGCCAAGACCAGGCTTTTGTGCATGCAGGATGGGAAGGGCTTTCAGGTTCTACGGTTCCATTTTACACTTGCACACATGAAGGCTTTTGATCTCAGGGTCTTTGTCAGAGTGTGACATTAATGAGAAGTGAATGAAATTGGCTCTTGGCCCAGAGAAATTGGTGCTACATAGAGAATGCAGGAGTACACTCTCTAACATGCAAGATCAACTTCACAGATAAGATTTTTAAGGGTATTTAATTAAATATTTTCCTTGGCTTATGCTTTTCCATAGAACTTTTAAAAAAAATTTGAGGCCAATAAACTTTGTAAGCATCAATTCAGAACCAAAAATGGCATTGTCCTTTTACTTCATGAGAATAAAACTGAGAATTCTGAGTTCTGTTTCCATGAAATTTCACGTCCAAGGAGGTGTGAAGAGCAAAAAATCTTGATAATTGAAGTTTTAAACAGAAAATAGTCATTTTAATCCATCTCTTGGAGCTAACACTTCTTCATAGTAGGGGCCATTCTTTTGAAAGCAGGGGCAGCACCCTGAACTGGACAGAATCAAATTCCCTAGCTTATTTATGATTTTTTGGTGCATTTGGTGTGTCATTCTAAATGTCAGTGGCCTTTTTTTTTTTGCAGGACCAGAGATGAGAAGTAAAATGCCTAAATGTGATGTGATACTTGGGCATAATTATAAAGTGTGTTTTCTTGCTTGTCTAAATTCATTGCAGATATTAGTTTATTTCTTGTGTCTTCTATTGACAGTCAACAAGTGGATGAATGAATGAACAACTAAGCATTTGGAAGATTGAGGAGGTTTACATTTTGAAAATAGATCATGATCAAGTTTCCTTCTATGAACTTGATAGAGAAAAGAGGAGCAGTTTCAATTATAACATATGGCTTTCAAAGAAGTCATAGAGCTGGAGGTGGGAAACTGAGGCAGAGAAGTGAAAGGTGAGGTCAGGAATCAGGAGTCAGGCAAGAAATCAATTGCAGGACATTCAAAGGACACCAAAGTTTGAGTAGTCTGAAAGCCTACTTAGGGTGAAGTAATTGCCAGAAACCATTTATCATGAATTGTTCAAATTTGTCAGAAATGCTGGCTTTTGTAAAATAAAGTTTTGTGATTTGTGTAAGCTTAAAACTTAAGTTGAAGCCACTGAGAAAAAAAAAGAGATTGATGCTGAAGATAGAGCAAGAAAAGCAAGAAGTATCATTCAAATGAAAGCCCTTGGTTTTGGCAGGGAGCATCAGTTGGGTACCACTGGACTCTGAGAGCGAGATCAGCTTATCTGTTGTTAGTTCAGGCAAGTGAGTATTCAGGGGAGGAGGGCATGAAGATGTTCCCTCTGAGAATAATGGTCCCTTATACATGCTTCTCTTTCCACCCCTGAGTGTACAATAGATCTACAATTAGAGCAGTTTTGCAATAGCATGTTTCAATATCCCCAAACACAGATTGATTATTTATGAATATGCGCTTAGCCTGTGCCCCTCCTGCCCCATAGGGAGGCTAAAAGGGGCATGAAATGCTTTGGGCTATTAAGGTAAAGTGATGAGACCACAGAGCCCCATTTGTTTAAGTGCCTCCATCAGGAGGTTTTCTTGCCTTCTTCCCCTGTTTTGATCAGGGCTTAATTATCGTAAGACCTACACTAGTAATCATCTATTTACTTTTTTGTCTTCACTACTTGATTGCATAGTCTTTGATGCAGAAATGCATTTTTAATTTTATTTTATGAACAATTATGTTAGAAAAGTGACTGGCGTATATTAACATTCTGACACTAATTCTTCAGTGATTACTGAATAAAACCTAGAAGGAACTCCAATGTAATCTTAACGGATTGAAGAAAGGGGGAAAATGGCACAAAACCAAACTTTTAAAAGATTGCACAAAGCTGGATTATTCCCTTGCTTTAAAACTACATTTCCCTCATCTTCATAAATTTTCACTAATTGTCATTATCAGCAAAGCCACTCCACACCTTCATTGTCACCCCGCTGGTCTTGCATTTCCTGTAGCTAGCTCCTGGCGTCAGACAGAAGATGGAGAATGGAGCTGGTGCCTACTGCTGCTTTCAGGGCTGATGTCTCATCTAGCATCTTTGAGATGGCTCTATCTCTTTTCAGTTTAGACAAAATCGTTTGGATCTACTAGAAATGAGATTGCTCATTGCTGCCCTAATTAATGCTGCTTCTGTCCTAGAGCACTGACTTGCTGCATTGTCTTCCCCAAACTCTCCATCTTCATGAACCCTACCGGTTCTTTACTTCGCTTCTTATGGAAAATGCAGGGCTGGAAGTACTAGAAGAGTCTTAATAGAAAAAAAAAAAGTAATCTCTGATACTGAGAATTTCCTTGCAACTCTTTGAGGTGGGCTTCTGCAGCCATAGCCCTAGGCAGCAGCCCAGCTCTCAGAGTCAGAAAAGGTCAGAAATGGTTCTTGTGCATTGTGCTCATCTCAGCTGTAGATGGCACCTTTTTTCGTTCAGCAGATAACTAACGTGGGGCCTGTTTACATCCCTGCTTCCATATAGGAGTCAAGGTCCCCGGGAAGACCTATATGTTGATATTTCAAGGTGGAGACTGTGCAATTTCTCTGCTCCAGGATAGAAAAGTAGAAATGGAGAGATGAGCAAACAGCTGTAAAATTTCAAAGCATCATTTAGTAATGACTGCCTTTTAAGAGTAAGAACAAAAGCAGAGTGTACTGCTTGTACTGCATACTAATCAACATTTATTCATAAAGTTCAAGTTCAAACCTCACGATGTCTAAATATTTTCATTATTTATTACAATTAGCATATGCATGATTCATGTTACCTGTCTGCTTTATTCAAGAGCTCCAGTCCTGTGGAATAGCACTTAAGGGAAATTTGGACAAATCTCTCCCACTAGCTTGTGATAACAATCCTGCCTAAGCCAAGCAGTGTCAGCCAGCAAGATGCTGAACTGTTGCATGTATGAATGCTCATAGGATGTGGAAACGGTGCCGTGCTAGAATGTATTAATTCATATCTTAGAGGCAGAAGGTAAGGAAAAGCGGTCTTCATGTTATAATTTGAAAGATGAGTCATGGTAGTTAATTAGCCTATCTAATATCTCAAGGTAAATGAATGCCTGAATCAAATCATAATTAACAATTAAAAAACCCCTGCTTTTAAAGTAGCCTTATTATACCTATTTTGAAAATTGGAAACCTGAAACTCTGATGGTCGATCTATTCTTGCATTACTTGTGTCTGTTTCACATTCTAAGCTGTAAACTCATTAGAAGGCAGGTACCATCTTCTTTAATTTTTTGCATTCCACTTGGGATCTGGTAGGATGCTTTACACCTAGAAGGCACTTAATGAATTCTCTAAAAATAAACTACATTTGCCTTCTTTACAGTCATAGTTTGTTAAGAAAAATTCCAAAAAGAGCAAAAGAGGTGGTGTTTAAATCAACCAGCACATTGTGACCATCGCCTTGGATGCTGGCTCAACTTATAAATGTTTGCATGTCTGGATCTTCCATGAGATTTCATGCTGTTGAGATTTACTCATTTCTGCAGCTGCAGAGTCCAGCAGGGTCTACCACCTTGGAGGCATTTGGTAAATGTTGAACTAAAACCAACTGAACAAAATCAAGGAAATCCACTTTGGCAGATAAAATAAAATTGTGTTTTAACTGGTAACATAAACATGTGTATGTTTATTGAAAATTGATAACCTGGGGGAATCAGCTTACTCAAGTGTAAAGCTTGGATGATAAAATTTGTGTTTGGATAATTCCAAAATCCCTCTCACCTAGTTTAGCACTCTCGTATTTCTAACTCTCCAGTGGATTTGCTCTATCTAAATGTTTTATAGGTATCTGAAATCTAACATAGATAAGCCTGAATTTACTCTCCATGCCACTTCCAAAATAACTGGTCTTGACTCTCATCTTATTTATCTTAATTAATGCTGTTCCCATGTTCTAGGGCTTCCTAAATCAGTATCTCAGAGTCTTCACAGAGTCCTCATGAACAGTGTATCTCCATTTCCTTGCAGGACATTTGGTCCTGTCCTAAATGTCCCTCAGACATTTTCTCCATAAGACATTCAATACACACCAGAAGGTCCTTGATATCTAGTCATATTTGGTCCTGTCCAAAATGCCCATGGAGACATTGGATCCATGCCAAAAGGTCCTTGCTATGTGGTCCTTTCTTAAATCATTTGGCATGGACCAAATATGCTCATAGACATTGTGGACAGGACCAAATTTCAAGGACCTTTTGGCATGGACCAAATGTCTTATGGACCTTTGAGACAAGACCCAATGTCTGCTAATCCTCCAGTCTTGTCAAATCTAATTCCAAAAGATATTCAATTACAGACTCCCATTTCCATCCCCTTTGTCACTGTTGAAATTCAGTCCTGTCTCTTCTCTCTCTTCACTGATGAATAAGTGCCCATCTGTTGTTCTTGACTTGAACCCCCACCTTCTTGAGTCTGTCCTGAGCATTACTTCTAGAGTTGTCTTCTTAAAATATAAGTGACTCCTATTTTCCTAATATCTATAAGACAATGTCCAAAATACTTTGTTTGGAATGTAAGAAATTTCATGATTTGTTCCCCAAATATATTTTTTTTTCCTTTTTCGCATGACCTAACCACTTCCTCCATCATTCCTGACCCCTGGACTGTACAGTTGTTGCTCTGCTTGAACTCATCTTGCTTCTCCTTCCTTTATGACTACTCCTGTCCTCAGAATGCTCTTCTTTATCTTCTTCACCTGTTGACCCTTTACAACTCAGCTCAACTGTCCCCTCTTCTGTGAAAATTTCCGTAAATTCCCTAACACTATTGTTAGGACTTACGTCTATTTTGATTATATCCCTTACTTTATTTGTATCTCCACAAAGATAATGTATTTTTAGTATCAGGTAAAATTTTTACCTATCTTTCAATCTCCAATACCTAATATGCCTAGTATATAATGTGCACTCAGTAGGCATTTTATTTCCTACCTTCTAAGTGTTTTTCCTTTCCTCTCTCTCCCAAAATTAAATATTCTCTATTCTCTAAAAATGTGTTTAAATCTGCCCTTTTAACACATCCTTATCTGTATGACTTAGATGTTTATAAGAGTAGCCATTGTTTTATGACATTTGCATAAACAAGAAACAAAAAGAATTCGTTTAAAAACCTCTAGGATTCAAATTTAAAAATCATGTGGTTGATGGTGGCACCTACTGGTCAAGTGTGATATTGCATCCCGGAGCTATTTTCACAAACATCATGGGGGCCAAAGACAAACTTTTCTGGGCTCTAAGGTAGTGGAGAAAAGTCAATGACTACTACTAAGCGGAGGATCTACATGAAAGAAGGCTCTTCAGGGCTCCTTAACTGATGGACATCAATCTGATGGTTTGTACATGCAAGCTTACTATGGTACAGAGCCAGCCAGCATACTCAACTTTCAATTGATCAGAGGTTCCATTTTAGTCAGTTGGCATATCCTTTCATGGGATCATATCTTATGTCAACCAAGAGAAGTCAATGTAAATCAGGAGTTGCCTTAAATATTTATGAAGAGTTACCTTCCTTCCACCAGATATTGATTGAGCACATGCTATTGCAAGTAATACTCCACTTAATTCTATCTACTACACAGTATGGAGCCACTGTAAATATTTAACATCCTCGACTTCAATAATCATGACTACATTTGGAATATAACAATTGGTCCATCATGATAAGTTATCTACTATGGATAGCTAAATTTAGTTAGTTTCATTTTTAGAGAATTTAGAGAATTTCCTATATTCTCTTGTAATGAGGGATATAGGAAAACTCACATATATATTTGAATCCAATAGGAATTAGAAAGTTTTATATACTTCAATCTGAAATCTTTCCACATAAACCTGTCGAAGTTGAAACCTGCTCAACACAAGGTTGACATAAGGGAAGCCATATTGTAGAAAAGAGACCATATTGTAACTCTGAATGACCTCTGACTAGCTAACCCAGCTGGATTTGCACCCTCCAGGAGATCCACCTGTTCTGTAGATTTTATGACCCCTGCTAGTGCATTTACCTCCCAGCTGTGATAAGACAATAACTTCATTCCTTTGAGTTCCTTAGGAATGTGATGACTCCCGCCAACAGAGAGTCTACACTGACAGCCGTCATCAATGAAAACTGAAAGATCTGGTGTGGCCACTCCCAGTCTGTAACACCAGAGGGTCAACGTTCTAGCCCCTCCCCTATAACCCACTGGCCTATATAACTGCTTCAAGATTCTGTGTCCCCCTTAAGATGGTTCTTTTGGACATTAGTTGGCCATATTCCCTCTTGCTAGCAAGAGCTAATAAAATGCCCTTTCTCTGCCACCATCTTGCCTCTCGAGGATTGGCTTTTGTCTCATGGTGAGCAGATCATACCCTTTGTGCGGTAACAAAGTGAGGTGGGTCAGCTCAATAATTTTTAATCAGAGATGGTGACCAAGACAAGCCCAGGAATTCCCTCACCGAGAGTAGGATAGAACTTTCCGGAGCCAGGAGCTCAACCTAGAATGCATGAGAAAGAGCTCTGAGCTGTATGATAGGTGGCCATTCCCACTCCTTCCAGACATCCTCAGAAAGATGCACCTTCGGCTCCCACAGAAGTCAAGCTCATTGGCCCTGAGGACACGGGGCTGGGTTAACTGGGTCCACTCTTTCACATTTGTGTGACCCTGTCCAATTGGATAATCCCTCTCTGCTGCAACTCCTTATCAATAAAATAAGGTAATTATGGCATCTGTTTGAGAGCTTTTTTATGAGGGATAAATGAGATAATGCATTTAAAGCTTTTAGCAAATACATTTGACACATACTATGTGTTCAATAAACCTTAACTATTAATATTATTCTCTCCAAGCAGGCAAACAATGCTTCCTATAAAGTCTTGGGTACCTTTGTGTCTCAGTGCTTTTACCCATGGAGTTCCTGCTGCCTGGATAGGTTCCCCCAACTTCTTTACGTGGACAATTTCCAGTGTTTCTTTATAGCCACATCATCTGTTCTCTAAAGCCATCCTTGATATCCTTGGTAGATATTAACTACCAACATGTTTTTGTTAATGCCTTAAACTTCTCTCTGCTACAGCATGTAGTTTTATAATTCCAGCCCTCTCCTAATGTGCGTATCTTCCACATGTCTGAGGGCTGAAAACCGCTCCAGGAACCAGAAACAGGACCATTCATTGTTGGCTGATAATCACATTACTCATCTCTCCACCCAACCCTCAGCATCTCACTTCACAGTTCCTGACACATGCTGAGCATTTGACAAGTGTGTACAGATGGATTTAAGTTCAATTAAGACACAAGGCAAGCAGCGACACAAGCCACGTCAATTAGCAAGGGCACTAAAGGTTTTTGAAGAGAGAGAGGAAACAGAAGCTGAGTTTGGCATGAGGTGACATCTGGAATTGCTTCTAGGGAATCTTCCTTCCTTCTCAACCTATTTGAGGTTTAGGGTTCCCAGCAGCTTTATTCTCAGACAGGTGGTTTAGGTCTCAAAGAGTCTGGCCCTTGGGGGTGGGTCTGTTGGTCTGTGTAAGCAGCCTCTGCTTCTCTCCTGTCAGATCAGCTCTCCTCTTTGTGTGGGCCCCAGGGATGCCTGTCTTTGACTGTACAGGGCAGGGAGGTGAAGTTGGTACTCAGTAGACATCTCTCAAAGGCTTTGTGAATTAGACTGAAATCCTAAAGCCAGAGTGTAGACACCTACTTCCGAGTGTCTTGTGAATGTTTCCTGACCATTTCATTAAGTGTGAAGGAGTCAGAGTGCTGTCATTAGATAACGTCTAAAATGAAAATGAAAAGAGGGAGATTGTGGCATCAGGTAGACCCTGATTGAAGCCCTAAACCAATTGTATGACCTTTTGGAAATGCTACTTAAACCTTTTGAGACCCTTTTTCTTCATCCATACTAAATAAGTGTAATGCAATACAGAGTTTTGACATAAGTCAGATAAGTTGATGTGTGTAAGATGCTTGGCATGCAGTAGGTACTTTATATTGTCATTTGTAGGTACTCAATAAGTGACAGCTTTTTATTACTACTAATAATAAGGATGCTAATTATAAGGATGTTGCAACAATTGATAAAGATCTAGAATGATGATGTGAACCAAAGTGAAATGGCACGAATGGAGCTTTCATTTTCCCGTCAGAGCTATAATCTGCTCTTGTAATCCTTGCTCTCTTTTTCTCAGGTGTGGAAAATGAGAATACATCTGCACATAGTTGTATTTTTCAGATTCCAGATTCTTTGTCCATTGAATAGCTGATGCTTTAATGAAGTTTTGACAGCTTCTCTTTCTTCTAAGGCATAGGTAAAATGAAAAAAACAACCCTCCCACTTTCTGCCTTCGCCTGTTTGGAGTTGACGTTAAGGGCAGATCACCACGTTATTCACTATCTGCCTGGTGCAGCCCTTAAAATGAAGGGGCTCTCAATGCCTCCTTGATTAACTGCTCTTACTCTTTACACTGCAGATAATTTCTGCGCAACAGAAGGAGTAAGTCCACTGAAAGTTCATTAGACTCTATTCTAGAGATGCCTTTTTCATATTTATTTTTCCAGAATTTCTCCACCCATCTGATGTTCATTCCTCCCCTTTACCTTCTTATTCCATATTCACCTCTGAGTAGAGTATGCTCAGCTCTCTGCAACGACCCATGTTTTCATTTATTAGAATGTGAGGATTCTTAGCTTCATCAGAATCACAAGAAAATGAGGTTGTGGCGCAAAGTTTTCTTTAGGAGTAAGTACACTTTCCTCTGTGACCCCCTAGCAATCTTAGCAATATGTGCCTATCACTGTCAAATCATAGTTCTCTCTCTCTCCCCTCCATCTGTCTATCTATCTACCTATCACCTATTTACCTATCTACCTATCAATCATCTCTCTCTCTCTCTCTCTCTCATCAATCTAAACATCCATCTGTCTCTCTATCATCTATCTAATTTATAATGGCCTAATTATGTTCCTTTTTTACTCATAAGACTGTGCTCTGTTCGTAGTAAGCTGTCAGGGACAGTAGACTCTTGATCATGTATCCTGAAAATCCAACACAAGGACAAGCCCCAAATAATTGTTTGAAAGGATGAATGTGTCCATAAAATATAAATTATGTTCTTTTACGATTATTTTATGGCTAAGTGCTAGTCTTTCAATGGTCATCAAATATCTATAATGTGTCCAGGGTTTAGTAGATTCTGTCAGTGAGGGGCACCGGAACAAGAAATGAGGTAGTGACCATACAGCTTGAATTCACTTGGGTGCTGTGGCACAGGACTGAGAATCAGAAGGACCTTTTTCTCTTTCATAATCTCGTTGGTGGAGCAAGACTCCTAATAGACTGCCAGATTCATCAGGTCTGGTTCAGGGGCAGCATGGGGCGGAGGTTTCCAGAAGGTAGATCTTCAGCATTGGAAGCAGAAAGACATGCATAAGTATAAATCATAGTTCTTCGATGTGATCAATACCACACAAGGGTAGATACACTTCATCACGGGAGCACAGAAAGACATACCATCACATACATTTATAAGTAAATTGTTTTTTATGAGTTTTCATTCTACACCAGAAGATCTCTAAATAGTGCAATGGTGACATTGTTAGCTGGGTGGCTTTGAGCTGATTAGCCTTTTAGAACACTTTAAGTACCAGATAGTAAATGTGTAATAAGTATTTGTTAGTGTTCTGAGCCTGGCACTCTGCAAGCATTTTCGAATGTGGTCTCGATACATCTTCACAACAACCCTGCTGGACAAGCATTTTGATCTCTTTCTAAGGGGGACGAAATTGAGGCAGAGGGAGCTTAGATAACTTACCTATGAACAGTGTAAGGTGTAGAGTTAGGGTTTTAAGTCATGTCAGCTTGACTTTTGTGCATTTGATCTCTTACCACTCAATATTGCCAGACCCATGGCAGTTAGCCCATGTGTTGATCTTGGCTTTAAAGAATGAGGTTCTGGGTGACAGGTTTTGAAGGAAAGGTGGTAGACAGGAAAGTCTAGAGTTTGTTGCATACTTCAAGAGGACAGCTAATGGCACCATCAAGAAAGAGCCAACAGGTGCTTGGGGATTAGACTCTAAGACAAAAAGAACATATGGACAGAAGTTCACTTCCTCTATGATTTTGACTGAAAGAAGGTTATGCATCATGTTACCTGCTTTGGTCTCTAAGCTTACTCACTAGGCCATCAAGTAACTATAGGAAAATCATTGTATTTGTCCACATTCAGGCTAACAATTGGGCTTAAGATATTTTATTTTCTTGTGTGTACAAAAAACCCAGCAAATTTGTCGACATAATTCCCACTGAAGTTAACAAAAGTAAGGAGTGTATGGAGTACATATTTTCACATAATGATATTGGCTTAGCATGTAGAATATTAAGTGACAATGGTACTGCTTTTAAAACACTTAAATGAGCTCTGTATTCGTGACAGGAAATGAATTACTTTGTGGGATTACTTGCTATGTTGAAAATTCAACTTTGTATAATTTTGTCAAAAAAATTGACCAATATTGTATTCATACAAAACAAACAAACAGAAAAACCAATATGCTGCTTTCGACTGTAACCAGGTTAAATATATCACATACATTTTACAGTACAAACCTTATTATTATGTGACAGGTGAAATTCTGTATTTTGATTATCATACTTTTAAAACTCACAAGCATAGTACTTATTATTCATTGTGTTTCAAGCAGTTCTTTGAAGAAGGGAGAAATACATTAAATACCAAAGGGCAAGCAAATAAAGAATTTGAGTAGTTTGTACCTGCAGATTATAGCAAAATTATTCAGGAGGTCTAAGCACAAGCTCAGCCTGTCAATCTTGAATGAAAAACCTTTGGGGAAAATAGCACATTGGAGTAAAACACATTTGCTATGGATCTACAGATAATTAGACCAAACTGTTCTCGATGGCAGTTTTTCAGTAAATCAAGGTGAAAATAATAAGCTGATAACTCTAAAGACTTAGTTAGCTAATCTTTCTAAGACATACATCTCTAAAATGAAGTGTAAGGTCTATTTTCATTGATAAATAAAGCCTTGATATGTTTGAAAACATGTTTCCCGGAATCTTGGTAGAAAAGTTTCAAAATATTTTGAAAAATATTCAGCTCATCTTAAGCGTATGCTGTTTTGCTTGGCTGAAGAGGTTCAGCAAAGAAAATATAATTTCTATTGTGATTTTCTACTCATCCAACAGCTTTGAAGTTGTGAAAGGGACCATGGGCAGCGATTGTATTTGTATCTGTCAATCCGCCCTTCTAACCTTAGAGTTAAAATAAAGCAAAAATTATTAGGCTCTTTCCACTTGAAACATGAGTGACAAAGTAAATACTAGTCCTGAAATTGATTTGGGTTGCAAAAATAAATGCAAATGAGTTTTAAGCTTCCAGTCCCATAAATTGCATGGAAGTGAACCCTTTGCTAGCATAGATATTTTCTTTAACTGTCCTTTTAAAATTATTCCAGCTGATTAATCCTGCTTCATCCCTGAAGACAAGGACTTTCCCTGTCCATGAATTTGAAAATTTTCCGTATTGTTAGTCCACTGGGAACCAGCAAATGCAATAATATGAATGCAGTTGATGCAAAACAGCCAAGGAATTTGATTTCCTTACTCACTCTCATTCAGACACATAGAAAGCACAAAATCAGAACCAAGGGGTCAGTAGCAAGTGCATTGAGTAAGCTCTCAGATTTTGAGGCAGGTTACATATGCTCTCTAAGGCTTGTTTTTCTTATGTGTACATTGACACTAATAACGTAAGTCATATGGTGCTTGAGAGGATTTGATGAGAAGCATAAAGCAGGCACTTCAATACAGCATAGTAAGAGTCTGTATTTAAAACGGAATTTTCTCTCAGGTTTGGTTATGTGCCATGATGATAGTAATCAAAGGAAGAGCTGAGAAAAAGAAGCTCAGAATCAATGGGAAGAAAAGCTATACCAGAGGGAGTAAGACGCTGCCTCAGGAGACAGGCATCTGGAGCAGTTGCTTCCGATTTATCTCCCTTTGGCACTGCCGCCAATGCTTTAAGAAACAGAAAACATCACTGCTCCTCACCTTTCTACCACTTCTTCCAATGGAAAATTGTTGGGTTCTAAAAGCATATGCATTGACTTATGTTTTTCTTTAGTTTATTCATTTATGCAAATTTTAAAAAGGGAAGGAATAAGATGCCAAGAGATTTGTCTTCAAAAGGGATAACAAATTTAAGTGTCATAAATATGGCATTGTGTTCAGCTTCTCTTGCTTTCAGAATAAATCCTTTGATTACCCTCAACTTTCACTTCCCATAAATGTTTTGGTTTTGCATTAACCTTTTATGACAGTGAGAGCCCGTTATCCTTTTACAACAGTCTATTACAATGACTTTATTTCACCTGGAAACACTGATTGTTTCTTAAATATAGGCTATATACCTGGTCATCTCTAGTAAGTGCCTTAAAATAGTAATTATCACCCTGGTTAGCTTTTGTGTTTGAGTGACAAGTTCCGTGAGTATTATTCCGAGCAATGCCATGATGTCTGTTGTCATTGCATTGGATAGAAATGCAGGAGCAGAAATTGTCACTTTTCTTCTGGAACTCCTTTTACTTGGTGCACACAAACACACACACTGACCTCACCAGCCACTTCCTTTGAAACTAAGAAGAGAATACTGTGTTTGAGACAGTGTCCATGGTTTAATTATTAGAACCCTCTTTCACTCCCAAGTATTTCAAGTGGGACAAGGTTATATGATCACTCTATTTAAAAACTATTCTGTACCTTTAAACAAGAAGCAGATTTCTTTTTAATTATGTAACTTTTCTTTCTAGAAGCACATTAGCTTAGACGTCTCAGAGACTTTGTCACTCCTCCCATTAAATCAAAACTCACCATATCCTTCAGGCTTTCAACCAAATAAACCAAGGATTATTTCAAATGGGTATGTGCCCAAGGGAAAGGTCTTGTTTATTTTCTCCATAATCTTGTTTACATCTCTAGCTCTCGGACTTGGCTCATCTAGATACCATTATATGTTACAGGTAGAGAATATATTACTCTCCATGGTCCAAAGGCATATATCTTTAGGAGTCAATTATACTCTACCATTTTTGTACGTGTGTGTATTTGCACATGCCTACCTTGATCTGTGCTATTTCCTTTACTTGGAATGCACTTTCCTCTTTCTTTGTTTGGAAAAATTCTATTTATATTTCAAAAACTCAAGTCAAAACCAAACCTTTCTGTTTACTCTCTCAAGCTTTATTTTTATTTGACCTCTGCTAGTCTCTCTTTTCCCTCCACTCCCTCACACACACCCACACACACACCGCCACCACCGCCACTCTGGAAAGATTTCTCACTTCACTTCATTTGTGTTGCATCCATATTCCATTGTATTAATTCTCATCATACAGTTATTTGTTAATACATCCATGTCCCTATGATTATTAAGACATTAGCCTCTAGAGACTAGTGAATACTATTTGATGTAGAGTTGAAGGTCAATACGTAGTCTTTCAATGGGCAAATGCCCTGTCATCACTATCTTACTGGGTTCAGATACTATTGAGACTTGCTGCTGCTCCATGAGGTCTGAGATTTAGCGAGCCTTTTCTATGGGTCAGGTACTTCACTAACCACTTTATGTGTTTTATGCCACTTAATCTTCAATTAACCCAAGCACCCCATTTTACTGGTGAGGAAGCAAACTAAGATTAAGATAATTTAGGCAATCTGTCTAAGGTAACGCATTTACTAAGTAAACACTGAATCAGTCCCTAAACACTACCCTCACTTCTTTTTCCATATTTGAGAAGTTAACTGAGATAAATGGTCCCCTCAAATGACCAATTCCACAACCCATGGTTATGAGATATGTCAAAATCCTTTAGTGAAAAGAAAATATTGTTTTGTAAAAAATGTAAAAATTTGATGGATTTGGACTTGAAGAAGACAGAGTGAAAAATACAGAGAGGGAGATGGCATGAGAGTTAGACTATTAAAGAATTTAAACATTTGGATTAAATGTAATAAGCACCTAGAGTTAAACAAATCCTCCATAACCTAGAAATTATTATGATTACTGCATGAAGTGTCAAATACTTCAACTTGACACCAGCATATCATGCTTTATCAAGACATCACTTAAATTTAGTGGACAGAGTGGCAAAAATGCATTTCACAGACACAGTAATGAAATATGAACTGGATACAGTGATACAAAGTTAATTACTGGATTTACCAAATGGTTGCTAGACAGAATCATCAGAGACAAAGTCAGAATAAATTAATTATTAATATAAAATATGAGTCACAGAAGATGCACAGTGCATTTTTCAAATTAACATAAAATATAGTGGAAAAAACAATGAATTTAATGAAAGAGAAAATTATGGAAAGAGCTAAATATATATGGTTTCATCAAATGACGGAATGTTCTGGAAAGAATTGATTGACACATCTAGAGCTAAAAACATTATTATTTATACAAAGATAAAATTACCTGATGAAAGTGTACAAGTAGGAAATTGTATGCAGTTAATTAAATTTTACATGAAAACTCTAGGGAAGTCTTCTCTTAAGTAATTTTATGTTTTCATCTTTGGGTGCTGCCAAAAATAAACTTGATCTTAACCCTGCTCATGCCTACTTTTTGTACAAATAGTTTCTTAAACCAGTTAATTGCCTAACAATCCCCAGCCCATGAAAATGTGAAACATCTCAATCCTGTTCAATCTCCTTATGTTGGCATTTTAAAATCCTCCTGAATTCATATAGAATATGAATTTTTAAAAAAATCATTAAGCCATCAGAGGAAATCGAGGAAGAATAATGCAATGGACACACTTTTCCCCTTCACTAAAAATAAGCCAATGCTTATGACTATCTATAGTGTTCAGAATTTCAATGTATCTGGCTTGTGATTCAGCAAGAATCGTATTCTGGTCTTCTCTTTAGCAATTAGTACAGTGCAAATAAGTCAAAAACCAACACATCTAACACAACTTTATTTTACTTTCCTGGGATGCATTGACACATAAGAAAGTTCGGAGGACTGCAGCATTTAATTTGGGAAAGAGAAGATGGAAGTATCTGAGACGTGTAATTTTTGCACCACCAGAAAAGAGAGGAAGGGGAGCAGGAAAAGAAAGAGTCATTGCAGTGATAATAGAAGCCGTGATGACATCAGCAGTCATTGTGTTATGTAGTACTTTTAATTTGCAAAGTATTTTTGAGACATTTAGTCAATTTAATTCTTTTAAAATACCTGAAGTAGGCAAGCAAATATAACTACCTACATTTTCCAGTTGAAGACATCCATACTCCTGGGGCTACAGGAGTACCACCTGGAGACAGTGGGAATAGAAATCAGGTTTTATGACTATTACTTTATTGCTTTTTATTTAGTTACACACTATATGTAATTTCACATACCTCCTTACTAGAGAGTGGTGGCATCTGACATGAATGTTAGGAGGAATAATATCACTTATGACACAAGAACATCCCTATTGCTTGGGATTTTAGCATAACTGATATGATGGCTTCTTTGAAGAAATTGGTTTTACCGTTTCCTCTTTCAACACACAAATTCCCATTAGGTTAAATGAACTTATCTACTTTTTCTGAATAACGGGGGTTTCATGAGACCCTGTAGGAATAGGCCTGGTGACTAGGGAATTTCAATGATGCTCTCTGTCTTATTTGCATATTGTGCTAAGAGATGCCATAATACATGTAGAGTGTGCATGAAATATGAGGAAAAGTGATTATCTATAAAATTTTGTTACATTACTATGAGATTTTTAAATTAAATTCCTATGAAAACATTCAAGAAGCAGCACCTAAGTGATTTACGGGGGATGTATGCACTTCTGTGGGGGTATTTTATCTTTGAGATAGAGTTTATATAATTAATGGATTCTTAAACTGATTGGGTTATATGCGTACATGTTACCCAGCTATTCTCATTTACCTTCACCTAGCAAGACTTCTAAATGGAAATTGCAAAATAATCCTTTATACTTGTAAAGATTTTGTTGTATCCCTGGAATGACTTGAATGTCGCAGTGACCTGGTTACATGTGAGAAAAGAGGACGCACGACTCAGAGAAAGGATCAATGTCTTGCCTGATGTAACATGGATCTTAAATTATCATACCTCTATCTTTTTATGCTTACAACAGAACTCTTTCCACTACACACTTCTCCTCTTGGTATGGAAGAACCTAGAACAAGTGATCTAAGAGAGATCACACTGAGTATATGCAAATAGACCATTTTTACCTTTGTTCAGCATTAGGAAAATAAAGCTTGAAGACAGATAGGAGCAACATGAAGGTATACACACCTGGGAGTTAAAAAGTCTCTCATCACTTACTTGTAAATATAGTAACAATAATTATCTTTCACTAGTACCCACTATGTACAAAGAAGTTGTTATCATCATTTTGCAGAATAGGAAACTGAGTCTTGGGTTATTTTAAAAAGTAGAAAAACAGAATAAATGTCTGCGTTTATAATTACCATTCCCTACACTTCTTATTTCATGAGCTCTACAGCCTTCTAAGGAAATGAGAGAGACATTTGAATGACTAGAAAGCATGGTCTTGAATTATTCTGAATTTTCAATTCAGCTTAATGATTTCAGAGAACTTCTGTCACATTCATTTGCTTTTATTCTCTCTTTGCATAGTTTTTGTTTTTCTAGGATTTTTTTTTATTCTTCTCTCATTCTGAAAGGATGATGACCATCTTCTTATGGCCCTTTGGTGATCTTTAGGTTACCATTGACAGGAAAACCATGCAAAAAGTGTTATAACTTAATCTTGTCCATATTCCTATTTTAATTGCTAAAGAAGCTCTATTAAAAGGTGCTCATCTAACACTATGAGTGTATGTTGTTTATTGTTATCTTTCGATAATGCTTCTCGATCCTTGAGCTTATGTGGTGCTCAGATTGTGCCTTAACCTTCTGTTCATAATAGTTGGTACTCTGTATGACCAGACCACAGCTGCTTCCACATTGTATGTCATCCTTCTTCTAGATCAGGAGAGGATGCTGCCTGAACACAGGTTGACAGTAGCCCTGCATTCACAGAGAAGTGGTAGAGAAAGCCCTCTCAGTCTCAGCTCAGACAATCCTCTCTGATGGTCTTCCTTGGGCCAAAGGCGCAAGGTGGGTGGATGCAGTGCTTTTCTTCCAAGAAGGGAAACTCACATAATTGGAAACCTAGATATTGGTGAATAGAAGAATTTTATAAGCCTATTGATTACCATAAACCAGTGTGTTGACCGATTAAGAAAAAACTTGAAAAATTATATGTTTTAACATAGCCCATTCTCCCTACCCAGTGAAGTCCATGAGACAGAATCAGCTCTGCACTCCGAGAAGGCTTCCCTCTCCTTGTTTGCCCTTCTACTGGGCAACTCCTTCTACTGAGCTTCGGGAGCTCCTTCTCTTCCAAACACCCTGCCCGTAGCATTTAACCTTGCTTGATGGCAAAGCACCAAGTATCTCCACATGAGCATTTTCAGTTCAATGATTTTATTTGAAAGAATTCTACAGAAACATTTCCACGGAATACACCTCTCTATCATTTAGTAAAAAAAGGACCAACAGAGACAGCAGAGAGGACAAATAATATTTGTTGATTGAATGATCGATATTCCAATCTTAAGAGGAGAAAATTTGAAGAATTTACACATCTGTACCAGGATACATAAATTCTTTCTATGCTTAGATATCAAAAGTTAAAAGTCTTATGCAAAGGAAATACTGGATCCTATATACTCTAATAATACTAAAGTAATATAGGATGATATATAACATATAGTTATGCTATGTTAGCCATAAATTTGGCAACAGTATTTCTGGAAGTTAATCAGGAAATTTTATTTGCTCTATAAACTTTGCAAAGTAATTAGATAAATTGAACCAAATTCAGGAGACTTATTTCCACATCAAATAAATGGATACAAATCCTTCATTTAGGCATGAGGTATGTTGTCTTATGTAACTGTTATATAATGTAAACAATTTTTAAATGAGAATTTAATTTTTGTTAATTTTAAAATGTCAAATAAATATCAGTATTACAATAATAGTTACTAGTATTTCTTCTCTCAAAAAAGTAAATCTATCTTGGCTGGGACCCGAAGGACAACGATACAATGGAAGTAAATACAATCCATATGCCACTGCGTCCTTGAGATATAACAATAGCAAGTACCATTCAGGAGCAGGCTACTGTTATCATGTGCTATTCTAAGTAATTTTTATTTCCTGACCCATTTATTTCTCACAAGCCATGGAAGGTAAATAATATCATTTTTTCCCACTTAGAAACAAGGATACTGAGGCACAGTTATTACATAAATTACAGGCTTTGGAACCAGAAACCGAGTTCTCAATCTTGTTCTCCCCAGTTAACCAACTGAACATTCTTGAGTAAACAACAAAACTCCTTTGGCGTCTGCCTGTGAAGTGGGAAACAAACAATACTGCGTACATCCTTTGGTGAAGCTCAAATGAGGTGGAAGTATTTCTGTTTTGTAGACTATAAAGCGGTATGTCCATACGATTATTGACCATGAGTTATGTTCACATTTGTAGCTCCTCTCTTGGGTAATGATTGTTTTTCTGTAAACGTTTATTCATTTATTCACACTTTCACCATTGTTCTAAAGATGTTACTACTTTTTATTGGCATTTTCCCCCAAGCATATGTCATGTGGACTGATACATAATTTATTCAAGGAAATGTATCCATATATATTTTATTAATATAAAAAGAGATATGTAAATGTAATTAAATATATATTATATGTGGAAATATATATATGTGCATGTATATATATGAAAATGTATTTCCACATATATTATTTATATAAATACATATGAAAAATATATATCCATATATATCCATGCATATATCTCTTTCCATTTCCATATATATACATATTTGTTGTTGGTGCTGACAAGTCAATTCCAACTCCTAGTGACCCCAAGTATAGCAGGGTGGAACCCTGCCCAGTCTGTATGCACCAACCTCTCACCTTCCAGCGCTATATCAGACAGTGCTCTGCTGCTATTCATAGTTTTCATGGCCAATTTTTTCAGAAGTGTGTCGCCTGGTTTTTCTTTCTAATCTGTTTTAGTCTGGAAGCTCTGTTGAAATCTGTCCACGATGGGTGACCCTGCTGGTATTTGAAATACCCACAGCATAGCTTTCAGCAACAGGCAGCCACAGGGTGAGAACATCACATCTTAACTGCTAGACCACCAGGTTGGCTGGTATACAAGTGTATACATATGTGTGTATATATGTATGCGTATGTGCATAAATGTATATATGTGCATGTATGGAAATCATGACTAATGGAAGGGAAAACATGGACGAAAATGTTAAACTCAACCTTGTTGTTTAGATTGGATCTAAATTTGGATTGACTGAGCTTTCTGGTAATCAGAATGTGCTTTATTTAAAAAACGAATTGTTAAAGGAAAAATTTTACATAGTGTTTATTTAAACAGCATTGACTGATGTAACAGGCAATGTCAAAACTATATTTTTATAGTTCAGCTATCGTAAATTTTATACAGCCATTAGTTAGACTGTTTTCGAGAATAAATCAGCGGTTTTGTATGAGAAAATCGTTAGAAAGTTAGAAGGATTTTTCTATCGCTGTACATTTAAAAACGTTTGTTCAAAAGAACTCATGGTGATATGAGATGTTAAGAACTTATAAATCTCATTTGTCACATAAATTATACAATTTTGTGAACAGGCTTCAAGACTTTTAGTTCTGTGTTGTATGTGGTTAGTTCAAGGTAACTTCCTGAAATAACTACAACACATTATGATTCATATATAGAAAACACTGGTCACTAAGATGCTACTGAATATTATTCTGGATGAAACATAACATCTGAATGTAAAATTTAGTTTTTTAACACTATTATAATGGTAGAATTGACAGGTTAAAATATAGTGTTGGAGGGGCTGGCCCCGTGGCCGAGTGGTTAAGTTCGCGCACTCCGCTGCAGGCGGCCCAGTGTTTCGTTGGTTCGAATCCTGGGCGCGGACATGGCACTGCTCATTAAACCACACTGAGGCAGCATCCCACATGCCACAACTAGAAGGACCCACAACGAAGAATATACAACTATGTACTGGGGGGCTTTGGGGAGAAAAAGGAAAAAAATAAAATCTTAAAAAAAAAAAAATATAGTGTTGGAACAGATGATATTTGTGGCTGGTTGTTCTAATTTTCTTTGCCAACACTATATCAAATCATTAACTATTTTCAATTTTCACCAAATGATTCCATAGTCATAGGCTTCCTCCATTACCATATTACTCTTGATGATGTATTTCTAATCAGGTTGTGAGTACATATTTAGTGTGATAGCTGAGTTATATTAATTTGGCTACAAACAAAATGATGTAATTTAAAATAGTGATTGCAATAGCATTCTCTTTTCATAAATCTGCTTTTGTAATTCCAATGATTTTAAGTACATGGTTAAATTGTTTGGTTTGATTCAGAACCTGTATTTTGATTATATGAGAAAACAAAAAACGTGGAAAATTATAATTTTAAGTTGAAAAGTCAGCTATATCCACTACAGTAAAGCAGTGGTGTCTGACATATTGCATATGAATGGAGAAATAACTGGATAATTTGGACCTGCTTTGTGAGCCATCTCACTAGAGAGGATGAATTTCAGTTCTTTCTCTATGAAAACACAAGTCTCTGCTGTGGCAGGAAACATGAATTGGGGTTCCCAAGCAGACTTCATCTTTTCATTTTTGTTGTAAATGTTATCTTTGCATATGTAAAATGTGAGCTCAAAAAAATAACAAAAACTTTAATACCTAGGGTAGCCCAGGCATATATCTATAAGAAATGAATCCTCATATTTTATCACTAACAACTCTAGATTAAAATCATATTCGTATACTCATATTATATATATACACACATATATATGTAAACATATTTATGTGTATGTTACAATATATATTTGTATATTTATATACAAATATATAAATATGTGCATGAATATACATGCAATAAAACTATGTAAACAAGGTAGAACTCTGTATATGTGCCCATAAATTCTAATACATGATTCCTTTCTGTGAGCCTCCAAGCTCTCTTTTCTCATGTATGTTAGGCTGAACTTTTCTTTTTCTATTAAATGCTGGCTTTCCTTTACATGAAAGCACATTTGCTGGTCATATGGGAGAGATTGTTCTGCTGGAAACTCCACAAGGCATGTGTTTGTTTCTGAGACCTCCTGTGCAACCTGTTCCTCACGGATCATCAATCACCCAGTCCGTCAACTCTGTCCCTGTGATATGTGTCCCACCTCCTCCTCTTTCATGCCCACACTCAGCCCTCCCTGAGTCCTACCATAGCTTCCGCTTGGCTCTGTGTCCTATAACTAGTCCCGTGTAGAAGTTCCTATCCTGCTTTCTGATGAACCTGCACCAGTAAATCATTAGGCACCTAAAGGCAGGGACGCGTGTTCACTGCTGTTGGTCCAATGCCTAACACTCTGCATGAAAATCAGAAGGCAGTGGCTAAACATTTGTGCTGAATGGAAAAAACGCCTGAGACCTTCCTGGAGGGACTAACCTGAGCAGAAATAGGCAATACCTAAGAAGAATGGTAAGCTTTATAATCCGGCCTTCAGCGTCCTCGTCCTACCCAGCTCCTTCTAAATCCAATTCCTGCCGTTTCCACGTGGGCACCCTGCTCTCTAGCTTCATGTTTTGTGCTTTTCTTTTCCCTTGAGAGCCCTTTTCACTTTTCCGTAGTCAAATCTTCACCACCTTTCAAGGCCTGCTTCAAGGGCCACTTCCTGGGTGATCTAGATGACGTCTTTCCTGATCAACACCAAGCAGTGTCGCTTTTCTCTAAATCACAGCCCTTCTTGGAAGCCAACATTCTGGCACTGACTATTTTGGAAATTTTTTAAATAAAAAATATTTATATCCAGAATATGTGCCTTTATCATAAAAATTACTTAAAAGTAAGATTTAAAACTGATGTATCTCTGTTCCCCTGTATCCTAGCATAACTCTGGTGAGAAAGAAGACATGAGGCAGTTCTGTCTATTGCACAAAATGATAACCAGATGTAAATCACATAATGCTGCCAACTTAATTATTTGGCTATAGTAACCACACCTCCTTTTCTTTCATCGCAAATCGTATTATTCCAGTATGAGTACAATGGTCCATGTCATTCTATAATATCCCTCTATTCATTTTCTTTTCCCAGAACCCTCAAAAAATGTTTCACTGTCAACATCCCATCTTTCCTTCTTAACATATTGCCATAAACTAGCCCTGCGGCCCATGTGTCCACAGGCTAGCTGAGTCCACAGGTGCACTGTGATATCACATCTTCTGCTCAATTCAGGAGATTGAAAGGGTCAGTCAACTGAAAATTGACTGGTTGGCAGCCAATTAAAATGGATTGCTAATTTACTTGTTTGATTGAGGAAACAACAAAGCTTTGCTCTAATGTGTTCCATTCTATTGATCTGCAGATGTTCATTATGACACCCTACAAACCTCAGTAATATTGATGTGGATGCCATCGATTGAATCAGACCTGTGATATCAAAATTTAGGTCATCCAGTGGAATACTACATAATTTCCTGCTGCTCCAGTCATGATTTAGAAGGAGATTTAAACTATATCTATAAAATTAATAAATTTTAAAATTGAAAAGCGATTATGAAATGTGAAGACATCAACATAAGTAATAAACAGATACAATGACAGTCAAGTCATTAATTTATTTAACACAACATAAGGTTGTATAACTAACTAATACTTTTATCAGTTAAATGTGAGTTAACATTATCCTTCTAATAATGGTTAAGAGTTCCCAACAATATTTTGGGGGAGACAATCTTATTTCAATAAGTTAAAGTTAATAAAGAGAGATTTTGGTATTTTAGAACATTTCCTTGTCAATAATTTCCATGCTGGGACAAAATACTGAAGGAATATATCACAAGATGCAGCTGCATGAATTGAGATTATCTTTTGTGCTCACCTACATATCCCCAATCTCCCAGTAGTACCCAGCACATAGTAGGCACTTAATGAATATTTGTTAAAATTATGCTTCATTACTTGTCCAAAAAAAACTTCTGTAAAACTTATTATTTCGAAGATAGAATAAATCTAATTATCCTGCAATTTCCAGGAAATTCATTGTATATTCTAGGAAATAGGCTGAAGTTGCTATACATGTGATTAAATTTTGTCCGAAATTATTTTCTAAAAGTTATTGCCATTGAATATCTACATTGCTTTCTCATTAAAATATAGTGATGAAGCTCAGAAACAGTTTTATGCAATTATACAATCATTATTGATTATTTAATCAATAATACATGATGATAAACATTTAAGAAATTTAGAGAGAGTGGATTAAGCTTCTTGTATATGCTCTCTTCAGCGTAGGCTGTCTTTGGATAATGTAAAAATGGCATAAAATCTGAGAATACTGCTATCTGTTCTAGAATTATTTTGTTGTATCTGATGAAATTCAGTGACAACCCTAGACATTGTCAAGGAACAGTATGATGACTCTAAATGCATTTTCTAAAAGGCTACATGTCAGGGGTTTGTCTACGCTGTTTTCATCTTGAAATACTGAGGATTCTTGAATCTCTTAACAGCGTGTCATTCTCTCCTGCAATGTGTAAATTGAAGTTATTATAGCCCCAGGGACCCTTTTAGAGGCACGGCAAAGATGTTCGCCAGAGATCTGAACTTTGATGAACACGTTTCTCTAGGGTCTCTGGGAAGAGGTAACAGATTCTCGGCTGTTTGCTCATTATGATTAGAATAAAAAGCAAATCAGAACGCTTCTGATATTTATTTTTAGAAACTCTCTTGTTGTATCCAGGAAGAATACAGAGAATGACTCATTTTTGTAGGCCATAAAATTAAACTTTTGTTTCAAGATAGGTTGGTGGTAGTTTTATGTTATTCTGAATTTTTTTTTCAGAATCTTAGCAAATTTTACGTCTTTTAACAGCACCGGCTCTGGGTGGGGGTGATTTGTTGATTTATTTTTTAACAGAAAGATCTTTCTTTGCATTCCATGTTTGATTTTTCTAAGCACATTTTCTTCTTGAATATATTCCTAAGACCAAAACATGCAGTCTGTCTTCCAGTCTGTGAATTAATCAATGAAGCTTATGTCAGTGATTTAGAGAGAGTTTCACATATTTTTAGAAACAGTTTTTCTCAACTATGTAAGTCATGCATAAATTTCTACATCTGCTAGAGGGATCTTAAAAGCAGGCAAAAATCTTCTTGTTCCTTTTGGAACCCAATGTTGATGTGAGTTTTGACAGATAAATAGACAAGGCTATTTTTTTTTAAAAAATTGTTCATTCTTAGAATGTCAAGCAACACATGGCTTAATGTGCTATATTCTGACATAAGAAACATCGTGTGGTTCTCAAGGGTTATGTCGATGGCAATAATTGCCTTATAAAAAGTGGAATATTAGAGATATGTCCTCCTTTATAAGAGCATGTATAAAAATACACAAGAATCCACACCCTAGATCTTTCTATTCCAACTACTTTTGGAAGGAAGTCAATTTCTTTAAGTACTGTTTTTGTTTTTGGTATTCATTTTATAATTTATTTCTTTAATAGACTAAAGTATGAAGAGTGAATTGGAGATTTGTTTTTGGTAATGATCTATGGAAATGCTCCATGTAGGGTGAGTTAGATTAAAGGGGACTCGAAGCATCTGTCTTTGGTGGGAAGCAGCCATGATCCCAGATAGACAGAAGAAACCCCCTCAAGTTTAGAATTGTTCATCTGTGAAATGCAGACTTGGATGGCAGTTGTGTCTAACTTAGGGAACGGGGAAAGATAGTGAAGGGACAGCTGTGTTTATCTCGTTTGCACACATGGAGCATCCAGTAAGCTCCATAGTAGGAAATAATTGGTTACTTTCTCATCACTGACGATTCCTGTCCAGCTGTGTAGCAATTTTTGGTGATGTCAAAGTCAAAGTTGCATAAATGACAGGGCACATAAAATGTTGTCATTTCTTGACCTCCTGCTGTAATAGGAAGAAGGTATAATGTTCTCTCATTCTTTTGTTTATTTATTTTTTTAACCCTCAGCATGTATTTGCATGACATTCTGAAGCCCCTACCGGAAAATTCTATCAAGAGTAATAGTCAATTTGTTAGAGAATATTTCTGTGATTCAGAGCAGATGTGGTACTGATTTCACTGTCTTAAAGAAAAATATCTCTTTTCCCATTTCTCTGCAAAACTTGATATTTTAAACCATATTCTTAAAATAAGATTGCATATTGGAAAGAGTCTAAAAGAGCTAAAGGATGCAAAGGAATGAATGAGCACAAATCTTTTCTTATTTTAATGTCTTAATAAGCCAATAGAAATTCTCTTGACATAAAATAAAGTCTGGTTATCTGAGGCCCATCAAAATTTTGAAGTAAATACTGGGTACCGTGTGTTACAAGAAATTTTAATTCACACTAAAAGATGAAAATCACATTTATTTCTTTTTTTTCCAAGTCACTATTCACCAATACCCCTTGCTACTATGGCACCAATATGTGGTTATCAAGTCTTTAAGTTTTGTTGATTGTATCTTTTGAAATTACGTTCCTTTAGAACAAAAATGGTCAAATAACAATTTTATATGATTCAACTTAGTATATTATTTTTGGAAAATCAAATCACATTCAAATGGTTAAAAACCGGGGGGGCCAATATTCAAGGTAGCTCAACAGAAGGAACTTCTCTGATCAGAGTCAATATTCCCAATTGATATTAGGTTTTGCATTTCTTATTTAAACAGATTAACATGAAATTGAATTGTCTACAGTTTTCTTATTCAGCCTTGTGCTTCACAACTTTCTAGACATGAGAAGAGAAGAAATTAATGAGACAGTGATTGTCAATGTCACCAGAGTCTGTTTTTTCTCACTGTATCTTTTATGTGTTGTAATAATAATTCTTTTCATTTACATAGTACCTTTCTCTGAAATGTGTGAATCACTCTACTGAGAGAATCTGATTAATTCTTTAATTTTGGTGCACAATTCACTGGGTGGAAAAGGACAGAAAATAAAAATCTTGGAACAAATATCTTGCTGTTAATATCATATCTATTTTATCCCACTCTTTAATCTCATATTGCAGGAAAGGTAGCAGTTTAATTTTATATGGTTGAGACTAAAAGGTCTTACAATTTTCTTGTAAATCATTTAAGCTCTATGAACTAACTTATAAAGCTTTCTTCTTCATTCTCTACCTAGTTTATAGTATCTGTAATATGCAAGGCCTTTTCTTAGGTCTTCTCATTTTCCTCAGAGTAAATATATCGTTACTCGTGAACTATGAAAATTTCCAGTTGCCTGACTCTCATTTACTCACTGAGACAGTGTAAAGATGCTATTTAGTTATTTATGGAAACAAAATTATCTTATCTGCATTTTTTCCCTCAAATCCCAATTGGAAAGTCTGTATGTACCGACACACACACACATACATATATAGCCAAAATCCTACTGTTACAATGATCAAACAATAACATCAAACATGCATCGTGTGGTTCTATGAAGTAAAGCAAAAGAAAAAATTATTAGGTTTACCTACGTAGTGACTACGAAGGTATAATCCAATTATGAATGGCTATGGATTAAATTATGGAAAGAAGAAAACAAAAACAGCAAAGAACTCATTTACAAAGAAAAATAAATTGAGCAGTGACTTTGAGAAAAGCAATTCAAATTTTGAAAGCTAAATCATTTGATATAAGTAATAAATCTGAAATTCAATTCTAAGTCAATATAAGAAATGAATGTGGGTTAATGTGACTCAATTCTTTAAAGTTTACATTACAGTTTTTCAAATTATATAGAAATGACAAGGTTCAAACTGTTAACTAAAGTTTTGTATTTATAAAGGCTACTGTAGTAATTACTACCTTAGCTAATTAAAATAACTCATATTTTTATGTAACGCTTACACTATGCTAACCAGTGTTCTAAGCGCTTTACACAGATGAATTCCTGAGATATTCAACAATATTGTGAAGGAGATGCTGTTCTAACCCATGTACACGTGAGAGTTTGGTGGGGTAACTGCTGTAGGTTTACACACTTGGTAAGTAGGAGAATTTAGATTTAATGTGGGGCTGGTCAACATGGTAGCCACTCACCACATGTGGTTAGTGAGCACTAGAAAAGTATCTACTCCAGATTAAGATGTGCTAAAAGGTTAAAATAGACCCAGATTTCAAAAATGTAGTATAGAAAAAGAATGTGAAATATTTCATTAATAGTGTTTATATTGATTACATGTTGAAATGACAATGTTTTGAATATGTTAGGATAAATGTTATTAAAATCAATTCTACTGCTTTCGTCTTTTTTTTTAAATAGGCCCACTAGAAAATTTAAAACTATGTGTGTGGCTGCATTTTATTTCTGTTGATGAACGCAACTTTGCATTCTAGCCTCACACTGGAGACTGGCCCCTTAAATACAGTGGCTTCTACTAAGAGTGAACTAAGTTTGAGATTCCCAAGGTCCAGTGGCCATTGGCTAGAAGTTTCCTCTCCTGGTCCTTCCATATGGTTAGTAGCGTCTTTGCTCTGGCAGGACATGGTGCTTTTGTTTTTTCTTGCTGTTAGTTCATATTTATTTATGCTAAAACTATTTTATACCTTCATGATGTTGGACAGTCAATCAGCACATGACCAGACGTCTGTTTCATTTTTTTAAATTTGAGTGAGAGTTTTGTGTGTGTCGTTTGTTTTGGTGATTGCTGTTTCTCTGGTTGTTCACCCACACCTGACTATCTTGCTCTAATTTCTACCTAGCCAACTTTGCTTTTCTGCATGTTTAATTGGAGTACGATAAATGTTTATATTTTAATTTCTATTGTAAAAAATATAATTCTCTGCTTGAATCTAAATATGGAACATATATGCTTTTGGCACTTGCGTTTCATAATGTTATGTGTTTTAGAATCAGGAAGACATAGGCTCAGTTCCTGATTCTGCCACTTGCAAGTGGTCTGTGTCCTATCAAATCACTTACCCTAAGTCTCAGATATCTCCAGCTAAAAGTGAAAATGGGATGTTCATGGCTTTAGATTCTAATGGGCCTTTAATAGAATAATAGAAGTGGGGTTGTCATCAGATATCTTGGCACATACATGCTCAAAATGATAGCTATTATAGTTTAGTTTTAATTTTCCTATTTTGTGTCATATATCAAAGATGTCTTTGAAGAGGGTATATTTATTGATGATTTATATCTGAGAATCACCCTATATTCCCTAATATCAATACCTGCAGCATTTGTACAAGTCTTCTTGACTCAATTCCATCCCTGAACCATTTGTTAGGGAAGGTTACAGTTCTGTGTTCAACTGTAAGTCCTCACCCTAGGAGTGAGTATTTCCAACATTTTCGGCTCAAAAGAGTTTAATGGAAAATTTTAATGAAGTAAGAGAAATAAACTACCCCCAATCTTTCTGGTTTGCAACTAACTCTTAGGGGAATAGGAAATATTGTCCTCTCCCTAAGTCAGCCCTTCATTGATTCAACATTAATTTAACAAGGAATAGATTTCAATGTTTAAGAATTTCATCCCATGGCACAGAAAAGCAAGTATTTTCATGGTACAAGTAAATGTTCTCAAATAAATTTTAGATTTGACTTAATAAGCCTTTAGTATGTATTTATTATTTATTATCTAATTAAATAGAAAACCTTCTGAAGCTAATAAAAATTATTTTAGATGATTAAATTACCATTCAATCAATGATTAAGTAAACATCTGTTGAAATAATATTAGACATCGTACCCATTCAGTGTATATTGTGGCTAAAAGACATACATGAACTCTGGCCTCATGGAGCAGGCAGTGTAAGAAGAATAAGGGCACTGTATAAATTATTAGGTGAATAAATCCTCTGAAGGACAGGTGCATGCAGCATTCATCACGAGCGAATGACAGGTGCATCTAACTAAGAGAGGCTGGGAGGATGACAAGGCTTCCATCAGAAATATGACATTAAAATTTGAGTCCGGAGAGTGGTGAACAGGGAAAAGCAGGGAGCAAGTTTTGCAAACTAAGCAGCACATAGGAAGGTCTTCAATTAGGAAAGGGATTAAAGTATTTCTTTCGGACTTGAAAATTAGTGCCAAAACAGCCACGATATTCTGTTTAAGAATGCTTCCTTATACATGTGGCTTATTTGGCTTCTAAAAAGATCAAAACGAAAACAAATAGCAATATACAGATTAATTAAGATTTTGACCTCAAATATCCAGATGTAAATTTTAGAAAGTTGTCATAGTATGTCCATTCCTGGTCCGTTTCTTCTCCCTCCATTGGCTGGGCAAAAAAAAAAAAAATAGCATGAATTTTTTAAAAGTTAATTTTTAAGGTTCTGATCAATAATTTAACTAGTGTTTTTTTTCCCCTGGAATATCAGAACACATGTGTTTCTTTTTCCAACTTCTCTGGGTGTTAATTGGGAATGAAAGCACAGCTATATGGTGACTAAAAGCAAAAACTGTAGCTTTATCTTTGCCTACCTCACATTAATTAACAAGTGTAGGGGCCAGCCTGGTGGCACAGCAGTTAAGTTTGCAAGTTCCACTTTGGCGGCCTGGGGTTCGCCAGTTTGGATCCCAGGCACAGACCTATCCACTGCTTGTCAAGCTGTGCTGTGGCCGGCGTCCCACAAATAAAGTAGAGGAAGATGGGTATGGATGTTAGCTCAGGGCCAGTCTTCCTCAGCAAAAAGAGGAGTTCTGGTGCCAGATGTTAGCTCAGGGCTAATCTCCCTGAAAAAAAAAAAAGGCTAAAAGCCATGCCCAGCACAAAACAAATTACATGCAGAAGCACATATGAATTTACTTTTATGAGAGTCGAGTTTTTGTAGGACAAAGTAGTAACCTTTATTTGTATATTTACAAATATAATATTTATTTGTAATATTTGTTTGAATGCGGCTGTATTGTTTAAAATATTGTTCTTTAAGAAATCTCCAGAAAAATAATCATTTGGCTCTAAAATGTAGAGAATTAAAATGAGGTGAGATAATAAATTATGATGTCATTAAGAATGGATTTTAGTTAGAAATATATGCAGGTAGTTAAATAAGCCATGTATAAGTAATTCTTTATACATACAATACTCTTAGGTTGTAGGTAGTATTTGGAGATGAACAGTATAAATTAATATACTCCTTGCTGCCCAAAATATGTTGGGTACTTGACAGGAGATTTTTGAAGCAACTGTTTCATCCTGTGGTACTACACTGGGAATTCTTGATATGAATGGATAATAGTATTAACATGCACAATACATTTAACTGATTTTCGTATTGCCCTTCTTCAAGAGCGTTTTTTCCCTAATTTTTAAAAACACCATTTTTACTCTGAAAGAATAATCTATGAATTCCAATCCTAGCAATACATATAATTGTCATAAACGGATCTAATAGTTGTCCCTGAATTAATGGCTGTAACGACTTTTATTAGTAGTAAGATCCATCTGTTTCATTCTCAGCTTGACTTAGCAGTGAGTGGCGGTGAAGTTCTTAGAGCGTGTATTAATCTTTCTCAGACTGCAAAGTAAAACTTTCTGAGAGAAGACTGAGAGGAAGAGCAAGATGTCACCCAATTATATAAACAAGATTTCCTTGGTCGCTCGTTGTCTTGAATAATGATTTCTATTCCTGACCCAAAATAATTCAGCGTAGTCATCTGAAAACACAGTTGGAGACTATTTGAGTCAAATTTATTTGAGAGCTATGGAGAGAGGACTTTTGAATCCTGAAAACACTGTCACTTTAGTATACAACTCTGGGCCTGGAGATGATGAAAGATAATCCTGAGAGTCTAAAATACATTTTTGTTTTCATGTTTTCTCCCATCAGGTTATCTTTCTGAGTGGTTGCATCTAAGAGAGAGCTTGCTATAAAACCAATGTGTTCCAAAGCGTTGAAACCACTTGGCCAAGAAATGTTAATTTGCTGCCTGGGTTGTGATTAATTTTAAGGTGGAAGCATTAGCATCATGTCTGTTATGATAAGTATCCAGAAACTTATTAAGTTGTGTATCTAAAGCCCTTTTTCTACCAAAAGGGAACTAAGAGGACGTGGTTTATTCGCTACGGTTGTTATTTTAGAATGCAGGCACAACCTTCAGGTAAATTGTATGAGCCTAATTTTTCAGACCATTTGTCTTTTTCTTTTGAATTCCCAGAACCTAGCAAAAGCATCTGTAATCTAGGACGTGCTCTATAAATGTTTGTGTTAGTGGAGGAAAAGGAAAGATGGAGGCACACATCACTAATGAATTTGCACACTTTTCCTTCTGCAGCGTAAAGTGCAGCACCATTTCTGCAACCAACATCCATGACAAATGCTATTTCATCATCATTCTTAACAGCAATCCAAAACCACTGCTGAGTGATTGGTATTGGCAAGTAAACGAATGTGCATGACACGCCCTGTCCCCGCCCCACAATTCCACCCTGTCAAAGTGGATTCCTCAGTTGTGCATCAACCAGGAAACTTACATGAAGTAAGCGTGCTCATAACATTTAGCCCACATTAGCATTCTTTATAAAATTCAGAGGTACTGTCCATGGAGGAAAGTAACAAGATACAGAATGGATTTGCATTCCACTATTTTGGAAATATTTCCTACTGAATTCCTTCTGACGGATTTATTAAATTTAAAAGAGCATTAGAAAGAAAGCTTGCATTTTCCCTCATGGAGATCTTTAAGAATATGCTACTCTTCTTAATATTAATGTTAACAATAATAACATACCTATTGCTATTATAATTAATATTACAGCTGGCATTTATTGACCTATTATTATGTGAAAGACATAGTGCTGATATTTTTAATGTGTTAGCAGATTTAATTCTCAAAGTAATAAGGCTATAGATAGTATTTTTCTTCCATTTAACAAATAAATAAATGTGTATATATATATTACATATATACCTATAGTATATGTATGTATACATATATATAATATATGCATATATACATTAATACTTGTTATCCGAGAATTAATAATATTACTCTCTACCATTGCCACGCAAATACTACGTGACAAACCACACCAACACCCAGCGCCACATAAAAATAAAGATTTATCTCTTAGGCATCTATGGTTTGTTAGGGAGGTTTGATTTCAACTGAGCTTGGCTTAGCTTGGCCCTAGAGCAAGCTCTCAGCTCGCATATGGACCATGGGTCTTTTGCTTGGGGGAGCATTGCAGGCTGTTTAGAGCACGTTTTTCTCATGGTGACGAGTGAAACTCAAGAGAGTGATGCCTCAGCACCTAGGTTAGAACTGGCACACTTTAACTTGTACCCTTGAAAACTAGTAAGGCTGGCCATATGACCATGCCCTAAATCAATGTGTCAGGGAAATATTGGGAAGTGCGATCCACTGTTGTGGAAGGAGCCACGAAGTTACGTGGCAAAGGGCAGAAAGACAAGGAGGAATAAAAAATTGGGACCAATGATGCCATCCACCATCGTCACACACTTAAACCTCCTGAGTACTCCTGTATTTTCCACGAATTTTCTATAAAAATGTGTTACTTCTGTGATGAAAGAAATCTAAAATATATAATTATTTTCATACTTTAGAACTTATCTATTTTAAGATCATGAGGTAGGCGAGATGACATTTGAAGTTGTTTTTTGTAATATGTGCCTTTTAAAATTAAAAACATTACATAAAACTGAATAAATCAATAATAGCACACGAGCATGTGCAGTCAATTTCTACTTGCTCCAAACATATGAAGGGAAGATAGTCTTTCAGGCAGCCATTTTCTTATTTTTTATTGTGCTTTAGTCTTTCACTGGTTCCCCTTGAATCCATGACTCAAGAATTCAAGGTAATCACACCCGGTTAGATTGTTGTGGTTCAATGGGTGACTGTCAAATGAAATCCATCGTTCAGTGAGTGGGCTTAACAAAATGCATTCTACATCGACCCTGCAGGAAATGTGACCAAGCTGAAAAGTCATCTAGTTTTTGTTTGGCCTGAGAATGATTTTAATGACTATTTCTAGACGAGTAGAGAAAATTAATTCATTTGTACTGTAGAATGATATTTACCTTTAGATTTTCCCTGTTTGTTAATATGATGTTGGAAAAAGAGCTCCAGAGGAAAGAAGTAAATTCAATTTAAACGGAATTTACTGCCTGTCTGAGGGTGGGGGTGAGGTGGAGAGGAATAGGGCAGTGGGTTGCTATTGTCAACCAAGGGTCTTTTATGCCATAGACCTTTGCTCTATCCACAGGCTGAGAGGGTAGAGACTTGTCCAAGAAAACGAAACTAAAAAGACGATAGAATGGGGCTTCAAATCTAGGGTGGAATTATGCCAGCCTCGTAGGATCTGCCTGCCGCTAACGTCCTAGCATGACGTCATTCAGGCTATTGAACATCATCTATTGGATCCTACGTTGATCCTCATAAGATAGTATGTTTTAAATTCACCAGGATTGTTGGCGGTTGTTCAGGTGTGACTATCTAGCTATATCACAAAAAATCGAGTTGTCACCTTCTAGAAACTTCTACAAAGTTAGGTAACATAAGTTTTTTGTTGTGTTCAATTTAAAATTAGCAATTATGGGTCCATAGATGATGCTAAAAGTCCAAGATTCTATTACCTCACTCTCTGTTTCACCAGGAAGACTCAGATAATTCTTTTGTTTAATATTCAGTTAGTGTGAAAAAGAAAAGTCCTTACTGATTAAAAGGTAGACCAGAAAGGTTCTCTTTTACTTATCTGACGCCCACTAGCTGTTTCATTTTAATCACCCTTAATGGTTAAATTTGTAGTAATTTATATTCCAACATGTGTGCTTCATCCTTGAGTGAGCTCGTATTCTTGGATTCTCCATGTCCTAGGAATACATTTCATCTTGCAGGTATTCTCCTTGAATCACCCTATATTCATCAAAGGAATATGACAGAGTTTGAAATTTGAACAGATTATAATATGATTCTTTATTAGGTCAGTTCTGTTATTTACATGCAAATTATTTTATTTTAAAATAATTTATGTTTTTAAATATACTTCACGAGGATTAGCAATGCAATGCATGCAGCACTTCCTGGGTTTTGGCTCTGAATTTTCATCGCCATTTCAAATCTAAAGTAAGTGAGAATGAGAAAGGTTAAATGAAATATTCAAGGAGTATGGCAAAGTAACAAGCAAGAGTGCCAGAATAATGCTGGCAGACTTCTGAACTCAGATTTCTCACCCCGCTAGGCATCCTGGCCATATTAAGCAAGGTCTTAGTCACCTAAAGATTAAGAAATGATTGATCACAGCAGAACACAGTAAAAATAAGACCACAAATTGGCGAAGTGCTTCATAATTTTCAAAGGACACTTAGCTGCTATCCAAAGTAAAGCAGATTACATATAATAAAGAGGATATACTAAATATATACCCGAGAGAGAGCCAGAGGATGCAAAACACACACATATCCTTGAATCACGATTTTAGAGCTAGAGAGATCTCACAAATTATCTCACTATTCAAATAAATAAACTAATATTCAGGAAAATATATAAATGTAATAGCAAAATAGGGTCTACACTTAATTTTATATTCCACTTTAATATTATGAGTTTGATAGTTGGATGCTTCAAACAATCTCCAAATTTGAACTGCTTTATTACAAAGCCTGTTTTCTTCCTAATCTTAATTTTTTCCAAATGCAAAATTACTCCATATGTTTTTATTAGGAAGCAGAAATTAATTTCCAATTCTTATCTCCTTTAATTGTTAATTGTGCTATTTTCAGTGGTTTATTTTGTAGAGAGGCAATATCTAGAGAAACACTGTTAACATAGTATATTTGATAATGAGCTGTTCTCTATATTTGTCAAAAAGTCTCTGGCATCATTTTACTATGCTATTAAATTTCCTAGGAACAAACTACGTCATGTAAATATAGAAAAATACTGAGACACTTTTCTTGAAAGTTTCCATGTTGTTCACGAAGCATCATATTGATCTAACGTACGCACATATTATTGGTTCTGTATTTTGATCAGTAAAAATTCCTTGTAATATGGTCCCTCCCTCCTTCTATCCCCTCCCCAAAACTCCTTACCCATCCCCCTCTCTCCCTCCTTTCCATACTTTTTTTCTGGTGATACTACAAACTAAGCCAAGAGTTCCATCTTATATTACCAAAAAAATCGTATTTACACTGTAAACAGTATATGATTGGCAACTTATTCAGTAAATGCACAAAATGATTAGTGATATGCCTTTTTAGAATACTTTAATCAAAATTGATTGATTTTGTAATCTATTTTTAAGCTCTGAATATTCCACAACATGACTTTTTTCAATTACTAACTGCATCTATTCTGCTGATTTTCCAGCATCAATGATTAGAGGCCCATAGTCCAAGAACCTTAGAAGATGCATTTTTAAAAAAATTTCTGTAGGTATTTTTCGTTTGGTTCTTTGCTTTGTTTTGGTGAGGAAGAGGAGCCCTGAGCTAACATTGCTGCCAATCTTCCTCTATTTTTTGTATGCGGATGCTGTCACAGCATGACTGATGAGTGGAGTAAGTGCATGCCCGAGGTCTGAAGCCATGAACTCCGGCCGCTGAAGCAGATTGCAACGAACTTTAACCACTCTGCCAAGGGGCTGGCCCCGAAGATGTATTTTAACTCATCCAGTTAAAAATGGTCTGAGTTTAGTGGAAATTAACTCACTATTTACTTTCACTCAGAATCCAGAAGTATTTAATTCTGACTTGTTAAGGAAATAGTCTCTCATCGTTATAGGAATAAGTTTAACTGTTGAACAAATAACTAAACAACCATGAAATAAAACACTTCCTACTACTATTTTATTGGTGTTTATAAGAAGTAGCTTTCCAATATATTATGAAATTGAGTCTGTAGCCCAAGATACAGTGCTGTTGTCATAGGAAGAATTCAGTAGAAACGGTGTTGCATGAATGGCCATCACATTGATGGAGGGTAAGTGTGTGCTAGCTACTTTCACAAGCAATTTACATGATGTTCTCATTCAATCATCCCAATAAATATGATGACCATAGCTGGGATAGTCTATGAGGCCCAGTGCCCCAGTGGGCAGCTCTGGCTAAACAAAGCACTAAAGACACCTGATAACATTCTATGAAAAAGACTATAGCCATATTTCAAAGGTTACTAGGACAGCCATCAGTGGAAAAATCAGAAATGAGCTTAACTTCATTTCACTGGTGTCAAGTTTTCTTTCATTTTTATTTTGAATTAAATTGCTTGGTGATTGGGAGACACAGATCTTTTCAGTGATTTGGATCTATAAATGAACCAATTGAAAAACATACTCTATTTTGTAAATAAAACAATTGAGAATGAGTGAGTCTAACTTGTTCTTGATGATGTTCTGGTCTAATGAGTGTCAGAATCAAATTTCAGCCCAGGGTTTTCTGGTCCTTAAATCTAATTTCTTTCCATCATGAAAATCCCTTTCTTAGAAGAGAGACAAGAACTAATATATACTGAATATTCAATAACTTATGTTGATTAAATTATTAGTTGTCAATAGTAAATGAAACCCAGTTTATATTTCAAAGTTCATTTCCATGAATTCTTCATTTCATACTGAGGGAATCAATTCCATTATTGCTTTTTTAGGGAAATGTTTTTGAGAAAGCCATAAATAATAAATTTAGAGTCAAAAGTTTGGAATTTATCATGACTTTGGAAAGTGGCCAGGATCACCTTAATGTATATTAACAATTAGCTAATATTAATGAATAGTCCATTTTATAGTAGAAATCATTATACACATGATTTTTAAATAGAACCAAGAAAATGCACTTTTCTATAATATATGACTTTTACGTTTGCATGATATCACAGTTCCTTTTTATTGAATTGGAACTGGCATAGGAGAAAGTGAAATGACATCTGGTGACTTTAGAGCCGGCTCTAATAACATAAGGATTCTGAAAATAGAATTTATTGCATAAGCCAACATTAAGATCACTTGATTCTTCCTCTCTCCACTGATGGATGTCACACAATTTGCAAACACATGGATCTTATATTATTGTTGCATCTGGAAGGACATATAATGTGTTTCAAGAACTAAGTGTAGTTAACGTCACCTCCTCCCTAGGAAATCACAGATTTACGTAACAGAAAGCAAGAACAAGTATAGCAATAGAAGTTTCCTCCATTTTTAAGCTTTCTTTTTGTACGAGAATATTAAAAATAAGGAAAAAATCCTTTCATAATATTAATAAGGCATTTCCAAGTTATCAGAGGATATGAATTAAATTTGAGAAAAACTATTGTGATCCCTTTATAAACTAATTGGGATTTGAGTATAATAGTCTCTCAACTTGCTTACAAGTTCACCATCTAGCCCTGTCTTCCTAGTATCTTGTTAAATACTCTCTTCTTAAATACTATCTTGTTTCTATTGTTTTATTACCGTTGTTTTTTTTTCTTTTTTGTGAGATGGCAAATATGGGAAAAGTTAATCTCTCCAGCTAAATTACCTATGGGGATGCTCCTAACCACTCTCACACACACATAACACACACGCATGCATTTGGCTCTTTCTGGTTAGCATCCTTGTGGTAGGTCAAGGGTGAGACAGTGATCTTGAAGTCCGGCCTGAGGCTGTGCAGTGGGAGAAAGAGATGAGAGAACACCATCTCAAGCCAGCCACTCTGATGCAACATGAGTATCTTGTGTTTCAGTGTGAGTGATGTGAACGAGTTTCTTTGTGCTGCTGCCCTTCAATTTTGAGATTTCTCCTGATATTCTTAAAACTGTTTGTGGACTGACGCCATTCTTTCCCAATCATTGAGTTCACAGTAGACATGTGCCTACACACAATCCTGCACTTTGCAAACATGAATGTCTGTGATATATCTAGATTGAGGAAACAAAATTCAGGGCCATTTTTAATTATAGACTCAGTAAATGTGGAAGGAAGAGATGATAAAATAAAGTAAAAATATAGAGATTACCTTGAATAGTAGTAGGAATACTACCTTGTAATAGTTCCTGTATATGAAGTCGTGAAATATACTGGACTTGACAAGTCTAGACAATGTGAAAAATTAATTATATCCTTTGTCATTATAGAAAAGAGTAGCTCTATTCTTCTATTTTACTCCCAGATTTTTTTCTTTACTTCTTTTTTCTTCTTTTTTCGTCTCACAAATTTTCTGCATTTTTCCTACAGCTCATGCTGAATGGTGAGGAGTTTGGGCTAACTTGTGTAAAAGAACAGCCTGGCCTCATTAGACAGGCTGTGAATGTGTGGGTGGAGCTGGGTTTTGGAATCCTGAACCTGACAAAGTGCTCAGATAGCCACTCACTGGGATGACTGAGACAGGAAAGAGTAAATGAGTGAAAAAGATTTCTTTCTATCCTAGTAACCGTTTTCCTTTACAATTGCATCAAGGTCTGCTTTTCATAAAAAAAAAAAAAAAAACACCAAAAAAACGTCATCAGATGCTCTCAGGTCCATCAAATGGCTGACTGGCTGAGACAGGACCCAGGGGAAGTGTGGCTGTTTCATTGTCATCTCCTGCTAGGTGTCCTGTTCTGGCTTGCCTTCCTCGGCTTCTGTCCTCTTAGTCTGTGTGACTTCACACATCATTTTGAAATTGGAGATCCCTTTACAATGCCGTCCAATAATCTCTCAGTCCCGAGGGGTTACAGTCAGGCATAGCTGAGAGAGGCACAGAGCTGGGGAAAGGACACAGGCTATCTGAGACAAGATATTTACTGAAGGGAAGATAGAGGAAATGTAAGCTGCTAATTTTGTCCTCATGGGTTTATAAGTACAGATTTTTTTATTTATTCTTTTTGCTTTTTATTTAAGGATCTGTCAAATGGTGAATTTGAGACATTAATGGACTCAAAGTCTTGCTCCTCATTAATAATATGGCATAAAAATAAGAAAAGGAGGCTGATATTTTTTTTCTAAATAAAATAATTTTTAGGGCAGTTTAAGGTTTACCACAAAATTGAGAGAAATGGTACAAGATTTCCCAGATACCTCCTGCCCCCACACATGCAAAGGAGCCTGATTTTTAAAAGTCACGGTCAAGAGATTTCAGATATTACGGTTTCTATTTGACTAGGTCAAATTTAGCACGTTAATGCTAAGAACTAATGTTGATGTTTCTCAGGTGCTCCCTGCTCTGCAGGCACCTCTGCAGCCCCTGTGCCATCTCCTGTGTCCCCCTCCCCATAGTACCCCCCACACCACCACTCATGGTCTGAAGCCTGAGGCAAGCCAGTCCAAGGATGACTGACAATTGTAGAGCGATAGCCTCACTCTCTTGGTAGCTGATCTGGAAAACTCTGAGGCTTCCCTGTCTGCAGATTTTCCTGGTGGGATTTTGCTGGATATTGTTCTCTGGGCTGGCCTGCTTCCTTTCCCTTGAAACCTCTACTAGTTACTTCTTAAAAATCATTTTCCCATGAATACTTGTCCCAGGGTATACATCTGAGGAACACAAACTAAGACCAAGGTTATTTATTTTCCATTTTCCTGTGTATATTAAAAATATTTTATAGTAAACCAAAAGAATATAAGAAAAACCCAAAACCCAAAATATTCAATATTCAGCCATCCAAAGATAAGTCCTATTGTCATTTGACTTATTTTTTCCAAACTTTTTTTATAGTCGAAAAAATGAGAAACGTCAGTGAAGGGTGTGTGTATGTAAGAGTAGATGTGTCATTTTTATAACTGGATGAATAATTTGTTTTACCAATCCAAGTTTGTTGGTTATTTAGGTTGTTTTATACATAGATTAAAATATATAATGCTGGAAAAAACGTCCTTGAACATATCTCTTTGCATATTTTCACTTTATTTTTTAACTTGGGATACATCCCTAGAAACAGAATTTCCAGGTTAAAATGTACAGCCATTGGACGCATAAGACCAAATTCTTCAAGAAATACTGTGCTGATTTATTCACCTAAAAGCAGTGAAAGTAAAGCCCCAAATTTGCTGATAGCTGTGTGAGTGTTCAGGAATTATCATTTTTTAAAAATCTTAAGTAATCTAGCAGGCTTAAAATTATACTACTTTGTTTTAATGTATATTTCTTTGATTATAAATTAAGTGGGGGGCTGGCCCCTGGCATAGTGGTTAAGTTTGGCATGCTCCACTTCAGCGGCCTGGGTTTGTCAGTTCAGATCCAGGGTGCGGTCCTACATCACTTGTCAAGCAAGCTGTGGTGGCAACCCACGTGCAAAATAGAGAAAGATTGGCACAGGTGTTAGCTCAGGGCCAATCTTCTTCAGCAAATAAAAAAATAAATAAAAAAATAAAATAAAGTGGAATCTCTTTCATAGACTTACTAGCCACTTTATTACTCTTTTTATGAATTGCTCAGCTGCATCAGAGCATCACTTGTCATTTCATGGTCGCTATTTTTCTGCTCTTTTTTTTTTATTGATTTATGCTTTGCTGTCATATATTAACCTTATTAAAGTGTGTCTCTCATGTATTGAATTGGTCAAGATCCCTGGGGAAAGTAAAACCAAGCGGGCATTCTAAATGACCAATTGAAGAGTGTGGAGTGAGGCAAGGACTCTAAAGATATGGGCAGGGTCAGGCGTCCGAGGAAGGATATGAAGTATCCCAGGACTGATAATGATGGGAAATGTTACCCCCAGGGAGATGCAGGAATAAGGAGACGTTCCAGCAACCTAGGGAGAGCCATGAGGATCGTGAGAGGAAGGCCCCATAGGAGCTGTGCCCGTGGCAGGGAGCGGCCATCATACCCAGTGACTTGTCAGGCAAGGAGGTTAAGCCACTGGGGATGCTGGCCTGAGCCCTGTCCTCACCAGCCTGCCCTGTCATGCCCATGCCTCTCCCTGGGAAAGCCACCTGGAAACCAGAGGACCAGGAGCTGGGAGAGGAGGATGTGGAGGAGCAGAAGCAGGTGAGAAGTGAGCAGAGTGGATGTGGAGGGGCAGATGAAGAGTGTCCAAGAGAATCGCCTGTGAGTTCTCTGGTCTGAGGGTCTGCTTCATCTTTGCCTTTTATTTATGGTATCTGCGACGCACAGAGGCAGGCAGAATGATTAATCTTTTTCCTCCCTGCTTCTTGTTTTGAAGTTTCGCTAATGAGGTCTTTATCAGCAGGATACTACATAAATATTAATACATGTAAGTTTATAGTACTTTTTAAAAAAATTGATATTTTTCTGGAAATTATTTTAAAGTATGTTATGACTGGTATATTTTTTCCCCCAAATTTTAGCCAGTTTTTAGAAACACTTTTTATTCAAAATTCATTTCCATACCCCCAATCCCACACCCTTGGATAGATACATACTAACTTTGTTAAAATACCACTACGAAGTTGTTTTCAATTTTTTACTTTGTAATATATGTTTTACATATTGGGACATAAAATCTTTCTTTTGTTTTAGAAAAATTCTTCCTTTAAAAATTACAAAAAAATGCAAGTTATTAAAAAATACTTTGAGATTTTGATTGGGATTACTTTGAATTTCTAGATTCATTTGGGAAAATTGTCACCTAGGAACATTGTATGCATCTTCATTTATTGAGCTCTTTCATGCACTCTTGTATCATTTTATAAGTATTTAAGATATGGTTTTCCTCGGATCAATGAGTCAACATGATTTTAAGTTTTTCATGTGGTAATTTCCACTTTTCTGTTATCTGAGCGAGTATTTTTACCTTTTTCTAAATGATTAGTCTTGCTGTTTATGAAAGCTACTTATTTTATCCATGTATTTTGTACCTGTCCCACTTAAGGGTGTTTCTTTATTTCCAGTGATTTTCAAACGAAGCATTCCTATTATCTGCAAACAATTTTGTCATATCTGTAGCTTCTCATTCATAATCTTTCCGTCTGTCTGTCTGTCTCTCAGAAGACATTGGAATCATACTTAATTTTAAGCCTTTGAAGTGACGCTTGGAGTCCTGGATTCTAGACATAACTCAGTTCAGTAGACACTTTCTCTTGTTCATGTGAGATGTCCTCTCAGCTGCGTCATAGTCAAGTGCAATATGCTTGTTTCAAGAAATAATTTTCAAAAGACTCCCACCACCACAACAAAAAGTGGTAATTGTTTGAGGTGATGGAGGTGTTAACTACTCTTATTGTGGTAATCATTTTGCAAAATATGCATGTATCAAATCATCAGGTTGTGCACTGTAAAGTTACACAATGTTATATTCTAATTATGTCAATAGAGCTGGGGGGAAAAACACAAATAACTTTACAAAAAATTAAAAGTTTTCTTGCATAATAAAAGAAGGATGAAACTTCATCTCCTTCATCAAGATCTGTCCCAATTGCGTGGATTCGGGTAAACTGCCTGTCCTCAGTTTCAGTTTCTTTCTTTCTTTTTTTTTTTTTTTTTGAGGAAGACTAGCCCTGAGCTAACTTCTGCCACTCCTCCTCTTTTTGCTGAGGAAGCCTGGCGCTGAGCTAACATCCGTGCCCATCTTCCTCTATTTTATATGTGGGACGCCTGCCACAGCGTGGCGTTTGCCAAGCGGTGCTATGTCTGCACCCAGGATCCGAACCGGCGAACCCTGGGCTGCTGAGAATCAGAACCGCTGCGCTACTGCACCAGCCCCTCAGCGTCAGTTTCTACTGGCTTCGTTTCATTTCTTCTTCAGACCACCCGCTGGTCTCTGTATGCATCCCCAGCTCTAGTCCCGCTCCCTCCCAGCACACGTGGACCGAGGGAATTTCTTAAGAAATAAATCTGAATCTGTTACTTCTTTCTTGAGAATCACCTGACGGTCCTCTTTGTTTATAGAATAAGATGCAACATACTTAGGAAGGCATCACAGAATTCCTACGTTCAGTCAATCGGGCCTCTCTGACCTGCCCCTCCACTCAGCCACGCTCACAGACTTCACATTTCCATGGCGTTCTAGATGCCTGAAGATGCCAGGTGCTCCCATGCCTCCATTCCTTTGTCCTTGTGTCAAAGAAAAATTGCACTGGATGGATGGGTTAAACAGGCGGGGAAGACTTTATTCAAGACTATGCAGTAGGGGAGAGAGGTTGACCTCAAGTCTGCTGAAACAAAAGGCAGGAGGGCTTTTAAGCACTGGCGTGAGCTAGTGCAAAAGTACTGGGAGGTTGGTCGCTTGGACGTGTCCAGCAGTTGCATTATTCCTGAGTTTGCAAGAGTTTCCTCTGTGATTAGGCCACCTGTGCTAGCTAATTGGTGTCCATCCAGGTGAGGGTCCTGCCCTTCCCTAGAGACTGAGAGTCAGGGATGCTGTCACCTTTGGCGATCATGTTTCAGAGGAATGGCTCCAGATCCCAGAGAAAAAGTCCGTGGTTGTAAAACTGGCAGGAGGCTCTTTAAGAAGATTTACATACACCTCAAGGGGGCGGAGAAAGAATGCCCAATGATTAAGTGTTATGAAGTAGCTGCTCTAAAGATAGGGAGGGCAGAGGGGTCGTCGTCGTGGCGTAGCAGCTAAGTTCACGCATTCTGCTTGGCGGCCCTGGGTTCGCCACTTCGGATCCCCGCTGAGGACCTATGCACCGCTGCCAAGCCATGCTGCGGCAGGCGTCCCACATATAAAGTGGAGGAAGATGGGCATCGATGTTAGCTCAGGGCCAGTCTTCCTCAGCAAAAAGAGGAGGGCAGGCAGCAGATATTAGCTCAGGGATAATCTTCCTCAAACAAACAATCAAAAAAAACAAAAGGGAGGGCAGAGACCTAGAGTCAGGAAGAAAGCTGTCTGAAGTTTAGTCTAGCTGAGGAGAACATTAAGGCCATCTCGGCCACCTGTTGTTTCTTCTGCCTGGAATGCCCTCTGCTAAATTGCCCAGCTGGCCCATTCTCTGAGCCTCAGAGCAAACGAGGATTTCTCCATGAGCTGAAACTCCTTGTGAAATTAGCACATCTGATTCACCCTTGCAGTCACAGCAGCTCTCGTGGTGAGTGTTCCATTTTAAATACCTGAAGTCTTGCCTTAACTATACTTGTTTTTTGTTTGTTTGTTTTATGAAAAATGGGAGAGACTTAAAAGCAATAACACAATATCAAGCAGTGATTGTTTGAAAAGCCTTGCCATTTCCCTTAGCGGCAATATTTTCAGTCTGCTTTAACACGGGAGCCACTTCTCCTGGTTCCATTTATAGCTCATTGGTGCTTAATTTGAAGAATGCCTGCCTCGACACAGTACTTAGTGTGATTTATGAATTGTACTCTGAGTACCTGAAGGCGTTCGAGTACCAAGGTAACTAAAGAACACTGGAGGACATGCTAGGACACCTCCTGGCCTGGGAATGTCGATCCCAGTTCAACACAGATAATTAGTTCCCCTGTTTCACTCATTGCTTCTAGAATTTCCTGTCGGAGAAGCACATATTTATGGCTATACTCAAATAAATAGAAAATCTGAAATATTACTTAAAAATATGTGGTGCCAGTTAACCTACAAAGTTGTTCTGTGTGTAGCCGTTGATTGACAAAGTGAGTAGGTAAAATGGTTAAGCCTCTTTCCGTGTCTAAAAATGTTGCTACCGCAGTCATACAACTATTTTCCAATTTTCCTCTGTTCTTGGTTTTTCTTTCCTGAACCTATTCCATCTAGCTCTTTGCTTGTATCTTCCAATATACTAAACATTGCGGAATCCTTGATTACACAACACACACACACTCCTTTCTTTCCACCTGGTTTGTTAAGACACCATTCCTTCTCTTCTCATCAGCCCCCTGCTTTAACTCTTTGCCATCGGAGATCTGCAGTCATCATTTTACCCAAATTCTTCTCTTGGAGGTAAGTTTTCCTAAATGTTAACTCAGAACATGGAGTGCTTCTGCTCAAAGTACCTTAGAGCCCCCAGTCTTTGGCGTGGAATTCAAGTTCCTCAATAATCTAGTCATATATGGGGAATAGTCGATCATTTCATTGTTATAACTACAATTGCAAGAATGTTAAGCCCATATATACAATATGGGATTTTTCAAAATATTACAGGTGAGATATGTGATCAAAATTATCCAACATATATAAACATATGTAAGAATAATATGGTATCTGTAACTATGTGGTGATGCTGTTAACTAGACTTATTGTGGTGATTATTTCCTAATATACACAAACATCAAATTATTACATTGTACATCTGAAACTAGTATAGTTTTGTCTGTCAATTATACCTAAATTTTAAAAAAGAATAATATAGTATTTAACAGTTAAAGAGAACAATATCAATATTTATTTTGACTGTTTATTAAGGAAGAAAAAATATATTAAAGTTTCTATTCAACTTACCACTGTTAAGGGATTTTGAGAAAAATTATATCCAGCACTGAGCAAATTATTTCTAAGAGCACAGAAGTCATTTTATAGGAAACTGCTTTTGAAATACGTGCAAAATGCTTCTCTAAGCCTTTTTAGTAAGGTTTTACTATCAGAGATGCCAGTTAATTATCACACAGACCTCAACTTAACGTTGCATTTTAATTAGACATGCTAAGCTTAGCATCCTTATTAACAAACTCCTCATCAGCAGAATTTCTATCAGTCTGAGGCTGCTGAGTACTTTCTAGACCAGCCGCCATGACTTATCATAGAAAGATTGCTTCAGAGAAGAGAGAATGAATGTCTGTGTCCCAGTGAATTTCCCTTCCCCCATAGAGGCATCTTGGAGTCATCAACCTCTCTATGAATGCTTTCTCCTCCTGAGCATAGGAGTCAAAATTACTATTGGCAGCAATTCTCAGCACTTTATTTCTCCTGTGAAAGAATGTGACCGTGAACAGTACCCAAAACTCATAAAATAACTTCGTATCATTAAATGAAAGAGATATTTTCTTAGAGGATTATAGATATTACTCAGCTTGGGTATCTAGGAGGCAGAAAGTCAGAATGGGAGACTGTAAGGAGGAAGTAGGGGAAGGGACTGGGGTGGAAAGAGGAAGATATTCTATGTGTTGAAATGAAACTTACTTATGCTATCTCAAAACAGTGATACTGTAGTAATTACATTTATGATAGTACAAAATGTTTCTCGTTATCATATGATCTGTTCTCCAACTGAAAACAGGCATAGGTCAAGCCCTCTAAATGTGAAAAAATATAAATTTGCAACCATCACCTAGTGCTGCATTTAATTCTTAGTTACTAGTGGAGACTAAATGTTCAAGGACTATTAAGGTTAAAGAAAGTGGTACCAGCCTTTTTATAAATTCTACTATATTTCTAAGATTACAGGAAAAGTCTCATATGCAGCTACCTAGGTGATACATTCCATTTAGATGCTGGAATGTCTGAGTATCCAATGGTAAAAATACATTTCTGTAAGAAATTTATGTTCTTTTTTAATCATACTGCATCCTCTATGGACTTCAATGTGCTGACAAAGGGCACAAAACAGGTGGACAGTAAAGGTTTGCTTGAGCCCCATCAAAATTTAGCCTGGGGAGCACTTGGTTACTTGAAACATTGCAAAGGCTGCTGGCATGCATAGTACTGAGAAACAGAATATCCTGTCTTAAAGGGCGTTTGTGTAATTGAGTACAGCTTCTTGGCAGCACTTCCAAGAATTGTTCCTTTTAGTTCTGAACCCATTGATTATAAATTGAGTCTTCTATATAATTACAAAAGATTAGAAAATGGTGGGCTAAGAGAGTGTTGTTCAAGATTCTACTCCGCAACTCACTGCCTGGCGGGACTGCCAGCTGCGGAGTGCCCTGCACTGGCTGAGTGGGTGTGCTCTCATGTATGGCTACAAGTGTAGGAATAGAACATGAAGAAAGTTCCAGACAGCTGAGGAGTTCAAAGATAGACTGATTTGAAGTACCACTGCTGAATTTTGAGTAGAAGTGCAAACACTGCGTCTGGAAGTAAACTTGAGTGTTAATTTTTGAAAAAAGCAAATTACTTGTTGCAAGTGGTCTGGTATATGTGTAATTTTAAGGAGTGAGAGCTCTTAGGGACCCTTGGATTTTATGGGGGGACAGCTGAGGGGTGTTTGCATGTTTCCTTGCTGTATATTTTCAGCTGTATACATTTAACATCTATTCTGTGTCTAGTTAATTGAGTTTATTTCATAAATACCTATGGGAGAGGAAGGGAGGGAAGAAGGAAGGGAAGGAGGGAGGGCAGGAAAAAGGAAGGAAGGAGAATGATTCTCCTGGGAAGTACAGAGGAAGATATCTCCAGAAAGAAAGATAAATTTGACATCAGGACAATCAGTCTTGGCTGAGATGTCACCAATTGTCCAGTTAGGGGGGATTTGTGAATACCAGTGAGGCACACAATATAAAGAACACTTGTGTAAACACACTTGCATGAAGCACAAGAAAGCAAACAGAAAGAAACCAAGTTAAGCCACCTTTGAAAATAAGAAAAGTCAACCTTTACTAAATGAAAGCTTAAAAAATATAAGTAACGTGTAAGATAAAGACAGAAGGTGCATCCAGTAGGATTTCCTAGGTCAACGTGAGAGAAAATTTCACCATAATTGGATTCAAGTCAAGGAAATCTTATAGCACATGAAACTAATAACGTGAGGGAGCTCTGGCTTCAGGAATCACCTGAGCTCGTTTGACACCTGGGCCTCGCTCCTCTTTCCGTTTCTTACCTAACCTTTTTTTGTGTTGGTTCCCTTTGTAGATGAGTTGGCAAACTTTGTAGATGAGTTTTGCATGTTGGCAAAATGGTCACGCAGGTCTAGCTCTAGCTTCCCTCACGTTCATTTCTAGCAGGAAAGAGAGAAAATATTTTCCCGTTGGTTCCCACACAAATTTGGGGGATTGGTTATTAGTTCTTCCCTGAACCAAACATGGTGGCCAAAGAATTTGGTTCACTGTTTGGTTAGTTCAAGGAGACATGCTTCATCTATAGACAAGATGGAGTCCCACTTAGAACACATGACCTTCGGAGACACAGGGGTCAGATTCCCACAAAGAACCTTGGAATACATTGCCAGAACAAAGGAGATGGGATGGCAAGGAGGTAAAGACAGCAGAAGTCTACACCAAAAGGTATGAAGGGAGCCCTGTGGGAATAAGGCAGGCCTTCCTGAGGTCTGTAGGGAGGAGCCCAGGTGAGCACTCAACACTCAGGCATTCTCTCTCTCTTTCTCTTTTTTTCTACCCTCCTTTAGCCTGCAGGTCAAGTGGTCTCTTATCTCTGCTCATCTTTATGTGTTTGTGTCTTTTCTGTCTTAAATCCTCTTTCATTCACTCTTATAAAATCTCTCTCTCTGTCTATCTCCCAGCTTGTGAATTTACATCTCAACTCCAGCCACATAAAATATGAGAGTATAGAGGTTTTTATTGCCAATTTCTAATTTCTGGTAGATTCAACCTGTGGTGGAGGAGCATAGTATAAATACTGCTGTAGGGAGGAAACGCGTTGTTTGGAGAATTTCTTCAAAAAAAAAAAATAGTAGTGAGTTGTAGAGAGAAACTCAAGTTTGTGTGTATGTGTTTAGGAGACACTGGTCTCCTAAATACTCCTACATACTCCTTCAGGTATTAGAAAGGAGTGATGCTAATCTCTGATAGATCCAAACACCATTGTGGTCGATATGTGGCAGTGCCCATTAAGTCTAATCCTGCTTGGGCTAAAAAGTTTGTTTAACTCTTTAACTAAACATATCATTGAGTTACTTTAGGATGGTTGCTTCAGATCTTAAAACTTTCTTCCAGTTTTAACTAAAAATAAAATACCCTGTCTGCCCAACTATATCTTTCAAAGGAATTCTATATTACACACATAGAACCAGTATGTTTCTCTGCAGGATCTGTGTGAGAAAGGACAGAGGTACAAATGAAAGATACAGCACTAGGGAGCCTCACTGGAGCAAGTGTCCATATGCCAGCACAATGCATGCAGAGTAATATGGCTCACATGCATTCTGCTTGTGAGACTGAGGGCTTCTCTGTGATCCCAATCTTCGTTTCTTATAATTGAGATGTATGTGGCAGTACATTGAAAATCCAATTTAAATCTCATGCCTTTACCTTCAGGTTCAAGGATGGCTTAAAATCTAGATCTCTTAGAAACTGACACTGATCATTTGAGATGTGCCAGGTCACAGCATCTTCTCCCATGCTTTCTCTCTCTTGTTTCTATCGTTAATATTGCAAGTGCAGCAAAAGAGAATTTTGATGATCACGTGAGTCCTCCTCTCCTTTTCCCCAGCTACACTCAAAGTCCATTTCTTCTGATTTTGTCCATGATTTTAGTTATGTGTGTCGCTGCACGTATCAACGTGGTGGCTAGGTGCTGAAGAGGAGGCGTCATTGTGTCTTGGTTTGGGTTCATGCTGGGCTCTCAGGTGGGTGCCAGTGGCCGCCCTCCTGACTGTAAGGAGTCTAACTAGGGAAGGGCTCCAAGGGACAGGAGTACAGCAGCCATGCTCTCAACTGTCCCTCCTGAAGTCAGGTTTTACTTAGTGCGTTTATACCGACATGTATTTATGTATTGGATGTTATTCTCCCACCTGGATATTTTCTTTATTTTGTCCTCTATTTCAAGTTCAATGGAGCAACAAGTAAACTGAACATTGCTGTTGAAATTCCAATTTTAAAATGACCAAAGCTAAGAGAGTCTTACCAGATTGAACCATATGTGTTTGCCATGTTTGTTGGTCAAATAGAGTTGCGTATTGGCTATTTCATATGAAGCAGCTTACTGTTTTCCCACAAAATTCCTGTAGTACTTTTGTTCCTGGAATTATCTGGAGACTCACAAATAATCACGGGTTTGTTTTCTGTGGCATAACTTGACCTCTATTGAGTTGTGCACCCAGGAAGGGTTAACAGCACCTTATAGGATCCAGCTTTAGGGCACATTTTTCTCTGGCAGAACAGATCTAATAGCTAATACTGAATTTTGTTACTTGGGCAGGACTGAAAGATAAAGGAAGCTAAAAGACATTAAGAAATTTAGATTTATTTTCAGAAAACAAAATAGGAGGGACCAAAATGTTCTCTCTTCCCAAGTTATATTAGGATTTTCAGAGTAAGGATAATTACTTTAAAAATAATGTGCTATATGAATAATGCTGTCAGCATTACCATACCATCAATCTGTATCTTAATTATACAGGACCATCAATAAGTAAATTCTAGAATACAGTAAATTCTGGCATTAGTCTAAACATGTTTCATGTTATTTCATGTTTTCAATGAATTCTTAGAAGAAGCTGTGAGGTAGTTTTCTTGCAAATGGTGATTCTGAAGTACAAGAACTTAGATAAATAATCTGCAGAGACACATCAGACCCAGGCAGTCAGACCTGAGAGCTGCTCCCCCAAACACTGCATTTCACTACCATCTGATCTCAGTTTACATCCGTCAAGCCCCAGCCGGATACTGTTCTGTTGGATGCTGCCAATCGCCAGCACTTGTAAACTCCAGGAGGTGCTGGCCCTGTAGTCAGGACTGGGACAGGGAGAATCTCTATGCTACAATTTACAAAATTTATGAAACATTTAAAATACAACTGTCCTGTTAGGTTAAACATGGCATTTCTCATTTTAAAGTGGAAGAAGCTGATTCTCAGCGTCTCTGTGGCTCTTGGTAACTAGAAGAGTGAGAACTTCTCTCTCTCTACTTCGTTCTACAAGGTTTGAGCACTCCACTAGGACTGGGGCTTCAAGTTCTGCTTCATGATTTCTCCTCGTTCCTGTCACCTCTGATAGAGTCTCCTCAAAATAGGAGATACTGAAGCAATTCAACAAAGGCTTAATGAGTAAATGCAGAGATTTATCAATACAGCAAGATTTTATTAATTTTACTAGTTAAATTACACTGCTTCGTGAATGGCAATATTTTGTGGAATTTTCAACATTATCATCTCTTTAATTTTATTAAAGTTAAGAACACAAGTGGGATATTGCCACAAGCAGTTGTGTTATATATGCTTGAACAATATTCAAAAAACGTAGCCTTAAAAAACATTAAGATACAAGCATCTCTTAAATGGAGTACTATCTAAGCTTTTCTTTCATTGCTTACCATTTTGTTACATAATTACTATTTTCTTGTAATTATCTCACATTTTCTGAATCATGTAGACTTCTGTCTTTCAGGATAAGTTGCCAAATCTAGGTAGGTTTCCTAGTTTGGGAAAAAGATTGAACACATTTAAAGAAAAAAAAATAAGCACAATATCCTATTTCTAAAGATTTCTCATGTTTTGAAGCAAATCTGATAGAGCAGGATTTCTTAAAAGAACATCTTCTAGATTGGGTTCAGACTCAGATCAGAAAGAGACTCAAGTGTCATAATGATAATATTGATGTCTAAATGCTGCAAACCACTGTGTTTTCAATGGTCTCTAAATGTAAGTATCTGATCTGAAAGCTAAAAATCGCCAATCTCCATCTAATTGCCAATAAAATAAAAGGAGATATTCATGGTGTTAAACAGAAAATCAGCAGGGAGCATAATGAATGCCTTAGATACCACATCAGAAGTGAGTATTTATTAATTCACTTAACAAATCCCTTTTCCACACCCACCATTCAAACCTAATATTTTGTAGGTAAATTCATATATTTTTTAAAATGAACAGGATTCTAGGAGTATTTACTTTCTAAAACAAAGGAAGAAGAAAGAAAAAACAAACACAAAATCCTAGATGGATATTTTTAACTCCTTAGTGAATTAAATTGGTGAAATAAAACTGCTGCTTCAAAGCGAAGGAGGCAGAAGGAATGAGTTGTCCGGCTTTATGAATGGTTGTTAAAATCCATTTTCAGAAGCAAATGGACTGTTTATTTTTCTCCTTTCTCACATCTCCTTGCGTAAGTGTTGTCTTAGTAATATTTGCATAATTCTATCTGTGTAAAAATGTTGGCAGTTATTTCTGTTTCTCAGGTGTCCCCTGTAACTGCTGGATAAGGCACATTAAACCGCCTGTGATGTAATATATCTAATGTATAATTGTTGAACACTTTAACGAACGCCCACGACTGAGAAAAGTCTGACTGTTGCTGTTGTCATCATTGGGGTTTAAATCCAGGCCCTGCTGTGTCTTAAGATCACAAGCAGAGCCTTAATCATTTTCAGGTGCCAGTTTTCCCATTGATAAAATCAGGCTAATAACGTCCTTCTCATAGAATTTCCATGAGAATTAAAAGGCTGTAATTGTGTATAATGATCTAGTACCAAAGACATTCTCAGTAAAGGATGATCCAGCCTTCATTTTTTCTTTGTTTGCTATACCAATTTGTGTTTGCCTTTAAAAGCCAAGTCTAGGATGGGAGTCTCTGTCAGAATATTGACAAGAGTGTGAGGCGAGTGAGCCAGGAGCCCGTGAATCCAGACGACTTTTCCAAGTGGCACAGGGCTGAGCAGGGAGACAGGAGTGACTCACTCCCTCAGGCGAGGTAGCTCTCTGGAGATATTCAGGGTCTTGGACTCCCTACATCTACTGGGCTCCAGCTCCAAAGCTTGAAAGACTTGGAGCACATCAGGACGGTGTACCAAGCACAGCAGAGGGACCTTCTGGGACCTAACAGCTGCTGGTCCCCTCCCTTCTGAGCTGCGTTACTCCTTCACCACCAGCTCCTTTGACTCTCCAGAGTATCTTGTATAAATACCATCAGACTAAGGACACTTTTCCACCTGAGCTTTGCGTCATAGTCACTGACCAGTGCATCCAGTTATAGAAATTGCCTCTCCTCAAGCTTCCTGTATCTTCTTGACTCGCTCCCGCCTACAACTCTGAGATGGTCTAATCTTCAGAGAGCAGCCGACGGGCCAGGCTATTACAGGAGCATGTTCAACAGCGGCTGTAGAAACATGCTCTCATCTTTTCCATGTGGTCCTGAAGGAAGGTGAAGACACAGATAATTTCTGGGGAACTGTCCTTGTCTTGTGGTTATATAAATATTCACTTCTGATAATTCCGTGCCCAGAATTGATTTCAGAATTTCCAATATCAGCTAAAATTTGAGGACTTCCATTTCGGTGCTGAATATTTTACCACTTATGAGCCTAATTTAGTCATCTTCACAAACATAAATTTCCAGTGCTGTCACTATGAGATCCGAACAAGGGCTGGAGAAGAAGCTTCATCATTTTAGTTTTAATGGCATCATGTCTTTCTACTCTCCCTGCCAACCCAGCACTCTTTGTCTAGTTTCTTCTTTTCACGTTTTCTGAAGAGAGCAGTACGGTTAGGATCTTTTCAGATAGATCCTCCTTTAAATCTAGTAGTAACATACAAACACATTGCCCTTCTTTCTATTCTCCTAGGTCACTTTGAACAGAAATGCGTGCCCCTCTTTTGTAATAGAGGTATGACAGATACTGAAAACCAATGATGACAATAAGTGAAAGGGGAAATAAAATACTTATAAAGAAAAAAAAAAGTCCCCTAGAAAAGACAAAAGGTTAAAAGGTCAAAGGGGACAGCCTTCTGTGATCAGGCAAAGATAGTTGACCTACACCACAACAGTCAGTTGTCAAAGTGTCAATGCAAGTGTTATTTTAGCCACTATTCATAGGTTCAAAAAACAAATCTCTGGACTATTGAGTTTCTTTCTTCCTTTTGTAATTGTTTCTGTTATAGTGTAATGCAGTCTGTTAAATGACCCTGCAGGGCGAACGTTCCAGAACAAAATGGTTCATGCTTTAACATTTGAATTGGGAACTGAACATCTGCTGATAGCAGAGGGAGATACAGTATCTTGACTTGAGCTTGACTTCTCCAGTTATATTATACAGACCACAGTGTTCAAACAAATCAAAGACGATGTCCCCTTTGTGAGAACCCACGTGCACTCAAGCACACAAAGCTGATCACGCAACTGATATAGTCCACATGCATTTGACTGCCTTGTAGTAGATGTCAAGACATAGAGAACCAAATCCTATGACGTTCCCTCAAAATGTATCTGAAAATTTACATATTTTCCTACACACTTACCTGTAACCATAATGTTCACTAACCATACTTACACTGTACTATCAGCCTCTTCAGATCTGTCAGAACTTTTAAGATTCTCTTTTACTTTGTATTGGGTAAGTTTGATTTGCGGTCAAGTTCAGTGTGTGGAAATATGTCACAGAAGCAGGCATGAGGTATTGACTGTGGAGGTTGTGATTTCACAGGTGGAAGAATGTCCTGCTTGGGCTGGCTGATGCCTGGAGCCACACCTTTCCTCTGCATTTTCGAGGAGTGTGCCACTGGGATGGAGCTAGGAGGGGTCTGACTGGCGCTCAGTTCCCACTAGGGTTTGGAGGCTCGGTTTGGGGTTGCATTCCCCTGACTGCAGGCTTTAGGATGGTTTTGATTTGATAATGACCATGAGCACACTGTTCTCACAAAGAGCAGATCACCAAAGCCTCACCAAAATGAGAAACCACAAGTCTGAATGTAGCTCCAGCTTCAACAGCCCCGGTCCAGCTCCTTCTCAGCCTCCCATTAGGTGAGGGCCTCGGGCCAGTATGGCTGGAGTACACCCTCACTCCTGTGTGGCTTTGAGTACATTACTTAACATCCCAGTTTCCTTTATTCTCTTCTGTAAACGGGCATCATAATATTTCCTACCAACTGTGGTTCTTCTTATTATAAAGGCAAATCCCAATGCTAAGTATATTTTGGTTATCTATAAGATTTCAGGTGGGGGAGATGAATTTGCTGATTACTAATGATGTGTTGACTCTGTAAAGCTATACATTTTATTCACTTCGCATTTATGTAAATTTATAGAAGAGATATGCATTTATAATTGGACTTAATGCTGTGATTTCCAGGCAGCATTACCATATGGACCTCAGACTTGAGTCAGTTCCTTCTAATCTGAAGTTGTCTTTGGTCAAAAACAGAAAAAATCAGAGATTTTTTTTTTTTTTTAAAGATTTTATTTTTTCCTTTTTCTCCCCAAAGCCCCCCGGTACATAGTTGTGTATTCTTCGTTGTGGGTTCTTCTAGTTGTGGCATGTGGGACGCTGCCTCAGCGTGGTCTGATGAGCAGTGCCATGTCCACGCCCAGGATTCAAACTAACGAAACACTGGGCTGCCTGCAGCGGAGTGCGCGAACTTAACCACTCGGCCACGGGGCCAGCCCCAAAAATCAGAGATTTTTTAAAGAAATTCTCGTGTTAGTAAGAATCCAAGTATGGTGACTTTCTTTCTTTCTTTCCTTTTTTTTTTTTTTTTTTTTGGTGAAGAAGATTGGCCCTGAGCTAACATCAGGGCCAATCTTCCTCTATTTTTTGTATGTGGGATGTTGCCACAGCATGGCTTGATGAACCATGTGTGGGTCCACTCCAGTGATGTGAACCCATGAACCCCAGGCCACTGAAGCAGAGCATGTGAAATTAACCAGTATGTCACCAGGCCAGCCCTACATATGGTACTTTCTTCTTCCTCTAAATCAAAACATGTACATTATGAAACTTTCTAGGTCGAATGCCTTATTGAAAAAAACAGCTTAGGTGTTTTCTAAATTCAATTTGGTTGACCACATGAAAATGCATATAGCCAGGAATCCTAATATTAACTAGGAAACGATACAGTCAAATTCTCTGCACTCTCAAATATTTTTGTTTCAAATTAAAGAGAAAAAGATGAAATGTTCATCTGCAAAAGTATGAGTCACAGAAGAGCTACAATGTACAAAAATATACAGTAAAAAATAGCTCTACATGCGGAGTTTATTTTCAATATCTACAAGGAAAATGAGAAGTAGGTGTTTCTAAGCTAAGTAGTGCAAATCTGAAACATCTTAGAATATACTTATGGTTTAATTATAGATTAAATTTACAATTCTAATTCTCAAATGAAATTTCTTTAAAATAAAAATGTTCAAAATTTTCCATGCAATGCAAATGAAACTGTAGTGTCTTTCTGAAGACTGTGCCCTAGCTGTTTGTGCTGCCAGGATTTGGAATAATAGGTGTTTAGTAGACTATGAATATGGACTGTGAAAGGCAGTTCATTTTGTTGTGGTTTGTATATTTCCTTAAAGAGCTTGTTTGTTGTTTTTGTTTTTTTCTTTTTTATTAAGACTACGTTTTCAGAGCAGTTTTAGGTTAGAGAAAAATTGAGAGGAAGGCACGGAGATTTCCCATATACCCGCTGCCCCTTCACATGCACAGCCTCCCTGCCTATCAACATCCCCCAGCAGATGGTCCATTTGTTACAGCTGATGAACCTACGTGGACACATCATCATCACCCAGAGTCCAGAGTTTACATTAGGATTCACTGTTGGTGCTGTACCTTCTATGGGTTTAAACAAGTGGATGGTGACTTATATCTGTAATTATAGTATCATGAAGAACAATTTCACTGCTCTAAAATTCTTTATCTCTGCCTGTTCATCCCTCCCTCACTCTAACCCCCCAGCACCCACTGATCTTTTTACTGTCTCCTTAGTTCTGCCTCTTCAAGAATGTCATATAGTTGGAATCATAGTGTATGTAACTTTTTCAGACTGACTTCTTTCACTTAGTGATATGCATTTAAGGTTCCTCCATGTCTTTTTGTGGCTTAGTAGCTCCTTTCTTTTTAGTGCTGAATAATATACCACTGTCTGGATGACCCACAGTTTATCTGTCCACTCATCGACTGAAGGACATCTCGGTTGCTTCCAAGTTTTGTCAGTTGTTATGAATAAAGCTGCTATAAACATCTGTGTGAAGGTTTTTATATGGATATCAGATTTTCAGCTCTTTTGGGTGAATACCAAGGAGCACAATTGCTGAATCAGATGGTAAAAGTGTGTTTAATTTAGTAAGAAATGGCCCACTTGTCTACCAAAGTGACTGAAGAACTTGCTGGAAGTCTTGCTATCCTTTTACCAGGTGAACACCTGCTGACAGTCACTCACCATCCTGGCCCTCAGTGTGTTGACTATAATATGGGAATCATCTTTGTGAAACATGCTTTACTAGTCTATGTGAGGGGCCTGCATGTTAATTACTCTACAATATTAATTACCATGATTAAGAATGGTTATCCTATAGTGAGCATTTATAATACGCCAAGAAATTTGCATACATACTCTGTCACAACAGCGCTTCAAGAGCAATGTCATTTTACAGTTGAATGAATGGAGAACATTTGATTAAGTACAGGGCTACAAATTAATGGACAAAAAAAGCCTAGATTAGAAATAAGATCTATTTGACCCTCAAAATTATTTCTATTGCCATATTGGCCTTATTATTGTTAATTCTCTTCTTCATATGATCTGTTTCTAAAAGACTAGCCTCTGGGATCATGTTGCTGCCCTCATGATAAACATGAATTAAGGTAATAATTGGTTTTCTATAAACCCAGCAATATACTCTCTTGGATGGAATAAAGAAAATAAAGGTAAATGATTATAGAGAAGACAAGGATCTAGGAAAAAACACAAGTATCATAAATAGTTGCAAGCCAAATGTGAACCCAAATGGTTTTTTTGGGGGGTGGACTTATTTTTGTGTTTATGATAAGTGTTTACTCTAGGAGGAAATTCTCTTTTCCTGCTTGGCCATCATGCCTCACCACAAATCACCTTTCAGCCTCCTTTCCTTTCTCAGAGAGACATATTGCTGGGTTGGGCACAAAGCACAGCCACTATTGTGGGATTTCAGGTAATGAACGCAGCTCCCATCGCTGGAAGCAGAGGCATGACTAGGAGATGAGAATGTGCCTTAATGAGCGGGTGGAGCACAGCCCATCAATCAGTTTTAGCAGCAGGGAAATCTATCTGCAGGTGGTGGTTACCCTATTTAGGGTAATATATTAATCCTTTGAGTAAGGAGTGATGACAAGATCAGACCATGACTTAAATCTCATAATGACTTGTGCTTTTAAAAAAATAATTAGAACAGGTCTTGGGCATGACAGATCAAGGCAGAATTCTTTGCTCCTTTCCCCAGTTAAAAGAGCTATGAACAAACACAACAAATATTAGTAGCAGAATGAAGGGCTTTGAGTTTCAGAGTATCAGTGTAGTGATATTTAAATTCTTCCTGTTTCATGTCATAATTAGTTATAGATAATTTAGTAGAGCCAAAACCTTGTTATATAGCTAGGGCTGGGAAACAGAGGGCGGGGGTCCAAGAATGCACGTGTCTGCTAATCTTCAGGGTCATCGTAAAGATGGATGTGTTGCTTGGTTTTCATACATAGTTCCCTATTGTAAACTTACTAGGCTGTTCAAGATGGTGAATCTCTGGTCAATTATGCTGTGAGTCTAGGACTAGAGTAAATATTTATGAAATATAACACACAGGTGTGTCATATTCAATAGACACTCTTGGGTAAATGCCCAATGATGGCCACAGATTGAATCATTTTTTGCATCCTTTGATGCTAACAGGGAAGAAAAAAGGGATGTTTGTTTAAAAAGCAAGAACTTATTTAACAACTGGTTGGAGGAAGTAAGGTATATTTATTTTATTATTGAAAAAAAAGAAAAGAAAAAACAATGACTTGGAGGGATGAGCCGAGGGAACCATATTCATGCGCTGTTTGGAAGTTGAAGATGCGGACTCTTCAGCTCCTGTGCCGTGGAAACCCCCAGGGTTGTCACTGCCGAGAGGGCTCTGGCATCAGCAAGCCTCAATTAATAGGATTTATTTCTTATTTACACTTTCCTTTGGTTTTATACATTCACGTCTGGATTTTCTCAGTGATGAAATGTTGCAATGGAGACTATTTATAAAAACGCTCGACTCAGCTTGGCAGAGAAGCCTGAAAATACTGCTGGAGGCATGTGGCTAATGTTTCCTGTGTTTCTTTGAACTAAACATGATATCCGTTTTGTTCTTGACATTTATAAGTCTTGCATAATGTGCCTTCTCAGTAACCGTATTGGGGTAGGACTGTGTATGGGGGAATAAGGAAAAGCAAATTAATGAGCCTCGTTCAATACACATTCTGGTGAGTTTCGTCTTTCGGACTCTAATGCTTCTTTTAGCAATAAATGCTTCATGAGGCCTATGAATTCTTCTGTGAAAATTATCCTGTGAGTGAGTTGGAGTCAGTTGCACTTGACTTTCTTAAAAAATAGAAGTGACGTATGTGTGAAAATATTGGTAAACCCAGTGTATAAATGTAACGGATGCAAAAATAATGTCAGGTTTCACATGAGTCTGCACTATAAAATAAAAATATTAACAAGACCAATTAGCGTATATTTGCCACCACTGGAAAATCTTTTAAACATAGGACTTTAGTTAATTCCTAAAGAAGGGGTCCAAAAGTTTTAAACACTGAAAGCAGTTTTGAAATGACCATCCAGCCTCTGACAGTGACTTTATCTGTAGATGTTGGTGTCAGTTCATCAGATATTAGTTTAAAAATATCAGTCTGGTTATTGTATATCTATACCATTATACACCTGCGTATACATGGATTCTAAACATTAGAAAGTAGCATTATGGTTGTTTAAAAACTCAGAAGAAAAGCATGTTCCTTCCAAATATGGTGAGACTTAGTAATCTATCTTTTTCCCATGTACATCTCCACTTTATAGCAGTCCCTAAAAGTAAATCCTGTCTGAATGTTGATAATTATATCTGTTCGGCAGCATAAGTAACCCAAATAAAGTGCCCAATGTTCCCTTAGGCAAACCACATGAGAGCTTTTAATGCCAAAGAGTAATATTATAAAATTGGTGTAGTCCAAAAGAAAGCCTTTCTGATTGGGTACTGCCACTCCAGGTTGATCAGATCTAAATATGAATCATTCCCATGAAGGGCAATGGATCAATAGTAGTGACAGAGGTAGTACCTGCACAAAATCTCCCTCTCAGAGAATTTCCAGAAGGATCTTCTTTACAGAAAATATTACTGATATGTAAAATTATGATTTGCTATATGCTTGCCTTGTGCCAATTTCTGTGCTAAGTACTTTGCATGCATTATCTCAGATGACATAGAAAATACATTAAGAATCCTGGAGAAATTTTAGGTCTCCAAGGGGCTACAGGAGCACCAATATAAAGATAGTTAACGCCATTTTAAAAAAAACAGAATCAAGATTTACAGGAAAATAATCAAAAGAATGGGAGAATCAGAAGCCACGTACAGTATTATCAAAGTGGCTCTGGACTTTTTATTTGCAAAAACAGATGACCAGCCTGTATGCCAAAATTTGCCACACCCTGACCTAGACTATTCGTTAATGAGAGAAAATGAGAATATTAATACCCATCAGTAATTTTAATAATGTGATAGTAATTTTGTAATAATAAGATATGTATTTTGTATTTGGCACACATTGCATTTATTTATAAATAATATTTTATTCTTTATGTATGAATACACATTTCATATTTAAATAGAGGGCACACTGATTTTTAAATCCTCCAATATAGGTGATAGATTTGAACTTTAGTTTTGCACTACCAGCTAGAATAGGGACGTACAGTCATGCTGGATAGCGACGTTTTGCTCAAGAATAAAGCACATATACATCTAATGGTCCCGTAATATTAGTACCATATAACCTAGGTAGTTAGTAGGCTACACCATCTAGGTTTGTGTAAGTACACTCTGATGTTTACCTAAGGATGAAATCGATTAACAGCCCATTTCTCAGAATGTACACCCATCATTAAGCAACGCATGACTGTATTAGAATTTGCCATCATGAAACCAAAAGCTTAACTTTGTGATGTTTGCAGCACATTCCTACAGCAGCTATATTATAGAGAAGAACCCTTTGCAGTGAAATGGGTAGTTTTCTTGAGGATTAGAGATATTGGTGAATGTGTCAGAATGAAAACGCACACTTGCCCTTACTCAAGGCTCATAGATCTGAAGCCTGGAAGACCACAGGCTTCCCTGTTTGTTAGTCATCTTTGACTTCCTTTTCTGTCTATGTTTGGGGGTGTATTGGATGCATTAAGCACACACATAATGCTTTTAAAGCAAATCCTCTGAAACCAGTCTGATTTAGGGTATCTTCTTGCTGTATGCTTAGGATTAGCTGATAAAAAAGAAAACACTCTTGTGTTTATGACTTTTTTAAAATTTGTTAATGTTTCAAGCATACACTTCTTTGGAGGTTTGTTTTATTTCTAATTCTGGTTTTATTAATGGACTGTTGGGTACCATCTATGGCCCCTCCCTCATGCCCCAGCTCAAAAACAGACATCTTGTCTACCAAAGGCACTCTCTCATTTACTAGACCGAGTTTTCTGGTTTTATCCACCTGCTGAGTCAATTAGGCTTAATTGTTTCTTTCACTGCCTCGCCTCCTGCTCCTGGGAGATGCTCTGCCTTTCAGTACGGTTTAGCTCTCTTTGGTAAAATAACAACCACAAGGTAAAACAGGAAGTTTGAATTGGCTTTTCTTAATTATCCGTCTCAATGTGGAGCTCACTGTGAATATATTGTCTGGCATCGTCGTTATGAAGGACTGATCTAAATAAAGTTTCAGTAAGAATCAGACTGGGGTTAAGCACACACAGCACAGAAAATTTACCAGGTGGAAATCAGTCACATGATTTATGAGGATAAGCTAAATTTATATTGACAAATAATTGTTAGCTTGTAAAGTGCTTTTCCAAGGAACAGGGCTTTTAGTCTTCCCAGGAACTTTGTGAAAGAAGTATTACTATCTCATTTTAAAGCTGAAGATAAACAGAAATCAGTAAAGTGATTTGCGGAAGCAGCAGAATTAAAAATTGGTAAAAGAATAGAATTAAAATCTAAATCACCTGATTCTGGAATACGCTTTGCATTTCCACAACTGTTTCTAAAATGTCTTTCAAGATAAAATATACATTGCTAACAGTAAAATGTGACATTTTGCAATAAATTAGAATTGAATTGTCTGTGTTCTATAACTATCTGGTTTTTCTCCCTCAGCTATAAGAATCTTGACTCTTATCACATAGCAACCACCCCTTTTAAATATGTTCTAAGTAATAACACCTGGATGTATCATTTAACTTGAAACTTCATGCAGAAGTTGAGAATGATGCAGCCTACACCACAAATTCATGGAAATATAGTAGCATCTTTTAGAATGGGACCCTGGGACCCATTCACGTTGGGTTCTGATCACAACTCTGCTTCTTATTCCTGAGCCCCAGAGCCGTCTGATATAAAATAAGGATCATAACAATTCTCCAAGGATGTCATAAAGATAACCTGAGCTGAAGTATATCAAGTATTAGCATGGTGTAATTATTCAAAAATTAGTAATAATACTACTGTATGTTCATTGCTGCTAATTTAAATTTTCAGAAAGGTTGTGAGATCAACTCCAAGTTTCTCCTTATTATAGCACTCATGGAAATACTTGCTAGACTGTCTATGCCAGTGGGCTTTCTTCTATTCCTGTGTGGTTGTCTCAATTCCTCTCCCTCTTAGTTTTGCTGATCTTCTGTCCCTGATTTTTCTAGAAGTTTGAGCTGGTTCGTACTTCCTAGTATCTGAGGTCTAAGTCCGCAGGTTTTTTTTTTTTTTTTTTTTTTTTTTTTTTAAGATTTTATTTTTTCCTTTTTCTCCCCAAAGCCCCCCGGTACATAGTTGTATCTTCTTCGTTGTGGGTCCTTCTAGTTGTGGCATGTGGGACGCTGCCTCAGCGTGGTTTGATGAGCAGTGCCATGTCCGCGCCCAGGATTCGAACCAACGAAACACTGGGCCGCCTGCAGTGGAGCGCGCGAACTTAACCACTCGGCCACGGGGCCAGCCCCCTAAGTCCGCAGGTTTTAGAATCATCACATCTGTAAATTCTCAGTGCTTCAAGTACTCGATTTTAATCACGGTGTTCCTGAGGCTTCTATGGTTCCCTCCACCCAGGATGCCCGGTTTAATGTGGGCGGCTGACTGTAACTCCTTACTAGTCCAAGAATGCCTCTCAGGTTTACCTCTCTCCAATCTGTCTTCTCTGTGCTTGTAGCATCCATTCTGCGCTACATTGAAGGATATTGTCCTGCTAAAATTCAGTAGAACTTTTTGATTGTGTTTAACACTTAAAAGGACCCCTCCCCAAAACATATACTACAGAAACATGGATGGCATGATACTTTCTAGAAGTGTACCTGGACATGCCTTTGATCAAGGCTTATGCCGCCTTGATTCAGCAGTCTTTTCTCTTACACAAGTCCAAAGATAATTTTAGAAAAACTAGAGTGTTATCTAAAGTGTTCTTTTAATTAGCATTGATAGCTGGCTTTAAAATTGTATCTAATTTCTTTTTTGTTGTTGTTCTATCATTCATAAAGCTGTTCTCATCTGTAATCCTTGGTCCTTCAGACAGGAACCCCTGAAGTCATTGAATGATAACTGAGTGGGTGCATATTTTATACCCTTCTGTTTAATATTTTTATTTCTAATTAATGCAATACACACACGCGCAATTCATAGATCCTGTTCCTCTTACTCTTTGATTCATAGACATTCAAAAACTCTAAATACTAGTGTCTTTGAATTACATTTTTCTATAAAAATTATAGTGGTCCCTTCATCTACATTCTACTACATAAAACCTTGATTCCTTTCAAGATTTCGTACTTGGTTTGATTTAATCTTTCTGGGTTTTCTCTGATTTATCTTCAGACTCTCTCTTTCCTACTTTAGTTATGTGTCCCAAAATTGGAAAAATAATGAAATTCTAGCCTATCTTGAGAATAATGGAAGAGTTACTGCAGAGTTTCCCTAGGGAGATTCTGTTTGCGTATATTATTTTAAGTCTTTCCTCTGTTGCTCTTTGTTACATATCAAGCCCTCTTATAGATCTTGATGTACTTTACTCAGTTACTTCCAAAACTTATATTTTGTATGTATTTTGGATTTCTTATATGAATGTATTTCTTCCTAAGGATAAAGTATATTAAAATTACTTTAAATTATTTGGTGTATGAAAATAAGCATCAACCGTATTACCCTAAATGGAATTATTTGACTCCTATACTTATTAACAGGATCAATTTGTATTTCTCTGCTGTTTCCAAATGAAGTCTGGATTAAATAATACTATGGTTCTTTGATCTTACTCACTGCCTTCCTTTGGCTTTGAGATATCTACCCTCATATACTCCATTACTATAACTCACTCAAAAAAGCGGGTTCAAATTGTGTTGACACTTCCCTTCACAAATGTTATGTGTTTAAAAGAAAAAAGAAAAAATAGTTTCATACAAGGCAGCTCAGTGGAGGTGGGCATGGATGAGTTTCAAACAGTGATTGATACAATTAGGATTCCTTCTTTTTTTCTTTGAGTTTCTGTATTTCAAGTTCATGACGTGGCTTGCAGATTAACAGTGCTAATTACATCATTAATATCATGGCATTAGTATTTAAAGGAGAGTAGTAATGTTTGTAATGAGAGTGATAATCATATACCAATGTACTAAGAATGACTATAAAAAGCGATTGAATGCCAGTGCAATAACCTAAAAGCAAGTAAAAGGAAGGCTTATAAATGAATCCTTGGTCTCCCATTGGTATAGATGAGAAAGGAGGATTCAGTGGGAAAGTAAAAGTAACTTTCTTTCAACAGAAGCATAAAAACTGATTGAGGAAGCCAGCCAACAGGATTCTTTATCCAGGAATACAAAGAATCGTTGTACTGGGCTGCCCAGGCCTTGCAACAACAGCAGGACATCAGTAAACTGACTACTCAGAAACAACACGAAGCTGTTGGGATTTTGTGTTCATTTCTGATTTTCTGGGGCTGAAAAGCATCAGTCATCTTTGAAGACAGGATTACAAGCTTATAAAACCAACCGCTAGTCTGTTATGGGTATTTCTCAGTCATAAGTTCTAGAAATGATACTGATCCACGTATCATTAGACACTAAATGCTTTATATTCCTGCAAAGTGGAGTATGAAGGATTTTAAGAAACCAAATTTCTTACTTTACTCATCGTCAATAGTATATTTAAAATCTACCATTTGTTGAATAAATCAACTAGCCACTTATCAAATCCACAGGTGAAACTTTGGAAATATTATTATCCTGAGTTAAAAATGAGGACAGCAAATCTCAGGATGGCTGACATGCTTACCAGGGGACACTGCAGCTGATTGGATGTGACCTAACCGTGATCTGAACCCACCTCAGTCTGATTCCAAGTCTCAAACTCATCTCTTCAGGTGCACACTCTTTCATAGACACTGTTTAATGGTTTCTTTTCTACTCCTACACATACTATGTCTTTAAATTTTCTTTTATATTTTTTATTGGCACCTGAGCTAACAACTGTTGCCAAATTTTTTTTCCCCCTGATTTTTCTCCCTAATTCCCCCCAATAGATACTTGTACATTTTAGTTTTGGGTCCTTCTGGTTGTGGCATGTGGGATGCTGCCTTAACATGGCCTGCCAAGCGGTGCCATGTCCGCGCCCAGGATCCGAACCAGCGAAACCCTGGGCCACTGAAGCGGAGCGCTTGAACTCAACCACTCGGCCATGGGGCCGGCCCCTAAATTTTCTTTATTATGAAAATATTTATTAAGAAAAGTTGTCAATATCAAAACATTCTTTAATAGTTTTCTCAATCCACATTCTTCAAAGATATTTGTAAGTGCTGATAATAGTCCCACATCAGCTTTCGAGAAGTGTTTTTACATTTACTTAAAAACTTCCCCTCACTTTAGTGATCTTGATTGTATAATGTAGTTCAATATTTTAACATAATTAGAATAGCTTGCCATCTCTCCAAATATCATCAATAAACTTCAAAGGTTGGAAGCTGCACGTATAAAAACCCCATTCAATATATGGGTCGTATGGTGTAAAGATTTTAAATAGTTAGAAAATAAACACACTTAGTAAAATCATCCTGAGATTAATAAAGCATCTTTGTCAATACATCGTGTTAGAGTAATGAGTTAGTGAGAGACCTTGCCAAGAGCGACACTACTACAGCCCTGGGAAACAGCAAATGAAAATGTATACAAAAATATTGACGTAACATTCAAGAAGAATACTACTTTTTTCTTTATAGGCCATTTTATATATGAAATTCATTTATTTATTTTGTTTACATATTTTATTTAATTTTTCATTGTTAAATTTAAATATGAATACTGTGTTTTTTCATTTAAAAAAATTATATGCAGCCTAAAATTGAGGTGAGTTGTATATAAAATTAAAAAGTAAGATTTGAGATTGTAACACGAATTAAATAATGAAATATATGTTCATGATTTCCTATGATTCCTGGCTACTTGCTCATATAATAGTTAGGATATAATGACACTAGTCTTTTCAGTCATAGTTTGAAGTTATTGAACAAGTTATTCAGGCACCTGTTGTGCATGTGTTGCGCTATATATGGATGGAGGAATATAGGCACACTCAACATGCCATCTGTCAAGCCACTTTCAGCCAGATCAGAAGGAAACAGGCCTTGCAATAGAGTTGAAATTAATGGACCCTCAACCAGGAGCTCAGTTTGAGTCTTCATTCAGTTATGCACCTGAATTGAATCAGTAAATCTTACCTGAACCTCAGTTTCTTATAGGCAAATTGAGAATGATAATGAGTGATTTCATTGAATTGTTGTGAGGCTAGAATGAGAAACCGTGTGCAGTATTTCATATGTTATTTTTGGACGCGATTTCAGTAATTATTCTGTTCACGTGGGGTTTTGTTCTCATGGGTGGGTTTTCTGCTGAATAAAGGAAGAAGGGAAAAGTATATTTTTATTGTTGCAGCAAGCTTGTGAAGTAAACAGTAATGAACACGAATCCCATAAGCTAACAAATAATGTTTGTTCCGTTAATCAAGCTTTTTGATTACTTGTCTGTGCCTGTCTTTGAGCATTTTTATTAAAATGACTCCTTAGTTGTTGGATGTAAAGCTCAAACTGCCCGCGGTAGGTGGGTGGCGCCTCATTCACCATAGCGATATCTTCCTGTTGCTTTTCTACAAGATTTCCAAGCCTTCCCTGCCCTTTACAGCTGAAGAACAGGTGTTGAGTGATTGATAAAAGTCTTTGGGAGATCAGAGAACCACAAGAGCAGAAAGAAGATCCGGAAAATAACCCAGTATCATTTTTCAGTTGTAATTGTTTTATAGCAATATGAATCCCAAAAGTTAAATGAATCTCTGAGTTTCCCTCTTAGAAAATTCCAGGCAAAATAAAATATTCTGCCAGAACTTTGGTAGAAAACCATACATATATTTTAAATACTCTAATATTAATATTTTGACCATAAAAATATTACAGAACATTCCATATTAATGAAAACAATTTCTATTATTCTCAATTTTTTGCTCTGTTTTTTGTTTGGTTTATTAAAATGAACAGAAATGTGTCTTACTTGGTTTATAAATGAATTGAGATTAAAATAAACATTCATCTTATAAAAATCTGTCAGGTATTTGGTGATGTTTTCTAGAGATAGTTTCTCCCCAGATCTTTGAAAGAGCTGCTTAGTATTCTAATCTCAGGAAGGAAAAGGAATCCTTAAAGCCTTGACCTTCCACACCTGAGGGAGGCCTCTCCTTGGTCCCATCCCCACATCCGTGGGTCTGTTTCTTAATCATCTTCATTCACTTGTTTACTCTTCATCTAGTCATGATAAAGTTTGTGTCTGCACATGAGTGCATTTTAATTATTCAAAAATGCATGCTTTATCGTGTTTCAGAGATTTTGCATACACCTTTGTTTTAATCTGGAAATTTCCCACCCTGAGTCTCACCATTCCTAGCAATGAGCAGCACATCTTTCAGTGTAAGAGTCCATTCTCAAGTGAACAGACCAAGCTACAGATGAATTCCATCTCTGGAGTCATAATATCCATGTGCATTGCATATGTTGATCGCAAGTATGGCATATGTGTGTGGCCTTGGACTTCTTGAGCTTTTCATCCTCAGAATGGAAATACAAAACATTACCTCTCTCATTGGGTTTTGTGAGAGCTAAGCAGGTGCTCAGCATTTGCCATCATCACTATCATTATCACCACCATGGCCGTTCTTATTGTCGGCCACCCCAACAGATATCTTTGGTGATTGCATGATTATAGTCCCTGTGCTACTGAAAACTCCTGGTTTGGATCTCAGATATTTCAAGTTCTATTCCTGTCAGCTTTTAATTCCTGTACAGTCTCTGGCTTGCAACAGTTCAACTTACAATTTTTCAACTTTACAATGGTGGGAAGGTGATATGCATTCAGTTTTTACTGTATTTGAAATTTTGAATTTTGCTTTTCCTCTGGGCTAGTGATATGCAGTGCAATCCTCTCTCCTGAGGCTGGGCAGTGGCAGCGAGCCTCAGCTCCCAGTCAGCCACGTGATCACGAAGGTAACCCACTGATCCACTTGAAATCATTCTGCAATCGTACACCATGCTGGTTTTCACTTTCAGTACCATATTTAATCAATTACATGATATTTCCAAACTTCATTATAAAATAAACTTTGCGTTAGGTGATTTTGCCCAACTGTAGGCTCATGTCCATGTTCTGAGCACATTTAAGGTAGGCTCGTCTAAGCTATGGTGTTTGGTAGCTTAGGTGTATAAATGTATTTTCAACTTATGATATTTTCAACTTATGATGAGTTTATCTGGATATAACCCCGTTGTAAGTCGAGGAAGATCTGGATATTCTTAAGCCGTGTATTCTTAACTCTTTTAGATCTCAGTACCCTATGTCTAAATTATAGAAGGCGGACACAAAAACTCCTTCCAGGTCTCTCCTTTTAAGTTTATTTGAATTCCTTCCATTTTACAGAAGGTGTATCAGTGATATAGAAATCAAAAAGAGATCTAGTTTTGTTTCTACATGGAGTCTCAAAAATATTTTAAATATATACTGTGGACTTTCACCACTTTAACATCCATTTCAAATCACATGTAAGAGCAAAATCAACTTCTCTTAAAGACAGAGAACTTCCTCTGGACAGAATCAGAAAGACGTGATGGAAGAACAGACAGGAGAGATGAAGCTGAGGGGAGACACAAGGTGGGAGGGATTCTGTTGCTGGCTTTGAGGCTGGAGGAAGGGGGTCCTGGACTGAGGAATCGGAGTTGCCTCTAGAGCCTGAGAATGAACCACCGCCATCAGCCAGCAAGGAAACAGGAGCTCAGTTCTACAGCCAGCTGGAATTGAACTCTGCTAAAGACCTGGATGAGCCTGGAAGCTCTTTCTCTCCCATAGCCACCAGTAAGAAATGCAGTCTGCCAGCACCTTGATTTTAGCCCAGGGAGACCCGTGTGAAACTTTTAAACTCCTAAGCAGCAAAATGATAAATGGTCTTGTTTTAACCCACTGTGTCTATGGGAATTGTTGTAGCCTGAGAAATGGAGCCCAGGGAAAGTGTTGCACATTCCCCCTCATGTCCGCTGCACTGATTACAGCCTTGCTTTTTTGTTGAAATCTCAAAAGAAAGGTGTTCATTGTTCAAGGAAATAGAAACAAACTTCGGGAACATGTGAAAGTGGAAAGTCAACAGTTTCCGATACAAAATGAAAGCCGTCCATCTTTCTCACGAGTAATTACCCCTCAGCCAGCGTGATGGGCTAGGCACAGCGGATGTGGGTCCAATTTTACTTGGTTCATTTTTTAATTTGACTAGACGAAATGTACAGCATAAATCAGGAATTTATGTACGTCTCAGCATTTAGTTACTCAGCACTTGAATATTCTGAATCCTTTCAGGACTTCTCTCCTCGGAGTGGAAAGTGCCCAGCAGCAAACTAATAACTTCTAAATGAATCAGTAATGTGTAACCACGTGCTCTCAGGATGGAGCTCCTCATCGAGGACGTGTATCTAAAATAACATTTTGATTTCAGATTTTAAAAAGAAATCTAAGTGTCCCTGTAATAGTAATGAAGTTTCCCCAAATATAGCCCAAAGCCTGGTTTTCTTTTTAATCAACTTTCTTATCGTCAGCTAAAAGAGACTTCTATGCTGTTGAGATATGGCAGAGAGAATTGCTATTGGACTGGTGGATTTACAGGCAGTATCTTTCCTTTCCCATCCTAGCCATGCCTCTAGCTAACTGTGTGATCATAGTCAAAGCAGCTGCCATTTCTGGGCCTCGGTCTCCTCTCTGTAAAGTGGGTTTGAACTGAGTAATATGCATCCATTCAACCTGCATTTACGGAGCAGACACGTGAGAGATTTGAGAGTTTATGGTGAACAGCATGGGACACAGTCCATCTTAGCGATGCTTACAGTGTAGTGAGAGAGACGCATTCATCAAAAATAATGCCCAAATAAATATATAGTTGTTATTGTGCTGAGTACTATGAGACCATATAATGAGCTGAAGTGTGAACAGAGTGTTAACTAGGTTGATGGATCAGGGTGGGACACAACATCCAGTGCACACAGAAGACCCCACATGGGCAAAAGCCCTGGTCCTGTGGGAAAAAGGAGCGTGACTTCTGCCAGGTCAGTGTTACTTGTGCTTAGTGACCAGATGGGCCAGGGAGAATCTAGTGATGCAGGCATGGACCAGCCATGCAAGTTCTGACAGACCACATTTACAACTCTGCTCATCTTAAAAGCACATGAGTAGACATGGAATGCTTTTTTTTTTTTTTTTTTTTGAGGAAGATTAGCCATGAGCTAACATCTGCTGGCAATCTTCCTCTTTTTTTTTTTTTAATTTTTGTTGAGGAAGAGTGGCCCTCAGCTAACATCCATGCCCATCCTCTTCTCTTTTATATGTGGCATGCCTGCCACAGCATGGCTTGATAAGTGGTCCATAGGTCTGCTCCCAGAATCCAAACCGGGAACCCCAGGCCACTGAAGCAGAGTGTGCAAATTTAACTGCTATGCCACCAGGCTGGCCCCTGGAATGCTCTTTAAACAGAGGAGTAATGTGATTATATTTGTTTTCTGGAAATCACTCTGGGCTCAGTAAAGAATGAATAGATTAGATGGAAGAAAAGAAGATGCGATCTTCAAATACCTCTTAAGAGGTTAGTGAAGCATTTTAGCGGAAATACAGTAGCTTGGACTAATATGGTAGCTTGGAGTGGTGCTGGGAATGGCGGGAAAGTGAACAGAACGGAGAAAAATGAAAGATAAAGTGAACAGGTGCAGGAGATGATTGACTGTGGAGGACGAGCGAAAGGAGGTCAGGAGTCGATCATTTCTGTGCAAAGGGAGAGAGTTTCTGTGCAGCTTTTCTTTCTGGAGTGAAGAATAAATTGTTTTAAAATCTCAACCAATCACTCATGAGAATAAATGATTTTTAATAAAGACACAAAAGTTGAGGGGAGAAGACAGCTATTCAAGAGAACATAATAAATAAACAAAAATAATTGTTTAACAATTAACAAAGTAGGAAATGTTGACCATGATGATTGTGAATTTCACTTTTTTTTTTTTTTTTTGAGGAACGGCTGATCTTCCTCTCTTTGCCGAGGAAGACTGGCCCTGAGCTAACATCCATGCCCATCTTCCTCTGCTTTATATGTGGGATGCCTACCACAGCATGGCTTTTGCCAAGTGGTGCCATGTCTGCACCCGGGATCCAAACCAGCAAACCCTGGGCCGCTGAGAAGCGGAACATGGAAACTTAACCACTGGACCACCCGGCTGGCCGTGACGTTTCAAAAGACAGGATAAAGAGCCAGCAGACTGTGCTCTAAGTTACCCAGAGCTGAAAGCAGACCTTGCTCTGCTTCCAGATCTGCTGTGCAACGAGTTGTGTGGTTATACAACTCCATTAACTCAATGAACACTCCTGGGCTCCAGTTTTCTCTTTCAACAAAGGGGAGTTTAGATGGGAAATACTTTTAGGATTCTTATAGATTTACAGTTTATATTTGGCAGAAGAAAATAACAGTAAAATAGCCCTTTGGATAAGTAGGTGTTCTTATTTAAAAATAAAATATTGTAAGAATGAATATATAATTTGTCAAATATTAATTCACAGACATTTGTGTTTTATAAATGCTATTCAGACAATAAATTATCTAAAGTTGTAATTCAGAGTATAATTTAACCCAAACACCAAGAGTGGTGAAATTGTGTTGTGTTGTCCCTTATGCATAACTTCCTCATTTAATAAAAATACCCTATTATTAATTATATTCATAGTAAATAGTGATAATAGTAGCTTGATAATCACAGTGATAAAGATTCCTTCAGGCGAAGTTTGAGGCACTTGGAATTTGTGCCAGCCACCTTTTCAAGTACTTTATATGCATCATTTCATTTCATCTTGTCTATAAACCCATGAGGTGTGTGATGTTATTATCCACATCTTACTAACAAAGCTGAAATCAAGAGAGGTGAGGGAAATGGTCAAGGTCATAGAGCAAATTGATTGTGAACTAGATCTGTCCAACTTCGGAACCTAAGCTGTTAGCCATTTGGCCTCACAGTCTCTAAAGGATGTTACCTCTAGTGGATTGGTTAGTAGGTTAGTGTAATAATCGTGTCATATGTATCAGCTTTCTCTTCACATAAAATAATAATTTAGCCACAAATCAATGTATCTACCTAATTTTCAGGTGAGAGGTGAGAATCAAAAACATATATCCTAATTGCTGGAATAGACACGGCTAGTGAAAGCAGGGATAGAGCCATCTCTGAGCTACCTCTCCTCCCCATTTGAAAGAAGGACTGCTTATCTTTCCATTTGTTTTATTAACGTCTCACTTAAGATGGACTAACTCCAGTGAGCAAGCCCAGTAACGTCAGTAAGGAGAGGAACACGTCTGGGTGGTGAAGCGCTCCAGTGCCTTAGGTAAACAGCTATTTTCAGATGCCAAAACCTGTCCCTCACACACAAGTGGTTGACTAACTGGCGGACATCAATTATTCCATGCAGAGAAGAGAGAGAAACAGAGCAAGTCAAAAAGAATGCTGAGCTGTTGAAATCCAAAGTATTTTCTACACAAGGTACTCAAAAAAACAAAAAAAAGATTCTTTCAGAGTTCAGCACAAAGAACTAAACTAAGTGTCAAGACTCGTAAGGGAATAAACACACATAATGTGTCTTTGTTTCTCCAAGGTCTAACAGAGTTGCTGGCCTCCAGCAGACTCCAGACAAAGAGTTTTTGAATGGAGACAATGCAAAGCTTTGAGTTACTGTCTCTCTACGTTTACCTGTTGAAGATACTACCATATGCAAGTGTAAACATCAAAGTGGTGATTTCTTGTTGATTAGAGGCTGCTGTTCAGGATGGGTTCATAGAAGACCAAAATGGGAAACTCATACTCACATAAAAGGTATCTTTTAAGACAACCATCAAAGGCCTGTGGATTTTTCCCATCATTTCTGTTTTAAAAAAATCTATTCAGGGGCTGGCCCAGTGGTGTAGTGGTTAAGTTTGCGTGTTCTGCTTTGGCAGCCCGGGGTTCACGGGTTCGGATCCTGGGCGTGGACCTACACACTGCTTATCAAGCCATGCTGTGCTGGCATCCCACATACAAAATAGAGGAAGATTGGCACAGATGTTAGCTCAGCAACAATCTTCCTCAAGCAAAAAGAGGAGGATTGGTAATAGATGTTAGCTCAGGACTGATCTTCCTCACAGAAGAAATTTAAAAAAAAAAACCTATTCATAGTTATATTTTTCAGATTTTAGTTGAACACATGCTCTAAGTATCTACTGGATATAAGGTGCCTTTGCAAAGTATTGAAGACAGTAAAAATATGACAGTCAAATCATGTATCCAATAAACTTGAACTTAAAGTCTGTGATGCTCTAAACTCAGTGCTGGAAGCACCCATGTCTTTAAAGGTCTTTGAGTAGAGAAGAAGCAAAAGATAAGTAAATAAATATTTACATAAAGAGCAAAAAATTCTAAAGTAAGACTTGAGCAGATGAGTGATGCTTCACCTAACCTGGGTATTTGTGAATGCCTTTGCAAAAAGATAACTGAGTGTAGCTAGATAAATAGGAAAACACAAAGAAGCTTAAGGGAAATGAAGGGTGTAGGTACTAGGAAGGACTGTGGTGAGGCATGTGGGGAGGGGCCGCCAAGAACACACTCCAGAGTAAAAGACAGAAGCATGAGCCACCAGCAGAATCAGGATTCGGCTGTAAGAGAATCTGACAGGGACACCAGTGACATGAAGTGATTAAAGAAGAACACGGGTCAGCTGTGTGCTGCAATAGACAGGACATTTTGAGGAGAACGTTACTGCACAAGAACAGGATGAAAAGAAAGGGACTAAGTTTTACAGAAGTGAATCATCACTGTGTTCATAAGCCTGTACGTGTGAAGATAAATATCTATTTTGTGTCACCAAGATAGCCAACTACCGACTGTTAAAGTGGCATTTAAAAGTCTGATTTCATTTTACATTTCATCCATTTAGGACCCAATAGTAGATGTCTGATAATATGGCCCTCAGAAAGCTAAGCTTTTCTGTATCTATGAATTTAGTGCATCCAAATTATTCCCAATTATATCACTTTGCCAAAATCCAAGTTTTTGTACAAATAAAAAGGTGTGAGGGTTTATATTTCAGACTTAACCTTCTAAAGCAATGTTTCCTAAAATGTATTACTGATTTGTATCCATATTACACTTTACCAAGGAGTTGGTAGTTAAGGAATAATTTTCTCCTTAGCATTTCCTTTTCTCCTAACCCTCTCAAAATATTTTCTTATATAGTATAAATAAAATTATCAAATATATATACATATATATGTAAATCATTAAATCCATATAATATATACCAATGTCACTTTCACTTTCATAGAATCTTATTCCCATTGTATGTATAAACCTCCATAAATCAGGTGGAAAGAGACACTGAAGGAGCCAGTGATGTTCTCATAGTCTGGAAACCAGAGTCTGGGTGCCCCCTTGGCATCCACCATTGGCTCCAAGGGGGTGCCTACCTATTCATCTTTAATTGATTTTCTGACTCTTTAATTCCATAAGCAGACAATGACTGCCTTACTACACGTCAGGCAGGATTTCAGCAGATGGGATGGGAGCATGGAGCACATCTCTCAACTATTCTGACAGTGGACTGCAGTGACTTTTGTGTCACCAAGAAGTGTTCTTTCTTTCTGATTGCCGCTCTCTTCATTCTTTTCTGCAGCACTTCAGCCTTCTCTGTAGATTTGTGATTGAAACAGAGCTCTGTCTCAGGGCTTTCCAAGACTCGTTTCCTTCAATCCACAAACCCATTTTCTTTCTGTTCTAAAACCTTGCTTCAGGCCCCCACACCATACAATGCAATGGCTAGAACTACCTTTCTGTTGCTTTTGAATGATAATTCATGTTTCTTAGCCGTCTATGCATGCATTTCCATGCTTAGACATAATCATACACATAAAGATTTGATGGGAAAAATTCTCTTGAAAACTAAGCTATGTGGAGTTGGACAAGTCACATAATTTATTCAGATTCCATTGTTCTCACTTGTAAAATGAAGAATTAATTTTAGCCACCACTATGTATCCAATACCTAGAATAATCACGTACACATATTTGGCCCTTAGGAATTTGATGAGTGAATGATGATTGAATGATTAAGGTCTTTTCAGTTCTCACCTATGCAGTTCTGTTTCTTAAAAGTAAAACTATTTAAACAGTAGATGATATATGGAGACTATGTTTATTAATACAATAGACACAATTTTTAGGTATAATAAAGAAAATAAAAATTATGGTAAGGCATACCTTTATAACATAAAGCGCTCAGCATTCTCAAAGACTTTTTAACTTAAAATAGTTTCCCATCAGATAATGGGAAAATGATAGAATGATGGAAACTGAGCCCACATCTCTAGTTGTGGTGACATTATGGTCTTCCATTGGATGCTTATTTTGTGGGAGTCATGTTGAAAAGCTTGGCACTAATTTTATCCCACTGAAGTGAAAACTGTTCGGAAGGAACGGTGAAAATTAGAACAAATTTTATGGCTGAAGTCTATATGGTTTATGAGTAGGGAGGAGTAATCTTACTAAAATGGTATATTACTATGGTAATTTTTACATAATATCTATAAGAATGAAACAGATGACCAGCGTGTAAGATGTCCGTGATATGACATTCTACTTCTCCATATGCTCATTCTAGTTGTTGCCAACACACTCTCTGTTACTAGAGTGGGTAATGCATCAGGTCTACAAGACCAAAACACCATCATTGTTGGTGTTTTCACTGTAAAACGTTTCAAAAGAGTAATTTTCATTGTAAAATATTAATTTAATCACCTTTGGGGAAATGTCTTTTTCCAAGCTGTTTTTCAGATAGTTTCAAAATATTGTTATAAAGACTGATAAATGACTTATATTGCTCAGCATTCTTTCAAACAAGTATTAAATATTTTGTTTTAAAATTGAACATAGAAATAAATATTTCAACAAATGGATTCTTTAAGCTTGATTCTTTAAACTATCTTCGTATTTAATGACATACATGCTTTTAAACCAACAAAAAAAATTAATTTCTTTGTATGAATCTGTGTTACTTTATGGTCTACCAAATTACTTTTGGGTCCAAAGGAACCAGACCAACATCTAAGCTCCCAGGGGAACTCTGCAGATGGTTAGCTCTACATCCAACTACCTGTCCGTTAACCCTGTAGTCTGTCTCTATTATGGAAACCATACCAATTATTCGAAACTCAACTCAAATCCCTTTTCTTTGATGCCTATTTCACTGGTCATGTCCTTCTTTTGCATGGTTACTTGAATGCACATTTAGTAAGTTCTCTACCTTGTATCCTTTTTGTTCTCAACCACTTTTTTGGTTTTTATCCTTGTCCATAGCTTAGTTAACTAATTAGTTAGTTATTTGCATTCCTCTCTTTCCCTCCAATTTTCTTCCCAGCCTTATAATTTTGAACACAGTAGGTATCTAGCAAACACATTTTGGACTGAACTGAACTGTAATAAATTGAATTATGCATTGAAACACTGCATGAAAAAATTATCTCCAGTAATCTATCATCTGACAATCTGATGACATCCTCCTTCAATTACATTGAAATCAATGAATTGAAAAACCCTGGCTTTTAGAAGGATTTGCTACCCCCGAGTTAGAGTTGTTTATTATTGAAACCTTTTGTTTGGCATATAATGACAATCATCATTGTGCTGTTCAAGATAAGTGAGAGATATATCTTTCTTTTATAAAATGGAAGAACTATATTTTTTTAAAAAGTTAAAGAAAAAATTTTCACAAGTCGCCCAGATTATAGCACTTTCTCAGGCAAATCAAATTTAGGCTGAATATTTTTGGAAGGATATGAAAATTGACTCTCTTAAAGCTCTCCTTTGTGTCCATTGGAAGGTCTTCAAGCGTACCACAGGTGTATGAACCTTCTTCCAATTGGAAGATGGTGCTGTGAAATATGTAGGGAAATATAAGACAAATTGTATTTTTTGGAGTTCACATGCATGGAGAGAAGTGAAAATTGGTGCCTATAAATCATGCACTAAGCCGTAAGTTACTGAATGAAATAAAAGAGATTGCCAGTTAAAGAAATCCAGAACATGAAGAACCATGAGAGTGGGAGCATTTGGGAATGGTTTTAAAACTAGACTGAATTGCAAATGGGTTTTCAAGGTGGACAGATTTGGAAACAGAAAGCAGAGGGAGATCTTATTTTATGCAAGGGAACAGGATGAGCTAAAACAGAAGAGCATGACACATTTGGTGGACAATGAGGATATTGATCTAATTGAAGAAGAAGGCTCGGCTATTCAGAAGGAGATGTGTTGAAAGGATTAAGATACTGTCAGATTATGAGGGGTCTTGAAATAGAGATTTAGAGTTTTAAAGGAAAAGAATGACATGACAAGTCTCTACTTGAGCAACATTAGTTTTTCATCTGTATAATACATAGGTTGGAAAGGAGACAGTTGCAAAGGGAGGCAGAATGGTTGGAGTGATGAGGTCAGAGGCCATCAACTGGGGCCTCCCCAATAGTCTTAGTCACAATAGGTATAATTCATTGATGTCTCCCTCAGGTGAATCACTGTGTCAAATGATGTAAAGGCATTTCTTGGGTAATCCTTCCAAGAATGTCATCAGTTTGGTGTTATTTCCATTAAACTGAGGAAACTGAGATTGCTAAAGCACATTTAGTGCATGAATGTAAGGGGGGATCCCATTTGAACCGGGTCTTAAGCCTGTGCATGATGTATCCCATGCTCCTGCTGCACTGTGACTCTGAGCACGTGCAAAAGCATGCAGCTTCTTCATTAAACATTAACTTATTGCAAGAAATTCAACATACGATTTTAGGATTTTAAACAAAAGGGTATGCAATGAAGAAATTGCCTTCAAATAACAATCCTACAAAAAGATATTTTTAAAAACACAAGGTTTTGTTAGCAAGTTTCCTTCAGATATGTGGAGAAACACCATTTTCTGTTTTGTTTCTGCTACAAACTGGATTAGAGAAATGAATGGGGAAGGATAATGTTGGAGCTTTGGCATTGCCTCAGAAGCTCGACCTTAATGGAGGGAGAGGAAATTTCTAATGACAGTAGTTACCATGAGGCAGCTCAGAGGGTTTTGGAAGCCACGAACAGAGGCCATGGATAGAAAAGGATAGAAGACAAAGTCATGTGATTTTGCATCCAATTAATACAAACTGAGGTTGCCATTTAAAATCTGGTGAATATATAATATTTTAGAATCATTCTCCTGGTTAGGTGAGAAAAGCCACGTTAATATTCATATTCAAATTGGAAGGAGGAAGCAGCGCAGTTCGTTATTTTCTGCAGCATTACAAAGTGCAGTCCATGCTTTGTATTATCTATATTTCTACCTATTTATTTAATGAAGTGATAGTCACCTATAATCCTGAAATCTCTGAAATCTGCTTATAGGAAAAGGCACACAGCATCATAGTTTTGCTCCATAGAGCACAGTTTTATAAACATCCTTATAATGGTACCTTTCTAATAATGGGAGAAATATTCATGCTTTCAGTTGGCAAACTCCCACAGGCTGCCTCCCACGCGGAGATAAAATCAAAACTATTATAGTAGTTTCACTCAGAATTAGTGGATTTTTAAAGAAAATGGTGTGCAACTGGAGTGAAAAGGTTTCAGGATTAAAATTACACAAAAGTAACAGTAACATAATATATTTAATGTTAATGTTCTCAAGGTATCATTCTGTGAAAACATCGCAGTATCATGCCCAAGGTACAGAGTTTATTCATTGACTTTAACGAGCACTTGAAGAGATTGAAAAAGCAAGAAAACAAAAGATGCAGAAAAAGATGGATAACTTAAGCATCTCACTACTATTAGAACTGCTATACCTACATGAGCTTGAATACAAAAAATACGTTGAGAACACAGGAATTATCTAAATCCACTAGACAAAAATCTTCTTGCCATTATTTTAGAAAACAGTAGTTTAAATTGATATTTTTAGAGAGCAGCTTGGCAGGTTTCCAATTTGGGCAGAACACTTAATTTGAAAAATTTCTACTCCTTGGAATGCTAATTGTCTTTTCAACTTAATGCTCTTAAAAATACAGAGGATAACGTAAAATTATCTTCAATTTACTTGGATCCAAACTTGATAAAATCGTAAAGTGGTAATATGTCAGAAAATTATTAATCCTATGATTGCTCCTTTGTGCATTGATGCTAATCTTTAGATTCCATATCTGTGTATTTTGGTCTACTGTATGTTTTCAAAAGAATGATCTCATAACCGCCATCATACAGACTACATTTCTCTAATCTCTACCAAATGCCATTAACTTACTAAATTCTGTTCTGTGCCTCTGAAAAAGACATTGTCACTCTCTTCATCTCAGTTATGCATGTTTCATAGAGAAAGCAAGAAAAATGTGAAATTTCATATAAAGTTTGTTACTTGTATGGAGATAGGAATTAGGTTGACAATGCTCACAGAATGTTGTCTGCTGGCAGCATAATTCATTAGCAGTTAGCAGCTGCTTCTTACAAGATTTAAATTAAAAACTAGATGTTGATTTTCTATCAGTGTCTAATATTTTGACATGTCATAAATGGCATAAGCAATATTATGATTTGTTCAAACAATATTTTAAAGAGCTCAGGGTTATGTAGTGATAGCTTAATCTTGTATTTTATTCATTTTTGTTTTCCTTCAGAAAAATATCTAAAATGGAAGTTAAACCATGATAATTTAATAATATTAATTTGAGTCTTTCAGATAAATCAGTATATACTAAGAAATTATTGCCAATGACTCTTGAAATGGTATTCCAGAACTATTACATTGCATATTATCTACTCAGTTAATTATATATTTAAATCAGAATTTCCTTGCAACACATATTATTATTCACATCTCAGGGACTGTTAATCCCTTAAATATGGTGGTTCAAAAGGAGTCAAAAAGTAGAGGAATCAGTTATTCAGAAAATAAACAACTGGTAAGAGAATATATCTCACTTCATAGAATAATGATTGGCACATTATAGTAATCATCAATAAATTATTGAGATAATGGAGCTATGATCATATCACTGTTATAAATAATGCAGACTTCTATGAAATTGACCTACATTTACTCTCAGTACAGACTGAATTAACCATCTAGAAATCCACAATAGGAAGAATTCTAGATGGAAAAGGAAACCTGGGGGTGTTGATAAGGGATGAAATTAGCCAGGAGGGAAAGCAGAATTATTTTATGTGCACAAAGCACATAGAACCCACCATGGATTGTTTTTCTCTTAACCACAATAGTTTTCAAAATGAAAAAATAGAATAAGAGTTTTGAATTCAGTTTTGTGTGATAATCCTTGAGCTGTTAAATTGACGGTTTACAATTTTTCTTTTGTTTCCTGGATTAACCCCTTTGTCTTTGAGATTTGATGCTGAATTTGGTATCATCTCTGTTCACCAACAATTTTAGGCACAGGATGTTACAGATGTGCTCAAGGCTTCTTGAGCATGTTTGGTAAACTGAACTAATCTGTCTTTGCAGACAACTTCCTTTTCTGTCTTCTTCCCCCACAGTCAGCCAGATATTGAGAAATATAAACCAGTCTAGACTTTTAAAATTATAACCTTTCCTACAATGTTGCTATGGCAAGGGTATATGAATGAGATACCTAATAAATATTATTAACTCCAATACATACCACAGAAAGATCTTTTCTTAGTGTTAGTAAATGGTGTAATTTAGATGCATCTTTTGGCCTCATTTCAAAGAGCTCAGAGGAGATTGTGGCTGAAAGAGTGCTGAATTGAGATGGAGGAAGCCAATAGACAACTCTGGAGATGCATCTGTACCTTGAATAATGACCTTATTGATTGAGAAGGATGCCACCAGAGCAGAGAGAGAGTCAATGCCCTATGTAAATATCGGGCTGATGGCTCAGACTCAGAGGCATGAATGTGTTCCTGATGTGTTCATGGCGCTATGAATTTTTGAAATGTAGGTCAATCACTTTTTCAAATCTTCTTTTTTTGGAGATGAATGTGCTTATATATGTAAATTAAGATGACTTCAGTTTAAATCAAAGTGATTTAAATAACTGAGACACTTGAGAAAAGTAAATGTCTGATATAACAAGAAAACATGTTTAATATCCCAGGATTCAGGTAGAATTGTTTTTATTAAATTATGTTATGCTTTTAAAAGCAGTTATTTATTTTATTTTTTCTCCTCAAACTACAAATATCCGAAAACCACACAATCATCTCATTAGTTCAGGGTCTAAGATAGCTAAGGCAGGTATTGTACAGAAAATATATTAGTACCATAGCATAATCATGAAAATGCAAGTTATTTTTGTTCTCTAATGCTATGTGGCATTTTACCTTTTAGATTTATTTCATTGTTATGTTATTTTATAGGAGAAATTCAGTTTAAAACACCAACTACTGTATTCATATCATATGAGACCTCTTTGGTCTTAATCAGTATCCTGAGTCCTAATATATTATTTAAAAGTTGTAATCGGGTTTCACATGTTAATTTCAGCTGCTTTTCCACTGAGAATCTTTCCATATATATTTTCATGTACTACTTTGCTGTTTCATTTATTAGCAGAATTATTTACAATGTTAAAACAAAAAAATATGGAAAAGTTATGTGCTCAGTAGTTGAAAATAACTCTGACCTAATTCATTATTTCAGAATAAATAACTTCTGAGTCATTTGATTCAGCAAAAATATCTAATTATTGGGGCCAGTCCGGTGGCGTAGTGGTTAAGTTTGCATGCTCCGCTTTGGCAGCCTGGGTTTGCAGGTTCGGATCTTGGGTACAGACCTACACCACTCATCAAGCCATGCTGTGGTGGCATCCCACATACAAAACAGAGGAAGATTGCCACAGATGTCAGCCCAAGGCCAGTTTTCCTCAAGCAAAAAGAAGATTGACTATGGATGTTAGCTCAGGGCCAATCTTCCTCACCAAAAACAAAAACACCTAATTATTTTAATAAAAAAAGTTTCTGTGCTTCTGAATTTCAATGGTTTGATTTGTAAACGTTAAATGATAAAATGGTTTCTAATAACAGGCGACTGTTTCAGCCATGTTAATGTGTGAAATTTCAAACTTTGAGTCAGGGCTGTTCAATTGAAATATAATGTGAACTGCATAAACAATTTTAAATTTTTAGTATCCACTTAAAAAATTTTAAAAAATGAAATTTATTTTAATAATATTTTCATTTAATGTAACATATCCCAAATATTACCATTTCAACATGTGGTCAATAAAAAAATGATTGATGAAATATTTTCATTGTTTTTGTGCTAATTCATCAAAATCTGTTAAGCATTTTCCACTTCCTTCATGTTCACTTTCAAAAGAGCTGAGTGTCAATGGTCCTGAGCCTCCGATGACTTCTTGGCTGCTGTGTGGGGCAGTCTGGCTCCATCTAGTTATCTCAGGTTTTGTTTTCATTGTGATTATTTTTAATTACTTTAAGCGTGGTAGTCTCTTTCACTGATTCACGGCATAAATTTACTTACAATCTGATTAATAAACACATATTTCTTGTAGTATTCACCATGGGTTCCAAGATATAATTCACTTTCTGCTCTAAGTGTAATGATTGCTGTGTGCACCACAAACTCTTATTCACCGGTTAAAGAATGATGGAACTGAGTATTGACGGTAATATCACACAGTTGGTCTCCAGTAAGTCAAGATATTTAAAAGTAAGCTTAAGCTAGCTATGTTGCTATAACTCTTTTCTGCAAATTTTCTAAAGGACAACAATATGAGCTGTTTATGATAGGAATGATGATTTTTGTTCCTAATTCTTGCAAATGCGACAGATCTTATTTAATATTATTTCCACAACTTAGTTTGCCAAAATGCTTTCCTCGAATTGAATAATTTTCATCACAAAATACGCATTGTGTTAGGGTAAGTTTGAAAAATATGGAGAAATAAAGAGCAGACAAAATGTTACTATTATACCAACGTATTTATAAAATAATATTCTGGTGTATTTCTTATCAATTTTCTTTTTCTATTTTTTCCCATATTTGGGATAATTCTAGAGATAAGAATATCATTCTTGATTGTCAATAATATATGGCTAAATAAAGGGGCAGGATGAAACTTTGGGAGGTGATGCATATGTTTATGTCCTTGATGGTGTGATGGTTTTGATGATAATTATATACTTATCCCCAAACTCATTGAGTGATATACATTAAATATGTACAGCTTTTTAAATGTCAATCATGCATCAATAAAGTAGTTTACATATTTAAATTTCTTTAAAGCATATATATATATATATACATAATACATATAAATGTATTATATACCTAAAGTATGTTTAAGTTTAAATCATTTTTATTTATTGGAAAATTAATGAGCTCTAATTCTTACAGAGCTTCACTTATTGCTCAGTAGCAAATTAGGCACTTAACAAACATCATTGGCTCTTACAGTCACAGAGCTACCATGAACCAAGCTGAGTATTTCAATCTCGATTGCCTACTAGTCACGGGTCCTTTGTTCACCTTCATTTTGAGATCACTAGGAAAGCAGCCCGTAAGCTTGTGAAGGTTTGGAAGGATTATCTTCACATGTCAAAGCAATTATGCCTGCCATTCATTTACCAACAAAAATACTCTAAATGTAATCAATGACACAATAGATAATAGTTACATCTTTTAAAGTAGTTTATGGTTTACTGAGTAACCTGAGTCATTGCATTTGATTCTCCCCACCATTGTGTGTGTGAGCCATCAAGGTAATCAGCTATTATTTACATTCCAGGGATGCTGTGGTGCCCCAGACACAAGTTGCCCTTCAGTTGGCATTGTTGGCTGCTAAGAGCTGGTAGATGAGATGCACCCCTGGGATTTGTCAAAGGCTGAAGGTAGCTGCCTCCCCTGAGCTCAGGCCCCTCCTGAGGGCAGTCAGCATCCAGGGACTAGGGGATGGTTGGGTTAGAGGGGCCTCAGCCTCTCACCTCGGGCCTCCAGTCAAAAGTCAAGAGAACTTTAAAAGGTTGATCTCACCTCCAAAAGACCAAGGTTTAAAACAGCCTCGCTGTTCACCTCTTCGCTCAGCCTGACCCCACTTCCCTCACTCTTTTACAGTTATGCTTCCCAAGAGCACATCTCAATAACTCTTCTGCACATAAACTCCATCTCCACATCTGTTTCCTAGGGAACCTGATCAAAGACATCATTTACAAAGTCACTATAACATAACGCTACTTGATAGGCATACTCTCCACCTCCCGGCATTGAAATCTCCCTCATGGCTGAAGAGTGTGCTTTTTCACGCCTTCCTTCCAGAAACTCCAACTGACAAGCATATTCTGAAGACTCTCTTCCTTCTCAGGAATCCTTGTTGGCTTAAGTTTCTCCTCCTGCACCTGTATACCATCTTGTGTTCTAAAATGTCTACACCCTCACCCATTTTCTCAGGATTTGATGCAACCTAAAATAAAAACTCATAAAAAAGAGGACAATTATTGAAAAATAGCATTTATATGTAGCATATATACCATACGTATAGCATATATACTATAAATAGTGTAAAGAATCAGGACCTGGGAAATAAAAATAAAAATCAAAAGGCAAAGCTAGTAGTCAAAAAGTACGAACTCCCAGTTATAAAATGAGTAAGTCCTGGGGGTCTAATGTACAGCATGCTGACTATGGTTAACTGTGCTGTATTGTATATTTGAAAGTTGCTAAGAAAGTAGATCGTAAAAGTTCTCATCACAAGAAAAGAAAAAGGCAAAGCTAGCGTGAAACATATATCTTTCATCAAGGAAGAGGTGAGCAACATAGGAGCCATGCAGCTCTTATAATCAGAAGCAAAAAACAAACAGAAAGCAACATCTCAGTTCCTCAGTGTCGGCAAATATTTCCTTTGCTTTGTTCTGACAGAAATTTCTCACCTGAGGCTTTTTATAAGTTGCACTGAGAGAGGGAAAGAAAAATATCCTCAAGAATATTTGTACAGTAAATCCTGAATCAAGCTTCATATTGCTTTTTATTAAAAAAATTATGATGTATTCTTAATAAAAGCTGAAGAGAGACATGAACTCAACCCAGTGGAGATACTCTCTTCTGGGGTATAAATCAAACTTAGCATATCTACAATACTCTTTGGCTTCTAAATGGCGTGGGTGGAAATCCCATTTATGCCTCTTACTATCTGCCCAGCTATGATGCTCCTTATTTCCTTGATCTTGAATAAATTGGCTCAACTTCCTGTTCCTCAGGTGTTGTCTGTCCTAATTTGTGACATTCATATATGTTAAACAGGTTTTATGGATAGTGAAGGATCTTAAAGGCTGAGTTCACACCTCGCTAGCCCATAAGAGGAATTCAATGCATGATCATCATTATTATGATGAATCATATGTATTTGTTTTTATTCTGTCATTTTTCAAAGACCTGGATGGTAGACAACTACACTATCTTTCTGTGAGGAGAACCTGAAGTAAAAACCTAAATTAATATTAGTAAACTAAACCCAGCTATGTAAATAAAAGAGAAATCCAGCTCTTCACGTGTATTCTCCCTACCAATGTGATTTATATTTTAGCCTGCTTTTGTCCCACATTCCTTGGGTCCTTCTTCTCTTTCTTGTTTTATCTTGTTATACAACACGCATTCATGCATACAGTGTATTAATAAGCCACTAACAAAATCTAAGTTTATTCTCTATCTCCACTCTCCCCTCGCTAGCATATGAGTTTGAAGAGGTTTATTGTTCTTGTTTGAATTCAGCATTTGAAGCTGTTTCCAGTAGGGGGAGGATTCAGATGATCAAGTCTGCCTTAAAGCTGAAACAGACATCCGCCCCTTTCTTACTCACATGTTGTATTTTGTCCAGGTTCTTCTATAATTCAACAGACATAGGTAATATTGACCTAAAGTGTCCAAAATAATTCCCAGGAAGCAGCTACATTTTTTTTTTTTTTTGCCTATGTCCTCTAACTCTAAAAGAAATATGGAGCCCTAGGTGAAAACAAGAAATTTGACTCTCTAGCTTCTATTTTTCATAACTTCTTGGGCTACCTCAAAACTAGAATAAAATCTTAATAGGTCAGAGAGAAGAGATACATGCAAAAACAAATTTAGAAGGTATGCTACATTTCAAACAGCATTATATATACCTCACTGAGTAGACTGGAATAATAATAGACGTGAGTTGATAAGAGATGTCATTTACATTTATACATAACTTACTTTCTCCAGAAAAAAAATTTTAGATCTAGACAACTGAAAATTCATAATTTCTCTCTATTATTTGCCAACTTGATATGACAAGTCAAGAGCCAGTGGATACTTATAAAAATATGGCCAGTATGCCTGAATTGATGAGTTAGGGTTTCTCTGGAAATCTTCAATATTTAAAATTGTCTCAATTTTACACCATGAAGATCTGATTCTATACTTAGCTATTGTCTATGTAACCCAGTGCATAGCTATATTTCTACAATATTATGCTAGCTGTTAAATATATCAGCAATTTTCTTTTCAAGAAATGTACTTGCAATTACTGAATTTCTTAGTAAAGTTGAATTGATAGAGAAAAATGTGCATACTGTGTATTCCTGTTAGGATACACTATTGTGCTTTTCTGAACATATGTAGGAGACAAGTTCTTAGTTTCAAATAAATAGGTGATTTAGCATTTGGATTTATTTCTTTATTCATCAGTTAACTCAGCAAATAGTGATTGAGTTCTCTCAAGTAGAAACAATGTGGATCCATTAATTCTAGTTTGACTAAATGAATAACATAGGAGACCAGTATTTTAAGTAATGTTGTGTGGAGTACAGTGGAAAGCAAAATGCTGATGGCTGGGAGATCAATCATGAGTTTGTCACCTTGGTCCAGGTTGATGCTGCTTCATCTAAGAGGGACTTAGTCTTAGTGGTTATGAGGGTATCATTAAGAATGGAAAGAACAGGATCAGTGTTAAAGACATTTTGAGGGAAGACTCAAAATCACATAATATATAATTGCACATTCAAAATAGGAAGCAAAAGTCAAAATGGTATGAGACTTTAACCGCAGATAATTGGAAAAATGATAATACCATAGACAGACCTGAATAGCTAATTTTGGGCCCTGGAGATCATGAGAAACAAACTTTCAGAGATGATAAATTCTAAATGGCAGCACACATGCAAAGGTCGTATCCAATAGGAAATCAAGTCAGGTGTCCAAAACAGAGTCGAGAGAAGGGAAATATCAATTTGAATGTTAAATAAATGTAAGAGTTCAAGTCATCAGACTCAAGTTCTCTAGAAGAATGCAGGATCCTGGGGATCATCCCTAATTACAACACAGGGAAAGGAATAAAACCCACAAAGGAAAAGTCACCATATAGAGTGTCATGTGACATAAGAAGAAAGTGTTAAGAAATTGAAGGCAAGGTCATAAATTTTGTCCTGCAGGTGTATAAACAATGAGGAATGGGAAAATACCATATTCACAATAAGAGATTGTTACTAAAGAACTATAAGATTTGGTCAGTGGTTTTGCTCTTTTGTGTGTGTTTGTGTACTACTTGGATGTTAATTTTGTGTGTGCATTTACCTGACTGCTTATTTGTGTGTGACCAGCTGGAATATGAAACTGAAGATGAATGCATGGCCAATGTGAGTGGGATAGCGTTTTAGCAGGAACATGTAGTTTGAAGTTGGACATTGGTCAAATTCTGCTTTCTCCATTGTGTAGCAATGAAAGTTCTAGCAGTTCTCACCTTCTTGCTAAGTGCCATTTCCTTCTCTGAAAAAGAAATGATAGACTCTGCTTTTCAGAGTTTTGGTGAAGAGTTGTGTGCATAGCATGGTGTTTGCTTATGGATTGTCTTCAGTCAAAAATGGCCATTTCATTGCTACTACTAGGCATAAGCTTTTAACGCAACATAATATTTATATTTCACAATTCTAAATATGGTTAACGATATATATTTTTCTCTTATGTCAAAGTTAACAACCTTCAAAGAAAGTCTTCAGCTGGACAGACTATTTTCACTCTGCTTATGACTGAATCTACTCATTTACTTTTTTTGACTAAAATAAATTTAGATTAGAGGCTGACCTGGTGGTGTGGTGGTTAAGTTTGCATGCTCCACTTGGCCCAGGGTTCCTAGGTTCAGATCCCAGGCATGAACCTGTTCACTGCTCATTTAGCCATGCTGTGGCAGCATCACACATACAAAATAGTGGCAGATTGGCATAGATGTTAGCTCAGCAACAATCTTCCTCAAGCAAAAAAAGGAAGATTGGCAATGGATGTTAGCTCGGGGCCAATCTTCCTCACACACACACACACAAAAACAATATTAAGAATGTCCCATGTGTTGGGCAAGGATGAACAGGAAAATAAATCCCTACCATCTTCTAGCTCAGGAGAGTTAAAGGAAAGTAATTCAATTATTAAGATGCAAAATCATAACAGGATGAATTAAGTGTTCTGGGCTACATGAGGATGCAGCCGGAGGGGGTAGAATTTCACTGTCAGAAAGGAAGTTGCAGTTACGTGTGGGCCATGTCTTGAAGGTGCAATTAGTTATCAAAGGAGCAGAAGATCAACAGAGACACTGGAGAGAACATCTGTGATGGCAGTAGCATAAAAAGGCCATGTTGTGCTTGGAGAACAAGAGAGATTAATACCTTTAGGATTTAAGGTCCATCAGTGGCACTGATGGGAAGTAACATAAGAAAGGTGGTTACGGATCATAGATTAAGGGCCTGCTATGCCTGGAGGGAAGTGTGGGCTTGGAGGGAATGAGCATCATGAGCCAGGGCATTTCTAAGTGTGAAGAGCCGCATGGTCCTATAAAGGCTGTTGTAAGCTGCCTGGGGGCTGCCTAGAAACATCAATGTTATAGACTGAATGTCTGTGTCCCCTCATCACTCATATAGTGAAACCTAACCCTCAAGGTGATCGAATTAGGAGGTGATTAAGTCATGAGAGTGGAGCCCTCACGAATGGGATTAGCACCCTTATAAAAGAGACCCCAGAGAGTGTCCTCTCCTTCCACTATGTGAGGACACAGCAAAAAGACAGTCGATGAACCAAGAAGCAGCCTCTCACTGGACCCCAAATCTGTAGATGCCTTGATCTTCCACTTCCAGCCTCCAGAACTGTGAGGAAAAAACTTCTCTTGTTTATAAGCCATTCGGTCAATGGTGCTTTGTTATAGCAGCCAGAGCTGACCAAGGCAAGCAGTATGCAAGGAAAACTGGAGAGGACGGAGAGTGGAGGAGAAAAACCGGAGATACACAGGAGTGTGTGTGTGTGTGTGTGTGTGTGTGTGTGTGTGTGTGTGTGTGTGTGTGTGTGAAAGTGAAAGAGGGGCAGAGACCCTACAAGAGCAATACCATGGGAGTAGATGGAAGGAACACTCTTCTCCTCCTCTCGTCGTCATCTTCATGCATTTCAAATTCCTCATGGTCGTCTACAATATAAGGCAAACTTTCTTTTATGAGTCAGTCTAATGGAGGGGAGAAAATAAATTAGCTCTATCATCAGGAGTCCCTGGGCTTTAATCCCGTTTCCCTCACTTACTAGCTGTGTGGTCTTGGGCAAGTTACTTAACCTTCCAAAGCTTCACTTTTCTCATCCATAAAATGATTACAAAAATAGCACAGATCTTTTAAGGACGTTGTGAAGATTAAATGACAAAAGCAATGCATATTGTCTCTCATTACACGTTGGGTGAATATTAACCACCATTACATTCAAAAACATCCATCACTGGATTTAAAAATAAATTCTTTACTTTAGTTATGCCATTATCATCATTACCCCACTGGCAATCCCTCTGCCAATTTCAGCCCTAGAAATTGTGGCTCAGGGTCTTTAGGATAAGAATATTGCCTAGTTATCTGCACAGTTCCCTCAAGCCACGTTCCTGGGACTTTTATATTAAGCCTGCAACATCTCACCTTTTTTCTTCCAAGGAGGACATCCAAGAAACATATTCCTGCCAGCCTTGCAGGTAAAACTTATCCCTGTGCAGAGAAATCCCATTTTAACATCAGAGTTTATCTGAGAGAAAATATGGCAAATCAATTTTTCCCTCTCTCTCCTTCTCCCTTCTTGTTTCTAGAATTTCACTCATGCATTTAATTCACTTTGGTTTCACTGTGTGCATCTGGGCACCGGGGTTTTAACTTTGAGCTGTAAATAGGTATTAACATTTCAGCCCTTATACTCAAACCCACAGGCAGATTGCCTTCATTACCTAAGGTAGTACATAAAGTTTTATGAAACGATCAGTCGCACATTCAGTCAATACCTGTGACCTTACCGAAATTCATAGCTTTTGTTTTGCCTATTTTTCAAGAGAATAAAAAAGATCATGCACAGAGAAATGCATAAAGCTATAGCAAGCAAGGGGAAAGAGGCTTATTTTAAGTGGTCATAGATGAAATTGTACAGTCAAGACAAATGCAGAGTACTACACGGAGAAAAAAAGACTTAAGATACGATGGGGTTCTTTATGGTAGAGTGAAAAATACAAGGAGCAAAGCTCCTGAAGACACAAGTTGATTCTCTCACTTTGACAATCGCATAAAATGAGAAATCCAATGTTTTTTATTTTTAAAAGTGGTAAAAATAACGTAATTCTTCTCTACCCGTTTTTCAGAGCGGCTATAAGGAGCTAAAGAGAATCTATGTTGAATATACACATACACACACATATATAATACATATACATGCATACATATGTAAACAACTAGCAAAAGATTTTATGGTTAAAGGAATATTGCATATAGGTACAGGCTCACAGATTTTAATACATCTAGATGGTTTATATTATTTATTAAAGTTATTTTTTTAATTATTAAAATAAAATTTTTAAATTGAAATTGTTAACTTCTAATTTAACTTACTAATTTAAATTCTAACTTACTAATTGTTAAATAATTAAATTGAAAATTATTAAATTGGGATTATTAAAATAGAACTCTTGATACTGATAAATTCCAGGAACACATACCTTGTTCCTGTGTACGAGATTATCGGCACATTCCTGGATAAACAGGCATGATTTTAGAAGTCTGGCATGAACTAAAACTTGAACAGACCATGGTGCCAACCACAAGTCATCAGTCACTAATGGGTCTTGAATTTCCTTTCTCAAAAGGGTTTTAGCCTATCTCAATGGCCAAATGCCAGCACTTCTAAACACCTTCAGAATATATGAGTCATTTACTCTCGCGAGGACTATTTAGTAACTTTGCTGAACATTTAGGAGGCTTTTGTGTTTAATCTCAGATTTTATTGTCCTTCAACATGGAACTAAGAATAACTTTGGAATAATTCCGTATTAAAACTTATATAATGTTCTAGCACGTTCCTTCCAAATATAGATGATGTTTAACGTCTTACCTAATTTAATGGAGAAATTTTCAGATTTATTGAGTCTTCTAATCCATAGCAATCCATAGGTTTTCCTTTCTGTTATAACCTACAACTCATGAGATTATTAGATGTGGCGATGAATTTAGGAAGCAATGCAAGTTGAAACTGGGTGTGTGCACACCCCGCCTACACATGCAAACACATTTTTAGAATCAGAACTGGTGACCTGTGGCAAAGGCAAACTGTTAATTAACGTCAGTAGCTTGTTACTTTTTATAAGAGCTGTGCCCATTTGAGGAAGTTGAATTACTTCTCAGTGTCAGCAGGGGGCGCCTTCAAAGTGACAAGATCAGAACTTTCTTAAATAGTTGTCTAAAGAGACATAAGTGCTTGTACATGTTTACAATGGTGACGATAAGATGTTGGTCTTAGCCTTTTCAATATTTAAGCAAAAATGAAATTTTGTTAACATTATTTTGAATATCTACAGTTCAGGTCTAGAATATGTATTACCTCCACACTTGGATATTAGACCAAATAGAACTTTAAATTCCGAGACATTCCAGCTAACAAATAATTTAGAGTGAAAACGCTATGATTTTCCCCACTGAGCTCCCTCAGATCCCTGAATTAATAATACTGAGGTCTTTTCCTTGATAAATACATCATCATTAGCACTAACAAAGAAAGATAATCAGAAGTGGAAACGATGTGAGGCCAGTTATGGTCTCCACGTTTTGATACTTACCTGGGTCATGAATATTATATTGGAGCAGCAAATAAAATGCTACCTCTTCAGTTTCAGATTCTAAAACCATGGAAAGGAATAGAAAACCAGACATCTTCCTACCAAGTAGTTCTGTAGCATCGACTTGCTATCTCTGCAATTCATGGTTGAGCAACATGTTTCCTTTCCTCCTGTTTTAGGGACAAACCTAATTTTCTTGTCACTGTGCATGCCTAATCTCACTGAGTTTAGGTTTATGAGTTTAGAGTTATGATTATTCATAAACTACAAGCAAGCCAACTTGGTATTTTCTAATACTAAGACAACAAATTTCCATACACATACATTTCCACCTAAGATGATGAGTTCTACATTCTCTTGTGGAAAAAGTGACTTTTATTTGCTTCTCTGCTTTTCAAATTGTTTTGTTGATCATTGGAGTTATTTCTTTCTTGTTTCCATTAAAGAGAAAGCAGTTTGAGTGTTTCATCCATGTATGAAGGTGACTCAGTAGAAAACTGTAGTGATGATGATGTTATCTAGCTGCAGCGCCATTCCCTGGGTACCAGGAGGAAGGGCTTTCATCAGTACTATGTCAGCAGAGGGGCAGGGGCACAACTCAGTCCTGTGTTTTGACTTCTATTCCTGCGTCAAGGTTGTAAGATGGATAACTAGACTCAGTGAAAAAAATATATCAGCAGATCCACTATATGGCGTGGTGAGTAAAAGGCAGAGCATATGGTAGGTTCAGCAAGAAAAATTGCTATTGTGTCATTGATTATTCTTTTCTCAGAGCAACAACAAATATCCTGGTGTGTGTTATGACAGAATAAACCTGAACACTCAATGAATACAGACATTTACAAATGATGCTCTGGCTGGGTCTGGATGCTATTTATTCGGCTTTGTCTCAGCCTTCTAAACAGCATTGGGTGTGCTCGGGCCACAGAACACAGTTGTGTCAATTCATCTGGAAACGAGGATGAGGATGGGTGGAAAAGCATTGTGTGTCACAATGCATGCCAAAGAAATAGCTGAGTGTAGAGAAAAAGGACAGTAAAGATGCTAACTCTGGAAGAAATAGCTTGTAAAAAACACAGTATTCAGATTATTTAGTAGATGGCAAGGAATCTAGTCACCACAGTAGACTCATAAATTAAAACGTGTACATGTAGAAGGATTTGCTTCGAGTTGTAAGATATTTGTCCACCGAGGAAGACATTCTTTCCCCTTCTTTCCTGCTTAATTTTTCTCCAACATCCATGGCACCATTTAACATACTATGCATTTTTCTTATTTATCTTGGGAGTTGTGTGTCTCCTCCAGAGAGACCTTATCCTAGAACATTAACCAGCAGATATAAGGCACTCAGTAAATATTCATGAAATGAACGAATAAATTAGTGGATGAATGAATAGAGCATGTAATGTCTTGATGGAGAAACAGGGCTTTTTTTCAATGTTTTTCAGTAGTATTTATGAAGAAGCATGTCCTAAGGTGACGCTGGGTTAAAGGAAGACCTGACCCAATAGGCAAAGATGCCAGGACTTTGTCCCTCTCTCCCTTTGGGATAAGATTGACTGCAGCTCTCCAGCTGCCTTGGAGCAGCAATAGAAGCGCATGTCACTCTCCGAACTGGGTACCAGCCAGGGCAATGCAGGCAGCTCCAGCCTCAGACAGAGGGGTGACCTGTTCTCAGGGCAAGGTCAACCTCAGTTGCTCCTCAGTGCTGGCCTCTCGCCAGGTCCCTGCTTGAGAAGTTACAATGGCATCTCCCTCCCTCTAATTTAGGACTGCATTGGAATCATCAGCTTCGTTACCTTGGAACTTCCCACAACTCTTTCCAATCTAGGACAACTTTATTTTTTAAAAAATACCGTTTTGGGAGTGTGTCATAAGCTACATATCACTTTTTTTTCCTGATAGATAATCATCCTTTCTGGTAGACCGTCATACTTTGATGTTGTAATGCCTTAATGAACTACCTGAATGACTTGAAGTTACTCTCTCTGAGCCCCTCCAAGAGGGAATGTATGTTGGCCCTACCAACTCACAGAGTGTCCTCAACAAGAGAGGGATCAATGAACTGGATATAGTGCACCCACAGGGTGCTTTTGTTCTTGCTCTGGTTGGGGATTTTATAATTATTCAAGTACATGGAATGGACCAAATGCTTGAGCACTGGAATAGCTCTCATTACCTCATTCTCTCTTGGCCAAGTCTTTCACCGTCATTGATAAGAAAATTACGCCTTTTAAGTGATCTCATCTTTGATCAAGAAGACAGAAATCAGTCATTCTTGAAAAAGTCTGACACTGTGGTAATTCTTGTCTTATTCATAAGAAGAAATGCTGCATTTGCCTTATAATGAGAATTGAGGGATAGTGAAAGAACTTGTCACTTAAAAATACAACCGTAGGTCCCTGCCGAAGTGCCTACAGCTTCTATTCTTAGTGAATTCTTTCTGAAAAGGCACCAGCGCCCAAGACCGGCTGGAATTGTGACACCTAGAGGAAAGGCTACTCGCAGTGGAATATGTCAGTGATACCTTTTAAATGATTCATTTGAGAAGGAGTTTGTAGGATGGAATCCAGACAAAGAACTTTGGATAAAAAGGTGCATAACCTACAGGACTGGACACAAAGATAGGTGAATTTAAACAGGAGGAAAAGGACAATGGGAGTCACTGGATTTCTGGTGGGAAGTGGTGATAGTAACAAAATTCTCTTATTAAAAAATAACCCAGTTTTACAATATTTTATAATTCACAAAGTTACTTTACACAAACTCTATCTTGGTTCTTAGACAATAATGGCAGGTAGACTGTTGTGGTTTTACTATTGTAACCATTTTACAGATGAAGAAATTGTTGCTCAAGGACATTAGACTGACTTGATCACACAGAAGTAAGTGACTGAGCATTTATCCAGCTGGAAGCTGCTCAAAAGCTCCGTGACACAGGAGGTTTTAATTTTTTTGCGTCTTCCCCAACACTCATTGTGTGTAGTATCTCACTCTACGTATAGTAGGAGTTAAAACAGTCATTTTTGTATACATTTAAATGTGTTTGAGAATGTCAGTTTCTTTGAAGTGCACTAAAATAACATTAGTCCTCAGTAGCTAAGAATTACAAAGGCATAAATTGTGTATTTTATTTCTGTTCTTTTTGTTTTTGTATTCCTAGCACCTAAGAAATGCCTGCTTCATTTAAATAAGTGAATGGATGCTCAAATGAGCAAATGAAAGCATGAATGGGCTCTTAAACAATGTGAGACAGTCAAAGAAGGATACATACACAGTAATAAATGGTATCTAATAGCTTTCAAGCACTACTATAAATATTTACACCATGAGAGAGAGATGTTCATGTTTAGTATTTATTAAAGTTTACATCCTGCTTACTAATTCATTTTTGACAAAGTTTCATTTCACGTCTACCTTTTAGAAATAAAAACATAATAAAATCCATTAGGCTACAATAGTGTTATTAAAGAATAAAAAAAGCCTTTATTTTTCTTCCCAGCCAAAAAACGATTCTGTCTAGGAGCTAAAATTGCCAAGAAAATTAAATATCTGTGACATTTTATGCATATTAAATTAAAGCTTCATTGATTAGAAGTTTTCTACATAGTTAAATCTGATTTTAAAAGTATGAATTTAATTAACTTTTGGTATGGAATTTGTAGGCCTTTCTCAAGATACTACTTAGCAAAAATAAATCTTGTTTACATAAAAAGGAAAGTTATTGGTATATTAGTTCAGCTCAACGTTATTTCATTATGAAAGGCTGATGTTCAAAATAACCATATGCCTTTAAATGTGTGATTTGAAATGGTTGAAGGACAGTCTTTTTCAAATTTGAACTTGAATTTTTACATATATGGAAACATTAGAATTCTATTCAATAAATTTGGTTTAACTTTAATATCTAAAAATATTAGGAAAATATACTTTCTTAAAGATGTGTTGTGCTCTTTTTTTAATTCATGATAAAGAAATTCTGCAAGATTTCAGTGAACAAGAATCCTACCTTCATATACTAATTAGCATAATGATTATTATTAAAACATACCTGAGAAAATTATGTGAAATAATATCTCACAAAGTCAGATATTTGTGTATAAAACTGAGAATAGTGATATTACTGGAAGTGCTTTTGTCAAAAGTGGTTACTTTTGCTGCTGCCAGCTATCGCTGTTAATGTTACTGTTTTCTTGTATTATAAATCATTAAACTACCCATTCTGGATATAAATAGAAAATTTCTATATTAATATCACAAAGAAAATCTATAGAAAATCTAAAGGAAACACAATCCCTTGCTCTCATAAAGAGCATTTTTTTTTAATCTAGAGGAGGCAAAGAATTGAGAAGCTGTGCTCATTGCAGTTTAAAACCCAACTGAAGTGTCTGAGGAAAGACTGCCTGAAATACATGAACTGACTGTAAGTTCTAAGTGGGAGTAAATTATTTGTAGTATGGTGAAAAAAGCACAAAACTAGGGAGAGTAAAATGGAGGGAGGAAACTTAACGTAATGAGGCCAGTGCACAGCCCTTGGGAAGGGCTTTCTGAGTGGCCTGCTTGCTGGTGCCCCTCCACACCCTCCCGGCTCACCCCAGGCAGGCCTCGCCGTGAGCCTGGTCTGAAATGCCCTGTATAGAAACCAAGGAATCTGCCTTCATTGAGCATCTTCCCTATATCAGGCATTGAACTGCTACTACTCATAAATATTTCACTGAATCATCATAAAAGCCGCATCAGAAAAATGAGGCTTGCATTTCCATCCCGGTGGACGTGGGCTCCAGACCCTCCTGCAAAGCATGTGTGTTTTGCAGAACATGGTATGGTGGAATCGGTCTGTGGGCACGGAAAGAGAGGAAAGCTGTGATTTAGGAACTTCTATCTTTAATGGACCTGACTAGCCATAGGGAGATGGGAAGGCAATATTTGAGCAGAGAGAACGCAAGTGGGGATGGACAGAGAGGGCCTTGCCATACTGTGGCTTCTTCTTTGAGATGAAGTGGTTAGAATATTACCTGAGGGCATGAAAAACCCTCTACTGTGATTTATCTAGGTGTGGGATGTGAATTTTCAGAGTCTGTGCCAAACATTCAGAGTTCAGAGAAAAATTCAATCATATATCAAGAGGTGGTCCAGTCAGAGGAAATCTTCCACTCCAGTTAGAAGCACTCTCTACTCTGACCGTTCTTGAGACACACACGTGTTCTTGCTTTGGGAATACCGTTTCCTGGGTTTCATGATGATAATTTCCATTTCTGTGAAATTTTTATTGTTTGCTTATTTATTTCCCGTCTGTTTAATTGTCAGTATTTTAATAGAGATATCTTGACCTGACAGTTTTCCTTGAATGGAATTTGGGTCTGTGTCAAATTATTCATGTACATTTTCAAATGTATTACTTCTACAAGAATGTGATCTTCTCTATCACAAATTTAAGAATTTATTTTGTGTCCTCAATAGTAATCCTATCTTCAGGTTTTAGACATACCATATACTGAATCAAAATAGTGTTACTGTAGTAATTAGTGTAATAAAAGACTGAACAAAAACACTGAGAAAATAGTTGTAAATCTCCAAACATGGGAAAGCATGTGGTTGATAAAACAAGTCTGTCTTTCTCCTGTAGTTCTAAAGGGCGCAATTTCTAGTATAATTTATAGATTTTATAATTTATTTTCAGATTTACTTAAGCAGTTCTGATAAACACATACCCCTTTATAAAAGTCAAGACCATAAAATTGAATAACAAATTGCTATATCAAAATGTTTTACAGGAAAATTTTCTATAATTTACATAACTTGGCATTTGCGAGATGTCATTTAATGGATCATACATTTGTTTTTCTTTCTTCCATGTGCCATTTCACAGTTACATCTTTACTACAACTAACCTGATTATTAACACTAAAGCATATCCCATTTAAATATTGTAATTTTTTCTTTGATTCCTACTATGGAAACAACATTAACATAAGAATTTCAGCTTACAAATAATAATGACCAAATAAAATATAGAGCATTTCTCCGTATATACTCAAAACATACTCTAGATTTTCCCTTTGAATAATATATTATATATATATATATATATATATATGTGTGTGTGTATGAGTAGAACTAAAAGTAAATACTAAATATATCTAATCTTAATCATAAGAAGAATGACAGATTGAGTGGCTTATAAACAATAGAAATTTATTTCTCCCCCTTCTGGAGGCTGGGAAGTCAAGATTCAAGGCACACACAGATTCAGTGTCTGGGGAGAGCCCACTTAGTTTAGAGACTGCTGTCTTCTCCTTGTGTCCTCACCTGGTGGAAGGGGAGGCGGCTCTCTGGGGTCTCTTTTATGAGGGCACTAATTCCATTCATGGGGCGCCACCCTAATGACCTAATGACTCCCCAAAGGCCACATCCCCTAACACCATCACCGTGGAGATCAGGTTTCAACATAGGAATGTGGGGGGTAGACCCAAACATTCAGACCACGGCACAATCTTATATTCTTTACAATACAGCTGGTGACGTAGAGCTGTGCTTCTCAAAATTTAATGTCTACATGAATCACCTAGGGATTATTAAGCAGTAGATCTAATCCTGCAGGTCTAGTGTGGGCCCCGAGATTCCAGATTTCTACCAAGTTTCCAGCCGATACTTAAGATGTGAGACCTCAGTGAGCAATAAAGATGTACAAGATGTAATTTACTAAATGGATCTTATTTCCGTAAGTAAATTAATATATGTTCTTGCATCGTGCTGTTCCTTGAAAGTCCTACAGTCCAGTCCCTGAGATAAATGTTAAGATCTACAACTTTAAATACATTCGTATTGTTATTCAAGAGATGCAGTTGTTCTTGTTTTGATCATACTTACAAACTCTTCCGTCACCATTTTTGTGTTATCGTTGTGACGGATATGAAAGATTAGACACATTTTTAACATGTTCTCATTTAAGAATAACGAAATTTGTTTATCTCCTGCTAATCAATTGTTTAAGTAATCTTGTGTCATAAGCACTAATTTGTTTATAACACATAAAAATAAAATAGCATAGAAATAGTATGACCTGAAAGAGAAATTCCACACTTTTGAATTGCAATAATGATACTCATTACGATAAAATGATTCAATGAAATTCAACAATGATGCTTATCTCAAAGCCTAATTGGTGGAAGATTAACAAATTGTGTGTATGTCGCTAGAGTCTTCTATTAAGAGTTACTTTCTGACAATTGCATAAATGTCTAGTGCATTAGAAGAAGAACCATGTACACCGGAGGATAGTGAGGTACTTCTGGGAAAAGGGGGAGATAATAGGATGGAATTTGTCAAGCATGTAATGTTTTTATTGTTTAAATCTTAAGCATCAATGACAAAATTGTTAAAGCTGCATAGTAGGTTACTCAGCTCGAGTAAATTATTTTCTGTAGCTCTTTATGCTAAATTTTTATTAGAAGGAATAGGAATAAATGGGGATATGCTTAATACATGTTAAGATTTTTATTATGTTTATTTCAAAATTTTATATTTAAAGTGAGAAGCTTTAGCAAAATGGCATTATGTCTCCAGGTGGGAAGTTCTTTGAAGCTCATCTAGTGTAAGGATCCCTCCTGAAGCCCCCAGCAGAGTGCCCTACACCCATGCCTCGAGCATATACCTAAGAGAAGAGGTATAATACTTGAGTAGGTTCTTGTTCTCTCTTTGAATAGCTAGAGACCACTTTATAATCACCATAGATATATCTCCCCTACCTTCCACCGTTTGGTGTTTGTTCTGCTAAGATCATAATAAAAACGAGTCAAAATATCTCTTTCCTGTGATACTCTTGCACATATTTGGAGATGCAACGTATATTTCTGTCGTTCACCATCCTGCTTGCCTCTGAACTCATGCCACTGTGTCTATATCCTAAGACTCCACTCAATGCTTCAGAAATGGAAGAACCAACATCTAGTGGAGTGAGGCTGCTACTGCTCCATTCTAATCCTGTATTTCTACGATAAAGCCTTGGATGAAAATAGCTTTTTCTGATAGCTACGTCTCAACATTAGCTCATAATGAGTTTTGTTTTTTTCATCTTTTTAATTAAAAACCCTATACCTTTTACCAACTTAAGTTGAAAGCAAATCTTTCCCATCTTGTACTTGTAAAATGGTTTAGTTGTTATTGAGTTACTTTTTCTTTGAGTATATGGATGTAAACTAAACTGAAGAAATACTTGTTCTTTTTGTGAACTTGAGCCTGTTGCATTAACCCAACAAAAAATCGGGGAAGATATTTCTAAACAGATTCATAATCCCTTCTTTCCACCGTATGAAAGAAATCTCATCCTTCCATGGCCCAGAGTAAATGAACGATAAGTGTTTTCATGGCAAATGGTTTTTTCCACCTGTGAAATTACTCTATGCCACATTTTGATTCTCCACATCTCATAGAAATATCTTAAGGCATTATATCTCATAAAAGTCCAAATACACATAGAATAAGGGGAATGAAGAGGCTGTAAAAAGGGGTTGCCTGATTTTGCAGTGAAGAGATGGCTGGGGTAGCTGACTGCATAGGGGACAGGAAGACACCGCAAATAGGAGAAGCACATTGACTTTTTCATATCTAAGTGTAATGTATGCTGCTTGGTTGTTCATTAGATTTTAAAAAGTGGGGGAAAACATAAAATAGGTCTAAAGTCCCAAAAGATAACTAAAATAATGTATTGTTCAGACCATTTTCAAAGCAAAGTTAACTCCAGAATAAACTATGCTTATATTTCTAAAGCACAACATATTAAGTAAAGATTAAACTCCACTGCGATTTTCACTCACATAAAATAAATCGGTGCCTGTGTTACAGATTATGCAGTACCATCCACACATCAGAATTTCAATTATTGAGTGATTTCTCCCATTTTGATGGATAAAATTAATAATTTTTTCTCATTAAAATACTTGAGAACAATAAAATCATATAAGACCTGTAAGTCTAAGAAGACCAATTAAATTTCTTTCTTGAATTTTGGATAAAAAGAAAAAATTACATAGTTGATATATAATTTTCCAACAGCTTAAAACATAAATAGAGTTAATACTCTGCTTCAGAATCCTTTAAACAGACTGAGGTGCTTTCTTGTAAATATACCAGAAATTTGATTGATGAAGGCATTTAACAATTTGTCTATCTTCTTCCTGAACTTCAACTCTAGACTAACATGATCAATATTTGCTTCCAGCGGATGAAATAAAAGGTTAGTCTTCTCAGAGGTGGATTTACCATCAAATTTCAGGCCTCTCACTTTCAGAACTAGATGAAGTTCTAGCAATGTGTTCACATGGTCTTACACTTTTGTAGAACGTGAGATATTAGAATATTAAAACTGCAAACGGTTAAGACCACCATCTCTTTCCAGTTCGACTTCTCTATCACCCTTCACCTCATGCTGGGTGGCCAAGAACATTTTGAGGATACAACTAAGGAGAAGTTCAACTGGAGATACATTAGATTGTCTTTAGTGAGAAATATTTATGGAGTTCTCAGTTATATCATGCATAATTAAGATTCTATTAGATGTCTGGTTTAGCAGTGACTCCTAGGAATCCTTGCTCTCAGTCTATAACACAAATGAACAGAGCCTGAGATTTTATCGCAGTATGAATGATCCTCTGAGACCTGACACCTGAAGGACATGAGTGGAGAAGAAATAAGGACTGACTAGCCAGAAGCTGGTCTGTAGGAAATATTTCCAATCATAAAACATGTAAAATGCTATGTGGAGGGTGAAGTTCTTGTGAAGCCTAGCCAAGCTGTCATAAATATACTTCATTATGCGTCATTTGTAATTATAAATGTAGTATAACTTTTTTATTTGTTTATAATGACGTATTTGATAACTCTCAAATACATAATGTGCATATGATAAAACTCAAAGATGCCATTTGATCTTCAATTTAGGAAGAAGATTTAGAACATTTCAATGAAATGAATAAGGAGTGACTGCTTCTGTTGTGAGTTTTTATAAAGGGAACCAAATTTCTCATTTTTAAATTTAAGTACATTTATTAATTCTCATATTTTCCCATCTGAGGAACCTGCCCATTCTTTGTTCAGGCAGATTCCTTCCACAATTTCTAAATCAATGCTCTCCTTGTCCTGGAAGCTTTTCTGGGTCACTGTAACCATTGCAATCTCTTTATTATCTGAATATCTCTAAGAACAATCACCTGCATCTTTCGGGGTGCAAAACATAGTATGCTCCGACCTAAACGAAAGAGTCTGGGAGGTTATATTTCTCTTTTCTGTCTTTGTTTTTCACAGCCTTTTAAAATTTTCTATTGCTCAATCCCGTCAGGACAAAGAACTATATATAAGGGCAGGGGTCCAGATATGAAAGCATCAGGCCAACGGAACGAATTCTTACACTGGGATAAGACTTCAAAGCTCCTGAGAAGCCAAGCTTTCCAGTGAAAATTAGACATCGCCAAAAAGCTGACGACATGGGGTACTAAAAATGTCTAAAGATAACCAGGGTGCCTCAAGCAGCTCTGTAATAATCCTAGAAAATCAAGTTGTGAAGTCCATTCAGGGAAACGTTTAATGTCATAACACTTTTGTGTCTGAAAATGTGGCTCATTGTTAAATCCTTGAGCAAGCAGTGGTGTAGTGTGAGCCCCGGAATCAGAAAGACCTGAGTTCGAATTCTGGCGCCACCACTCCGGAGCTGTGTGACCTTGGATAAATACCTCCAAATTTCAAATCCTCAGCTGAAGAATAGGGAGACCAGCAGTGTCTGTCTCCTGGGACATGATGAGGATTAAAGCCAGAGCAAGCGTGTGCAGTATGTGATCCTGGGCCTGACACCTGGTAGGTAATCTGTGCATGCTAGCTGCCATTCATCTTGTCATTATTCCCATCATTGTCATTAGCGTTATTCTTAGTAACAGTATTTCTTTTCTTTTCTTGGCAATAAATGGGGTCCTAGGGAAGCGAGATCTAAAAGAAAAGAGACAGACTTTATCCTGACCTTTAATCAAGTTGGACTAAAAGCTGCAGAAAGTTCGACATTTCAGAGAAACTCTATCTTGCTACAAAAATTGAATTTCTGCCTAGTATGTTCTCTCACTTATGGAAGAGAGAAGTTTATTTAGAGCTGATAAATGGATGGTAGGAAGACAATTGCCCTGGCAACAGAGAATCTAAGACTGAGTCCTGGTTTGGTAACTCGGTGGCTGGCATTTGAGAAGCAATTTGAAAAGTCAATTGAATGAAAATTAGACCTTAGAATTTGCCAGTGCTGTGATGACTGAAATGTCCTCTGTCATTTAGTGGTAGCAATAAATGTTCTGAAAGAGAAGGAGGATGCCTCACGCTGCGGAGGGGGCATTCTCCTCTCATGCTGACAAAGGGCCTGAACAGTAGCTCCCCAAATCCTTTTGCTCGTCTCTCTGGAAACTTTCCTCCTCTTCTTTTCCAAATTTTAATGAGGAACAATTTGCTACTACTGGACCAACTTGTCTCCATCAATTTCGATGTGATTTCAAACACACCAAGCACTCTCCCGAACAACACTTGAGAGTCATCCAAATAGAAGTTTTCACACAATCTCAGGGCATAAAGGGATTTCTAAAGCCAGACCTTCTAGGGGAAGTGAAATGCTGGGGCCATTATTGGCTGAGGTATACAAATAAACACATAATCATTTACTAGGGGAAAGTTTAGTTTATAGAGCGAGAACTACAAATATCTGGTCCTTGAGTGAGATCTTCAAAATGAGGGTAGGGTGCATACTAGTAAATTTCATTAGCAACCAATATTTTTTTTTTTTTTTGCCCTTCGAAACAATGCCTATGGGTGCTGGTCCTGTGGCCTAATGGTTAAGTTCAGCACCCTCCACTTTGGCAGCCCGGGTTCAGTTCCTGAGCATGGATCTATACCACTCATCAGCAGTCATGTTGTGCCAGCGACCCACATACAAAATAGAGGAAGATTGGCGCAGATGTTAGTTCAGGGCAAATCTTCCTCAAGAAAAAGAGGAAGACTGGTAACAGATGTTAGCTCAGGGTAAATCTTTCTCAGAGAAATAATCAATTAATTAATTAAAATAAAAAACAATGACTGTCTCTTTTGCATGGATGGTCCACTCATCTCAAACAGGCAAAAACTGAGAATTATTATACATTAAAAAGAAAAAAGCAAGCAATACATAACAGATAGTTTTCATATAATATGGTTGTATTTTGTTACACAAAATGTACTTTTGTGCTCAGCCTTTTATTCACACTTCTCTTGCAAATACCTTCCCGAATCTTTAACAGTTCTTGTTTTCTAGAAGTAAAACAGTGTTAAGGCTTCTAACCATGCAAGGAAACTTTATAGCCAGAGAACCTGGATCAAACTTTATCTTTTCATTTCTTCCTTTCAGGGCCTTACTAAAAATAAACAAAAGAAAAATTGCACGCGTAAAACACTCAGGAAACTGCACATTACTGTTCCATAAGCTATGCTGTGAAATTCACATCCATAAATAATAATTTGCTTTTGTTAGGGCTGCCAAATTTGAAACATTTTTATAGAGGATTTAATAAATTCCTTGAAATATAGAAAATCAAAACCCACCCTTGCAGTATGCAGGGGAATTCTTCAGGTAAATATACATAAAAGTCCCAATATAAAGCATTCATTTATATTTTAAAATAGCTTGTAAATGTAAACGAAAAATGAAATTTTTCTTATAAGTTAAAAAAATATGTGGATGTTGACCACCAATGCAGACAAAAACCCTGAAATCTCAGCTTGTCCAAACCTGTGAAAGCATTCCTCAAAATACTGTTAGAGGAAAGAGTATTTCTCACGTTGGTAAGGGAATGTTTACCCCACATGTGTAAGGAATCACATACCAGCTTAATAAAGCCTTGTGCTAATTCCTACAAAACCTTTCCTCTCGTTCTTTCCCAAAATTCAAAAAGCCATCCAGATCAATTTTACAAGTCGCTTCGAGGTTGGGTCTCGTTTCTGGAACAGAAACAGACATGTCTGAAATGGTCGGGGATCACTGCAAGAGAAGAAAGTTTGCTATAATCTAGTAGTGAGGACGTCAAGGTTGTTTTTGTTTTGCTTGTTTTGTTTTTCAGAGTTTACTGTCACGGATTCTTCCATACTTCTTTGGTTTAATTATAGGAGAAAAGAAAAATAGATAGCAAGTGAATAAAATGTGTGTCCAATTGCATGAAAAATGGGATCTAGAGTATAGGGTGGAAATACTGCGGAGCCTGTGTTTAAATCATAGGTCAGTTATTTGATCTCTTAACCTACATCTTCATCTGTTTAAATGGAGACGTGTGGCTCCGTTGCTAGGATGTGTGTTACCCCTGATATGTGAAAGCACCACTCAGAACAGCTTCTGGTAGATATTGTCTAGTAGCTATCTAGTAAATCTAGCAGGTATCTAGTAGATTATCTAGTAGGTACGAACTTTCTCCCTCCTGCCTTCCCTCTCTTTCTTCCGTCAATCTTTCCTTCCTTTCAGAAAACAGTTACTCTGGGCATCATTTACAGGAACCCTCTGGGGTACAGGGCTTTGATCACAATTCAGGGTCTCCGCATGGCGAACCTGTGCTTGCTTTGAGGGAGTTATCTCTAGTCATGTATCTCCCCTTCTGCATACTGTTTGTGTTTTTCAAGGTACCAGGTTTCATTAAATGAACTTCTTGGGTTATTCCTTCTTGGAATATAATGTTCAGATCTTTTTTTGCTTTTTCCAGCATTGTAACTTGGTAGGTATTGAATGAAGAGATGAATGAATGAGCGAATGAATGAATGAGTGGCTTCTATCCTAGTTTGTCTTAAAACCTACCCTTTAAATACCAACTTCAGTCTGTTTTTTTTTTTTTTTCCGAGGGAGGCATGATTTATTTTATTTTTTCAAAGAAATACAGTGGAAGGGGCCTGCCTGGTGGCGTAGCGTTTAAGTTTGCACGTGCCGCTTCTCAGGCGGCCCGGGGTTCGCAGGTTCGGATCCCGGGTGCGGACATGGCACTGCTTGGCACACCATGCTGTGGTAGGCGTCCCACATATAAAGTAGAGGAAGATGGGCATGGATGTTAGCTCAGGGCCAATATTCCTCAGAAAAAAGAGGAGGATTGGCAGCAATTAGCTCAGGGCTGGTCTTCCTCAAAAAAAGAAACACAGTGGAAATTGGAAAAAGAGGACAGCAAACTTAGAGCGTGGAGAACAGGTGCATCTTCTCAGTGGCGTGTTCTCTCCATCTTTGCCACTCCCCCCCACCAGGTGGCTACCTCTCCGCAGGTGTGGCGTGTTTTAGAACCGCTGTAACTGTTTGCAAAATGGATGAATGTGGACATTGACCAGCCTGCAAAAACTACCAAGCTTATTTACTGCCCGGAGTTAGTAAATCCTCGAGGATTTGGGCACAATTAGAGCTATAAAGTGGCGGCTCAGTTTTTATCACGCCAGGGGCTGAAAACGACATTAACTACAAGGGAAGTCGCTCAGTGAGAGCAAGGACACAGCCCCCCGATGCTGGGAAAAGGAAGCAGCTGTAAGTACTTGCTGTTGGCATTTTGCAAGGCAGAATAAGGGCCTGGGGTCCACATCCCCAGAATGGGAATCCCAGGAAAACCACTGGAAATTTTCATATACTGATTCTTAAGGTGTTTTAACTTGGCATTAATGTTTCTAGAATTAACAAAGAAGTCTTTCAGGGGCCAGCCCAGTGACATAGTGGTTAAGTTCATGTGCACTGCTTTGGTGGCCCCAGGTTTGCAGGTTTGGATCCCAGGCTCGGACCTACACACCACTCATCAAGCCATGCTGTGGCAGCATCCCATATACAAAATAGACGAAGATTGGCGTGGGTGTTAGCTCAGGGACCATCTTCCTCACAAACAAACAAAAAAGAGAAAAGAAAGGAGACTTTCAATTGTAGTGAAGGCAGTTTTACTCTTCAATTATATTGAAAAGTAAAAGAGTTCTGCCTATGGAGTCTGGTAAATCTGGGTTATTACCTGTGCTCTGCTACTTAACAGTTTTGCACAGTGGATCCTGGGCACATTATTGGAAGTCTCTGAATCTCAGACTCCCCATGTGTCAAATAAAGATAAGAATGGGGGGTTGTTGTAAAGATTAGCAAGAGAGATGTAAAACTTCAGATATTTTGGAACTTTCCCTCTCTGTTGTCTTCTTGTGTTTTCTCTCCTCCTCCTTCTTGCCCTCCTCTGAGAGTATTGTTAGTATTATTATTAATATTGCTATTCTTCTTGTTGTCAATATCACTTTTATTTTGGGCCCTTTAAGAACCTAACATTAGAAGAAATGTTCAGAAAAAATTCAGTGCCGAAGTCCCATGTGACAAGATGTTGTATACGCTTCACATAATCAGGGACTGTGCAGCTTGTTTCAGTCCCTGAACAAGGGGCAAATCTGTCACATGGTGAGAAGAGAGGAATGTTGATCCCAAAGAGCGGAGTGTGAAGAGGCTGACCCTAACCAAAACCAGAGCAGGTGACCAGGCATTGCCTTATAGAGGCAAGTGGGCAGGAACTAATTCTAACTCCAAAACTAGGGCGGACATCATATTCAGTTTGTAGTTATATTTAGGAAAGTGAAGCCCTACTCTGAGACATAGATGCCTGCTCATACAATCAAATCAAAAGTGTGAGTAAGCAAGAACAAGTAAGAACAGGTCAAGATCTCATATGGCTCACCAGAATGGTGGAACCTCCATGTTCTTCTTTCCTTAGAGCCTCGAGCCGAAGACTTTAAACCAAGACATATGACTCCAAAGCTTTCCTGAATGGGTGAAATCTAGTCATCACAGCAGACAAGAACATTATCCTGCCTCACTCCGTGATGACTGAAAACAAAGCCTGACTCAGTCTCAGAAAAGCTCTGTTCCAGGTACACATTGTCCACCTCTGCTCTTATTTCTTGAGATGCAGAGTTGTGTGCAGAAATTAGGAAAATCAACACTTGTGCCGTCCCTCACCTCCTTTCTTCTTAATTCTGGTATTCTTTGAACTGCCCAATCTAACTCAACTGCTTTGTATTCTCAAGTTTATAAATTGATTTTGAATATGTTTTCATCTTGCAGGGCCTTTCTATATAGCCTCAATATTTCTGTTGGGCCTTATGTGTCTTTCGATTAATAGAATGTCTCCAAAATTGTTCTGAATTTCATCCAAAGAAAATTTTCTTCCTCTGTCTCTCTTTTTTCCATCCCTTTCTTGTCCTGCACTGTGACCATACTCAATGTTCTGGGACTCTATCCAAGTACTTTCAAATGATTTGAAGTAAAGAGAAGAAAAGTGTTGATAAAGATGTTATCCAATTTCTTCTGCTCTCTCTACCCATTACAAGGGTAGTTAAAACATGAATATGGTAGCAACTATATTCTGCAGCATGTGGTTCAGAATCTGAATATTAGAAGTGATTTGTCATGCATTTATCCTGTAATTCATGCCTAAAATGCAACATATGAAAATACTGAAAATGAAAACTCTTGCTTAAGTTTTGGGTGATAAGGTTGATCTCAAAATAGGACTTCATAAATAAGATTAGTAGTTACGAATATCTCATATTTTCACTGTGATTGCTTTGGAAAATTCTTCTTCCATTAGCTGTTACACATATATTCCATGCTTTAAGTTACTTACAAAACCCTTCTCTACAATCTTGTAGGAAACACATGTTGTGAGCACAGCTTTTAGAAAGCCATTGGTACTTTAAAGCCACTGGTTAACCTTCTCTTTGGAAATAGACACACATGCAAAGTTTATATTGCAACTTTTCTCAGGTATGCAAAGATTCAGGTATTTCATTTTTTCTCTCTTTCTAGCTTCATCAAAATTTGGCTACTGGATCATCCTCAACAGCATAAAAACAGATGTTTCCAAAAACAGATTTTTGGAAATCTTAATTGAGCACTTATTTAAATACTGTCACAAATAGGATTATGTAAAACACCAATGTGGAAGTATCTTCTACTTATGGAATACGCACTAGTTAGGATTTTCTATAATAGATGGGTCTATGAAGTGATTTGGAGTTGGGAGGGATATGTTATATGGTTAAAAGAAACTGAGATGGATAAACACAGGATGCCCCAACTAAGCTAGTAAGTCATCCATTCATTCAATTACTAGACATTTACTGAGTACTTACTATACACCAGCTCTGTGCTATGAGCTGTAAATTCAATTGGTGACAAGATTGAAATGGTTTTTGCCCTCAGGTATTTATAGTTCACAAACTGAAATCCCCTAAATAGAGTAGATTTTAGTCTCTCACATAAAATAATTAGGACCAATCTAGTTAAGCAAACAAGCATTTTGAAAGAGGGAATCACAAAAATGTATACATGCCTGATATCAACGTTTTATTTTAACCTAAAATACAGATGGTCTCCCACTTACAATGGTTTGACTTATGACTTTTTGACTTTACCGTGGTGCAAAAATGATACACATTCAGTAAAACCGTACTTAGAATTTTGAATTTGCTCTTTTCCCAAGCTAGCAATATGCAGTGCAATCCTCTCTCCTGAACCTGGGCAGTTGCAGCGAGCTGCAGCTCCCAATCAGCCAAGCGATCACGAGGATAAACCATTGATCCACTTACAACCATTTTGCACCCAGACAACAATGCTGGTTTTCACTTTCAGTAGAGTATTTAATAAATTACATGACATATTCAACACTTTATTACAAAATAGGCTTTCTGTTAGATGCTTTTGCCCGACTGTAGGCTAATGTCAATGTTTTGAACACAGGTAAGGTAGTCTAAGCTAAGCTATGGTGTTCAATAGGGTATGTGTATAAAAGCATTTTAGATGTATGATATTTTCAACTTAAGATGGGATTATCAGGACTTAACCTCATCATAAATCAAAGAAGATCTATATGTACATTCATTTTTACCTATATATACACAAAAATTTGCACCTGGAAGCAAAGAGCCAAAGTTTACTGAGATTAAGAGGGGAGGGGAAGATTATTGCAGGTAGAACACAGGAAGTTGGCTTTGAGTAGGTCAAGTTTGAGGTAACTGCTGGACCTGCCTGATCTCCATGTGGAGGTTCAAATGGACATTTGGATTGCAAGGGGGAGGTGGATAATGGAGATATGAACTTGAAATTGTTAGTATATTAATGGTAGTAGGTAAATATATATATATGTGTGTGTCTGTGTGTGTGTGTGTGTATATGTATGTATGTATGTATGTATGTATAATAGAGTTCTGCATTGTTTTTCTTGCCAAAAGAACACCCAAAATGCAGAATTCAGTTTCTTATTTAAAGTGCCAAGTCTCTCTACAATATTTTTATTTTTCCCAAATCTTTTAGAATTATTTTACACCTAATTCCTGGGAATTATTTATGCATAGTGTGCACTAATGGAGATTTCAAACACTTTCAAAGTAGGGAATTATTGTTTCTATGAAAAATTTCTTTTAATTCTTAGTCTGTGGATTTCTACAACACTTAATTAAATTAGTCAATTACAGTTACAAACTCAACTGATATAAACAGGGTTAATGTGGAAACAGCAGTGTTTACGTTGTCTGTTGAGTGAGCTACTAATCACAGATAGTCATTTTACAGAGAGCATAAAAGCTTTGAGAAATCCAACCTACTGGCTAAGTGTAGATTGATAAAGGAGGTTCCTGGTGGAAGGGATCGTTGATTGTAGTGTGTCTCAGCTTCCTTGCCCTACTCACCAAATACAAAGCTGAGTATTAAGATCTGAGTCTCAAGACATTAAGCTGAATTACTCTTCTTAGAAAATAGCATGTTACCCTTCTGTTGTTATTCCTTTGTGTCTCATAGGGTCATTTTCCATCTCAATTATCTCATCAGTGTATTTCTTCTAAACACATGTGTACAGTTCCCAGAAGAAATTCATATAAAATTGTTTGTTCCAGGTCTTCATATTTCCAATAATGGCTTGAAACTCAACAATGCTTCAATATTTCATTGGCATCTCCAGGTCAATTGTTGTCTTTTTGTGGTTCTTAATTCACAGCGGTACTGAGAAAAGGAAATGTGTTCACACCCCAGTCCATGCTGAAGTGAAAGTTCTAGAAGGAGGAGGAAGAAACAAATTGGAACAGCTGAAATGTGATGACAGCAGGGCAATAGAGTAGGGAAGATGCTCAAGTATCTGGAAATCCCATCCAGAGTTTCTCTTCTAGCTAGATGTTGATGAGGGCCTCAGAAGTCTCACCTGCCAGAGACAAAAATAACCCTCTCTTTCTGGTTGGCACTGTTTAGGTTCTAATTAAAGCATTGTCCATTGGGGTCCCACTTGAAAAAGGAAGTGGAGAATGTGAAGAGGGCTTAAGGAGCAGAAAGCCCTAAGAATGACAATGAGCTCAGTGCTACAGCTAAAAGCGGAGTGCTCTATTTTTAGTCATTAGAAAAGAAAGCTTTTGGTCATAATAGCCATCTTTTGGGAATATGAAAAGCTTTTTTTTTAAAGAACACACTACCCACTTAGTCTCTATCTCTACAAAGGATCAAAGACGGGGGAAAAAGCAGTAGAAACACAAAGAGCTCTTCTTGAGTCTAATATGAGTGATGAAGCTATAGCTGGAAACCAACTTTTATACAGAACAGCTTTCGGTATCGGTCCATCTGGACACAAATGTCTGGCCCAGATGATATCTTGATTATCTGCAATGGGTTCTCATCTTTGCTCTTGCTGTGTATTAGACATGCATTCTGTGTATTGCAAGTCATTTGTCAGTGCCTCGAACTTACAACGATATGAACCAACACAGAAAGAGACAAAACCTTTTACAAGGAAACTCCTATGACTTGGTTTGTGATGTCAAAGTTTACTCTCAATTGTCATTCCTTCTCAGTAAAGACTGCCGTGGGTGGTTTTAGCCCATGAGTGAGTGTTCACAGAACCTTCCCACAACATAAACCCAGTTCCACAACCACAGTCTGAAGACTGTTGGGAATGAAAGCAGGACTGGAAACTCTCTTAGCAACATCTTGAAAGTTACACTTGCTTCCAATCAACCACTTAGAATAAAATACAATGCAAAATCTATGATAATTCAATTTTTTCAAATGTTAAATAATCCAGGGCAAATTGTTGCTCTATTATTTTAGATAAATGGAGATTTTCTTCTTGGATACCAAAAGCAAGGTTATAATTTCTATGACAATACAAAACATAAAAGACTCGGCTGTGTCCATTTCAGGAGGCTTCTTTAGAGAAGTGGAAATCTCACCAAATTGCTTCTGAAATATAAGGTGTTTGGTTCATTAGCTATTGCTAGAAACATACTGAAAATGAGAAACATAAAATGAAAATCTCTGCACAATGTGCCTTTGTATGAGATCACATAACTATGTGTTTTCTGATCTAGTTAAAAAATATATAATGGAAAACAGCAATAAATACTGTATTTAGCTTATATTATAGTAGTTTCATAGGCAAACATCATCAGCACCATCACCATGATGATTAGCTTGGATGTCCTAGAACTTAATAATACTGACAACTCTAATATTCAGGGGGAGACGGTATGGAGGGAATGTAAATAAACAACTCTTGGTCACTCATGGAACTATGCAGTGAGAACGTTTACTCAAGACACTAAAGAGCCTGTAATGATTCTTCAAATTAATCTTTTTATCTTTATTCTTTGATTTGTACCTTCATTCTTGATGTTTGTAATGTTACTTTTGTAAAATGAAAACAATTTGCAGATATACATTAACTTTGAAAAGTCAGAATTGCAAGTTGCAAAAACCAGATTTCCTTTTTTATGCTTAAAATAGTAAATGCAGATATTCAAAATGTATGTTCTTTCAACAGTTTTCTTTCATCCAAAATTTTATGGGCTTAAGTTTTAGAGACCGTGTTCATTTCTGCATCAGTAATCATCTTATCTTTTTTAATCTGAAGGATTATTTTTACATTCATGTTATATTTAGGGTTTTCACCATAAAGTATACAACTGTCAGATTTCAAAGTTACATATGCAGCTTTTATCCAACATGCGTATGTAAACTTGACTCCTACTACAAGGCTGTAGTCTGCATCTTAGCTTTAAAAATGTACTGAGCCAGCCCTGATGGCCTAGTGGTTAAAGTTTGGCTTGCTTTGTTTCGGCAGCCCACATTTGGTTCCCGGGCTCTGAACCACACCACTCGTCTGTCCGTAGCCATGCTGTGGCAGCAGCTCACATAGAAGAACCAGAAGAATTCAGAAGTGTACACAGCTATGGACTGGGGCTTTGTTGGGGGAGCAAGGAAGAGAAAGGAGGAAGATTAGCACAGATGTTAGCCTAGGGCAAATCTTCCCCTGCAAAACAAAACAAAAAAACGTGCTCAGAATGTGAAACTGATTACTGATTAATTGTATCTAGTTATTTTGTTTTAGAATAGTGTTCAATAATGTTAGCTAAGAAATACAGTTAAGTCTTTGTGCAAAACTTACATTTATTTTTTCAAATAATATCACATAATGTATTATGTCAGTTCTAACTTCTGTGATAGAATTTCATATATACGTATGTATAAATACGTAGATATTAAGACCAAGTATCCCAGTGTAGTGGTATTTATTTCTTATGCAGATGGATTGTCAGCTTCTTATAGGTAATGTGAATATTATATTTGAATCTATTATTTATATATTCCAGCCCTATTTTAATTTAAAGTATACCTAATGTGGAATAAAAAATAAAATGTTATCATATTTTAATGATCATTATTAGCTTTTCATGTAATCAGCAGTTATCTTGATCTAGATGATAAATATGCTGAAACATAATTTGGATGTAGCTTTTCAAAAATGACTTCTATGTGGGTAGTGATTTCCCAGCTGAAATTCCTATTCTTACAACTGCAGAGTCAAATATTTTTCTGTGAGAGGATGGTAATTTTCATAAAAATCATGCAAAGTTTTCTGGAGCACGCATATTTTCTTTTGTTTTCTTTTTCCCAAAAGGAGATCTTATAGGAAAATGCCAAATTGTGGAGCCTCACTTAAGTGCAGATAGATTTTTCTTTTTATCGTCTTCAATACTACAAAAATGATTCACTCATCCATGTTTAATAGTCCTGCTATAACAGTGTACAGTGTAAAAAGAATGGCCTTCTAATTCTCTCAGACTGGGGGTTTAGTCAGCTTCCCTAGGCGAGGCCTGAAAGCCTTCCTTTACACATCTGTATAAACAGGAATAATCACCTGCCGCGGTGAAGTTTGTTCTGGGTTGGCAAGGAGAACGCATTTGAATGAATAGCTTACAGGCTCAGATATGGCTTTTTTGGATTCTAAAGCATATTTTGTACTTAGATACTAGATTCTTACAAGAACTATCAAAATTATTTTGATTATTGTTAAATGTATATAGTCGTGGGGCATTTTCATCAGAATCACAAAAACATGTGATAAAAAAAGACCTAGATACCTGGCCATTATCTAAGCAAATGACTAAATCTATTATTATTTTAAATTTTCTTCCCTTTTTTCATAAAATTTATAATGTTAAGCATTTATTTTAGACTAAATAAAATTTATCCCATCCTGCAAAGGCATAGATCCTACAGGTACAAAATGGACATTTTGTGTAGTAATCCTCTTTAGCGTCTGAGTTCATAGGATAAGTTTTATTCCATATACTTCCCTGCCCTACGATGTTAAACTTTGTGTTTTCAGAAATGGTGATGAGCTCTCATGAGTTCAGCCAGACTTTGTCTGGGAGGAGATCTATCCCAATTCTGGCTCTTAATCTTGGGTATCACAGGTATTGTAATTGGGTTACCCCCAGTTAGCCAGTGAGAATGAGGTTAAGGCATGGCATGAAAATTGCCTGAAATGTCTTTAAAAGTAGTCCTCTACATAAGACTCTATTACTTCCAAGCGGATTTCCCATGAGACCATATAATAGATTCCATTTCCACTAATGCACTCAAATAGGTTTTAATGGTGTTCGGTTTACAAGTCAGATGTATAAGTATCCATGTAGAAAGCTGACCTCTGTCCATTGTTGAATAGACATAAATATTGTGTGCAAGACACTACCCAGCTGTCTCTGACTTTCTTGTAAAGCCAAACGTAAAGAGAGATGATCCCTTAACACTCTCGGCTGAAACCCCACTGAGTTTAGATCTGAGAAGATCAGCTGGCCACATAAAATAGAGTACATCAGGTCATTGAGTTTAACAAAGGACAAATCTTTTTTTTTTCTTTTTTTGCTGAGATTTCTAAAGTAGTACCATGCTAGCAGCATTTATGAGTGTGTTAAGAGGTTGAAGAAAATAAGTGTTTCTGAAAGATTCAAGTAGTTGGGTTCAAGTTCATGTCGTTTTCCTGACTGCAGACTGCCAATATTTTCGTTCTGTGAAAATGAGCTAATTTATCATATTCAAATTAGGAAGATTTTCTTTTCCCTTGAGGATAGCAATGAGATATTGCGCCCATTACTCACATTCTCTTTGGCTTGTACACCCTGTAGTCCAGGGTTCTTCCAGGAAGGAGAACAAACTTTTACAAGTATTAGATGTGATTTGGAAGATTCTACCACATTCAGAGCATAATCCTGAAGAATCAGCAATCCTAAAGAGTCCTAATGGAAGCAGGATATAGTGACTCTGGACTTTAATACAAAGTTCATTTTCATTGTGTTTAAAAGAGATGGGATAATTTTAACTCAGTACAGAAGGGTACAGCATTGTGAGGAGTAACTACATTTAGCTACTTTGTTTTAGATAAAATTAAAATCTGCACACATATGAAATATACTATACTATCTTCTTTTCCCCAAAATAACGTACATTTCAAAATGGTTCAAAATCTACATAAATCACAGTAGTCAGAGACATATTTGTTTCCATTGGATAATACTTGATTCCTTAATATTCTTGCTACTCACTAGACAATAGAATAAGAATAGAATGTCTCCGTTAGCTATAATTAACAAGGCAGGAAACAAGAAGTCTTGGAGAGGATGTGGAGAGAAGGGAACCCTCATACACTGCTGGTGTGAGTGCAAACTGATGCAATCACTATGGAAAACAGGATAGAGTTTCCTCAGAAAATTAAGAACAGATCTACCATATGATCCAGCTATTCCACTGCTGGATATTTATCCAAAGAACTTGAAAACAGAAATGCATAAACATACATGCACTCCTCTGTTCATCACAGCATTATTCACAATCACCAAGGCTTGGAAGCAACCTAAGTGCCCATCAAGGGACTAATGAATAAAGAAGATGTGGTATACATGCACAATGGAACACTACTCAGCCATAAGAAGTGATGAAATCCGGCCATTTGTGACAACATGGATGGACCTTGAGGTATTATGCTAAGTGAAGTAAGTCAGAGGAAGAACGTCAAATACCGTATGATCTCACTCATAAGTAGAAGATAAAAACAACGACAAACACACACATAGCAACAGAGACTGGAGTGATGGCTACCAGCGGAGAAGTGGGGAGGGAGGAGGGCGAAAGGGGTGATTAGGCACACGTGTGGTGATGGATTATAATTAGTCTTTGGATGGTAAACATGATGTAATCTGCACAGAATTTGAAATATATTATAATACACATCTGAAAGTTATATAATGTTATAATCCAATGTTACTGCTATAAAAATGAAAATTTAAATTAAAAAAAGGATGTCTCGATTAATCAAACCACCTAAAATTCTTGTTATATAATTAATGATGAAATCAAATTAACTCATTTATTCACTCAACATGTTGAACATGATGCTAAGCACAGAGATATATGGGTAATGAAAACAATTTCCTATGCTTGAGTTGTCCACAACTAGAGGAACAAATTCTCTAGATTTCAGTAAGTACAATTTGATAAGACTTGTGCTACAAGGACTTTACTGCTGAGTTGCATTTGTGAGTATCCAAAGCTTTTCATACCCCCATTTAAACCTTATGTTAACCTGGAGAGGTTTATTGTATCATAGGTTTTATAGATGAGCCTATAAACCCAAGGATTAGCTCTATATTTAAATACAGTTCAAATAAAAATGGTCTTCCTGTTGTGTAGACCACAGGTTTTAGAGAGGGTGAGTCATGGATTTATGGAAATTAAAACATTTAATCAAGGTTCCTAGGTATCTTAGTGCCAGGAATGACACTAGAAACTTAGTTTTCTGCTTGGTCCTAGGTGTTTTTCTACTATCCCATAATCCTCCTTGTTAATTTTTGAATGGCATTCTGGGTCACAAAATATTGGCCAAAGGATCTTTCAAAAACTTTAGTTTATAAATACTGAAATTAGGGAGTTTATTTAAATATTATACTTCAGATGAGAAATAATAGCTGCTAGCTTTGCAGCTAATCTCATTTCTTGTATTTTCTTTAAGAAAATATATTGTACCATATTATTCTGGTGGAATAGATTTTGTTTTGAGAAAGGATAATCCTACAGGGCTTCTTTCGATGACATTTGTAAAAGCTCTTCAGATTTTCCAAAAAAGTTACATACCATCTATATATTAATTACTAAAACACAGCAAGGGATCAAATTTCCCCCTTAAACATATATAAGTACTTGGCTTGGAGAGCCCAAAATATAAAAATCCAAAACCATAAACTAGGAGATAGTATTTCACATTATAAGGAATTTTTTATTTTATAGGGAGGCTCACCAGAGGAATCTTTCTTTAAGAGGTTTAATGATCTATAAGTAAGCACTTAAATTTAATGAGAATGGCTTATTATTTTGCAGGTAAAATATAGAAAAGAAAATTTTAAAGTAGTGGTGTTAGTAGCTATTGACGATTGGTAAAGTCAATCAAATTAGAGTTGAATGGATATGTGTGAGACTTACATACAGCTTTTTTTCAATGGTTTATACTACCTTAATGAGGCAAAATTTTATTTATGAAAGTGAAAGGCAAGAATTCAAGATCTCAAAGGGAAATAGTAATTTATCCTTTCAAAATCACAAATGCGTGTTGGGAATGCTCTAAGTAGTTTAAAACTTCCTAGCTTTTCCTGAAATTCATAAATCAGATTACTTTGATCTAGGAGTACAAAATAAACGGAGATTGGAAAAGGAGGCACATTTTTATTTAGCTTACCTATCTAAAAGCATACCCATCCCAAAATTCCATAATTTCTTGGAAATGTTTCAGTAATTCTTGAACATCTTTGAGGAAGTTGGTTGTTAAAATAAACTTTATTTTAAGGACAAATTTACGTACAAAACACTTGGAGAAAACGAAAAGCTGTGTCTCAGAAGAAATGAAGCAATAAATATTTGAGCCTTATAAGACTATTTTTAGTACAGTGGGGAATCTTGGGAGAGAGAGAGAGAGAAGGCGAGAGACAAACAGAGGCAGAGAGAGAAACGAGGGGAAGGAGGGGGAGAGAGAGGGAAAGAATAACATCAGAGTGCCAGCATAACACGTTAAAATGCACCTATCTATTTGTTTAGTCATGGAAGCAACATGCCCAAAATACGGAATTTAAGACATGAAAATGTGCATCGTGTAACGTCTCCCCCCACCTTTCCTCATCTACGTGGCTCTCTCTGCCATCCCCTTCTCCAGGTAATGACTGTCATTTCCACAAATGATGACATAGTATAAACTTTCTCATTACTGTTGTATTTTTTTTCTCAAACAACAGATCTGGAAAGTCTTTTAAGTATCAACATGCAGTGAACATTGTCATTCTTTTATAAAGTTGTATATTTCTAAAGATGGGTCTCTTCGTTTATGTCTTGGAGTCTTTGGGGAATGTTTTAAAGTTTTCTTAAATTTGATCTTGAATATTTCTTATGCTCATTCACTCCTATTTTAAGCCTTTGTTGCTCTAGTAAATGGACTCTGTTCTTCCATGAAATCCTCTAACTGGTTGGTGTTTTTTTATATGAAAGCTAATAATTATTGTATAATAACTTAGTTCCTGTTATCTTATTGAATTTTTTTCTTAGTTTGTGGTAGCTCTTTTTTCAGTTGATTTGATTTGGCTTTCCAGTGTGCAATCATATCATAAGCAAATAATGATACATATTTATTTCCTCTTTCACAGTTTATAACTTTTATATATATATATATATATATATATATATATATATATATATAATTGCTTTGACTAGTTATTCCTGAAATATTAAAGCAAAATACTAAGTGATGCTGGAGATAGCAATTCTTGTCTACTTCCTGTTTTTAGGCGTGGTGCCTCGAAGATTTCACTTTTAAGCATGAAATTGGATTTAGAGTGAGCTAGATGTCTTTTACCATATTCAGTAAGTATCAATTTATGAATATGCAGACGAATTTTAGCAACAATAATTATGGGGTTTTTATAATAGAAGAAATAATCAAATACAATTTTCTTTAATGTGACCAATTTTATAAATTTTACTGTTCTTTCCCATCCTTTTAGTTATACTATTTTGTATCACTATTTTAGCCATCTTTTTTATTATTAATAGTTGAATAAAGAGGTGCTGAATGTTCTCGGACTTGATAGTATCAAGCGATTCCTGGCGTGAAGCAAGACCTGGAATGGCCAGACAGTCTTCCAGGTTTTAGAGTTTTTCACAATCTGAAGACTCATTTTTTCTCTCACAGAGGATGACTGCTTTCTGCAAATATGACTTCTCTGTGTAGTTCTTTGGGTCACCCAGCCCTCCCTGAATCAAAGTGCTGGAACCCACCTCCCTGCTCACCCAAGTTTCTTCAACATTATTGAAATATAGATACTCTCCTGACCCTTCTCCCCGTGTGTGTGTGTGTGTGTGTGTGTGTGTTGCTCGCACTTTCTTGGAGTTGCCAGTTCTGGAACGTCTCATTATTTCTCCTCTATTTCTCCTCTTCATGTCTTTATCCATGACTTTCAAACATTTCGCTCTTAAGCGTATTTTTCCCCTGAAGAGTATGTCTCATGTTTGGATGAAAATAATCCTTTGAGTCAGAGAGGGGAGAGGGTAAGATTTTTTTTTCTTATTGATTTTTTACAATATTCAAGAATAAACAGAAAAAAAATCTGTTTACAGCAGCCATGCTCATATACCAGAAATCTCATTTTTCATTGAATTAGAATTAAGTTTAGGTTAATTTTTCGACCTATTGAATCTCATTTTTAAAATCTAGAAGCCAGTTTTTCTCCGACTTTCTAGAGAATTAATTTCGATCCAATACACACATGATTTGGTTCTTTCACATTCATTAGTTGCCAAGAGATGTCTGAAATGGCACCAAAAAAGCAAGACACTGACTTTCTTCCTTGTTTATTTGGACCTCAGTTTTTAGTTAATTCTCCTGAAACCACAGAATTAACTCATCCTGAATAGCACTCTAATTATGCAGACTTATTTAGAATTTAAAGTAAATACTTTCCTCAAATACTGAACAGACCAGGGAGTAAGGAGACCTCATGTTAATCCTTTCTCTGCTATTCATTTGCTCTAAGAATATAATAAAGTGATTTAACATCTGTGCCTAAAACTTATCAGTCAAATGAAAATGGATAAATGTAGGCAATGCATATTGAAGTATTATAATAACCTAAAAACCTTGTATTAATAACTCAAAACTGGCTTCAAGATAGGGAGTTTTATTTTCCATGTATAAATTTTTAAAAAGTCCTAATCCAGCAAATTGGTCATGCACATATTAAAATAGTGTGCAAATGTACACGTTTATTTCCACAACTGGCACAAATATAACACACCTGGCACATAGATAGGGACAGTATCCTTTATTTCTTATAATCTAATTGCAAGTTGGGGGCTTGGCTGGGAAGAGAGGGTGTTGCTAAAGCTTGAAAGGAAAAAAAAACTCATTCTCTTTCATGTCTTTTTACTACCTCATAATATGATTATTCCACATAGCTCTGACCAGCTCTCTTCTCTTTCAACATTAATGAATCTGAATATTTTGGCAGTGGCTGAGATATTTGAGAATCCAAAGAATTTGTGAAGAAAGTATAAAATGCATTTGAAAAGCTATGTGGAAGTGGGGCCATGTGCATGTGGGTAGGATGATAGCAGTGATGATAACAGTTACAGCTGATATTATCGATCGTTGTGTGCTGAGGGCTTTATATTCCTGTTTCTTCCAAAGACCTGCTGAGGCTGATACTAAGAAGGCTAAAGGAAGAGGTGGGCGGGGAGGTGAAAAAGCAAAGGAGAGTGTCTTCATCAGTGTGGGCTGCTATAACAAAAGTACTATAGACTGGGTGGCTTACAATCAACATAAATTTCTCATAGTTCTGCAGGCTGGGAAGTCCAAGATCAAAGTGCTGGCAGATGTCTGGTGAATGCTTCCTGATTCATAGATGAGTGTCTTTTTGCTGTGTCTTCAAATGGTGGAAAGGAGTGGGAGCTCTGTGGAGTGTCTTTTATAAGGAGTACTAATCTCATTCATGAGGGCTCCACCCTCATGATCTAATCACCTCCCAGAGGCCCAACATGCTAACACCATCTCAATGGGTGTTGGGATTCAACCTATAAATTTTGAGGAGGGAACAAACATTCAGTCTATTGCAAGACATATTGTCATATTTGTGAAAAAGGAATGAAAGAGACAAGAAGTGCAAGGTGAGGCAGAAAGAGCAGAGAACACCGGGTTGATATGCTATTTACATAGCATAATAAAGTCAGCACAAAGCATTTGGGTTGATGAAATGACTCCCCAAACCGGTCACCACCGGCTGGTCTTTGATCTTCCTGACAGGAGCAGGTGTGAGAGGGAGAGGGGTATTTGTGGGGAGTAGACGATGGAAGACTCTAATATTCCTATCAATTATTATTATAAACATTTTCAAAGTTATTGCTAAGAATTATAGGTATACTAAATTGGTACATAAAGAATTTATAATTTTTTCAATGGCTTTTTTCTAATTTTTAGAACCATAACCCTGATCTATCTAAAGGATTTTTTTGTTTTTTTTTTTTTGTGGGACTCATATTAATTAAGAAGTATGCCATTCAATGGAAAAAATTATAGATAAATGTTAAGTAACCCATTATTAAAAGCTAAATAAGATAACTTTGAAAAAAAAACTAGGGAGTGAATATTTACCTTTATGTCAATTTTTAGAAACTTTTAAAATTAGGTAATATTAAGTTCTAGTGAGTTATTAAATATGTTTTGAATAGTTCTGTGTTGATAATAAAATTTACACTTTTGTCTTAAATGTATAACTGAAATAATTCTGTAAATCTGTGCCAGAACTTTTATTTCATGATTCATATCACTCTGCATTAAAAAAGGCATAATCAATTGAAAGAAATTATTTATTATAAAAATTCATAACTGTAAACAGATAATAACTTGAATTGTCTTTTAATATGGCCCCATACAGAGTAATTTTTCTCTTAAACACTGATAATTTTAAATATTCTCATTTAATTTTCTAGACTATGTTGATCTGACCAAAACCATCATAATTTTTAGCTGCCTACTATATAATGAATATAATTTTTAAAAATCATGTATATGTACACAAACACACATATATATCATACATATGATGTCACATATACATATCACATATACATTTTCCAAACTTTTGCTTTTTATATTCAATTGATATTTATATTATGGGCATTTTTATATCATTGGAGTCTTGACATTATTAAATCATTAAGTGAGGATAAAACAAAAGTATTGAGTTTTATTGATCAATGGGACATTATGTTGGGTATTTAATGATATTTAACTTACATTTTAACATGAATAAATGTGAAAAATGTAATTTATTTTTATATAGCTTATATTGTCTTCCTTCTAAATGCTCAGTAGTCAATAGTAAAATAATAATAAGTATTTTTAAATATCTAAAACATTTTAAGCATAGTCTATTCCAATGGTTAGTAACTTGAGATTTAGTTACTTAGTAACTTGAGATTCTTTGAAAAAGAAAAATCAATGCTTGTTCAGTCAGATGACCTGCCCCACTACTGCTCCCTCTGGGTGCAGAGGGAGACAGATATATACTTACATAATTTGATGATGCGAAGCGGTGTAAGCATATAAGGAATCTCTGCAAATTGTCTCCTGTTCTGTAGAAAAGCCCTCACTACTTGATAGTATCTTGCTCTGGTGGTATGTATGGCCAAAATTTGAACTGGGTGTGACTTGTCATAGTTTATCTCAGAACTCCGTGGTGCTCCATGCTTAACATTCACAGACCCCCATGCTCAATACAACTCCCATTTCTCTGCTAGCTACTCCATCCGTTTGTCAGCTTTTAATATACTCCAGCCTCTGCTCTTAGGGTCACTGGTGAGATTTAAGCAGAGGAGACACCCGACCTGCTCTACATTTTACAAGGATGATTTACAAGATGATTTTACTTAGGATGTCAAGAATAGACTCTCTAGAGACAAGGGCAGAAACAGGGATGCCCTTTAGGAAGCTACCACCATAATCCAAGCAACATTCCCAGTGGCTTTGCCTGGTAAGTAGTACTGGAGAAGGTTGGATGTGCTCCTTTTGAAGGTAGAAGCAATAGGATGTGTTGACAGATTGGATACGTGTGAGAGAAAGAGTGGTGCTAAGGATGATACTATGGTGGTTGAACTGAGCCTCCAGAAGGATAAAGTTGCAATAACTAAGATAAATCTGGAGGAAAAAATAATTTTGAAAAGAAAACTATCAGGAGTTCATCTTTGTGCATGTTAAGTTTCAGATGCCTGTGAGGCATGCACATGGAAATGTAGAGTAGACACCTGGATATAGAAGGCTCTAATCGAAGGGAGAGGTCTGGGCTGGAGACATAAATTTAGGGATTATCAGTTTATATGTAATATTTAAAGCCATGAAACCAGATGAGATTATCAAGGGAATGTGAGCAAATAGAAAAGAGAGGAGAACAAAGGTATTTGTTTTAAATTTCTATGTATTCAATTTTTAGCATTGTTTTTCAGTTAGGCATTACTTTGTGAATTTGTGAAGTACTTTGTGTAAATAACCAGAAATAATGTGAAGCTGTCATTAATTAGCTCAATATTTTTGTCACAACTAACCCAGTTTAGCTTATGAACTCAAATCCCTGAAAACACTTAGACGTATATCACATTTCCTTTTGTTTTCTATAAAATAATAAAATGACTAAGGCATGGTTAGCTTGCAGTTATATTTGTCTTATTAGCTTTTGGAACTGAACTTTAAGTGATTTGAAGATTAGAGTAACTTTGGATCATTTAGCTGGACTTATTCAAATAACAGTTTCCTGGATAACATAACCATTATGCTTATAATGTTAAAATTATATGGAATTAAATTATAAGAAGATGTATATGAAAGTACCTAAGTACTTTGACTTAGAATTTCCATTTCTCTTTTCTGGATTTATATTTTTTTCTTTCATTCTCTGCACATTTTCTTTCCCTACCTATGTATGTCTGTATGTATCTGTGATATTTACTTACTTGCTTGCTTCCTATCCTCCACCCCCAGACTTTGGCAGTGTAAGAATGATCTAGATCTCCTTTCCAAAGACTGTTTGAACACAGAAATTAATCAAATATTGGTTGGCTACCCACTTTATGATAGAATGATTCTCCTTGATCCTGAAGATCACACTCTCTACAACCCAAGGATCCCAATCTCGTGTGAGTTGACTGAGTAATGTAGACATTAGCAGGGTGTCAAAGTCAGTCAAGGGGGACTTGCTCAAGTGTCCACTTGGAGCTTCTTTTGCATCTCTCCTTTCTCCTTAGAACAGTTCTGGGGACAAAGACTCACCTTCAGAAATTTGAAGCATTTGGAAACACCACCTTCTCCATTTGGTTAGGCTTGAAATAAATATCAAAGAAGGTCTTGAAGACAAAATAGGCTATATACATTCATTTACGATGCATAGATGTTTTTCCTCGCTCTCAGGCATGTAACGGAACGACAGAGCAGCCATTCAACGTATTCGACCTAGAGCTTGGTGTTTGCTAAGGAACACACAGTGCCTCCTTAGAAGCCAGTTTTCCAAGGGTCTACTTATACTGACACTTGTGGAGTCTACTCCACTTCAATATAGTACGGGGAAAATAGGACAGAGGAAAGCATGAAAATGAGAATAAACACCCTAATATAATGGTTTTCCAACTATGCTTCTCAGAACTCTCAGTTCTTTGGTGTGTCCTCAGGAACCATGTTGGAGGTACATGGTGGGAGGGGTGGGAAGGAGGTGAGCCCTTAAAACTCTGGGCCTTGACCTCTGTTTTGTGAGGAGAAGTTCTACTTTCTTAAATATTTTTATGTGAGAATTTTACATATCATGTAATTTTTTTTCAAAAACTACTGAATAATGAAAAGATTGAAAGCCATGGGAAGACCTCACTGGATGGTTCTTTCAGTCTCCTGGTTCTCTCCAAACCAGCTTAAACGAACCTCTCCTGTGTGGCATTCCTTCTGTACTTTGAATAATTGGCTAATAAATCTGAAACTAATTTGGTCTAAAGTGTTAATGGCTGATAATGATTTAATGTGTTTCCCCACCCTGGGAACACATTTGCATTTTAATAGAGGTCTTACTGGCAATTTTCTTAACTCAAATGAATGACTTTAATGGTGGGCATTTGAGGTGCAGCAGGGACCAATTTCGGCAAAAGAACTTTTTCAGTATCCTCGAAATCACATCATGTAGTCAAGGCAGCCTGATGTGACCGCCACTAATGCCTGCGGCCCCATCCCTGTAGCAAATCTTACTCTGGTTTTGTGAGCCTTGCATATAGGTCAAACGTGATTTTTGAGAATTGTGTTCTCTCATCCATCAATACCGTCTGTTAATATATATCCAGATTAGGCCTTTCTGAAACAAAAACCACAGACGTTATAGGTCAACAGTCCCAAAAGAAAGAGAGGAGCAAATGTATTTAATATTACGAGTCAAAATAGAGAAAAAATAGACTATCAGTCATTCTTATCCATTTGTGAATTTTCACTAATTGGAGAATTAGAGAAAAGAAATTCTGCATATTTACTCGTCAAAAATAGATGGTTATTAATTCTAAATATCTTAGTAGTTTTAGAAATACTGGTCTTTCTGTTCATGTCTATTTCACTCTGATCAGGTAAATTTCCCTGCAGGCAATAGGCCACTTCGACCTTGATGTGGGAAAAAAAAACACTAACAGTGTGAAGTAAGAGTGGATTCTCTTGTATCCCTCCCTGTTTATTTCTAACTTAGACATTATTAGACCTATTCTTCTCATGTCCTGTGCTGTTTGAAGGCTTTTAAATATTGAAAAAGAGTCGTTGGAAATTACCAACATAAAATGTTTCAAGTGCACTTGCACTTGGTGGCATCCTCAGCAACTTTGAATAATGATGTACAGAAAATCACGAGTGGAGTTCAAGGACTAGTGGACTCACAGAGAGTCGAGCCCAAAGAAATGAAATAGAAGAGACCCAGTGGTCAATGACACCATCTTTAATAACGGTCAGTCCTATTTAATGACTGCCAAGGGGGTCAGTAATTTCTTCCTCATAGCTCTTCCCATGCATTTTATTTAATTTCTCATGAGAAAATGTGCTTGGTAGCACTTTTGCTAAGTCACATATTTTAAATCACTGACGAGCTGAAAATTTTACCTGGGATGAGATGTCTGTGTAAAGCAGCAAGTGCACTGCCTTCCCCATAGGAGGCTCTTAACAAACCAGCTATGAATGTCTGTAGCATCATCGCCATCTTGCTGATAGTAATGATTACTATGATGGTACAAAACTCCATTGATCAAGGTGCTTTCTTAGACTTTTGCATACTGTCCTCTGAAGGGGGAAAAACAAACTTTTAAAGAGCATTCTAGAATTCTTTTGAAATTGTTTCTAGGCTCAAAGTCTTCACTAGAATTAAAAAAGAAAAGGAAAAAGAAAACACTTTACCTACAGCAGTCCTACTGCAAAATTATTTGCTAATAAGTGGTATTTCCAATTTAATAGCGACATTTTTTTTTTCACTTTTCTCTGTCCTTCGTTGAAAAACTATCAGATTTTTCTGTTATACCTTTTTCAGGATAATTGTCTCCAAAATAGTTTCTCTGGAAGTCAGTTTTCTTTACAAAAATAAAAAGTACTGTTCATATCTGTATTTGAAAATGCAAGTAATACCAAAGATTCTTTTATATAAGAATAACTGATACTAAAAGAAGGCCAGTTAATGTCGATCTTTTGAAAATGTGGGCTACAATTTCTCAATAATAATCAATGTGTAGTCAGTTTGTAGCGTAAACAGAAAATGACTGAAATGAATCTTGTTTTATAAGTGTAAGTATTCTTGCAAGCTTATTTGGTAGCATGATTTGCCTTTTTTACTTCATGTTTGACTTTTGAAGCATGATTAATAAAAGGGCTATTTTTTGCAAAAGTTCTTCAAAATTTCATCCATTTCCCAAAGATTTCTTTTACAATAATATGTTATTTAAGTGAAATTGTTTTCTGAAATATCATGCCATCATTTTCTTCAACTTTCTAGCCTGAAACTGTGTCTGAAGCACATTTGTCCATCACCTTGTGTGTTAGAGTCATGTGCCACATAATGACACTTTGGTCAATGACAGACCGCATATACGATGGTGATCTCATAAAATTAGTACCATGTAGCCTAGGAGTGTAGGAGGCTGTACCATCTAGGTGTGTGTAAGTACACTCTATGATGCTCGCACAACAAAATCACCTAACAACACATTTCTTAGAGCGTATCCCCGTCATTAAGCGAGTCATGACTATATTTCCAGTATACCTCCAAGGGCATGTTCAATGGCTTCAGGACCTGGTAGGGTCCTTCATGATAGGGACATGGGCCATTTTTCTAGTTATAAAATTCGTATAACCATTTTATCTTTAAGTATTTCCTCTCCTTGATTTTCCCCTGATACTCTTATTACATGTATATTGAAATTCCTCATTTTAGCCTCTTTATTGCCTAGCCTGTTTTTAAAAAATATTTTCTATCTCATAATCTTCCTGAGCTGTACTTTGTGTGCTTTTCTCAAATTTTCTAAATCACTGTTTTTCAAGTCAGCTTAGTTGCCTATTCAACTATCCAGTCATATTTTTATTTAATTAACCATGTTTTTATTGCTAGAATTTCTATTAGCTGATGTTTTTTCAGAAGGTTCCATTTATTCTTATGGTTTCTAGTCTTTCAAGGCTTTGGCAATTTCTAGTATATCTATTTTAAATTTTTGTTTGCATTTTTCTGTTATTTTTCATTTGTCTTTTTGTCTGTGGAGTGAGCAGACATTGTCTTTATTTTCCCATTGGCCACCTCTCATCAGCGGCAATTTCCTTCTTGGAGGGATCAGGACATTGACTGGAGGTTCACCTGCAGGAGAGTTTCTTCCTGTGCTTTCCACATACACTTGCGGCTATGGAATATTTCTAGCATAGGTGAAACATTTGTCTTTGCTGGGTATCCAGGCATTCATTGGTTCCTGCCCAATTTTCCTATCTATTTGTTGCCTTCGAGTCTCTGCTTCAAGAAACTGCTGTGAATTTGGATTTCACACTCACAATCGGCACCAGCGTGGGGTTCCATTCTCTCTTGATGAATGTTTAGTTTCTATCTGCAGCTTGAGGAATGTGGGAAACTTTCTTTGCCACCACTTCCCACATCCCATGGACAGAATTCTAATTTCTGTTCTCTAAGTGACTTGAGATTTTATAGAAGTACCTTGGCTCCACATTGCTGTATACATTAGGGTCTGCAGCCTAGACTCCCCTCCCCACAGACACCTCAGATCCCAAACCCCAATGAGCAACACTTCCCTCTACCTACGGTTAACCAGTGAGCTACTTCAGCTGTAGCTCCTGTCCAAGTCAGGGACTCTGAGTTGCCTCTTTATTTCTATCATCTAGGAATTCCTCTCTCTTGGTTGTGAGTTCAACCACGTATCAAATACAATAATGCTTTATTTTATTTTGAATTTCCCTGTGATTAGAGTGAGAAGAAATTCCTTCCATGTCAATTTAGTCTACCATATTGGTGCATGTATCCCTTTGCTAGGGCTGCCATAACAAAGCACCACAGACTGGAGGGCTCAAACAACAGAAAGTTATTTTCTCACCGTTCTGGAAGCAAACAGTTCAAGATCAAGGTGTTGGCAGCGTTGGTTTCTTTTGAGGCCACTCTCCTTGTCTTGTAGACGGCCATCTTCCTTTGTGTCTCTTCACATCATCTTCCCTTTGTCCTGTCCGTGTCCTAATCTCTTCTTCTTAGAAGCACACCAGCATATTGGATTAGGACCCACCCTAATGATCTTATTTTACCTTAATTATGTCTTTAAAGGCTCTCTCTCTAAATGGAGTCACATTCTGAGGTGTTGGGGGTTAAGACTTCCAAATATGAATTTTGAAGGAACACAATTTTTCCCATGAGAGTCAAGAAGTCTTTCTCTTATATGTTAAAACAAAACAAAACAAAAAAACAATCTGGCTAAGATGGTATCTATAATAACAGTATTAAACACTGGGAATTTAATAATTCAGTGAACTCTTTCTGATGATGTGCCAAGTTCAAGTTACTCAAAGATAGAATATTATGTGCTAATCAATGCTCTTTGATTTAACTTCATTTTTAAGAAGACTGATACAGATAGATGACACATTGTGACTTATCAAGATGGTAGCCATCACTTCTTCATTCCTCCCAAATTTGGTCCCTTTAGTAAGGCATTTATCAGTGTCTGCTGTGTGCCAGGTGCTGTTCTAGGCACTGCAAATAAAATAATGACCAAGACAGATCAGGTCTCAATGTTCACAGAATTTACGTCCCACTAAGAGAAGAGAAAATGCACACATATGTAAATAACAAGAACTTATACTCTGAAAGGAATAAAGAATCATATGAAAACTCCTCTTTTGCCCCATCTGGTTACTCATTTCCACTGGGAACTTGGGAATTGGTTTAGAATCTGCTTTATAAGCTGCCTTCCTTATAATTACTCACTAACTCCTGTATTGATTTGTCCTCCTAAATCCTGGAGAAATCCATGCCATTCTGGTAATCCCAACTTCCAATGTCATCATTACTACACTATGTGATCATGTTTGTCTTTGTTTCTTAACATGATTAAAAACATGATTTTGGAAGCTAGGTATTGTTTTTTTCTTTTTTAAAGAATTTTTTTATTTTATTTTATTTTTTTCCTTTTTCTCCCCAAAGCCCCCTGGTACATAGTTGTATATTCTTCATTGTGGGTCCTTCTAGTTGTGGCATGTGGGACTCTGCCTCAGCGTGGTTTGATGAGCAGTGCCATGTCCTCACCCAGGATTCAAACCATGGGCCACCTGCAGCGGAGCACGTGAACTTAACCACTCGGCCACGGGGCCAGCCCCTTGGAAGCTAGGTAATTTTTGCATAATGTCTCAGCTCTGCTTTCTAATCTTGGAGAAATTAATTTTGACCTCTTTGAGCCTCAGTTTCCTCATATTTGTAATAAAGACCTAATGTAGCTTACCTCCTAGGATTTTTGTCAGAAGTAAAATAAGACAATGTATATAAAGCTTTAGCAACGCTATCTAGTGCATAATACTTATTCAGTAGCTGGAGGCCATTATTTTACTATTGTCTTTACCCATGCAACTGTAATAGCTTCCTGGTTGTACTTTGTATCTAATTTGTTTTCCACTGGGATGCTGGTGGGATCTTTCTAAATCTCAAATCTGATCATGTTAAATCCCTAAATAAGATCTGTTGATAACATCCTTCAAAGGTCAAGATAAGAGTCCTTTGTAATTGGCTCCCTATTACTCTAAGCCCAAGCTCTGCCAAGCTTCAGTTGAATGAATTACTCATTGCTCCATGAAATTAGAAGCTTTTATGACTTTCCTTTCCTTTTATAATTTCGATGGGCTGCCCTTTCTATTTATAAGACTTTTCCTCCACTTGCTCAGTCTGGCGAACTCTATCTTCTAAGTCACAACTCAAGTACTAACTTTCCCGAATACTTTTCCTAATGCCTCTGAATGAGAGCCTCTCTCTGCCTCTGTGTCTCCAACCACACGTCTCTTGTTTTCTCTCTGAGCTCTTGTGTCTCTGTCTGCTTCTGCCAGTGTAGACACTAGGAATTGTTTATCTTTATTTCTTCACTCCTAACCTGCCGTCTTGTACTGGCTAGACACATACTAAATATTGAACTGATATAAATGTGGCATAAGGTGACTTAAATGGCATTGACTTAAAGGTATTCGTTTATAGGGCCGTCCAATACAGTATGGAATGCAAAAATTTGAAGGGTTATCACACAGAAAAGGGATTTGATTTATTTCTTATCATTCCATAGGATAGATGTAAAGTAAATGGATAGAAAGCGACAAGAGAAATATTTTAGCTAAAGTATATTGTGGAACCTTCAAACAATTTTCCCTATTGGGATATCCAGAAATATGTTAGACCCCTCTCTGAAGAAATTAGACTTAACAGAGGTCACGTCAGCACTTATCCAGAGATTTCTGTATTTAGTGGGAAGCACCACCCCTAGATTGGTTTTTCTGTCTTATAATGAAGCTGATTTTCCAATAGTGGAATCCAGGGATCTGTATAATTTGAAGTGCACCCGAGGGATTCTGATGCTGCTGGTCCATTGAATAAAGCTTCTCACAAGACTAGGCCTCTCCAAGAGACGATATTTTCAATTCCTATTTTCATTAGTATTTTGAAATACTAGTTTTAATAGACTAATATATGAATTGTGTAATTTTCAAGAAAAAACATGAATTTTTCTGAAAAATCGATTAGAAACATTTTTATTTGTCTAATAATTCTGAAGCCAGTGATTATACTTAGCACAATGTTACATCGACTGAGTGCTGGCTGACCTCCCATCTCTCTTAAGGAAATATATTTTCTAAGCATCTAACACAAAGGCAAATAAAGCACTATGTTGGCTTTCTACTACAATCCAGTGTTAGTACTTTTAACCAAAGCCTGCTGGAAATCTTTCAGTCTTGCCTGTCACCATGTGGTTCTGGAAACTGATCCACCAGGTCTGTCCTCAGAATATGGTACCTATACTCAGTTGACTTCTGGAACCCAATGTCGTTTACTGGATCTACTCTGACTTTCAGCCTGTAATCAGAACCTTAGGGGGCTCTACCATTACGAAAAGTGAGTCTTCACTGAGAAAAAAATATTAATGAAGTGGTCAAGAAAATTTGAAGCAAAACAGGAAGATATGTATGAAGAAAAAAATATCTTCTAAATTATGGAATCATAATCATTCAACATTATTAGCAAGAAGTATTAGCTTCATAGTTTAAGATACTGTATTAGATGCTGGTAGTTTAAAAAAAAAGTAATACGTGGTTCCCTCCACTATGTTGCTCATTTTTATGGCTGGAGAGATGAGATAAGGATGGATGATAATTAGCAATTCAAGACAACATCAAAGGTATTAGAAATGGACAGAGCAGATAGTTATGGCCTGTATAGGTTTTCTGTTGAATCTTAAAAGTGGTATTGTATCTAGGGTGCATCGATACTGTGTGTGTGGTGTCAGAATGGTTCCAGTAACAAAATAGATTAGGGTGGAGTGTGGTGTAGGGATACTCACAAAAGAATGTGAGATACATTTGACACAAGATGCAAGGGCCAGAATTGGAATTCCCTCTATGCCAGAGTATTATAAGATAAAATAAGTAAAAAGTTCTGTCCCATACATACACCTGCCAGTCAAGAAAGAAGTAGTGGAATAGTAAACTTTAGGGATCAGAAGAGAAGAATGTGTTTATTTTCTTTTCTCAGAGAAGATAATTAGATTTGTGACTTTGTGACAGGAAGGCTGTATGTGACTGTGTGTTTGTATGTGTGAGGCCTGGGATAAGGTACGAGCATAAAGTTTCCCTCTGATGATATTATGGGCCCCTGCTTGGCAGATGCTGGATTGTCTTACACCACTGTGCCAGAAGTATGTTCTTAGAAGGGAATCTCTAGAACGTGGAACTATGTATTATTTTTAAGGGACTTGATGCCAACTAAGTTTAGTAAGCCTTCATTAAAACAAAATTTAACAGTTTCCTTTACTCCAGGACTGCTCAGAGACTTTTCTGTGCTACAGGATATCAAGTCTCACCAACATCGACATTCATTACGAGCATTTTCCAAACCTAGTCAGCCCTGCTAACTCTACTTCTGCTCGCCGACCCCGCCCCCCAGCAACACGCACACATCCAGAGCATTCAAAAACAGAAAGCATTCCATTAAACAAATGAAAAGGCAAGCAAGCAAACTAACAAAAAACATTTAGAAAAGTGTGTTTTCTGTAGATGACCAGTAGGAGATAAGAATAAAGAACCAAGGTATAGAATTAGGAAATGTAGAGTTGATCAATGTGATGTTAGGTTAAAAGTGTTCGTAATCAGTAACAGTCAGAATTTCTGTCGAATCACACTCAAACATCAAATTAGAAGGGAAAGAAAAAATACTACAAAAATTCAACTTTCTCAAACTGAACCTCATTCAAACAAATATTTATTGAAGTCCTAGTCTGTGCCAGTGACCACATCAAGAATAAATAAGTAAATAAATAAACAAGATTCTTATTGATTGAAATATGTGCTATAATCCAGTCCCAGGAAAACTGATTTGGGGGTTGCAGTTGTTGGGTGTGGAACTTTGGGGGCATGTTCAGAAATGTGTTAATTCTTTCAGCAAGTAACAGTTGATCAGCTACTGTACGCAGTAAGACACCAGATGCTGAATGGACTATAAAATATGCCTGTCTTCTGGGTATTTTTGGAGAGAAAACAGGGATTTCAAATGGAAAGTATTTAAATGACAATATAAGGCATTACCTACAAACTATACAAGATAAGAAGATAGATTATAAATGCTCTGTGGGGGGGCCGGCCCCCATGGCTGAGTGGTTAAGTTCGTGCACTCTGCTGCGGCAGCCCAGGATTGAATCTTGGGCACGGACATGGAACCACTCAACACGCCATGTTGAGGTGGTGTCCAACATGCCACAACTAGAAGGACCTGCAACTAAGATATACCACTATGTACCAGGGGGATTTGGGGAGACAAAGCATAAAAAAAAAAAAAAAAAAAAAAGATTGGCAACAGTTGTTAGCTCAGGTGCCAATCTTTAAAAATAAATAAATAAAATAAATGCTCTGTGGGTTCTAGAATATGATAATACTAGAAATTGGGGCTTGAATATCCAACCAAATGATCAGATCTCTTCTTATCCTAAAACATTCTTGTATTTGTATTCAATGAGTCTGACTAAAGCCACATTGAGAGGTTTTTCCTCTTTCTTGCTTTCTTTTTTTTTTTGGTGAGGAAGATTGGTCCTGGGCTAATATCTGTGGCAATCTTCCTCTATTTTGTATGTAGGATGCCTCCACAGTGTGGCTTGATGAGCTGTATGTAGGTCCCCACCTGGGACCTGAACCTGTGAATCCTGGACTGCCAAAGTGGAGCAAGCAAACTTAACCACTATGCCACTGAGTGGAACCCAAGAGAGGTTTTTTTTTGTTTTTATTTTTAGGAAATCTTCTAAATCAAGGTCATGGGAAATCTAAGTCAACTGTCACTTGTCTTGCCTTTAAGATTTACTTTTCTTGAAACATCTAGAAATCCCTAGTCTGAAATGATTGAAATATTTCCTGACTACCAAAGATTTATTATTGCTTTTTGTGATTATATTCTATATCTAATCCATTTCCAGATTAATAAAAATGAATTAACAATTATAATAACTCTAATGAAGTATACGTATTTTAAGTAATTATAAATTCTCCATATTTTGGTGTTTGCAAGATAGGCTATCCATGCACAGTCTAAATAATAAATTATAGGTGACTAAAAGTGACTTTGCATCACTACTTCTCTATCAGTGGAGAACTGTGGATCCTTCCAGAAAGGGATATGGAGCAAGGTATAGTTGTAAAAACTCCTCAGGTGACTCTGATACACACAGTGTGCGCTACTCTTTCCACAGCCTTCCACCATTGTGCCAACAATTGGGAACCACTGGCTTACATTACGTGGGTCAGAACATCAAATACAAAATTTTGGGAGGAAAATTTGAATCTCTTTCAATGGGTGTATACAAGCTTTTTCCTGCCAGATTTTTGCATCTAATCGATATTAGATAAGATGGTACTTCCCTCAAAGGCAAAGTATAAATAGTATGCAGTAATTCAGATAATCATATAAAGGGACCAGCAGAAATAAAAATGTCACCGGATTTTTTTTCAGAATTTCAAATAGTCATTCTTTTTTGAGAGCCCATATTTAAAACACACATTTTGAGATCCTAGGGGTAAATTTCTCATTTTAAAATATTTTTAAAACTATGCCATCAATGGTGGAAATCAACAACTGACTTCCAAGATACTTTCAAATGACAATAATAAACTTGTTTTAATACTGCCATCAATGAAAATACTAAAATGAAAAAGGATATGATGAATCTCTGAATTATTATTCAGCTTGCTTTCTATCATTTTTCTGGAAATGATGCTCTTTCTTTTATTCCTTAGAAAAGACAAGAAGTTCTACATTAAAGACTTTTTAATGGCTAGCATAAGAAATATGGTTGTATTCGTGGTTATTGAAAATTTTTCTGGGAAACCCTTATTTGTGAGTCTAAATTTGTTGTTGACTAGTACCTAATGAGGTTCATTTTGTAACGGGCATTATATTCTCATGCTAAATCTATCATATGACTCATAATTCACGAATATCTTTTGATATTTTAAGCCAGTAAATATTTTTATTTTCCGTGTTATTAAAATAAGTTTTGACTGAATGAGGCTTTTTGGGTTGTTGTAGTCTATGTCATCTCCCTCAAGGTTGTTTGAGCAAGATCATTCATTCAAACCTTTGTTAGAAAGTGGTTCTTGGAATGGTTACTTCAAACAGGCGGTCAACTAACCAAAGATTCATAATCCAATTAGACAGCCCCATGGCCATCCAGGTCTGAGAAACAATGCAACTCATTGATTCTTTTTGGAGTTTTATGGGGTTCTTCATCCAAAGAAGAATGTGAGATTATGTGTTTTAACTAAATCTTAACCCAAGGTTTTCTAAAACTTGTTTCAAGAAACTGATGTTAAGAACTAGTTAGAAAAAAGAGAATCTTCTGAATTATCACCACTATATACTTTTTTTTTATGGAAAAGGCAGATTTGAAAGGGAAGATGTGTGAACCTGGCCCACTTTGTATTCGTATCTGTCCTCATTAGGTCCTGACACAGAACCTGACAGAGTGTTGTGATCAATACCCATTTCTTGAATCAGAAATCAGTCCTGTATTGCTTCCTCAAATGCTCACCATAAATGTTTACCCAGTGCCTTCTGCAGGCCAGCCTACGTGCTGGACATGCAGAGATGGGGTGCTGTGGGGGCCCCGCCCCATCAGACTCTGGCAGAGGAGCCCAGGTATAGGATAAAGTAAGGGAAAGTATTCCGGCTGCCATGTAGAGGTACGCTGGCACATGAAAAAGGGTAGTCAGTCCTTCTTAAGTGGAGTTTAAGAAAAAGCATCAAAAAAGGTTGACTCAAAGAATCCTTCAGAGTTGAGTGGACATTTGCCAGACAGATGGGAAGTGGACTTGAGGAAAGGGTGAGAGGACTGAGCAGAGGATGCACGTGAGCCAGGAGCTCCCCCAGGTCTTCAGCTCCAATGCTGTGTACAGAACCTCAATTCTTGGACTTAGCCATGACTTTTCCCTGTCGTTCGATTCTATCCTTAATTTCACTAGCAAGATCATCTAGCAAATGTTTGCTTACACTCTTTCTATTGCTCTACCTCCCATTCACAGCTAAACCCCAGCTCTTATGTTTGCGTAATATTAAAATCACATACCTGCATTTGACCAGTGATAATCTGATATCCAAAACTAACATTTGGAAACATTTTAATTCTATTCTCTACGCAACTGCAACACTATTGCTCTCTGCTTCCTCAACCTTTTCTCCCACTTTTGTTGTTACCTTTTTTGCATTTTCCAATCACTTAGAGATGTCCTTCCCTTTATTTTTTAACTGATTTTTTGAGGTATAATTTATATACAATAAAACGTGCTCAATTCAAGAGTACAGTTTGATGAATTTTTGAACAACGTATAGATGGACATATAGATGGAGATATAGATATATCCTATTTATATTTAAATTAGTTTCTTCTTTGGGGAATAGATCTAATCTATTACTTCTGTTAACAACACCTAATTACTTTATTAATTAAAATGTTTAGCAAACTACACTTAGGTGTTTCCTCATTTGAAATGTCTTGGCTCTCTTTTAGACAGCAGTAATAATGACTCTTGTAGACAGTAATAAAAATGAGTAATAGCAACTCTAGTAGCTCAAGAAAAAGACCTTGTCATCTCGTCTCCTTGCCAGCAGGCATCTGATGCTCCTAAGTCAGCCTTTCACCATTAGGGCAACACAGGAGCTCCTGTCTTCCACTCTACTTCCCGAGCTTCTCCTCCTACTGTTGGTCAATGCTCTCTGCTTCTCTCTGAAGTGTATATGTGCCACTACCTCTCCAGGCATAGGGAGCAGAATCAGGTATTTAGTTACCTATCCATATGCTGATGGCCAATTGATGACCAATTTCAGAGAAAGTGAGTGTTCTTTGTTAAGGATATAAAAAGAGTGATGCTCGAAGGACTTGTGCAAGAAGCTTTTCTCAAAGAAATGTGTGGGCAAGTTTGTCAGAAAATCATGAAGTACCTCTCACTAATTCACAGCTCCTTTCTTAGTTACAGTCATGCCCATTTCTAGTGCCTCAGTTCATTAAACACACTCACACACATGCCACTTACACACACCACATCATGCCACATATATCTCAACACACACATACACCACACCACACACACCACACCACACTACACACACCACACCACACAGACCACACATACAGACACCACAGACACCACATACACAACAAACACCTCACACCACACACCACACACACCCCCACACACATAATATAGAAGCAAAATCCTCAAGTTGTCACCTGCAACTCTTACACATGAGCAAATCTTAGGTATGAGAGAAGATATAAGAAAACCTATAAAAATCTTTTCCTGTCTCAAAAGACTTACTAAGCACTTTGGGACAAGCAGTACTTGGAAAAACGATGCCACTTCACACTTTACGAACACTTTCATATATGAGCTTACTGTTCCATCACAGACACCTTTCAAAGAGCATCTGTGTCATACTCAACACATCTCAAACTGACCGTGAATTTTTAATACTGATGAGGAATGAGATATAGTAATTTAGATAAATAAGCAGATATGGAGTTTGTGGAATATAGGCTAATGCTACCTTTAAAAAAAGAAAAGACAATGAAACAAAATATTCAAACCGAAAATGCCCATGGATTTGAAAAATAGTTTGTATTTAACATATTTTTGGAACTTTTCCTAATATTTTGATCAAACCATTCCAATTTCATGATCTTATTTCTTCTATATGCATATTAAATGTTCAGTACAAATTATAGATGGTAATGAATACTTAGGTTTAAACATCACTATTTGCCTTGACAGGACCACGATTTTAAATGTGATTGGCTGTCTAAATTACTCTTAAACTGAGAATGTTCCTTCACATCTTGCATAAGAATTTTCAAATATTAAGCAATTTACTAATTATGAAATTAAGGCTGAGTGTGTTTGCTGCTTGTGGAATGTAAATGTGTACTTCATCAGAGTTTATTATGCCAAATGACTAATGCTTCCCTTTTGTACTTTGAGCTATTAAATAATCCACATATTTCAGAACTCCCATGTCCTGTAATTAAAACTGTCTAGGGAAATAATATCACCAGCCACTAATATCTGTCTCTGTTAAATCACCTTTGGTCTCATAATTTGAACTTATTGGCTGAGCCCTAGTCAATGGTCACTTGGATAGCTTAATTGTTTTGGTCAACATTCCCCACTTGAGTAAACAATACAGGACATAAAGTTGCACCTAACGCCAAAGGAGTACATCATGTGTAATAGCTGCCAACCCTTTTTACATCACCGGACTTGCTTGTGTTAACAAATATGAGCATGCTAAAATGAACTAATCGGCTAGAGCCTAAACAATCAAGGGCACATGAAAGCGTCATAAATATTTGTCAGAATGCATCCCCATGCGGCAGTCCTATTGTCATCCAATGCTTAAATACTTACCAAGGGCCTTTTTGGGAAGTTCATTTTCTAGATTCAAAGAATAAGCAGAACACTTTTTCTGATTTTTTATTTCACAGTTTCCAGAACTAAATTTATAGTTCTGTTAATGCTAATACTTTACGAATTTTATGAAACAAAATTTAATAATTCTGGATGACCACACTTTCATTAGTTCAACCGTTCACTCAGTCATTCGACAATAGCGTTGGATGTCACTCTAGTGTTCTAGGCAGTAGTGATAGAACACAGATGAAGTCCTCACCCTCATGGATTGGACCTTCTATTTGGGTGGAAAAAAACAACAGTAAATGAAAAAAATGAATAAATGAGAAGGTTGTGAAAAGTGCTATGTAGATAATAAATCAGAGTCATAAGAAAGGAATTGACTTTCATCCCTCTGTGATTCTGTAGTCTCTGCAGATATCCCAGCTTCCGGAGCTGTATCAGGCTTTAGTCTTGAACCAAACAGACCTGTTTCCCTCCAGGAACCTCTAAAACTATTGCCCTCCATTTCCTCCAATACACAAATATAGTTAATGCCGAGTTAGAGAAATGGGAGGAGAGGGATGTTTGGGTGATAGACCAGTTAAAATTGTCCATAATTATAGAGTCAGGTTTTAGTTTAGAGTAGATGAGCTAAGTAATAATCTAAGTCTTTGTAAGTCATTGTTACCAAATATGCCAATAAATGGATGCATAGAGTGCTTTTGATTTTTTGTAGTTACCAAATTTTTATGAGTATCTATTATGTCTATTGTGCCCATTGTTAGCGTCATCAAGTCGATTCTGACTCCTAGAGCCCTTGTGTACAGCAGAGTTGAACCTTGCTGGTCTTTTTCTGCACCATCGTCTCATCTTTACTACTTATGGGTTTTCATGGCCAATTTTTTTGGAAGTGCATGGCCAGGTCCTTCTTCCTAGTCTGTCTTAGTTTGGAAGCTCCACTGAAACCTGCCAACCATGGGCGACCCTGCTGGTATTTGAAATACTGGTGGCATCCCAGCAACATACAGCCACCACAGTGTGACAACCAACAGATACGTGGTTGTCTGAGTGTGGTTCCATGACCGGAAATCAGCTCAGGCTGCAGGGTGAGAACATGGAATATTGACTGCTAGACCACCAGGGCTGGCTGTAGACTGAAAATAATATGATATATATATGCAATGATATATTTTGAATGTATAGTTAACATTTATTGAGTGATTATCAAGGCCCAAGAACTGTGCATGCATTATCCTCCTTTAAGCCTCATGATTGTTCATGAGTTAGGATCTATTACAATCCCTGGTTTTAAGATGGAGATTCATTCACTAACCCAAGGTCATATAGCTAATAGGTAATGAGCCAGGATTAAACGCAGGCACCCAGCCTCTAGAACCCAAGTCCCTAACCATTAACCTGCTTCTATGTAGAGCCTATTGTAATTTAAAATATTAAATTTGACACATACAAAGAGGTGCTTATCCTCAAAAATGTTGGAGGCCATCAGTCTGGATGATAACTTATTGATCACTTTAAAATTATAATATCGAGGCAAAAATATTTTAGGGGAGCCAGATAAGTAATAAAGGTAATAATCAAGTCAGCATAGGGTCTAATTGATATCACTGGTCATTCATGAGTAATTAAAATTTTTAAGTCAAATAATATGAATATGGCTAGTTTGTGTGAATGGACACACAGGTTCATGGGACAGTCCTCTCTCTTATCAGTCTGCTACACATCTAACATAAACTGCTGAAATGAGGCACAGTGAAACAGCCCCAATGTTAATAGCGCAGCCAATAAATGCCATAAGAGACCATAGGGAAAGGTTATTTTGGACTGATGTGGTCAGAGAAACATTCAAACAACAAGCAAGTTTCACTTGGGAAATGAAAGGACCATGATAATTTAGTGAAAAAAAGAGGAACTGTATTCCATGTGCAAAGATCAGCACTGGACAAGTCATGGTGGCCCAAGTGAAAACTCCATGTGTAAGCATGATAGATAGACCGGCTTTGTGAGACGGCAAAGTCTCTAAGAGAGGGTGCCTGGGGAACTGCAAAGATGGAGGAGTACATGAGAACTCAATTACAGGGTATGTTAATGCCATGGTCACAGCGTGAAGGCTGTGGAGACATTTGAATACAGAAATGAGACGAGTATAGTGCTTTAGGAAAGTTTGCTTGGCTACATTTTTTAGTGCAAAATCTCTGAAAGCTGAAAATTTGACTGAGAGGTCATTCAAATACTATATGTGTGAGGTGACATGGGCAATAAGGAAATCATTGGTAACCTTTGAAAATAACTGCAAACCTTTTTTTAGTGTGGAAAGAAAAGCCAGAAAATAATGAGTTTAGAAAGAATAAGTGCTGGGAAAATGGATACAAGTGTGATGGATCACACATTTGAGAAGATTCCACAGAAAGAGGACAATCCAGTTGCTTGACCTCAATAGGGGAGTATTTCAAGATCTGTATATATTTAAAATTAACTGTAAAAAAAATTAGTAAGATTTAAAAGGATGGCAAAAAAATACAAAAGGAAAAAGAAGAGGGCTAGTCTAGGATTGATGGCCCTACAGTTAGTGGAGAATGGGACCAAAGGGCTTACAAAGTTAGGCTTATTGAGGCCAATCCAGCTAACATCCCTCCAGAAAGTTCCCTTACCCCTAATCTTCTCCCCTGTGCTCACATAAGATCTCACATCTCTCCATTCACTATAACAGAGTTATGAAATTTCTTGGTTTTGTTTCTCCTTCTTCCCTTCCTGTTCACCCCTTGATGAATATGCTTTTGCCATGAGCCAAGAGCATTTCTTGCTCATCAATCTGCCCCCAGGACTGAGCACAGTAGCTCACATATCAGGACTCACTTGCTAAATGAACAACAAAGGAGCTTGAGGGGAGAGCAACACTGAGACCCAGATGTTTCAAATGGAAATTAGGAACTTCCAAGAAGAGATGTAAAGGAAATCCTTGTGGTGATGTCACCACCCCCAGCATGGATCTGTGGCTGGACCAAGGTCTACATTGCTTCCCAAGGACGCCTCTGTTCCAGGAACCACAGAAGAAAGAAGGTAGGTGACTCAGAATGGACTGGTCCACTCTCAAATGTGCAAAGCTGGGAAATTCGATCAGTGTTTAAGCAATTAACTAAGAAGATTACAGTGGAGTCTTTTCTAGCTTAGGACATTCTGATAAGGAAGTGCTTCATGACTGCTATGGGAGAAATTCAAAGATTTGGAATTTCCAAGATGGCCAGTTTAAGAATAAATAGGAAAGAAAATCATGTGTGATATGAGATCATCCTAGTTCACACATTACTGAGCGCTTTCAGTTTTAACACGGGGACAGTCTCAGGCACACCAGGACAGTTGGTATCCATCATCTGCTGGAGCTTTGCTGACCCCATGTGTTTCTTCAATGTGCCATGCTCTGCCTCAGGACCTCTGGACATGCTCTTCCTATGTTGACATGCTCTCTCTGGCCTTCCTTCTCCCTGGACTTCTTCATCTGGCTACCCCTTATTCTTAAACTCAGACATTACTTCTTAGGGTTTTTTTCCTCTTAGCAACTCCCTCAACCCCCCATGTCCCCCATACAACTATGATCTCCAAGGGAAAGTTTCAACATTTTGAAATTTAGCCACAGAAAACAACCAGGACTTCTGTTTGGGAAGTAGAACCTGAGATTGTTTTTCAAACAGTTTCTTCTTTTGTATGCTAAGTTTCCCTTAATAAGTTTCTCGAAATGATGCTTTTTCATTCTTCAGAATAGACAAGAGATTCTATATTAAAGACATTTTAGTGATTAGCATAAGAACCGTGGTTGTTGAAAAGGTTCTTGGAAAACCATATTTGTGATTCTAAATTTGCTGTTGACTAGTAATGAAGCTCATCTTATAAAAGACACTATGTCCTGATACTAAATCTATCATATTAAGAAGCACGTTGAAAAATAATTCAGGGATTCATCACATCCTCTCTTCACTTCAGTGTTTTCGCTGGTGGCAGTATTAAAACAAGTTTATTAATGAGTTCCTGCCTCTCTTATAATCAAGAAAACATATCTGATAAAACCTGACTTTCAGGGACTGCTTCCGGGGGGACTTGGTTGATGTCAGTTCCCATGATTCCCCTTTGAGGGTCCTGGTTTCCAGGGAGAAATGGAAGAAAGGTCATCAACAAGTGGAGGCTGCTGGGTGGGATGGCAGGCCGGGTTTGTAGGATAGGTTGTAGCCCAGGGTTGCCAACATCAGGATGGCATGGCCGACCCTGGTGGGCAGTGGGCCACTGTGGGTGGATTTAGAGAGATGGTGTAAGATGACAGCTACAGTTTATTTGCCATAAACTGTCTATAGGGACCAAGGAGAAAAGGTCCCCAACCTAAGTTCAAGTTTTCTGCCAAATTATAGAAACATGTTTGAGAAATGTGAAAACACTGGCTGATTTAAAACCTCTTCGACTTCATCTGTTGTGGTTAGATTTGAACAATGATCTAAAGGTCAAATGTTTAAAATTCCAATCCTGGGCTTGGTAGCCATGCGATCCCAATACAGTGTGGCTGGACCTTAATGAAATCGGGTTGAAAATAAACAAAGTTGAAGGAGGCAAGGGACTTTCCTTCCACTCCATTAATGCAGACTTGACAGTCATAGATAGACTGCAGAAAAGAGAATTTTTGCCGCAGTTCCAGGAGAAAGGCATGCGGCCGTTTCCCAAGATAACGTAAATAGTATTTGCTCTCCAGACCCCTCGTCACAGAAATAAGGTCAGAAGGGAAATTCAAATAACCTTCACAGGCCTAGAACTCTGACAATGATAAAATTGTCAAGAAGGATGCTATCAAGATGAATATAATTACTAAATATGTTTCAGGAAGGTGGTTTCTTTGGAAATAGGTGTCTATCTAGGTGAGTCGGCTGAGTGACTTTGAAATAACAGACTGTGGTGAAGGTTATCAGGGAAGAAAATTAAAGGAAGGCTTTCCACTGAAATTCACACTCTCCACCTCTTCATTCTGCTGACGAGTTGGTGTTCCGCTTTAATTTCTGCTTCGCGGTACATCACTATGAGGTGGTTGCTGAGCTGCAGTTTCTTTTAGTGACGTTCTTAGATTCCTTAGCTCCCTTCGCTCTCAGTTAAAAATGCGATGTGCTGTTTCGTTCTATCACAAAGATGGGAAAAAGTTCATTCAAAAATTTTCAGGTACAATTTTAAAGGTGCGTGTTTCAAGGCATACTATCACTTTAACTTCAAGATGTCAGATCCCTATACAAATGTTGCAATACAACTATTCAATTTATAAAGTCAAATCACAAATACTGGGACTAATTCTTGTGTGAACGACCATATTTACGCGATTTGGGGAGAAGCACACTTTTACTAATAGATAATCCCTTGATTTAGAATTTACCCTGTCTCTGGAATTTAATAGCATGACATAAATAAAATTTTCCAAGAAATAGCACACAAAAATCCTAATTTATTAACCAGTAAAATTTTAAAGGTAAAGATTCTGGTATTTCTTCAGCTTCTGCAATATTTTTGTCTGTTTGATCACCTGGAATTTTGAATGTGTTAGCAATGCTCTTCAGTTTAAATTGTTCAGAAAGAGAGAAAGGGGGAAGTAGCTGTTTTAGTTTTTACATTGCTTTTACTTAAATTGGGTCACTACTGCACAGTACTGATCAAGGGAAAATCTCAGTGTGACTTGTATTTATGATATTCTTGTGGGACTAGAAATTTTGACAACCTTGAAATGTCGCAAAGTTAAAGAAAAACATGTAGTATGTTAATAAATAAATAACACTGTAAGAGTATCCTAAATTGTGAGCATTGTAATAAGTGTTTGAGTGTAAAATGAAATTATCTGAAATAGAACAACGGACTAGAGAGGGCTTTGCAACTCTGCTCCGTGGCACTTTACCTGTGCTTTAAGCCCATTCTCTTCTCCAAACCTATTACTTTTGTTTACTTATTTTTGAGTTTTTTGCACTATGTTTAATATGGTAATAAAGCTCACCTCCTGAAGGGCAGAAAGTGATAACATTTGAAGCCAGTCCTTGAATGGAGGTTTTCCTTTTAACTTACTTAATGGTTTTAATCACTCATATAAACATGTTATGACTTTAATAATTAAGGCTCCGTAAAAGGTACCATTGAGTCTCCATAGATGAATTTTACCTTAAACCGCTAAGAGGTTAATAAGAGAAAACCATCAGGTACGAGAAGAACTGTCGCCAAAGATGGACTGTGCACAGCTTCATGTGGCCAGGAAGCAAACAAAGGCACTTGGCAAAAAATGACTACTTTGCTTTGTTGCCTTGGACCTGTTATTTCTCTTACACATTTTCTATTCTCTGAACTGCAACGGATCTTACTGACTGTGTTCTTCAGCTTTTCAAAAAATATATTGTACCGTGAATATTAATAGTAATGCATATGGTGCTTTAGAACTTGTCCAAGAACTTGTCCGAGAAATATCTCAGAAAGAAAAACCTTTTTTACCAAACTTTTTCTATTATAACACTAAACCTAGTGTACCACGTTTTCTAGTTTCTTTTGAAATACATGGACAATTTAACTGGCAATATGGCGCTTCAAAGTTAAAAAAATCATCCAGGAAGGTGAGTATTTTGGGTATCAAATCTTAAACTAGCAATGCCCCAATATACTTTTCTGTATTTCCAAAATTGAGAAACTGGTACATTCTTTTTTTATTGATACTGTTATCATCAACATAACATGTACAAAATCACCCAACAAGTATAAGAACAAAAAAAGCTTACACATACTGAAATTTACAGATTTAGAGCTTACTACATTTGCTGACTCTAGGAATCCCTAGATTAATAAATTACCTATTGGATTGAGAACAAATTTATCAATATGGACTGTATTCTTTTGCTACTTGGAAAAGCATTATTCTGTGGACATCAGACAATTGTATTCATGTGATCAGACAATTTAGTCTTGTAACTTGCTATGGGTAGTTGATATCAGAATTAGAAAATGTTTTTTTCTTGAAAAATAAGAAATTTTATGCTTCAATTGGCAATCACTTTTTTGTGTTGAGACACTAATATAAGTCAAAGAATTTATATCAAGCTTTATTTTCCCTGTCTAAGATACGTAAAACAGTACGCTATTTGTGAGCTTAAATAGAACTAGTCTGACAAATGGCAAGGAGTTCTGACTCTTGGGTTCTATCCCCAGCTCATAATTGATGCACCATGTGAGGTAATAGGATAATATTTGTAAAGCACTGCACAGATCTCATACGAAAAGAACTATGTAAATAGGAAACATTGTTATTAGTTCAAGGCCTCCCATAGGCTCTGAAGTCAACATGACATTCAGTTGAATAGAATGTAGGGAAAGTTCACATTTTGACTGCTGCTTAGCTGGAGACCATTTAATTAAGAACCATTTGGGAGGATTTTCCTTGGTATTTTAATGAAATTCAATCCATCATGCTTATTATCACAGTACCCAGGCTTATTCCTGCTGGCAACAGTGAACATGGGTGATTGCTCCTTCTTGGTATGGCATTGTAGGTGGCACATCATTAGACCAGGCTCAGCGTCACATTCCATCATTGTGGGCATGGACAGGTCTCCAGTTTTAGTCAATTGACCTTCAGCCAAAGTCCATGCTTATTAATTCTCATTGAGATAGATGTATTATGTTAGATTGATATGCATCTTGGAATTGGTAGCTGAGAATTAACAACTGACATTTAAGATCCAAAGAAACTAGATTCCTCTAGTACACTCAGAGCAAACTTCTAGAGTCGAAAAGACTAGTACAGTCTCCAGTTTCTGTATGAATTTTAGAAGAACAGAACTGGAGAAGAAAGTGAACAGAACCTCAGGATAATCAATTAAATATCTTCTAATAATGGAACAGTATTTTGAAAGCAGACCAGATGAAATAAAGCAGAAGTGAAAAAATTTTTGATAAACAGAATTAAATTATCAAGATGTGAAACATTTGCCATCCCGTCTCATGTAAGATCTACACTTACCCAAGGTGACATCCTGCCACAAGGCCTCAGGAGAGATCAATGTGTGTGTGTGTGTGTGTGTGTGTGTGTGAGTACTAAGGGCACTAGTGGGGAGGTGGCATGGGATGAGAGGGCCAGAAATTGCAGAAGAACCCAAAACGGAAAGGGACGTTGACTCATTTTGACTATCTTTAAAGATCAAAAACAGTGGGGCCCATTGTAAGCCTACACTGATTTAGTTTTGAGTAATTTCTTTATAATTCACTGAGAAAAGTAGTTATAGATTAAATAACTCTCTTGTTCCATTCTTATACTGCTTATATAAAATTTCTGCAGATTTGATTCCAAATAACCCCAGAGAAGGTGCCAGAAATCATGTACTCTAGCATATCTTCCAGAATTTGCTTCTAAATTGACCAACTGGAGTAAGTATTGATGAAAATCATTAACTATGTATTAAGCTTCTTTGTATCATTTCAGTTTGAATACATCTTTTTCTATGATATTTGCCCAATGTAGCACATTATTTAATTTACTTAAGTCCAATTAAATCTGGCTTCTTCGCTACCTCTGGCATCCACCTGACTAATAGCATTTGCACAAAGAGTCTTTAGTAAGGCTCCTTCTGTCCCTTCATGTGTTCGTTCCAGCATCCTGTGGGTGCAGGGACCAGGACCAGGGTCTACAGAGGGCCCTGGCCTTGATTTTTGATGCTCCTACCCATAACCTCTATGGCTTTGGCTGTCAGAGGTGCTCCTCCTTGTTGATCTTCTATCATCTGTTATTATAGCAACTCTTACTGAGCAAAAGGTTGGTCTTCACAGTTAACTAGATAACCTTAAGCTCAGTTGCAGAAGACATTTTCCATGAGTTCATGGAATTCACTAGCCAATCAGCCAAGTGCCAGTCTCGGGAGTGGTACTGCCACCTCCTTAGGGGCCGTCTCGACCTGGACACAGGTCTCCTACACTTCCAAGGGCCTCTCCATTGCTCCAGTGGTGGGAGTCACACCTACCTCCTCTGGTTTTGTGTCATCACCCCCTCAAGCATGTGCCTCCTTCCTTCTCTCCCCCCATATTCAATCCACTTTAAGGCTTCTGTGGCCGTAGCCTCCAAGTAGGATAGGACAGGGGAGGATGTGTTTGTAGGTACATTGGTTTTAACCAACCCCTGAAAAGAAAGAATTTGTTCACTCCCTGCATTTGCCAAAAGGAAAAGCCAAGACAACTCAGTCAGGAAGGCTTGACTAATTCTGTGGTGTGGATGAAGAGAACGTAGCCTTGGCTGTTTCTCTTCTGGAGCAGAGGAAAGAGAGAACGTGGTGTCTCAGCAGACTATTCTGATATAAAGAACATAATGAAAAGGTGAGTGAGGCTGCTTGAGTATTCCAGACCAGGCACAATTGCTAACAGTCCTCTTTGGAAAACAACATGGTGGAATTAGACTGAGAAAATAAGTTTGAAAATGAGCAGACTGCACTCTTGATTCATATTTATAGCGAGTTTAACTTTTAACTTTTAAAGTGTAAAATATAGTTCTCAATTTTGACCATCAAAGTTCCCACCGCCCAAAAGGAAATCAGCCTCTTTTACTGAACCTATAAATAAGTATTTTATTCTCACCACCAACTTGAAACGTATTTTTTTGAATGAGTTTAGAGTTTGTATTAGTATTTCGCCCCCTTTTACTAAATTTTCAAATGTAGTTGTTTTATCATCTTCTTTCAATTAAAAATTATTGATCAGTTTTTCACCTGATATATATATTATATATAATGTTCATGATTTTATGTTATGTATATGTCTATTAGAGTTTGTTTTCTCATATTCATTTCTTTCCTAACTGCCTTTATTCTTATGTGAGATTCCCTATGCCCCTTCTGGTGCACTAAGTTATGAATATAACTCTAAATGGATTTTGTTTTTAGTGATATTAAAAGGTGGTAAATGTGCTAGAGATATTAGATAACTGGGTAAAGGTCAGAAGACTATGTATGAAGTTGCTGTTTTTCCACTTGATTTCTATCTCTCCTATTGTTTCTGTGTTAGTGTCACATTTTTTCCCCAATAATGGGAAAATATACTTTTGTCTCAGCATTTGGTAAAATGTAAAAGGCATTGTTACTATTCAATGTTACAATTTTGTTCAGTGATTGATTAGTATAAGAAGAAAAGGTAACGCAACTTTATGTCTCTTATATTCTTTAACATGGATGAGCAATTAATCTAAAATGCAAAACCAGCTTACTTGCAATTTATGGTTAGCTGTTTATGGTTAAAGATATTTTTACATTTGTCACACTTCTTCTTAAGGAAGCAGGAAACTAATATTGATGATATCTTACACAAAATTCTCCAGATTTTAAAAGTTTTTTGGAAAACTGTTTTAAAAGTTGTAAAATGCCGTCATTTTGATGTACAATAATTTATTTAGCTATATCCAGTGAGTACTATTATTTCCTCAAATTTCACTATGATAAATAATCCTTTGATTTAAAAAAAAATCCCCTTGTACATGATATTCTGCTAAAATGGCTAATTATTTCTTTATAGTTCTTGAATGAGATTAATGAACCAAAATTCTTAGATTCATGGTCTAGGAAGGAAATCTCTACTTGTTCTTATTTTTTCTTGTCACTTTTTGAATGTTTCGGTAAGTTTAGTGTCCAGAGAGATGAGGATAACAGGAAAACGTCTGAGCTAATTGTACAAAGAACAGGGAAATTTACTCTCAGTGTATCAGGAAACCTAGTGACTCCCAAGGAGACAGTGCGACTGGCCTGACTGGAGTTCCCAGACTTCAGGAAGCCCACGGGTCTCTGGGAGATTCATGGTCATTACCTTCACACTCTGAAGAAAGGCATTCTCAGCTTCTCTCTGAATGGTTTGAAAAATAACAAGCCCTTAATTGCTGGATTTGTTTTCCCAATTCGCTCCATAATACAAGTAGACTAGACTCTCTCAGTCTTGACTCCACAACTCCAGGAGTGGAGTCTGACAGAGCTGCCTGGGTCAAGGGCGTCCTTCAGTCCATACCAAATGTGTAAACACAGGGGCAGGACTCTGAGCCGGAGATGGGGAGAGTACTGACCTGCAAAGCACCTCCAAAGGGGCCTGTGTATCTTGTGGGACATTTATAAGCTGTCAAATCTGCTTTGGATTGTGCCTTTTGGTACAATGCAAAAATATTGTGTTTACCTTCATGACTTTTAATGCATCTTTCTGAAGAATGTAAATTCATGACTTTTAGTGCATCTTTCATTCTGTTGATGAATTTCCTGAAAAGGAAATCGAGATAGACTCTTTTTAGTAACATTAAATTGTTTCATGGACACTTTACCTTTAGAATAAACAAAATTTGCAGAAACATATTGATAGATCAGAAATGAAAATTCTAAATCATTGATTTTCAGTTATATGACAATAACAGCATAGCTTGAATTAAAATTTCTCTTTACTTCTAATTTCTGCCCCACATGTATGAATTGTACAACATTGATTTTTTTATATCTGATGAGAGGTGAGAGCTTGGGTGTATATATAATATGTGAGAAAATCTGTATATGTAAAGCAATACTTATGTTTGTAGGAGAAATGGGATGGACTTTCTCTGGAAACTTACCAAAGTTATTAAAATATTAATAAAATATGCATTCAATATTTATTAGGCTTTAAGTAGAATATTTTAATATATTTGGTATAGTGAGAAATCATATTTTTATACACATTATTCATCTAAATACATTTATTGAAGCTTTTAAACCATTTTTTTTAACAAGAAGACAGCATGAATTGGACTAATATTACCAAATTACAGTATCCTTTTGCCAGAATAAAAAGCTGTACACTATTGTGGTCTACAGCATCCTAAGGTCTAAATTTGAAAATAAATGCTTTCTAAAAGTCCTTACATTTATATGGGACTTTTCAGCTAGCAAGGTATGTTCATGTATTATCTTATTTGCTTTTAAAACAACCATAGGAATTGAATGTTTTCCAATATTAAATATAAAAAGTTATAAGAAGTAAATAGTTCTAATTTGAAAAGTACTAAATGCATACTTGAAGATATAAATATAAAAACAAATAATTTAAGCTCAACATTCTGACTAATCAGAAGAAGTGCTTATCTGAAGAAACAATATGAACGTTCCAAGACCGTTAACAATGTTTTCCACTAAATATCAAGGAAGGAGTCAGTATTTCCTAGTGACCCACCATGTGGCAGGAATTGTGCTGGACACTTGTTGTGTCTGTTAGAGCTGCACAGTTTCTTGTCTCTGATTTATAGAGAAGGAAGCCTAAGCTTCCAGATGTTCTATGACCTTGTCAAAGTCATTTATACAATAAATAGTAAATATTACTCTATTTTTCCCAAGGACGTTGATTTTTTCACGATGCTGGCTTGCTTCTCTTTTTCATTCCTCCTTAAAGTTTGGTTATTTGGTTTGGGGGAAAAGGAGGAAAGTATTGGAGCAAGATTTATTTACCAGCAACTAATGGAACAGGGAGGTCACATAACAATCTTAGTGAGGCTACCATATCACTAGTGATGTTTTCAACAGCAAGTATCAGATAGCACACCTTAAATCAGCTCAAACAACAAAGGGAATACATTGGCTTACAGAACCGGGATTCAGACATACCTTGAGCTCAAAATTCATGACTTCTTCATAGGTGTGACTCTATTTCTCCAGGATTTGTACAATCTTGCCTCATTTGCTGCTAACTGTGTCTCATCAGGCTTTGCTCATGATCAAGAGATAGCTGCTAGAAGCTTCAAGAACCACATGTTTCTATGTTCATAGCCAAAGGGAGAGAGAACTTCTATTTTCCAGCCATTGGACATTGGCCATGGACTTCCCATGGTAGCACCGGCTTAAGCCAGTTGCCAAATCACATGGACACCCTATCACCACAATCAAGAGAATGTGGCATCTTGATTTGGTTAGACTACATCACATGGCCATTGGACTGATTGCTAATTGGCTTAGGCTCACTGAGGTCTATCCTTGGCATTAGAGTGGGTTCATTTCACCAAATTCAATGACTGGAAGAGCTGGAGTTTTGTTAAGAAAGGAAAGAGGGCAATAGATGCAGGAGAGACAGCAATAAGTCCAATGAAATTAGCAAGTCATTTGGGCTGCTTCAACTCTTTTTAAGTCAAATATTATGGCACCTCTTATCAAATTTAAGAATATGAAGTAGGAGATGAAAGCAAAGCAGAATAGGTTTATCCTTCTGGATGTCTAGGATCTTAGTATCAAACGATCTCTCTCACTTCCTAAAAACATTTCAATTGTCAAGGATGGACTCCTATTGAAGAAGCCTTATTGGCAGTTCATGCCCATGTCAAAAATTTGTTCTGTTTTCATCTTCATTATTCAGAACAGACATTAATTATTTTTTATTACACAGCCACAACACAAGTTAATGTCTGTGAATTCTAAAATCATGAATATGTGTGTGTGTGTGTATGTTCTTGTATTCACATTAAAAACCATCTAAAAGAGTGTTGGCCCACTATCAAGTTGGCTCACCGTCACCAATTCCACTTTACTTTCCTCTTTCCACCCACTCGGTAATTTAGTACACTTGCTCAGAGCCGTCAAGTGTGAAAGTACGATGATGAGAACATGGTTTCCCACTGCATGTAGTTTCAAAGGGTGAAGGAAATTCACAGGAAAGTGCATTCATATTGGAAAGTAACATTAATAAGGAAAGGTTTGAGGTTGAATTAAGTGACCCAATGCTTTCAGATTCATTTTACTTGCTAGACTCATTTTTCTAGGTAGAATTCTCCTTGTAAAACCTTAGTGGTAACATAACAGGTATTTTTCAGATTCAGCTGAGTGACCAGGACTGCAGCATGCATTTTTGCAGAACATAAATTGATCTGAATTGATCCTAAGCACAGTGCTGATTTGAAATACACTGTGTATATTTATAGTTGCCCTTGTACCAAATCCTATTCAACGTTTAAATGATTTAAAAAACAAGTTTAAGTCATTTTAATGGCATATTGTTTTATTTACATCATTTGCATACATTGTTAATATTAGAATACTTGAAGAATTTTCAAACAAATTACAAGCTGTTGTATCTAATATTCTAGAAATGTGGTTTTTAAATCTGCATTTATATACACAAAACAACTAGCAATTAATTTGGGAAACAGCCATTCACTTTTAAAATCAATAAATGAGCATTTCAACTGCATATGCATTTTATATACTTTATGCACATATTACTTATACATAAAGCTTCATTTAAAGAAATTAAGTAGTTACAGAAACCAATAAATTTCAGATCCAGCATGCATTTACTGAGTGTCTGGCTCTTTCAGATAGTTTTGTCATTTGATCCTCCTAACCCCTTCGTAAGATATTATCTCCTTGTAGAAAAATTATCATTAAAGAAGGAAAAAGGTTAAGAGAGCTTAAAGCAGTTTTTGTAGTATGGAAAACATTTTCCCTGGCCCCCAAATTGGAATTTTGATCCGAATGTCAGAAGTAAAGGTAGGCTTATCAAATTCTAGAATAATAATAGGCATATATGGGAGGGGAGAATGGTTAGTCTAAAAGTAAACAGAGCTGAATGACTTTGATTTGTTATTAAACACAACTTTTATATTTTGAATTTCAACAATACTGAATAAAGGCTTAATATTTTAATGTTTATCAAATGTGAGCAGGAGGGAAAGAAAGTTTTAAAGCATTGATCAATAAGAAGGCTGCTTTGGAAGTGAAGAATGTTCACCCCAGAAAGTGTATGCATGGTTGCCAAGGTGGCAACTCCGGCACAGGGACCTGTAAGTCTCCCCTTCACTGGTCTTCTGCAGACTAAGGGAAAACTCTTTTCTCGGGGGTGTAGTTCAGCGGTCAGGTGCAGGGAAGCAGTAATGCAGTGTGTCCTGAGAGATCCCTGCAAAAGGACCATGACAGTGAGGTCTCTTGGGTAAAGATTAGGGCCACAGAGTTTACAGGAACAGGGGCAAATGTTGAGGGCATTTGGTAGATTGCTATTGTCACAGTTCCGTGGGTGAGGGTGGGAGCCAATGCTGTGCTTCGGTACTACCACTGCTGGTTTGCTTGGTGTGGTCTAGGTAGGTCCCCTTAACTCATTTGTGAAGCATCACTAGTTATTAAGTGTTCTTAATGACAGAATTTGAGGCACTGGGCTATGACTGGGGATATACCAGTGAGCAAAACCAGACCCTGTCACGGTGCATTAAAAGTCACTTGGTCAAAATGTGATAAGAAGAGGGGGACAATCTTGCTATTGATATTGTTTTGAATTAATATATATTGTTTACAACAGACCTCCTCAAAAATACCTTTATGTACTTCAAATGCCCCTCTGTCGAAACGTTGTCCCATTATCCATTTCCAAGATAAATACATAGATAACGTATTTCTTTAATGGTGAACTCCATATTTTAATTTACTTCTTCACTTTAATTTCTGGCCATATTATCAGATTCCTTCAACAAAAAAGGTTGTTTCTAAAATTCACTAAGCATGAATTCTACAGTAACTTTATTATGTATATTTACCTGGCTATAGAAGTGGTTATAAATACACGACAGTAAGTTACTAAAAAACATTTCTTCTCTGTAGATTTTGTGACTCTATCCAGTCTTATAAAGAGGGTCTTTAATTCATGTGTGTGTGTGTGTGTGTGTGTATGTGTATACTCTTACTACAATAGTCATCATGTAGTCTTATAGCTATTTGTTTACCATTCTAACTGCCTATAAAATGGAAAGCAAAGATTATGATGTCTCTTTCATTTTATTGCCTCTAGTGTTTTATTCCTGGGGAATCAATATATACTTTCATTAATATCATAGTTACTTTGCAGCATCAAAATGATATGTGTTAATATATCATTTTAGAGACATTCTTAAATTTTCTTCCTCTCCTCTTCCTTCTATTGTTTTTTCCTTCTTTCCTTCTCTCCTTTTTTTTCCCCACAAGTATTTAGTGAGCATCTCTCACCTGCCAACAGCTCTAATGGGTTTCAGGGATATAATGGTCAGTAAAAGCAGAACTTGTGAAATTTACAACCTAGTTGGAAAGAGATATTAATGTTCACATGGAGAAATGTAAAATTGCAGCAGTGATAAATGCTATAAAGAAAAATTATTCAGGTGCTATGAAAACATAAAAGTGGGTACACCTGATCTGGTCTAGATCATAAGAAGAACCCTTACTGACAAAGTTATTCTGGCTTGCAAATATAAAGCAGGGTTGGAGATAACTAGATAAAGTGTGGCATATTAGGATGAGGGGAGAGAGATGGAGAGAGAGATTATTCCAGGAAAGAAAAACAACATGTTCAAAAGTAAAGTGAACAACATGCTGAAAAGAACAAAGAAAGGTCTTTAGTGGTTAGAGAACAAACTAAGGGAAAAAAGGGTGGGAGATAGATGTAGAGATGTAGATAGCAGAAAGGTGTCGATAGGCTGTATAAACTATGAACAAAAATTTTGTTTTTATCCTGTCTGTGGCTTGGAATGTAGATTGTTGCAGATGAGGAGCAAGAATGCAGATCAGCAGTTGGTTAAGACAGAATACAGTGGGAGCTGATAGCACAAAAATGGTGCTGGTAATGGTGGAGATAGATTGGAAATTATGACGTCTATTTAGAAAGCAAAATTTGCAGGACCTGGTGATAAATTGAATAGAGGAGTTAAAGACAGGATTATGGGCATACGGCAGCAGCTGCAGAGGCTCTAATAAGCGCTTGAGGAGTGGATGTGGTGGCAAAAGCAAGGACATAGACCACATCCCGGTGATGGTGCAGCTGAGGGCAGATCGATACCTGAGTTTCCCTTTCAGTGTTTGGCAGGGAATGAGAAGCACAATTAATTTAGTCTTAATATGTATAGAAAGGATATCATAAACATAAGAATAGAGGTCACCATTTGAAGTATTTTCAACCCCAAGTTTATCAAAACTAATATATGTCTAGGTCAGTGTCTGTGATCCTATTGATACATAGAATGTGTCTATTGAGTTGATGAAACACTTTATGCATGGCTGAATCATGTGATTATCACTCAGCAAAACGGAGATGACTTCCTCATCTACTTTCTAGGATTGTTGTAAGGATCAAAGGCTATAATATGCTTCAAAACCTGCAAAACCTTATGCAAAGCAAGTGTGGGGAGTCACTACTCTCTACCAAATCCAGACACATCCAGAAAGCACAATATTCAATTCAGCCTGAACATTTCTCTTTTGGCTTTTCCTATTGGTCTGATAATTTAGGATCTTTTTGTTTAGGGAACAATTAGACACCTTACTATACTACACCAGTGCAATGATTGGAGAAGCTCTGGCTCTCGTTTCAAGAAAATAAAATGCCTGACTCTAAACTAGGTTTATTGTTGACAAGCAGAAGGGAATCTGAGGCACCACAGATGAAGATGAAGACTATGTGCAAAAAAGTACCAAATGGGTCTGTTGAATTTCTACTTGGTTCAATTTTGATAGTGCTAGGAAGGTTGCCCCATTAATATCTCCTGTGAGCATCCTTTCTTTCCTATAGTCACAGTTGCTGCTGCCACCTCACCTTCAGTTTAAGCCTTCCTTATCTCCACATTCAACTATCCAACCATTCTCAGAACTGGCCCCTCCTTCCAGCTTTGAATCTGCTTCAAATCATGCTCTACACTGCTTTTGTATTGTTCTTATTTAATTTTCCTGCAATCCTGAGACTCAGAGAAGTTCAAGTGGATAATGATCGTCGGCTCATAAATGGTAGAATCAAGATTTTGCTCCATATCTCTCAAGACCCAAGGCAAGCACTTCTCTACATTCCCTCATTTCACTCATAATATCTATAATTGGTAGCTCTTTTTATGTTCCTAAAATGCCCTTCACAAATCATTCCTTCCTTCCTTTCTCTCTCTCTCTACCTTTCTCTTTCTTTCTTCTTTGATACAATTCTCTTTTCCCCTCAATACTGTTTTTGAGTTTTTTTCTAGTTTTCCAGAGAGGGGTGTGTGTGTGTGTGTGTGTATGTGTGTGTGTGTGGTTACACAGTCAAGCTTTTTTTCTCTCCCCTTCTAAACTTTTTGTTTTTGGTCAAGCACTTGGCCTTTCTGTTTGTCTATTTTTAATTTTTCTGCATACTTGGCACATTTTATTTATCCTAGGATTCAGTAATACTCTTACATTTTCTCTTACTGATGGCTATTTACCTTGTAGGTATGTATTTCATTATTTTAATGACCTTTTATTGAATTTTATTTTTAAGCAGTAATACAAAATGGGTTTTTCTCTCTTCTCCTACGTGTGGAATTGGATCATTTTGTATACACCGCAGATACCTTCCGCCCATCTTTCCAAGTCTGCTTTTAATTCAGGATCGTTGGCAGGCTCTACTTTCCTTACACTCCCCTCGAGACAGAGCCTGCACCCCTCGCGGCTTTGATCCTAGGTTGAGAGACAAGGTCCTAGAGAAGTTTTCATTTGAAAGAGATCAAAAGATTCCTGAAATATACCCTGTTAAACTAGATTCAGATACCTGTGTAAACAATCTCCTTAGAGTGCTGCCGTCTGTCTCCCACACACCCCTGGCGTTCCAGGAGACTCGGCCAATGGAAGCCCAGCAGGTGTCCCCCAGGGGCTGCTGCCTGGACCTCCCTGCAAAGTGGAGCTCACTCCCCAGGCCCTGGCCCTGCAGAACGCCTGCTTCTTTCTGGAATGCTTTATCTCCTACACAAAGAGCACGGGGCTGCCCTGGATATTAGCACTGCCACGCTCTCTGTACGCTACCTGCACCATGTCAGATGTTCCAAGAAAGACAAACGATGCCCACCTGGGTGGGCTGCTGTTCTGCACTTTGGAAAGCTGACCCATTCAACAGCGATTCCGGCAACTAGTGGGGTGTTTCTATCTCCTCATTTTTAATGTAACTTGAAAAGATGAGGCATGGATGAAAGTCTTCAAAGATGATTTTTTCCTACTGGCTCCTTCAGGCTGATAGCCTCCTGGAGAGGAAAAATATATATATATATAACCAACAATACTTTCTGACCTATGTGTCTTACAAGGTGAGATAAAACAGATCTATTAATTAAATCTAACCATGAAAACTGTTCCATTTTAAAACTTTTCCCTTTAATCTCTCTGTGCTGAGAGAGGCACTATTGAGGATAACGTTATTTGAGTCTATTGAAAGCATCTGGGGAATTCAGGTAGCGAGGAGAACGTGACCCCTATTTGGAAGCTGGCCAGCCACGTTTTGCCTACGTCGCTGCGATTGTTCCAGTGCAGTAACTTTTCTGTTGTGCTTCTAGAATTATCACATTAAACCTGTTTGCCAAATGTTAATTTTTCTCCTCATGAAAAGTTTCCACTTGGTTAGACAAACAGACTCAAGACTATAATGTGTTTAAAGAAAAAAGTTGATAAACAAACAGCATCCATTGAGGTTAAAAACAGGATCTATAAATTTACCATGTTAGTATTTCCCTAGGGCCAATTCAGTAACCTGCACTGATATTCATAAAGAAATTACTTAATGATTGTAATGGCAAAAGGATTGAATATTTCATCTGGAAGGGGAAGGAAAATCCTAAGAGAAATAGAATGATAAGCTTCTTAGGTATGTAAATCATGCGACAAGATTCTAAGAGAGAATAATACTAACAAACGGAGCTGTTTTTCAAGCCACAGTTTCAAACTAGCACTGTTTTACACTATGCAATATTTGCTATCATTGTGTGCAGACTTATTGGTGGAGAAACAGTGTCCAATAAATGCAAGCATGATGGAGCTTCTTAATGAAGCTGTAGTCAGGAGCTAGCACTGATGTGTTTGTCAGATGACTGCCTCAATGAAAGAAGCTATCTTTTCATGAAAATTTCCTTGCTGGTATATCCCCCCCCCCACACACACACACAGACACACTACCACCTCTATACACAAACACATTCTTTCTCTCTTCTAAGAAGTGTACTGTTACTGAGCACATGAAACAAATAATTTTTCTTTGTATTATTCATGTTCGTGGTCTGTATTTCTCAACCAATTATTGCTGCCAGTTATTTGTGGGTTGTCTTAAGTGTCCTGAATCTTATCGACCCTTATCACAGCGCTTCATGGAGCATAAGTTCATAGTAATGTTGGAAGAGACTTTTGCATTATCGCAGATAACATTTGCACAGTGCTACATCAAAACTCATGTCATAGAGAACTGCTTACCACAAGGATTTGCTTCATTTCCCCTTTCAAGGGTATAGATCAAACTATAAAATACTGTACTTCTGAAGTTGGCACTTTTAATTATAATAATATATTCATGTACAGGTAGTCAAAGTATCATAAGGTAGCTAGCTCACAGGTTATGTGCTATGGACTGAATTATGTGCCCCCAAAATTCATATGTTGAAACGCTAACTCATGATGTGATGGTGTTAGGAGGTGCAGCCTTTGGGATGTGATTAGGTCATGAGGGTGGGACCCTCATGATGGAATTAGTGCCCTTATAAGAAGAGACATCAGAGAGCTCCATCTGTCTCTCCGTCTTGTGAAGACACAGTAAGAAGATGATATCAGCAAGTCTTAAAGTGTGCCCTCACCAGGGAACCCAATTGGCCACACCTTGATCTCGGATTTCCCAGCCTCCAGAACTGTGAGAAATGTCTGCTGTTTAATCCACCCAATCTGTAGTTTTGTTAGGGCAGCCCAAACTAAGACAACTTATTTGCCTCTTGACTATCCCAAACACACACTCTCCTTGCCCATTAGTTCCCTTATTAGGAGAAAGAGTGTTTCGTTATTAGCCTCAGTCTTGACAGAGTCACGAAGAGGAGAAAGCCTGCCATTCAGCAGGGTCAGGACTCTGCGCATCATCAACAGAGACAAACGAGAGCTGAGACTGATGGGGACTGACATCCATTAGTGTTCTAAACTAGCGCTCACATGTAACAGGTAATGAGATACAGCAGGAATATGAGGAGAGGGCTTTAGTTTGGGCAAATTGCTATGAGGGTAGCCGGTAAAAAAAGAGATCTTTAAACCTCCCTAATCAGAACGTTCCCTTTGTCTTATGTTTGGTGACATGGATGCTCCAAGCCAGTTTCCCTGGTTACAGAGGGCTTCTTTTAGAAGAGATCCAAAAGGATAAACTTGCCTGCACTGGATCAACACTTTGCAAATTTTATTGCATTTTCTGATAAGTAGCTCCATATGTATAAACCCTTAAGAACATGACTTTCAAGGGTGAGGGAGCATAGGACATTGGGCCTTGGTCTCTTCTTTCACTCCTAGAAGCCTAGTGAGTTTTTGTGATTTGGATTCTACTACACTATTCTTCTTGAATGTCCTTCCAAATATTTCTCTTTGAGTCATTCTCCTTCCGGAAAATTATTACCATGCCCCCGCCTCCAACCCTAAGAAGATGAATAAAAAATATGTGAAGATATTTAAAAAAAATAATAAAGAGCAGAACTTTTCAAGCCAAAAGAAAGTTGACAGCTTCATACCCTAAAATTTTAAGAGCTTTATTCAGAGGTAAAACATTTACACAAGGAGATATATAGTGTTTACCCTAATGCTTCCAGAGTCCCGGAACAACCCGTTCCAAAGAATGAGATTAAAAAGAAGATGAGAGATCTAAGGAAATAAACTGAAAATAAAGTCAACACAACTTCAGAAATAATAGACACATTAGAAGAAAAGGATAAAAGAAACAGCTTTAGTGATGTGAGAAAAAAAATCAGCCTGAATGTGACGGAAAAGTCAGAGATAAACACATTGAGAGAAAGGATACTAAATATGGAGAAAAAAATCTCAGAGAGTGGTGAACACACCAGTGAGGCTCTGAAGAGGAGGACACTGGAAAGTACATTAAATGTTTCTTAAGTGTCTCCAAGGTAATGCAAAGTTTCACACTACTCCCAGTCAACTTAGAGACAAGTAGCATGAGCATCTCTCTTCTCATCTTCTTTGAGTTTGTGACCAGGTATGAGATTTCCTGAGGTAGCTCAGTCAGGATAACCATTTGCTAGAATCATACACAAGTCTCTTCACCAATCGCTCGGCTTGCTGGATCAGCTTACCCAGCGTTACATCAAGAGAGAGATGGCTAGATGACAATGGATTCTAAGAAGAGTCCCAGGATGTTTTTGATGATCCAGGCAAGGAATTTGTGAGATTCTGAAGTACCAATGTCAGGATCCTGGACTTCACTGTGCCTGGAACCATGGGCATCTTACTGCAACTCTTAGCAGCCTCCAGAGATTCTCTTAGGGAAATGAAATTCACCTGTATATTGTGGATATTTGTGCTCTGCTCCTTCACCATTAAAATAAAGGGCTTTCCTCAATATTAAAAAAAAAAAAAAACAATTAGAATATGGTGAAACACTTGAAAAGATGTGTCACTGAAGAGACTATATAGATAAAAAATAATCACATGAAAACGTTCAGCATGAGACACTAGGGAGATTAAACCCACAATGTGATATCACTGCCCAATCAAAATAAAAAATAGTGATAATTCCCCTACCCCCTCCAAAAAAATAAATAAAGAGCTTTGTCTAGGGAACTGAAAGCTCCTCTTAGCTCTAGCTCTCTGTTAGCTTGTATATAGAGATCATGAAAAAGAAGACGCAAAATAAGGCTGAGATAATATGGTCAAATCTTGTCTCACCAAGAGGAACAGAATCTCCCAGGTTGATCCAGAGTGTGTTCCAGTGGAAACAATGTAGCTGTCTTCTTCCATATCTTCACCAACCAGCCTCATCCTGCCACTCTGTGTGCAGAGAGGTTGACTGACTCCTCTGTACAAAGCCATTTCTGTGGTTCTGTGCTGATGCAGAGACGTTCAGGAAAAAAAGGCCTTCTCAAGGTGAAACAGGAAATAACGTTGAGCAAAATTCCTTAAGAGTAACCTCCTGTTTTGTTTTTCTTTTGTCTGTCTTTTTTTGGCCACCTCAGTTTGGAATGAACACCGTCCTCCATGTTTCAACACCGTAACAAGTGTCTTCCGTGGGGTCTGATAATGTGAGGAGCTTGTTTGTTTCACAGGCTTGACTCCCCTGTGGAAAAGGGCCATGATCATGCTCACTGGGAATAATGAAGCAGAAGGTCTTCGTAAAGAATAATTGTGAAAATTGGAAAAAGCAGTGTAGCAATGTTCCTGAAAATAGAACACAAAGAGAAGTGACTGCTGAAAGGGATTTTATGTTTCTGAAGAACATGATGTGAGAAATAGTAACGGTTCAGATTGACATTGTTGGGCACATGAATAACATCTTTACATTAGCATTCACCAGGGAGACCAGAGAAAGTGCACGAAAAACACAGATGGGCTTTTCATGATGGGAAGGCACCAGACTGCAGAAACAAAGTGCTTCACTGAGAAAATAAAAAGAAATTAGTGTTATTAAAAGAAAAGTGTGTCAATGTGGTCTTTTTGTAAAACCTAATCCTTTTCCTCAGCAATTTCAAGAACAATACATGTTCCTAAAAATTGTCCCCTGTGCCTTTTCTGATTTCCTCTGAGTAATTCAGTCCTCTTGTTATTTTTAGAAACCTCTTATTTGTCTACAAAGTAAAAATGTTTATTAAATTTGCTATTAATTATCAAAAAAAAATTCTAGTATATCTTTGAAAGCATGTTTATGGATTTATTTGAGAAATTTAATTTCCTTTGTGATTTACACATTTTGTTGTAATATATTTGAAAAGTCAGAAAATTTAATTTGTGTGTGGTGTTTCTCCATCCCCAAATTTCTCTTTTAAAATAAAATCTAAATGCATTTATTTGTTTGACATACATATGTCAATGATGTATTTGTTCACAAAATGTGCACTTTCCTAACAGAGCAAAATTATGTTGATTATATCACACTAACACTATAGACTACTACAACTATGTAGAAATTCTGTCAGTTGAGGTAATCATTTTAGAGCATATTTACTGTGAAGGTATATATTCATTCTTGTTGCAACATGCTACCTTTCTTCATCTTCATGCTAACATTGGATTTAGACAATTTATATTACCTACTGCTAGTGTATCAATTTTTTGGATTTAAGATTATCAAGATTTAATGTTCCTATGAGAAAGAAATTTGTCTTAGTCTATATTCTGTTTTCTAATTAAACTTTTTATTTTGAGGTCATTTTAGATTCACATGCAGTTGTAAAAATTAATATAGAGATATCTCCTTTAGTTGATTCAGTTTCCCCCAATGCTAACATCTTAAAAAGCCACAGTACAGTATCACAACCAGGGTATTCACCTTCATATAATCAAGATATAGAACAGTTCCATCATCACAAAGATTGTGTTACTCATTTGTAAGCAACACCCATATCCCTCTAAGCCCATCTCCACCTAGCCCAGGACAGCATTAATCTGTTCTCCGTTTCTATAATTTTGTTATCCCAAGAATGTTATATAAATTGGGTCAAACTGTATGTAACCCTTGGCATTTGTTTTTTCCCCTCAGCACAGTTCTTAGGAGATTCACCCACATTGTTGCATCTCTCAGTCAGTAGTCTGTTTCTTTTCATTGATGTGTGGTGTTCTTGTTACAGATCTACCTACCACAATTTAGTTGGTTAACCGTTCATTCGTTAGGAGGCACTTGAATTGTTTCAGCTTTCGTCTATTCCAAACCAAACTGCTATAAACATCTGTGTACAGGCTTTTTTGTGTGCGCACGTTTTCATGGCTCTAGGATAAATGCCCAGTAGAGCAAGCACTAGGCTGTGTGGTAGTTGCAGATTTAGTTTTTTAAAGAATCTGCAAACTGCTTTCCACAGTGACTGTAACCATTTACGTTTAACCAGCAATGGATGAGTGATCCATTTTCCCCTTATCCTAGCCAGCGTTTCATATAATCACTACTTTTTTTATTTTAGCCATTTTGATAAATGTGTAGTGATTTCTTAGTGTTTTGGTTTGCATTTCCCTAGTGGTTAATTCTTTCATGTCCTTCTTTGCCATCTGCATTTTCTTCAGTGAAATGTCTCTTCTTATCTTTTGCCCTTTCCAGTTGGATTGTTTTTTACAGATGAGCTTTAAGAGTTCTTTCTACAGTCCAGATAGGAGTCCTTTCTCAGAGATGGGCTTAGAAAACCTTTTCTGCCGGTCTGTAGTTTGTCTTTTCATCCTCTTAACAGATCTTTCACACAGCAAAAGTTTTTAATTTTGATGAAATCCAATTTACAATTTTTTTCCTTTTATGGATTATGATTTTGGTGTGAAGCCTGAGAACACTTTGTCTAGTTGTAGATACTGAATATTTCCTCCCATTTTTTTCCAAAGGGTTTTATAGTTAAGTCTATGATTCATATTGAGTTAATTTCTGTACAGGGTATAAGACTTAGTTCTAGGTTTGTTTTAAGCCCATGGATATCTACTTTCTCCAGCACCGTTTATTGAAAAGGCTTTCCATCCTTCCTTTATTGAGTTGCTTTTCCACCTTTGTAAAAAAAATCTCTTAGGCATCTTTGTGTGGGCCTATTTCTGGACTCTCTTCTGTTCTATTTATCTATGTATGTATGATTCTGCAATATCACACAGTCCTGATTATAGCAGCTTATATAGTGTCTTGAAATTAGCTAGACTGATTTCTTCCATTTTCTTTTTCTTTTGAAAGATTATTCAAGCTTTTCTAGTTCCTTTGCCTTTCCATACAAATTTTAGAATATTCCTGTCTATAAATATAGAAAGTTAGGCTGGGATTTTTAAAGGAATTTCATTAAACCTGTAGTTAATTGTGGGAGAATTGATATTTTTACTATATTGAGTCTTTCATCATGGTATATCTCTCCATCTACTTAGATTTCTTTCATCACTTCACCAGCGTTTTGTGGTTTTCAACATATAAGTCTTGTATGTGTTTTGTTAGATTTCCACCTAATTATTTTTGAATGATTTTAAATGGTACTGCACTTTTAATTTTTCATGTTGCAGCCTTGCTGAATTCATTTATTAGTTCTAGGAGATTTTTTGTAGATTCCTTGGAGTTTTCTACATAGACAACCGTGTCATCTATAAATATCAACAGCTTTATTTCTTCCGTTCTGATCTGTATAACTTTTACTTCATTTTCTTGCTTTATTGCACTGGTTGAGAACTTCTATCTGTATGTTGAATCAGAGTAGTGAGAGTGGATGTCCTTTCATTTTTTCCCATCTTAGGAGAAAAGTCTTTCATCAGTAAGTATAATTATAGCTATACATTTTTTTGTAGATCCTCTGTGTCAGTTTGAGGAACTTACCCTTGATTCCTAGTTTTCTGAGTGGTTTTATCCTGAATGTGTGTTGAATTATGTAAAATGCTTTTTTGCATTGATTAATATGATTTTTGTTATTCATGTGATTTTTATTCTTTAGCCAGTCAATACAAGGGATTACAGTAATTAATATTTTAAAATTTTATTCAAGTGAAATTTGCATAATATAAAATGAACCATTTTAAAGTGAATAAATTAGTGGAAGTTAGTACATTTACAATGTTGTACAACCATCCCCTCTATTTACGCCCAAAATATTTTTATCACTCAAAAACGAAACTCCGTACCCTTTAAGAAGTTACTCCCCATACCCTTGAGCAATAAGTAAGACCTTGGTAACTACCAATCTGTTTTCTCTGTTTAAGGATATTCCTATTCTGGATATTTCATATACATGAAATCATATATTAAGTGACCTCTTATGTCGGTGACATAAAAGTGACCTTAGCATAATGTTTTTGAGGTTCATCGATGTTGTACCATGTATCCATTCTTCATTCGTTTTTATGGTTAAATAATATTCCATTGTAGGTATACATCACATTTTGTTTATTCATTTGGTGATGGAAATTTAGGCTGTTTCTATCTTTTGGCTATTGCATTTAAAGCTGCCATGAATATTTATTTGCAAATATTTGTTTGAGTACCTGTTTTCAATTCTTTTGGGATGTATACCTAACAGCAGAATTGCTGGGTCATATAGCAATTCAGTGTTTAACTTTTTCGCTAGGCTGATCTGTTTTCCACAGCAATGGAACCATTTTACATTCCCACCAGCAACATACAAAGGTTCCAGTTTTTCCATATTCTTGACAACACCAGTTGTATCTCTTTTTTTAAATCATAGCCATCCTACTGGGTGTGAATTTGTATCTCATTGTGGTTTTGATTTCCATTTCCTTAATGACCAATGATTTTGAGCTAATAATTTTGAACTAATGACTACCAGCTAATCTTTTCATTTACTTGTTGGCTATTTGTATATCTCAAGAAAAATGTCTATTCTAGCACATTGCCCATTTTTTAATTGTGTCATATTTTTGTTGTTGAAAATTGTCAATGTTCTTTTTTATGTTCTAGATACTAGACTCTTACTGGACATATAATTCGCATTTTCTCTCATTCTGTGGGTTGCCTTTTCTTTATTTTGATAATGTCCTTTGATGCAAAAAGTTTATTTTTTTAAATTTTGATGGTTCAATTTATCTAATTTTTCATTTTGTTGCTCATTTTGGTGTCAGATCTAAGAATCCATAGCCAAATGCAAGGTCATCAAGATTTACCTTTATATTTTCTTCAGAGTGTTACAGTTTTGGACATTTATCCATTTTAAGCAAATTTTTTTGTATAGTAAGGAAGGGATCCAAATTCTTTCTTTTGCATGTGGATGTCTAGTTGTTCCAGCACTATTTGTTGAAGAGACTGTAATTTCCCCTATTGATTGTTCATGCCAGCATTTTCTTTCTTTCTTTTTTTTTTTTTCCTGAGGAAGATCAGCCCTGAGCTAACTGCTGCCAATCCTCCTCTTTTCGCTGAGGAAGAGTGTCCGTGAGCTAACATCCGTGCCCATCTTCCTCTAGTTTATATGTGGGATGCCTACCACAGCATGGCTTGCCAAGTGGTGCCATGTCCGTACCCAGGATCCAAACCGGGGAACCCCGGGCCGGCAAATCGAAACGTGTGAACTTAACCACTGCGCCACCTGGCCGGCCCCAGTGCCAGCATTTTAAAAAACCAATTATTCATAGAAGTACGAGTTTTTATCTGGTCTCTCAATGTTATTTCATCGGTCTATGTGCCCATCCTTATGCCAGTACCATGCTATTTTGATCTCATATTTTTTCATTTTTTTCCACTAATATGGTATATTGCATTGATGATTATCTTATATTGAACCACCTTTGTATTCTTGGCATAAATCCTATTTGGTAATGATGTATGATCATTTTAACGTTCTATTGGGTTCAGTTTGGTAGTATCGTGTTGAAGAATTTCCCATCTTTATGCACGAGTGATATTGGTCTGTAGTTTTCTTTTTGTGTTTTCTGTCTGTCTTTGGTGTTAGAGTAATACTGACCTCATAGAAAGAATTGGAAGTATTCCATCCTCTTCTGTTTTTGAGAGAATTTGAAAAGGATTTAGAGTTAACTTTAACTCTTTAAATGTTTGGTAGAATTCACCAGTGAAAGCTTCTGGTACCAGAGTTTTCGTTTGAGGAGGTTTTTGATTACTGTTTGAATCTTTTTACTTGTTATAAGTCTATTGAGACTTTCCTATTTCCTCTTGATTCAGTTTTGGTGATTAGGTGTTTCTAGGAATTTGCCCATTTCTTCTAGGTTGTGTAATATGTTGGGATAAAACTATTCGTGGGATTATCTTATTTCTATAATTTTAATTATCTGTGATTTTAGTTATTTGTGCTTTGCCTATTTTTTTCCTTAGTCAGTCTACCTAAAATCTGTCAATTCTGTTCATCTTTTCAAAGAATCACCTCTTGGTTTTGTTGATTCTATTGTTTTTCTGTTCTCTTTTTTGTTTATCTCTGCTCTAATCTTTTATTATTTCCTTCTACCTGCTATCTTGAGTTTATTTTTATTTTCTTTTGCTAATTCCTTAATGTCTAAAGTTAGGTTGTTGCTTTGAGATTTTTCTTCTTTTTTAATGTAGGTGTGTACAGCTGCATATTTCCCAAGGAGCGCTGCTTGTACTATTCTTTATATTTTGATGTGTTGTGTTGTTTTAATTTATCTCTAGGTACTTCTAAATTTCCCTTGAGATTTGATCCCTTGGTTGTACTTAATTTTTTAAATTTTTTGTTTTCTTTATACATATTTATGAATTTTCTTGTTTTCCTTATTAACTTCTAGCTTTATTTCATGATGTTTGGAGAAGATACTTTGTATTGTTTCAATCTTTTTAATTTATTTAGACTTGTTTGTGGCTCAACATATGATTTATGCTGGACAAAGCTCCATTTGCGCTTGAGAAGAATGTGTATTCTGCAGTCCTTGGGTGGTGTGTTCTATATATGTCTATTATGTGTTATTGATTTATAGTTTTGTTCAAGTCTTCAATTTCCTTGTTGATCTTCTGCCTAGACGTTCTGTCCATTATTGAAAGTGGAGTACTGCAGTCTCCAAATATTATTCTATAACTGGCTTTTTCTCCTTTAATTCTGTCAATATTTGCTTCATATATTTTAGGATTCTTTTATGTGTGTATGCTTATAATTGCTATATCTTCTTGAAGAACTGACACTTTTATCAATATAAAATGTCCTTCTTTGTCTCTTATAACAGTTTTTAAGTTAAAGTCTATTTATTTCTGATATTAGTGTAGCCAATCCAGATTTCTTTGCTTATTATTTGCATTTTCCATCCTTTTAGTTTCAATCGAATTGTGTCTTTAGACATAACTGAATCTCTTATAGATAGCATCTAATGAGATCATTGGTTTTTTTAATCCATTTTGTGAGTCTCTGCTTTTTAAAGGCAGAATGTAATTCATTTACACTTACAGTAATCATTAATAAGGAAGGAGTAACTTTTGACATTTTGCTATTTCTTTTCTATATGTCTTACATCTTCGTTCCTCATTTTTTCACTACTGTCTTCTTTTGTGTTTATGTTTTTTGTACTGTACCATTTTGATTTCCCTCTCATTTGCCTCTGTGTACATTTTTCAGTTATTTTCTTAGTGATAACTGAGAGATTAAAATTAACATCCTAAAATTACAACTATCTAGTTTGGGTTGACACCAACATAGAATTATGGTTGTTGTTTTATATATTTGTCTTTTAAATCATGTAGGAAAAAAAAAAAGAGTTACAAGCTAAAAGTAGAATAATAGTGACTTTAATATTTATTTATTTACCTTTACTGGAATTTGTATTTCTTTGTTTGACTTTGGGTGACTGTCTCCTTTCACTTTAGCCTGAAGTCCTCCTGTTAGTTTTTCTTGTAGGGCAGGTCTGCAAACAACACACTCTCTCAGTTTTTGTTTAGTCATGAATGTCTTCGTTTCTACATTTTTGAGGAGAAGTTTTGGTGAAAAGAGAATACTTTGTGACACTTTTTTTTCTCCCCCCCAGCACTTAACAAATATCATCCATACCCTTCTGGCCTTAGCTTTCACTTCTTGCTTGCACTGAATCTAGCAATCAACCAGATATGAGAGATTAGGACTTCTCAGGTCTTTTGGAGAATGCATCCTGCACTGGGTATATGTGTGAATTTCTAAATTTCCCATTATACATGGTGCTTTTGAATGTTCCAATTTCCCAAAGAAACTCTCTCCAGCTTTTCTTCCCAGACTTCTGTGCTCTGTTGTCTGCCTTGATCATAATATTTTGCCCCAGGTCACTTTTGGTGCTCACTTGTCTTATTCCTCATTTTGGGAAATGCCCATGCTTTTCCGCCTTAAAGTGATGTAAATTAGGGAAAACAAGACAAGCCCTTTATGTCAGTCCTTCAGGTAACCACTCAGACAGAGTAACACAGACAAACAAAATAATTTGCTCAATGTAGTCAATGATTATGGGCTATCTCAGTATACTTTAAAGCTAAAGTTATTGCATATCATTGTTGATTTTTTCTATAATAAATTCAACTAATTTTCTGTTCACAACAACATATATTTACAATTTGAAAACTGAACAAACCCAAAGTTATCAAAATACTTGGGAAATGAGTTTTTGGTTAAATGGTCAGGAAGTGTTCTTATCAGTTAAGGTCAAGTCCTTTAAGCGTGAAATTCATAATATAGTAATATATAACAATAGCCCTTCAAACTCTCCCCATTTCACTCATTAGAATCCAAAATTATCTTATACAGCCATGCTGATCTGACCTTCACCACCCACAAGGTCACTCCTCAGACCTCCTTTGCTCCTTTGCTTTCATTTCCTCAGCTCACGGACCTCCCTTCTGCCCCCGTAGACATCTCAGGACACCCTCCTTCACTTCCTTCTTTGCTCAAGGTTTCCCGTTGAAACCTAATCTAAATTTCACCCACCTATCATTGGCACCCCTTTCCCTCTTACTCTGCTATACATTTTCTTTTCTTCCACAATACTTCTCCTCCCCTATCAGAGCACACAATTTGTGTGTTTATTATGTTCATTGTTCATTGTCTAACTTTGCACTGAAAAAGGGTGCCAAAGGGCATGGGTCTTTGTCTTCCCTGAGAGACCTCAGGGGATTGGAATGTGGAAGCAGTTTACAGTCAATAAATATTCAATGAAGGACAGAAAACATTTTTCTCCAATTCTCAATAAATGAATTAGCTGAATTCTAATTCATATTTTTGTTGTTGAAGTTCTCTCAGTACTTAATTTTTATACATCAGTTTCAATTTTACTATAAATATGAGTAGCTTTCGTACTTTTCTTATCACAATGAAATTTCCATATGGCATCTCTTTGTGCCCTACTTGGGTTTTGCGTTATCTGGACTGAATTTCAGCTCAATTGTTAAGAGGATTATGTGTTGTATTTTTATATAGCAAATACCACAAAGTTACCCATAGAAGTTGCTAGGCAAACACTTATTTTAATCAATTCAACTATTTATTTCCTTGTAAAATGTTAGTTGTAGCAAATGTTACAATTTGTGTCTCGTTTTTAAATTCTGATCACCAAAGATTTTACTTCAATTAACAATAAAAATAATCCAGGATTCATGTCTGTAGCTTCACATTTCCATTCTATATAGACAATTATTTTTGTTAGCATTCCGTTTTCATTGCTCTGTTTTGCCCTGTCTTCTGGAGGACACTCTCAAAGCCTCAGAAGATGAGTTGAAGACGGGAGGTCAAGTGGGAAGTGGGAGCAGCCAGAATATTAACATGAAAAGGGCTTTTGTTCCATTATAATTAAAAAGAAAAGATTTTCAGGAGGAAGGAAAACAAGTTCATGAAAAAGGTAATTGTCTATATTTGAGGCATTTTGATAAAGTCAAAAGAATCAAAACTGAATCTTAGTTAGACAAAGTCATTAGAATTATTTATAGAAAATAATCTGTATGTCTCCTTTGGTGGACAAATTTTGTGAAGATTTAGATGACATTAGAAGAGACTGAAGGTATGTCTATGTGTCAAGTGCTTAATTAGCCTCATTTTCAAGCAAAAATTAGTTATCGGTTGTCCTAGAGAAAGAATTCCAGTTCAGACAATGAAAGCCTATCTTCCCAAATTATCTGCCTGTGTACGCAGAAGGGGCTCAATAAATAACCTTCTTCCTTACCTAAGTTATGAATAAATTGAGAAAGATGGCAAAGATGTAGGGCCAATGGGAACCAACAGACATCAGGCGGCCTTATTACAAATAAGCTACTGTTGAACACTTTAGTTGACATCTATAGGCGTTTGAACTTCCTAATATGAAACTCTTGCATCAGACCATCATCCTTTTTCTCTCTCCCCTATTAAACTCCACCTGTACCTCTGCAAGCACAGACCCCGCCGCAGGAAGAGCACAGAAGAAGGCATGCTGCCTAAAGGTGCACCAGAGGAAGGAACCATGTTCCAAATTTCTACTTTCCCTTTCCAAACTCAGGAAGCAAATAATTTAATCTACCTCTCCTGGAGTGTGTGAGTGAGGTGGGGCGGGAGCAAGAGGTAGAGAGAAAACAAGGATATTATACTAATGGGGTTACCTCCACATGGAGGGAAAAAATATCTCAGAACTGTGTGCATCCTTTCCGGAGACATCTGTATTCATTTGAGATTTGCCTGACCTGGTGTCTAAAGTGAATTCTTGAGAAAGATTTTAGACACCGTGGGAGTCCTTGATCCGGACTAGTCCAGAAGAATGGCTTAAAGATGAGACAGACATACAACTGACAAATAGAAAATACACTAGGTAAATGCAGTGTTAAATTGGCTCCAGTCTGCAAAGGAAGAGAAAAGAGTTACTGAAGCTCATTATGGGAATTATGGAAGCTATTTCTGAACTTGGATGATTGTAGTCAATTCATGTGCAGAACCTACCTTAATAATTGGGTATGAAAACCCTAATCGTGGGTAAATGAACCCAGCTCAATCCTAAAATATTCTCAACAACATACTTTGGAGAAAACTGGCCTCCGAGATATTTTGCGTGAATAACACTATGAAAAATGTAAGTCTTCTGCAGGAAACTGAAAGCATGACACTTGATAAAGACCAGTTATTTGCAAATGCCTCAGTTCAAATTCAAAATGATATTTAGCATGCTTTGGAGTTCCAAAGAAATGTGTTTGAAAATAGATTTTCCTCCGATGTTTCTTTTTTTCCATTTGTGTTATGATTATTTCCAGCCTAGGGCAACTTAACTACCCAAGTATCATATTGAGATCAGGAACCCCTGCAGCTGACTTGACAGCACTGAGTTGTTATCTAGGACTATTTTAATACATGTCATAAATCACAAAGAAAAGTTTCTATTTTGAAAAAAATAGAAACAATCCTGATCATGGGTTTCTAAAGTCTATTTTAGAAAATCTGTTGCCTATAAGTCTTCACTTCATTTAAAACTCAGATTTTAGAACTTGCCTAGAGAGGAAAACAACATTATCTGCATCCATACAGTGACAAAGTAATTACTATTGTGAATTAAATCACACTAACGGAATTTCCAGTAATAGGAAAAAGATGCTACACTTTGTGTGTTTTTGCTGCTGCATCAAAAATAACCATCAATCTTCTTAATAGTCTTACAGAGAAACTTAATTTACTTCTGCACTAGTGGTTGTCACCTTTCGTTCAGTTGCTTGGTGGTCTGTGGATCAAATTATCCCTTTACTCTTGCCAGATTTTTGTAGATAAGAGAAGTCATTTACTTAATCTCTAAACTGTTGCCTGGTGTTATCACCAGATAGTCTGCTTTGGAAGGTTTTACTCAAATGCCTGAATTTGTGTTGAGGAAACAGACAAGGAACCCTATCTCTCGTAAACAAACACTCTAGACACTTGTCACTGGATTTGGAACTGCCCTGCCAGCTAAATCTGGGGTGAAACAGTTCTCCGCCAGCTCGGCACATTCATTCTCTCCTGCAGGCTTGAGGGAATTGGCCCTGCTTGTCCCACTTTATGGCAATTTCCATCTCCTCCCAAAGCAGAGAGAAACAGCGTAAAAGTCAGAAGGGACTGAAGGCTCATATGTTTGTTTCAAAAGACCTTTACTGATGTTAATAAGTTAGACTACCAGGAAATGTCAAACTGAGTTTCACAGATATTCCTGGTCTCCAAATATAAATGAGATTGGATTTATTTTCCTATATCATTTTTCCCAATCCCCTCTTTAGATTTTTAGGGTTCTTTTGAAGACTGCTATTAATGCAATCTCTTAATTCTTTATGATTGGAAATAGGATTTATCACTTCTTCGCCTGCCTCTCCTAATCTCCTTTCTTATTAATTTAATTGAAAAATGATGTTAAAGAATTGACAATTCAAGCTCTTCCTGACTCCGCTGTGGCTCATTTATATCTCAGAGGAAACTGGAGACTTAGAGATTTTCTAATTCAGTCTCTTCTCTGTACTTTAGGGAACTTGACCCAGAGAAGTGAGTTAAATTCATCACTCTCAGTTCTCTAAATCATCCTGGTACTTTCAGCATAACCTAACGTCCCTAACTTGCAGGTCACGTGTTTTCTAAGACAGGAAGCTTTTAATTTCAGACATCTCTCTGTTTTGTTCAGTGGATCGAATTGGGTCCCCCCAATAAACATACACCTTGCCCAACAAATAGTACAGATGGGACCTAGGCATGTGTGTTCCATTTAATTCTAAGAGAAATGCTTGACTTAGAGAGCCGTGTTGAGACAATAATGACAGAATGTCATCATACCCTTGGCAGAAATTGAGCTCTTGAAAATTTTCCCAGAAGATGTGTGAGCATCCTATGGGGCTGTTCGTCATGAGGACTTCATTTTGCAGCTGGGAATTGAGAAGCTGATGACCAATAGGAGTTTAGTCCTCAAGCGTAAATGTGAAGTATGACTCTTGAGGAGAGAAACCACTAAGCTTTATTCTTTCTTCTCTGCCCCACCTGTGTTTGTTCAAAGTTTTATTACCCACAAATGATTATAACCAAGCTACATGGGATAAAACTGGAGTTGATGACGGCTCGGGAACCAGAGAAGTAGAACAGCCATTGATGCTATCATTCCTCATCGATTTTAAAATTCAGAGCACCATTAGACAGTGGTTTTATCAACCTTTTTTGTGGCAATGTCAATGGTTTAACTTTTTGTTGTGGTTTTTATTGAGAAACAATTGACATATAACATTATATTAGTCTCAGGTGTACAAAGCAATGGTTTGATATTTGTACATATTGCTAAATGATGACCACAATAAGTCTAGTTAGCATCCATCACCATATATAGTTACAAATTTTTTTTCTTCTGATGAGAACTCAAGATTTACTCTCTTAGCAACTTTCAAGTATACAATACAGTATTGTTAACTATGGTCACCATGCTGTACATTACGTCTCCAGGACTTATCTATCTTATAAATGGAAGTTTGTGCCTTTGACCTCCTTCACCCATTTTGACGACTATTTAGCTCTTGATAATTAAACAAATACTTTTTATCACTTATTAAATTTCCCCTTTGCTTTGTGCCAGCTATACGACGCCCTTCAATTTGTATACATTTGATAGCATGAAATTTTGCGCACCAGGATGATTTTTTTCACAGTTGAAAACAACGCACTCGTTTTAGCTTCAGCTTTGGCACTGCCATTCATTTAGCTCACGTTTTAGTTTGGTGACACATCTACAATAGATCTAAAAGTTTGATTTACTGTGAAGCTTTGATCAGTTAACATTGCAAATGATCCCTTATCTCTACGTCCATACTCCTCCTTGTTATAAATATTTACGTTATGAGTATAATCTTCTGGTTCACTTGCAATAGCTAAAGCAAGCCAAATTAAATTTGTATTTTCTTGCACAACAGATCAACAGTCCTGTTAACACTCTTCATCTAGGGAACAAGCTATTTTTTCTCCCTGGTCTTATTTCTGATCTAAAACTATGGAAGCCATAGTAAAACAAAGAAGAATACAATCTGGATAAAACTAAGCAACTAGGGGCCTACTGGTGGTGTAGTGGTTAAGTTCGTGCACTCTGCTTCAATGGCCTGGGCTTCACCAGTTCGGATCCAGCATGTGGACCTACATACTGCTCATCAAGCCATGCTGTGGCAGCATCCCACATATGAAATAGAGGAAGATTGGCACAGATGTCAGCTCAGGGACAAATTTCCTCAAGCAAAAAGAGGAATATTGGAACAGATGTTATCTCAGGGCCAATCTTCCTCACCAAAAAAACAAAAACAAAGCAAAAACAAAATCAAGCAATTATGTTTAAAGGGAGAGGAAAAAAACCTTTGTGCTCTCAAAGTTCTAATTAGAAATCATAAAAATAAAAATACACACAAAGTCAACGACAGACTGTGCATTTTTTAAACTTAAGGCCACATGTTTGAAAGGACTGCAATTCTTTTTTGCCAAAGTACTTTGTGCAACGAATCCTAATCCTCCATGGAATTTCAATAGCATGCATGATTTCTTCAGAAACATCACAAAAACCAAGAAAATATAAGGAGCAAAAGCCAGGGCTTTGCTTTCTTGCCCACAGCAGAGAGCAAGTGAGAAGTTGAAAGGCCATAAAAATGGAAGTAGGTATGTGGGTAAAAATCAATGGAAGCAGCAAATCCATGAATGGAGCTTTTGTTTCCATTGATATTCCATGGCTATTTAGCCAGGGTCTTCTGTCTTGTTCATACATATTCAGACATAACGTCTCATCTAAGACATGAAAAAGTCTGATATAAATCAAGTTCTCACTAGTCTTATCTCTAATCAGTGGGGTGGTGTATGTGAATAACACCCCCAGGAGTTGTGCAGTATACAACCCGCCTGTTGGCACATGGTATCCCCAATTTCACACCTAAAAACATTACTGAAATCCCAAACCCATTTTATGTATTAATTCATATAATAACTTCAGGTCAAAAGAGTTATTTAAGGAATAACTGTAAACTTTTATAAACTGTAACTAGAAATAGCTTTTTTGCTTTCTCAAATGCCCACCTTCAAGACAAACGAACCAAATCCAGCCTTCAGCTCAAATACACAAACACATTTTTTGTTTCTTTCTCAATTTACCTCATTACCTAGCTCCTCATAAAGAGCAGTAGGAACATTCTTTGGATTCAGAAGCTGCCCTTTGCTTCTGTAATACAATGTGTAACAGTCATTCTCTATAGAAAATAGAAGGAAGAAATAGTATATGGTTTCTAAATTGTGCCACGAGAGAATGAGCATCAGTCTTGACCTCCAAATAGCCTCGGTTCACCTCCCAGTTCCTCTGCTTTTTTGTATGTTTGACCTTGGACAGATCACTTAATGTCTTTAGTTTCCTCATCAATAAAAAGGAACGACAGTGCCTGTCTATCAAGATCATTGCCAAGGACTAGAGGAAGTATGGAAAGTGCTTGCCATATTAAATATTAAATATTGAATGATTCTTAGTAACAATATCCTTTATCAGATACAACAGTCAGCCCAGATTCTCTGCTCCCATATACTGAATGTTTACTATGAGCTGGGCACTGTGCTTAGTGCTCAGGGTGGAGCAAGAGATTCTCTGACAAAGTTATCTGCCCTCATATGGCTTCCATTCTAGAGTACTTACATCATTATGAAGAGATTTATGTAAAATAATAATGGGTAATCAAGAATGACTTTCTTTTTCCTAGTGCCCGGGCAGATACAGCAGTTGCAGTCCCCAAGAGTTAGGGCCAAGGGAAATAGGTGGCCACAGTATAGATAATAGGGTAATGGGACTTGGTACTCCACGTTCTGGTAGACTAAACATTAGTACTCAGAACTGCTGGATTCACTCCTGCCTGAAATCTATCTAGGTATATGGAAAAAATTCTTTTCACTTTGATGTTGTTACCACAGCAGACACGCATCCCTCCAGACCATCCATTAAATGCACATTTACCAGAGAAGAGGAACTTAACAGAAAGCAACGCGCCAGTCCTAGCCGAGCACTGAATCGGGGAAGTAGGCGTCGTGATGTCTCAGTGCCGTTGTAACGGGGGCGTTAGAGTAGAGCCTTTATCCCCACCAATTCTCTACCTAAAATCACGAAGACTGAGGAAAACGCAATTGTAAATGTCAAAAATCTGCTAAAAGATGAAACATGGTAGTATGTGAAGTCAGCCCTATAAATGGAGACGTCGATCATAGGTTCACATGTGTGGCATTATACAAAAATTTTGTTTCTCATCCAGGTGGATTCTAAATCCAAATATAGATCGCAACATCATTTTGTCAAGAGGTGAGGGAAGCAGTCTAATGGTGCACCTGAGTGTGTGTGTGTCTGTATATGTGTTTGTCTATGTATGTGTGTTTCCGTGTGTGTGTGTGTGAGAGAGAGAGAGAGTGAAAAAGAGAGAGAACCCACTGTTTTAGGCTCCTGGGGTGTGGATCCACTCACAGGTTTAATGGCGAAGGTAGCACCGAAGGCAAGGGAGTGAATAAGACCCTCCTAGAAGCCCCTGAGAATCTAGGTGGCCGAATAATTTCCACGGTGATTCACTTGGGTGAAATGGGAAAAAGAGACACACTAAATTGAGACCTGAAACATTTCAGTAGTCTTGTGGGGCCCAGTGATCTATTTGCCCAAAGAGACAAATGAATATAAATCTATTTTTTCTTTTTTTTTTTTTAAGTAAATTTAAGCAAAATTTGTTGAAGATCAATTCTTTCACATTAGGTCCATAAAATAACCCTTAAAATTTGACTTATCTTCTGTCTTAGCCACTATTAACAGAATGGAGGAAATCATTACATATTTATTTTTCATTTTTAAAATTTACTTGCTAAATTTGATGAGGTTAAAAAAAATACTTGTTCACGTTTCATCATGCTTTCAGTCTCTAAATCTGAAAATCTTCCATAACTACAAAGGACCTTATCCATTAACATTATCCTTTACTTCCTCTTAGACAGTTTACGTTAGCTTTTCAGGCAATAATAGATCAATGGTATTTTAGCATGGCTTTTTAACATTTCAATTTCTCTTTGGAGGTAAACTCTCACTAAACATTAAAACAGAACGTAATATTAGAACTTTAAAGTATGTCTTGCTGATCTAGACATTATTGTCTACTGTTCAAGAAAAAAGAAATAGAAGGTGGAATGGCGGGGACAATACATCTGCACAAAAGGGATTCACACAGAGGATGGATGGGCCCCACCGCTGACTGGGACTTGGAGCACCGGGAAGGAGGGAGCTGGTAGTGTCGTTTTATCGTTCCTAACAAGTAACGCTGGATTGACTGTAGAGCATCACGATTAAACTATCTCAGTTAACATCTTAGATTTTAAATGCTCTGTTTAAAGGAAACATCTTCCTACATCGATCACCACCGTTAGCTTAAGACTGATTTCTACTTCTGTTGACTTCTCATGTATTAGAGCAGGAATATGAAATAACGTTATTTCAAATTTGGGAAACACCTGGATCCTACCCATCCATAATAATGTGTTTCATTGATGTGGGGATTTCATTAAAAGATAAAGAAATATCTGACATACAATTAAGAATGTTAGTCCTACGATCTATGGAGAGAGAGAATTATCGTAATTGACAGTGTGTGGTATGTTTCTATGAGAATAGTAGAATTGACTTCAGACTAACTTAGAGTATAGGAATACAGATTTGAAGTTTCTGGAAGAAAAGACTCAAATTTAGAGGATAGCCTGTTTCAGGGAAAAAGTCATCTATTTAAGGAGCATTAGTGTGGGATCCAGGAACTACGATAAAGTAGGGCTTTGTTTGCTTGTTTGTTTTGTGTTAATTTGATTTGTTTAGCCCTATAATCAACTTCATCATTCCAAAGCTATAAAGTCAAATAATTTGGCAATTACAATCCTCGTATTTAAAGTACCATAGTGTGCTCTGAGGGACCACAGGGGCAAGGTACCAAGCTGGCATGGGTGGCCACAGAGGCATCTTCTAGAAAGCAATGTCTATCCAGACATCTAAAGGATGAACAGTATAGAGCCAGATAAAGGGTGAGGTCCCACCATTATCATTTTAGTTATAAAATTCTCTTAAAATCAGGAGACTCTGTAATGAACTATCCCTTTTAAAAAGCAATAGTTGTCTTAGTCTGTTCAGGCTGCTATAACAAAGTGCCATAGACTGGGTGGCTTATAAACAACAGACATCTATTTCTCACAGTTCTGGAGGCTGGAAGTCCAAGAGTAAGTTACTAGCAGATTTGGTGTCTGGTGACTCCCCTCTCCCTGGTTCATAGACGGCTGTCTTCTCACTGTGTCCTCACATGGAGGAAGGGGCAAGGGAGCTCCCCGGGACCTTTTTCATAAGGGCACTAATCCCATCATGGGGGTTCTACCTTCATGATCTAAACATCTCCCAAAGACCCCACCTTCACATTGGGTCTTAAGTTTCAACACATGAATTTGGGGGGGACACGGTCAGTCTACAGCAATAGCAGCTTTTTTCCTTCCAGCTTCTACTTCTGTTCAACATGCTTTATCTCTAATCACTACAACAACCGTGCAAAACACGTATTATCCTCATTTCCCATCTGTAGTAACTAAGGCTAATATCAACCAGGTGACTTTTCAATCCTCAGTGCTCCATGCTGGAAATTAATCACATTTTTGTTTTGTTTGACCCAAAGCCCAGTGCTTTTTTGCCCCTACACTGTGCGCAAAGTTCCTCCAGTTTGTCTCGTCAGAGTGGGTAGACATTGAGCGACTTTGCTGATATTAATGCAACAATGTCTCAGCCGGCGAATATATTACAGTACTGGAATTAACTAAAGTTCCCTCTCCTGGGAGCAACAGCTAAAGAGAGAACATTGACATCGTGTCCGTGTGGTTCCAGATATAACTCATCACTGCCTTACTTTGTTCTGAATTATGACCCCCTCCTAGAATGAAAAGGCGGAGATGCCAAGTTACAAAGGAGGATTTCCTAGGAGAAAAGTGAACTTCTACTAAAGCAGGGAATATTAAATTAGTCTAAGGAGCTGTTGACAGTCAGGATTGAAATTATAGGATCCCTTTTCTTGGAATAAGAATGACAATACTACAGTGTGAACGTTCTAAATAATCACCTGCCTGGAGTATATGATTAAAGTTCCTTCCACCACCACTACCTCCTCACATATACCCAACTCAACCACAGGCTTCAGAAACTGAATACTGAGTGCAGACACTATCCTAGGAATGGCAGACGGGATCCTCACTCTAGGAAGGTTTGCATATTAGTTACAGAAACAGGTAAACAAGTAAACAGGATATTTTCACACAATAATAAATTCTACATGAAAATATAACAGGGTGCAGGATAGTGAGAAATGATGGAGAGGGGTTGCTGATCCAGATATGAGTGTCTGGGAAGAGCAAACTGCACTGTGACCTACATGAGACATGTCAGATGTGGGAAGATCTGGGGGAAGAGCATTCAGGGCAGATGTTTTGGCATGTGCAAAGGCCCTGAAATGGGGACAAGCTTGGAGTGTTTGAGGAAGGGAAAGGAGTTAAGCATGCCAAACCTGTGTGTGGTCGTGATATCAAACTTAAACGCAATGAAGAAAGATTGGACCCTTTACATTTACACAGTCCAGTGAAAACTCTATTCTGTTTATAGGCAATAGAAATTGAGTATTCGTGGTTCATTTGATGCAAGGGCTACCTGTGTGACCTTGCTCATGGGCAGTGGAGTTATTAGGGAGGAACTGGTTCCTGCGCCCCGTCTCAGCCTCATGTGCCTCTGGCTTTCCGAGTTTTCTTCTTTGCTCATGTTGTGAGTAATCTCCCCTAAGTGTTTGGGATTAAAACTAAACCAAGCACCCTAAGGCTGTCAGCTACAGTAGCTGATATTCAGCTGCTCTCGGTGCACTGAGAAATACAATGCTTTCAAGACTTCCTTCAGGGCATGCTGTTCCTGGAAAATGCCTGAAGACTTTAATTTTGAAACACCTTAATCAAAGTCCTAGGAAGGGCATTTTAAGTCATGATCCTTCTGCAATTAATCATTTTCCAAATAATGCAGACCCTGAAATAACTGATGAAACTGTAGAAGATAATGCAGAGCCGAAGTTAATGCATATTTGATTTGTTTACTGCTTCAGAAAGTGCTTATCTGATCATGGAACCTTCCACTTCCATCAGTGAAATTTGAGGCCTCCTGATACAGGAAATTCGGGATCCACTTAGAAGTATGTCATCCTCCTTAGTCATTAAAGAAAATGAAACTTTCAAGCGAAGATCACAGTGGGCTGTTTTCTTTTACTCTAGAGTTACTGCATAGTTCCATCCAATAGGAGTAGGCAATTTTCAGTCTTGTAGTAAACCTACAAGTGTGTGGTACAGTATTTCACAAAAACATCACAATAGCAGAAGCTGTGGAGGTCAAAAATCTGGTTGTAAGGAAGTAAAGTTTTATTTGCATAGAAATTTGCATAATATACAAAAAGTATAAATTGTTGTCTTCATGGAACGGATACAGGGAATGAATGGAGACTGCTGCTGAGTATAACAAATATGTTTTAAAAAGTTTTCCTGGGGATCAGCCCTGTGGCCAAGTGGTTAAAGTTCCACATGCGCTCTGCTTCAGTGCCCTGGGTTCGTGGGTTCAGATCCCAGGTGCGGACCTACCCCACTCATCAGCCATAGTGTGGAGGCATCCTACATACAAAATAGAGGAAGATTGGCATGGTTGTTTGCTCAGGGCTGGTCTTCCTCAACCAAGAGAAGAGGAAGATTGGCAATGGATGTTAGCTCAGGGCTGTTGATGAAAATAATCCATAACCAATCTATAAATGAAAATTTGGGAGAATTTATTCTGAGCTAAAATGTGAGGACTATGTCCCTGGGCCTTTCTTCCCAAAGGAAGAAAGGGCACCAAAGAAGTGGGGTGTACAGAGTGGTTATATACCCCCAAAGAGGATGTTTCACATATGATTGAAATGTCCCTTTTACAGTAGTCGCAAGACTGCTCTGTCGGCACAGCCATAGATGGACACAGCAGGGTGGCAGGTCTGTTGTTTCAAGCTGGGTGGTCACAGGTGAGCTGCGTGGTCACAGGTGAGTGCAGCAATCAGTTCCTAGTCTAAAGAAAGATGCTTATCCTTAAGAAAATGCCAATGTCGGGGGAAGTTGCACCTTTATCTTAAGGCCATTTATTCTTGCCATAGGAAATGTTTAAAGCGGATATACAATGAATGCTCACTGGCCATGTCAGGCCCTTTTGGAAAAAACAAAGTCAGGCTGAATTAGGTTTACACCAAATGGCTTTCTCAAATACTCCAATATATCCTATTACTTTCCATTTCTATTTGTCAGGGCGAATCCTCCTCACCAGAAAAAAAAAAAAAATTCCTGAATTACATTGTTTTCAAAATAAACCAGTGTGGCAATCTGGACTTGTTGCAAAGAGGCTATAAACCTGTTTATTTTTGATGTGTATCTCCAATGAGAGATACAGATATGATGATAATATAGCTTCTTTATTTACCAGCAAATCTATTCACCCTGGTAATGATCTCAGGCCAGAGAGTTGGAAGATGACTGCATATTTCCCAAATTTTCTCATCTCCAGATCCTTCCTCTGCAGCTCTGTCAATCATTTGTCATGTGACTTGTTTCCTTGTTGGAAGAACAGAGTATCCTTCCTTTGCATGGCTTTCTTCTCATATTGAACAATATAGACCACGTCCTCCTGGAGTCGCTGAACCAAATCACACGTCAAAACATCCCAGATGGCAAACTATTTGCTCTCAGAAAGGAGTTTTCTAGAGGAAAGGCATTCCTTCTCATAAATCTTCACCTGAATAAAAGCTATAACAGCCAGCAAAGCAAAACCTAAGCTACTACCTCCGTGAAGGGCTGTGTAGGAATTAATGAGATAGTGTGTGTAAAGTGCTTGCACGTGAGTTTTCAAATGTTATATCCACCTCCTTTACTTTCTAAGAATGGGTCATGAGATCCAGAATCTAGGGAAACCACCGTTTCATCCACTCGTGGAATCTAGGAAGGCATCTGTTTATATATGCATTAATTCATCAAATGCTTACCACGAAGCAGATGAATCACAGATGAATCATCTCAGCAAATACTTTCTTCTAGGAAATGAAAGGTGTGTGCTAAGCAGTGGTACAAATTAGACAGCAAGAGCTTGGGAGACATGCAGACCCCAGTGGGGGAGGCTTCAGAGCAGGGATCTTATCTCACCTCAGAAATGACAAGGGCACAATGCCGGATTCTCAGTTGAGTGTTTCCAAGACTGACTTTCAAGGCACAATGAACGAACGAACCCTGCCTTTCCCAGAGGATGTTTCCCAGCCTCCAGCATGTGCCACTGTCCAACCATCATTAGCAATCCTGCTCTCCAGGACTCCGGGGTTTTTCCTGTGGTCTCCTTGTCGAGGCAGGGGCGATCTTGTGTAGCTTCTCAAAATAAAGAGCAGCATCAACAAAAAACAAACCATCAAAGCAAGCTGCATCCTACATTCTGTTCTGACTGGCTCTTGTTCATTCTGAGGACCAGCAAATTTATCATCCAAAAACAAATCACTCACGTATTATACATTAGATCGTCCAACTCCATTAATGTGTAGATTAGAGAAGCGTTCGGTAAGGAGATAGCAATGAGTACCTTTGGTAACTAGATTATGGTGACTTTTATGTTTTTAAATGATACTGTCTATTTTCTTTTTTTATTTTCTACAATGGGCATTGATTAGTTTTAAAAAAGTGCTGAGTTGGAGTTCCTAAATGTCTCTAGTGTCCCAATGTCAGTATCCTTCACTGTTTTATTGTGTGATGTAAGCTGTTCACTGTGACGTACATGGGAATTTGACGAGCATCCCTGCAGCAGAGGATGCACTGGGTTTTCCGTGACACTTGTCTCTGGGGACACAGCTGTGATTTTGTGGAACAAACACGAGGCTTTGGTGTCAGAAGACCCTGGTTTGTTTCTGAGAGACTGGACAACTCATTCCACTTCCATATGCATTTCCACATCTATAAAATCATGTGGTGGGACCGTGGTCCTGGCCAACTAAGATTATGTGTGAAAATGTGTTTTGAAAACAGTGCCTCACCCCAAAAGTAAAAGCCGCAATTAAAATGACTCCTGGTGAACCCTATATATTCAAAGTCATGGTATTTAGGACCCATAAAGTGGGTAGAAATCTTTATTAAATTGACGCCATATGAGTCCTTATACAGAACATTCTGTTGATTACCTCAGATATGAGGCAAGTATTTCATAAGGTAGAATTTAAATGTGAGATAATTTAAATACCAATTCCTCTTTTCCTCCAGCTTTGCTGAGATATAGCTTATGTAAAATATTGTCAAACAACAATTTCTTAAAATTATAGCATGTGTTGAAATTTTTCTGTTAGTGCTTTGTTGGAATTACAGCAAGTGAAATCTTATTATTGTGGACAATTCTGTGTGTATGGTTTCTGTGTAATGCGTATTTATGGTATACATGCAATTTATATGTGTATATACATATATACTTCCTTTTTCTCTCTTAGACATTGATGTTTGATTTCAAGGTAACTTTCAGCATCAGTACTTGAAGAAAGGACCCCATCAGACATCTTTTTGGAAGAACAGTAATTACTGAGTTTTCAATCCTGTAACAAACAACGTAATTTTCAATAAAAGATTAACATGATCACTGAAACACTGCAGATTATTTCACTGACCTTAGGAAATATAATTTATAAGTGTACTTACAATAGATTCCTGCAGAGCAATATGTTAATGTAAGATTACATTTACAGTATTAAAAAATTTGTCCATTACAATTGTTTTGCAGTTAAAATAATATGCTTATTTAAAGCTGTGTTTAAGACCGTCATTGATATCAAGCATAGATGTAAGCTACTTAAAAAGAAAACATTTGTAGAATATTTGAGAGTTCTCTGTGGCAAGCAAGTGCCAATTAAAGGATAAGAACTAAGGCGAAAAATCATATAAGAGAGAAGAGTGAAAATCTTTGCTGCAACATTTGAGGAAAAACTCCAACCTTGGCATTTGCTGGTGGTGGGACTATAGGCAATCCCATACTCTATCCTTATGCGGAAATGCATGCAAATTCTGAAAGTGTGTACAGATGTCGTATATAATCTATATACATTCATCCAATAACTTTATTTTATTCGACTAAAAGTACTTCTTAACATTGAAGCAATCTTTATTTCAGATAACATGATGCCTATATTACTTTCTGGTACCAATGAAGAATGTAAGCTACAAGTTATTTGTATTCATTAATCATAATCACTTTACATCTTGGGATTTCCATTTGGGGAATAATTTTAGTTTAATTATAAATGGTGTCAGCCATTATTTTTGTGAGTGTGTTAGGAACCATGAACCTTATATAAATCCTAATGATGCTGAGATCCGTAGCTTTAAAGTAGTTATTATTGAGGAGGCATCCTTCAATTCATTATTAGCGTAGATTTTGAGTTAATACTGCTTACTCCGAGGAACCTAGTCAATACCATTGTAGTACTATTGCTTTCGTGTGGCTCATTTGTTTAAAGAAAAAGTTGAGGTATTTTCATGGGTCTGGAAGTACCAACGACATTGCTGGCAAATTCGCATTTCCCTATTTGTGAACAAAAGTTTCAAAGTGGGGTTGATGCTGCTTCTACAAAGAAAGACCAAAGAAATTAGGGTTGGTTTTTTTTTCCCCTTTAGCACAAAATGCTATTTCCTTACACCTCCAAGACAGGCGCTGGACCAGGGGAGAAAGTGATCAGGCTGCAGAGTGGTTTCCACTTTATGATCCATTTGTCTCTTTCCAAGTTTAGAAAAATCCGTCTCTGATTCTGAATCTCCAGCTGCCTCTAATCATTGTTTTTCTATTGTGTTGCCCTTTTCTTGTTGCTTTGCAAGGTTTATTCATTGTATGATGAATATGTCATTTGTTGAATATATGTATTGCAAATACATCCTATTTTTTGGATTTCCTTTTTCCTTTGATGATTATCACTTTTTATGTCCTCTTTAAGAAATCTTTGCTTACCATAGAGTTAGAAAGATGTTTTCATGTTGTTTCCTTCAGGAAGCATTATTGTTTTACCTTTTATGTTTGGGTCTGCAATTCATTCGGAATTAATGTTAGTATATATACGGGGGAGGTATCATGAATTATTTTTCCCATTTGGATATCCAGTTGGCCCAGCACAGTCTACTGAAAAGACTATCATTTTTCCTGTGTACTACAGTACCACCTTTGTCATAAATCTAGTGTCTGTATTGCTGTAAATTTGTTTAGGGACTTTCCATTCTGTTCCATTGGCTTTTTATCTAGGTTTGTACCCATTAAACACTGTCTGATTACTGTAGCTTTATCATAAGATGTGATATTAAGTAGTAGAAGATCTCCAGTTTTGTTCACCTTCTAGACTGTCTTGGGTATTCTTGGCCCAGACCAACTTCATCAGAATCTACCTCACGCATAGATACTTCAAAAGCTCCTCACTTGATTGCAACATGCAGCCAACCTCGAGAATCACTTGTCTAAGAACTTCTGAACAATTCTCAAAGTTTCTAACAGGGCCTGTGGAATTGTGATTCATTCTGCAAAATGTACTGTACTAATTGGTACCCAAATGCAGCCCAAATGTTATTCCTTGGAGAAAATCTTAACATCTGATAATCTAGTTCACCATGATGGGTCTATAATAGTAACTACTTTCCAGCTGACACTTATTCTGTTAAATTTATTTTTCTTTCCTCCAATTTATAATCAAGTCTTCACTTTTTGATTTACTGTGAAGCAAGAATTGCTAGATAAACCAGAAAAGCTATTTTCTTTAAAGACCTTTCAAAACCCCACAGCTTTAATATCTACTTGTTACAGTGTTATTGTTAGATTTAAATTTAGTGGAAAATGGGCTTCTTATTAGTTCTTTGGTTTTAAACTCATAAATCCCTTTCATTAAAGCTTTTTTATTAAGATTTAGCAAACTCCCACAAGCATTTGATAATACTACTGTGAAAGATTTGAGCTCTCTGAGAGCTACTATTGGGATTCTTTTTTTCAAAGTGTAAAATGTAGTTGGAAATAATTTTATGTTTGCGATTCAACAATAAAAGCTGGGATAATACTTGTGTTCAAGTACTTACACTACATGCAATAATCTGAGTGTGCCGAGGTCCCTCAAAACTGTCTTAATATTCTTAGTGTCAAAACGTTTAAATACATTTAAACATAGTGATGGAAGTGGCCAGATTAAGAAGGAATGAAACACAGCAGACGGTTTTCAGGAGCTACTTAATAGCTAACCTCAGACAAATTAAGTGTTGGAACAATTTGATAGGAGTTATTTTGTTCTCATACATGTCAGAAATGTTTACAATTAAAATGATTAAGGCGCGTTCACTAGGTCAGGTCAAGAAATCTCTCTGTCCTGCTCTTTGCCTCTGCTGTTACTCATTCAGTCTGGTTGACTCACCAGAGCCAGGGCAGGCACACTGTGAGAGGTAACCAAACAGAAAACGTTTAAAGAAGGCAGGGAGCAAATTAGCAAATCACTGAAGGCTTATCTACAAGAAGTAGGGACACTTCCTGGGAAGGGGAGAGGGGAGAAACAGTAAATAGGGAATCATGGAGCCTAAGTTGGTAGCTCAAGGATGAGGAGTGACAGAAAGGAGATGGACTGGTGAGGTTGGGTAGGGAGGGGTCTCCCAGTTTGTCTAGCAGTAGGAACGCAATTGATGAGTCAGGTATGTGGCTGTTACTAATTCCCTAGATGCTTTTCTTTCAGCAGGGGGTCCTTGTAGGAATCCTAGGTCTGCAATTTACAAAAAAGCTCCTTTCCTAACTGCCTTTAAAATCTGAGCATCAACACAGAAGCCCAATATTAGAGTCAATTCCACACAATCTTGAAGAGCCATGGCAGCCTGGAAGCAGCCCTTGGGAACACCTCTCGACTTGCTCAGTTGCTGAAGGTGGCTTTATGGTACTCAATTCTTCCTCCCATCTTTTTGCCATTAGCATGTTATTTGGGTTTTGCACCCAATTCCACCATGATGTTGGGGGTGGAGGTTCCCTACACCAACCAACAAGCAATGTTCAGGACGCAAGCTGGGTGTCCTACAATTCACCTCAATTCTTACACTATCTACCTGAAAATGGCATCAGATTCTACAGGTAAAGGGCTCAGCACTCAGGTGCCAGTTGCAAGCCCAGGTTGTTACCTGTGCTTCTGATTGAGCAGCTACACATTGGAGGTTCCAAAGACCCCCTCCAACTCAGGATGCCATTTACAAATCCATGTTGTTACCTATACATCTGATCAACTGACCACAAATTAGAGGTTCCCACAAACCCCTCTTTGGGTTCAACTAATTTGCTAGAGTGGCTCACAGAACTCAGAAACCCTGTTGAGTCATTAGATTACTGGTTTATTACAAAGGATATTAAAGGATACAAATCAACAGCCAGATGAAGAGATGCATAGGGTAAGGAATGGGGAAAGGGCCCCACTCTCTCAACTCCTCCACATGTTCAGCAACCCAGAAGCTCCAAATCCTCCCTTTTGGAGTTTTATAAAGATTTCATTACATAGTCACGATGGATTAAATCATTGGCCATTGGCAACCAATTCAACCTCTAGCCCCTCTCTCCACTCTTCCCCACCAAAGGGCTTGGAATCAAAGTTCCAACTCTCTAATCACAAGGTGTGGTCACTTCATTAACATAACAAAAGACACCCTGTTTTGCTCTCATCCATTAAGAAATTCCAAGGGTTTTAGGAGCTCTGTGCCAAAGTGGACAAAGACTAAATATACGTTTCTTACTATAAATCACAACATCACACATGTTGATCTTGAACACTACTAGGAATGTTAATTCCACCTCTAAGGGAAGTTAGAATGAAGGGTGAGCAAAGTGTGGGATATTCTGGAAACATGCTTAGGGAAGCCTAAGCATGTCTTGCCCATTACTGACTGAGCGTTTTCTTAAATGGCACCCATCATTTCGATATGCATCTCCCTTCTCCTCCATCCAGTTAACCTCACCCAAGTAAATAAAAAGACATTGATAGAGGGAGGCCCCTTATTTTGCTGGCCTGCTCCTTAATTTTTGCATAATTTAATTTCTCTTGTTTTATACTTCTTATTTTCAACTGGATAAGATTTCTGTGGTTTTGTTCAATTCTTCAGCTTTGTGGGACTTTAGCCAGTGTAGGCACAAATGGATAGTTTGAATATTTAGCATTATTTCCCCTAACTATTTGTGTCACCTCAAATTGCAGCCATTTGGATGTATTAACACATGTGCGTATACAGTTTTATAAAGGTTATTTTATCCGTCAATTTAGTTTCCCCCAACAAGAAATTTATGGGCAAAGTGTTTCAGCATGATACTATGCAGATAATCAGCACTAGATTTGTTTCCCAAATATGGCTGTCGGATGTTGCTAATGCTGTATTTCAAAATCACAGAAAAATTTTCCCCAAATTTCTAAGAGTTCCCAAATGTTGTATCACCTTCTCTTCTTCTTTTTCTTCTTCTTCTTCTTTTTTTTTTTTTTGGTTATTCTCTATCTTTTAGCACTGGAGAACATTGTTGCAGTTTACCATTCAATATTTGTACATGAAGGATCATAAAATAAGTCATTATAAAAATAGGCCAAAATACTTAGAAAATTTTAAAAATTACAGATTAAAGATAGGCCAAAATAATCTGTTGTTTTTTGTGTATTTTCTTTTTCAGGTCAGAACTGTGGAGGCCTAGTCCAGGGTCCTAATGGCACCATAGAGAGCCCAGGGTTTCCCCACGGTTATCCAAACTACGCTAACTGCACCTGGATCATTATCACAGGAGAGCGCAATCGGATACAACTGTCATTTCACACCTTTGCTCTTGAAGAAGATTTTGATATTTTATCAGTTTACGATGGACAGCTCCAACAAGGGAACTTGAAAGTGAGGTAAAGTATTGGTTCTTCATATGACAACTTACGTAGCACTGTTTGACTTACTGAGATTCTGAAACTTAACTGGAATTAATATTTGAATTTAGTTATCAGAAAATAAGATTGCAGTTACTATAAAGAAAAAGTAAAGACCGTAGATTTGTGCAGAATTTTTTCCCTACTTAAAAAACATAACTTCTTATTGAAAGCAATCATTGACTTCATGTAAAGACATCAAATCGTTCAAGATCTGTACAACAGTGTTGTCAAGGTAATTTAGGTAAAGTGAAAATACACCATTGTTTTTAAGCAACTGTAGATTTGAGAGAAAAAGCACAAAGAAATGCATGAGTGCAATTTAGAGAACAACAAAAGGAACTATATTGTTAGAGAATATAGTCAACAAAAAGAACATTGGAGGCGGGGGTAAAAATGTGAAAGAATACAGTAGTCTTTGGAGACTTTTTGGTTTACGTGATCATAATATATTCTATTCCTCATCAGTTTTCTCTTTTGATCTGATTTTTACTATGGAGCAAGAAAAATATTTCCTGGGATAATTTTAAGTTATGTTTTTTATTTATCAACAAAAAAAATATTGTATCTGTTCAATTATATCCACTTTTTTCTAATTTGGCAAAGGGAAAGGAATATGCCTTTCAAAGAAATTGGTTTTCCTAACTAAATTGATGAACATATTTAAATAGATACCTATATGGCAAATAAAGCTTTTTTCTCTGGGTTTAAAATTCTGCATTAATTAGAAATTAACTTTGTTGACTATACAAAGTCTTTTAGAAAAATTGACAGTAGCCAGAAAGAATTGTACTGCTTAGGTAAATAAAATGGTATTGATGCTAATGTTAGCAATAATACACAAAAATCATAAAATTTATTCATGATTTTGTGGATTGAGAAAAAAATTTCTACAAAAATATATAATTATATTTCTACGTCTAGTTAATATATTAATATATATTAACTATATAGTTAATATGTTAAATATGCAATATTAATATATTTAAAATATATTTTATTTGCATTTTCTTTATGCATTATAAAATATAAAACACCTTCTAGTTTTTTCTGGGTCATCCACAATATCTATTGTCTGTTTTTAGAAACACTTTCCCATTTTCCCTTTCTGTCATTATTGCACACATCTCTCTCCTTTCTGAATCAGTTCCCTAGACTTTCTTTCTCCTTGTCTAACGCGTATGGTCCTGCTTTTGGATGTTTGAACAAAGTATCTACATATACAGTCGTTTCTGATTTGATGCAAAATTTCTTCTCCTCTTTCCTGTTCTTCTAAATATTAGTTATTTATTAATTTTTATTCCAAATTATTGAAGCTACTAGGGAATAGTGTTATGTTGTAATTAGAAAAAGAATTTTAATCAAAACTGAAAAGAGGTATGGCAAAAAAAATGAAACAGTGAATCCAATTTATTCAAATATTAAGGCATATGACTCTGTGTTAAAAGTTATTCTTTCTCTCTCCATCAAAAAAATGCCTACTAAATATGTACTCTTAAAAAATACTTCTCTGTCAATATTTTCATTTCCTATAATTCTATTACAACTCCTATAATTCTATCCTCTTCTAAAGGAAACCTGTCTTAAATGTTAATTTGACCAACTACCTGTCTTTAAACAATTTACCATCGTCTTATGTTCTTCTGGTGATATTGTAATCACTTTATATGTTAATAACTATAAAGTTTAGAAAACAGTATTCTTGCCAATATTCAAATATTGCATATTTTCAACATTATAACACGATCAGCAGTGGAAATATTAAGGTGAGAACAATGAGAGTCATTGTATTTTATTTCGAGGTTCCAATGTATAGCATATGAGTTGATATCTGTGTCTCAAAAAGCTTTATACATCCTGGTGAGTTATACGTATGACATCATGATGCTTTTCCTCAGATATTTTTACTAGAGAAAGCAAAGAAGGCTGATAAGAACAGACTGCTCAGGTTCACATAAATTACTCAGTTACCCACAATTTTTCATTTGAGAAGGAAAACAAATATGGCATATCTCTTCCTGTTTCTTGTCCTAAAGATAACGAAGATGCTTTCATTTCTATATTAAATTATATAATTCCTCCTCCTATCTCCACACTTAGAATGGCTTTCTGAGTGGACATTCTATGAGGGTATGGTAACTATTCTGGGGACAGGAGTCACTATTTTAGGTATTATAACACAAATGGGCAAAACAGAAACAGAATTCCACTAACAACTGCTAAGTGCTATGAGTCTTTACTCATATAAAATTTTGAATAAAAATAATGGAAATAGGAATATGAGTAGTGTTAGGGCGAACTCATGAGAAGGTGGCAACATTTCGATGTTAGTTGATGGACAAAGTAACTATAATTAGAATCAAATTCTAATTATTGGGGAGGATTTGAATGCTATTTGTTTTCCATTCTATCTTGGAACAGTTGTTTATTTCTCAAATACAATTAACTGACAACACTTATAACAGTTCTGGAATTCAAACTAAGAATACTTGCGTGAGACAATGATATATGAGCTGCGGATCGACTGAGTTGTCACTAAAGTTATTACTTAGAGCTGTCATGTTCTGTTGTTTTACTGCTGCACAAAAGCTGTTTCTAGTGGCTCAAAATGTGCACTAAAAAAAATTAACAGTTGGTTTGCGAAACAACATGAGCATTTTATTATAAAGAAATCTCCTTTGTTTAACCACAATGAAGAATTTTTTCTAAATAACATAAGATTTAGATTTAATCCCCAAATAACAGAACATAGGATTTTTGATGTGTACATTGTAACCTGAACTTTTGGGAAAAATATATTATTTACTCTATTTAAAAAGGCATCTTTAAGGGCCAGCCCAGTGGCGTAATGGTTAAGTTTGTGCACTCCGCTTCAGTGGGTGAGATTCACAGATTTGGATCCTGGGTGCAGACCTAGCACCACATGTGAAACCATGCTGTGGCAGCATCCCACATAAAAGAGAGGAAGACTGGCACAGATTTAGCTCAGCAATAATCTTCCTCAAGAAATAAGAGGAAGATTGGCAATAGATGTTAGCTCATAATACAAATACACAAATGCATATAGGATTTGTGCCTCCCTCAGTAAATTCAATTTCAACATGTAGCTATTGAGAGGTAAATTAAGACTTCTCTTAAGCGTCAGAGGAAAGATTTGCCAAAATTAGAAATAGAAATCTGCTCTTTATCCAGAATTAAAACTGATTTTTATGAGCTGTCTTATTATTGCTATTTTTTAAATCTCTGGCCTTTATTGACTCTGCACCTTCTCTTGTTTCTCAAATCTCCACGGAGGTCCAACCACATAGTCATACAATCCTACACTTTTTATTGTGCAGTCTAACTTCATGATCCACAGCCTGTTTTGATCCTCACAGAAAATGCTCCAAGAAGGCCCCTATTTTTCATAGGTTGACCAATACACTGATACGCTGACATTCCTGCCCCCGGCCCATCCCTTCTAATCCTGAAACATTGGCAGCAGTCCTGTCCTCATCTATATTGCCAGTGACATGAACATTTCTAGTAAACATGATCCTGATATTCAAGAAACTCTGCAATCTGACTCCAAACTGCATTCCTGGCCTTTAGTCTCTTCTGTTTATTCTCTCTGTATCTCAGTCCGTCCGGGCTGCTATAACAGAAAGCCATAGACCATGTGGCTTGTAAACAATAGACATTTAATTCTCATAGTTCAGAGGCTGGAATTCCAAGATCAAGGTGCCGGCAAATTCAGTGTCTGATGAGAGCCTGCTTCTTGGTTCATGGAGGGCCCACTTCTCGCAGTGTCCTTGCCTGGCAGAAGGGGTAAGGGAGCTCTCTGGGGTCTCTCTTCTTAAGGGCATTAATCTCATCCACGAGGGCTCCACTCTCATGAGTTAATCACCTCCCCAAGAGCCCCCTCTTCAAATACCATCACATTGGGGGTTTGGATTTCGACATATGAATTTGGTGGCAGGGGACACATTCAGTCTATAGTGATACGGGAGTTTTCTTACTTAGTTGAAAGAACTGTGGGTTATTCCTTGACGTGACCTTATACAAGAACATATTTATCATCTCTACTTCCTCATCCCTCCCTCTGCCCAGCTAACTGATATCCAACTTTCAGAATTCATTTCACATTATATTTATTACAGGAAATTTTCCCTGTGCACCCCATTAAAAAACAGCCCCCAAGAACTCCTTTAGCAGTTGCACTGAACCGACACCTTGAACCATGTGCTCCTTTGAAATCACACTGTCTCTGAAGTGGCCTCTTCTTGGAGTTTGTATGTCTTTGTGTTCTAGGATGTTAAATAGAATATACATCCTCTGAAGCCAAGAAATGTGCCATGAGTGTATATTCTCTAGTGATGACTTTAGATATGTTGACTCTAAAACAGTCAACAAATCTTCATGGGGCAATTTTGAATTAAAATATTCCTGATTCGGAGACACTCATCACTGTCCTCTGTGTATATAATCCAACACGACTCAATATAACTCTCCTCTGGATGAGCATGAGTTTGTCCAACACAGTGATGGCTTTCCAGTCAATGTTCTCTAAATTTGAAGTAGTCTTGATTTGTCCCCAAACCAGAAAATAATGGAAGTTGACATCAATTTCCAATTGTCGTAACATTATAATATCAAACTTTGAAATCTCATTGGAACCTCAAAAAGTGAACTTATGAAGGAAAATTGTACCATGCAAATGCGGAAAATCAGTATATATTACTCCATGATTATTTAGAGCACAAGGCCTAGGAAAATCACTTGTACAATTATCTTGACTCTCTCTCCCTCTCTGAATTTTACAAGATTACTGCTAATTTTTTGCAATGATGGTAATGAAGAGGTTTGAGATGACTGTGATAGGGCCATTAAAATCAGGAAATCATGAATAAGTATTTCTAACATATCACAGTTTTCCCAATTATTTTTTTTCTAAACTCTAATAATGTGTTTGAATGCATCAAACATTAACTAAGAAACCTGTATAATATTAACTATGTCTGATGATGTTTAGAACTTGAGAACTTTTAAGGGCTAGCAAGGGGTTTTGGTTGCATTCAGACTGTATTAGACTAGAGATGCAGCAATGTTTAAATTCTGCCTTCCTGTCCTCCATTGCCAGTATGAGGTCTTGAGGCAGCCATTCACAGATCGATAGTTGGATAAAAATCAAAGCATCATTTTTATGTTTAGCTTGTCTGGTGACTAATGCCCCAATTAAGACTCTGATAAATGTAGGGTAAAGTGTGTGTAAAAGCTTCTATAGGGACCGGAGCCTCATACTAACACCAAACACATAGCTTGACCTCTTATTATGTTTGGCCAAGCACAAGGTCAGGGACAGAATGGAATAACCAGCACGACAAGACCAGCCCATGGTGACGGAGGACCCCAGAGAAATGAGCCTTGTGGCCTGAGTGAGGGAGCATTAGAAGAGCCCATTGTACAGAGGGGATGTCTCAGGCTGTCAAAGCCGGGTAGCCCAACCAGTGCTTAAGTGTCTGATTAAACCGGTTCTCATGCCTCATTGAGGACACCGCAGAAGAGTTGAGGGGGACAGTGGCAGTGTTTGGTCCTCTCTTGTTAATCTATCACCTTCCCCTAATTATGTGAATTTGTCAGCCATGTTCATTGTTCTACACGCATATTTTAAGATGTTGAAATAAAAAATAATTTTGTTTAATACATCTTCCAAATATCCTTTCCCAACATAGGCTTTAAATTATATCAGTGTTTCTCAACTACGGGTGATTTCATGCCCCCGGGGACATTTGGCAATATCTGGAGACACTTTTGATTGTCACAAGGGGGTGGGGGCACTACCAGAATGTGGCAGGTACAATAAAGAGATGTGGATAACTGTCCTACTATGCATGTGACAGCCCCACATGACAAAGAATTTTCTGCCCCAAGATGTCAGTAATGTCAACGATGGAAACCCCTGACTGATAGCAATAAACCATCTCTATACAACCATCTATAGAAAGCATCTATTGCCATAACCATCTCTGTCAGTTCCTGCACCTATGTCTCTCTACATCATTTTTCTATTCAAGGACCCAAGCTGGAAGTGGTATGGATAGAGCTCACTGAGACTGAGAGACAGAGACGGTTTTGCTGTGCAGAGGCAGCCAGGCAGATGGACTAATTGAAGTGAACAGAAATGATGGTGTCCCAGGATTGTGTCAGTAAGGAAATGGAATTTCCACAGTATTAGGCATAATCAAATTTCACCAAGAATTGTTTTTACATTCTCTCTCAAAAGGAAATGAAATTATTTTTTTGTAGTCCTTGATTTCTGGGAAAAGGAACATAAACTGTCAAAAAGTCAGTAAGATATTAATTGAATTTTATTATTCTTCATGGTAGTGAATCTGCAAAAATAGTTTGTTAAAAAGGCTTACTGGGAAGCTATCCATACTAATAAGCAATGAGTAGCTATAAATAATCAGATTTCTTAGAATTTCCAAGACTTTAAATGAACTTTAATGTGGATGACCAGATTTGTAGTTGAATGATTTTTAAGATTTACTTTTTCTCCCCACCTCTCTTTTAAGTGTTTGGATAGCAAAATCTGTGCTGACTTATCTTTTTATCTTCCCCAGCAGCTAAAGACTTAGAACACACTAAAAGAATGAATTTTAATTGAATAAATGTACACTCATTCTTTACAAAAAATTTTTAAAGGAATGAATGCTATGTACAAAAATATGTTGTACACTTTTAATTCACAAAATTAAAGAAATAGATTATTACTTAGTAGCTGAAACAGTTCTTTCTTTTACTATAAGAAACACAATCACCTTCCTTTTGCATATAAACATGATTCACTTTGTATCTGAATGTACTAAAAAATAATTTTAAAAAGGTAAAGTTTATCTTGGAGTCTTGTTTCAAACTTCTAAAATGCTACTGTTATTCTGGAGTTATTTTGGTATTTAGGCATTTTATGAGTTTGTGCAGCCAATAGTATTATAAATAAAAATTGTGTAAGAAATTAAGAGTATTTACAGCCCAAAGCCTTTAACTTTAGAAAACTCGGTCAAATAATGCTTCCAGGGACAGAAATATTGGCCCCTCTTTCCTAAACCTCAATTTTCTTCTGGTTTTCCTCTCCCCTTGTTTACCTCTTAGAACCTGAAGTATTAACTAACGCAGAATTCAGAAATCTGCTCACAGCTTCCAGGTGTGTAGGTATGAGTGACTAAGGTCTTCCAATCTTTCCTTTTGGGGCATTCTTGCCCTGGAGGGTGTGGCAGGCTGCGGAGAGCCTTTTACGAATGGAGAGTAAAGCCTGCCCATGGGAGCTTCCTCAGAACAGATCTGGCACCCTGTCCTCCTAACCTTGCCTCTGAGGTGACTGACCCTAATTAGATTTCCTTGGCTTCATGCCCGGAGCCCAGATTTGTTGGCCTCTGTCTCACAATCACCTTAAGATCAGACAATTTTCTCTCTGAACCTTATTCTCAGCACAACTTCTCAAGCTTAAAGATTGTATTGATCCCACACTAAACCCTCAAACAGAAGATGCAGGGTTATGACTCCTGTTTGATTACTACTTACTTCCAAATACTTTGTAACCAACATCTGTTACTTTTCCCTTTAGAAATCACTAGAATAACAACAAAATCTGTGTACCTGGCTCCCTGCTTCAAGGAAACCATTCTCCAAAGAATGAGGTTCAATTTGAGAGGGAGAATCAGAGAGTGAGCAGGAAAGAAGGCAAGGGAAGGCTTCGGAGAACCTATGATCTTTCAGCCCAAAGAGGAGAAAGGAGCTAAATAAAACCTGGGTCTCCTGAAAGTTTCTAAAAATGTCTTCCCAAAGAAGACAGCTTCACAATTTCTCACAGGCTATACATGGACCCTGCATGGCATTCTCTCTGCTCATCATATCAATTCCTACAGGTCCGTGATCACCCCACCTAAAATGTACCGAGCTTGTCTTGAATATGATACAGGTGCATTAATCGAAATATTTTATTTCTTAGGTTTAATGGTTTTCACACTCTGTGTGCCCATGCATCAGAAAATAGTTTTTAGATTAGATATTTCTAAAAAGCAGATGCTTGGTATAAATAGTGCTTTTTTTTTTTTAATCTAGTAGAGTTAGGCAAATAGTTCCTTTGAAAACTGAAGATGGAGCTGAGAAGGAAGTGGTACATAATTTACAATGATCACAATCGTAAATTTATGCTCATTAAAATCAGAAACACCAGCAAAGAGTGGACTGTTTTCAAATGCAATATATATTTGTCACATAGGGACGTTGAAGGGATCATTTAAGCTTTACACTGGAACTGCACCCTTCATAGAGCCTTTACAATATAGCATAATAAATGTATTTCATGATTTAGGAGAAAATACTATGCATATCTTTTTAAATAGACAATGATTGATAGAAAAGTTATTCTCTACAGACTTTGAGTCAGTGGCACTTGCATTTCTGCATAAAGTGAATATTCTAAATAACAAGTTTTTGCACGTTTTCCATTCACCATTCAAAATGCAAAGCCAAAGGCACAGCTTTTTCAAGAGAAGCTATCAGCTCAATGCTAAAAAAGGGCCTAGTTGAAAAGGTGGAGGGACATTGAGGAAACAGCTACAGTAAAGGAAGATGAAGGCTCTAAGGAGGTGACTGGAAGGCACTGGTTACGCAGTAGATGGTGTGGCCGTGTTCAGTAGAATGCGCTGTCTGTAGGGACCATTATTAATTTCTACACCTAATTCCTGTCTCCCATTGTCCCTGGCGTGCTTTCATTGTTATCTCCTCACCTGTGGCATCCTATTTGACCTCTACATCTAAGAACACTTTCTCTTTCCAAATGTCCCTGCCAGGCTTCCCATTTTCTCAGGATCTCAATAATGTAAATAGCAAGCTAATTGAATAAAAGAACGATGATGAACTCATTCGTTCTGAGTTGTTGATTTATAACAATCGATGTTATCTTCCATGATCACACTTCAATTTTAAAGAGTGCCCCGTGCCCGAACTGCAGGCCTCCATGGAAGTGGACTCACGTGAAAGGCTAAGATAGGTGTTATTTTGACTCAGAGGTCTTTATTGCCTCTTACTCACTAGACAAGGGTCACAAACTCATGCAGCTGCTGGAATCAGGCAGAGGGTGTAAATTAGTGAACCAGACCAGCTGTAGGAAGATAGTAACTAGAGAATCATGGTCATAGAATGTAGCACCTGCTGCTCAGCTGCAATTGACAGTTGCCAAGCGGAAACGCAGGCCTCATTCAAATACCTTCCTTTGCGAAGTGGCTGTTAAAATCTTCTTTCCCCTGATGTGTTAGAGGTAATTTCTATCAGATTCATTGTTGGTGGTGTAGTTTGAACAACAAATGTTTTTTAATCTTGAAAACGTCCAATTTATCAATATTTTCATTTCATGTTTTATGATTTTATTCAATATATTAAGAAATATCTACATACTCTAATATCACAGATTTTTCTTCTATGTCTTTTTCTAAAAGTTTAATAGTTTTATCTCTTCAGTTTAGTTATATGATCCATTTTGAGTTAACTTTCATATGTGATATGAATTAAGATTTTAAAGTCGTGTTTTGGCATGTGGATATCCGATTGTCTCAGCCCCATTTGTTGAAAAGACTATTATTCATATAAAGTTGATGTTTTTGGTGTGTGTATGGTACTAGGTAATGGTTGATGCTCATTAAAAAAAATTAGATATTCAGCTGGTCCAACGTCATTTGTTGAAAAGACTTCATTTTCCTTGTTGAATTGACTTGGCACCATTGTTGAAAATCAATTTCTGATATATGTGAAGAACTATTTCTCTACTTTCTATTTTGTTCCATTGATCTGTTTGTCTTTTTGCTGTTATTGATTGTTGTAGCCACACAGTAAGATGTGAAATCATGTAGAGCAGATACTCCAACTTTGTTCTTTTTTTAAAATTATTATTCTGCTGGTTATTATAGGTCCCTTGCATTTCATAGAATCATTTAGAATCAGTTTGTCAATTTCTATAAAAATTCCCTTGGGGTTTTGGATGAAATTGCTTTGAATACATAAATAAATTTGGGAATAATTGCCATTTTAGCAGTCGTCTTCCAATACATGATTATAACATATCCATCCATTTACTTAGGTCTTCTTCAATTTCTCTCAGAAAATGTTAAATCAAGATTTTTGTTAACTACTCTTAGTGTTTTGTTGCTATTATAAATGTTGTTGCATTTTAAATTTCATTTTTAATTGTTGCTGATTAAGTATAAAAATACGGTTGGGTTTTTTGTTGTTGTTGTTAACCTTACATCCAGTGACCTTCCTAAATTGAATTATTAGCTGTAGCAGCTGTTGTGAAGATTCTCTGGGATTTTTTTAATGTAGACAATCATATCATCTGCTAAAAGGGACAATGTTGCTTCTTCCTTTTGACCTGTTATTTCTGTTTTATACTATATTGAAATGGCTAGTACCTTCAATACCATGTTGCAGAGAAGTGATAAAAGTGGGCAATTTTGCCTTAGTTCTGAACACAGCAGGCAGATAACGGTCATACAGGTGATGGTGCTCATTCCAGTCACCAACGTACTGCCTCTCATCTCCAGATGTACGCTCCTTCCCTGTGAACCTGGAGCTGTGCCCCATCAACATTTCTCTCTGGCCAGCCCTATTGTTACCGAAAGTTCTGTCTATGAACTCAATGTCAATCCAAATAATGAGAACAGCGTTTTGGATGAAAAGGAAAATCAGCTTTTATTTGCCAGGTAAAGGGAGCACGCAGCAGGCTAGTGCCTTAAGAAATGCTGGCTACCCGTTAAGAAGTGGGTAAAGGGTTTTAAAAGTTGTGAGGAATGTGGCTGCTTTTAGGGAGGGGAGCCTGTGACCTTGCTGGTCAGCATTTTCCCACCAGCCTGTGTTTGGCCTTGTGAGGCTGCTTGAAGAGAGGAGAATGGTCAGATAAGGGAATCCACAGGTGGATGTGCTTGGTTGTCTGCCTCTGTGATGGATGGTGGATTCTGGTGCCAGGAAGCCAAGGAGTAAGCAGGGAAAGGGGATGAGTGCTTTTGGTTTTAATCCCATATATGCTGGGTTTAATGTAGGGGAACTGATATCAGGGCCAGTATTAACTAAAAGCCTGTAACACTATGTTAAGCTTTCCTGGTTGCTGCTGGGGCACTGAGGGAGGTAGAACTTTTCCTATGAATTCCAGTGTGCTCTCTCTTCCTGCTTCAGTGTCATGTGGCTGTCTGCACCATGCAGGACCCCTAGTGGCGTCACCCTCCACAGGGTTTTTGGGGCACCCCCTCAGTGGCTTGCCAGAAAGGCTCAACCGCCCTCCAGCAGGGACTCCCCTCTCTAACAGCTCTGAACTGTGGAACCACAGCAAACGTTTCCACTGTCCAGTGGACCACTAGACAATCCACCCCAACAAATTCTGAATCTCAGCTTGGTGGAAGGGCCCTCTTTATTATTATTTTTTCCTTCCTTGGGTACTCTGATTCAGCCTTAAAGATAATAGCGGCTCTCTGTTTCTGCTATTCCTGTATTTAAGTTCTCTTTACCTTTCTTCGTAGTTAATCCTCTGCTAATTAATTTTCTTTCTTTTTATCTCAAAAAAAAGATTCAGTAAGGTAAGATGTGCAACTCTTACAGTTCAAGTTATGATTATTAAAGACTTGAACTTAGGGTAATAAGAAATAGGAGTGTGTAAATATTAACCCAAATTGAGATTCTTCTGTCTCCTCACACAAAATAATGCTCATCTAAACATATCTTGAAAGAAACAATGCTTGGAAATTAATTATTCTTTACATTAAACTTTTGCTGTCCAAATTACTGGTGGGGTTTCTGTCTCCTGACTGGATCTTGACTGATATGTTAATTGTACATTTTTCATAAATGTCCTTTATCAGAATGTTCTATTTCCTATTACTCGTTTCCCAAGGGTTTTATTATGAATGAGTACTTAATTGTGTCTAATGCTTTTTTCTGCATCAATTGAAATGGTGATACTTTTTTCTTCTTTTTCTATAAATATGGTCAATTATATCGATTAGTTGTTTTAATGCTAATTCAACCTTGCATGCTAGGATAAAATCTACTTGGTCATAAGATATTATCCTTTTATATATTGTTGGGTTCAACTTGTTATATTTGATTCAGAATTTTTGTGTCTGTGTACGTGAAAGATTTTGGTTTGTAATTTACTTTTTTTGGTCACATTTTCCAGGTGTTACTGTAAGGTTGATGTCAGAAAGCAAATAGAGCAATGTTCCCTCCTCTGTGAAAAAGTTTGTTTAATTTTGGTGTTATTCCTTGACAAAATTCAACACAGAAACATCTGTTTCTGGAGTTTTCTTTTGTGAATCTTTTTAAAAATAAATTCAATGTATTTTCTAGATTTAGAGCTATTCAGATTTTCTATTTCTTGTGTCAATTTTGGTAAATTGCATTTTTCAAGATATTCACTTCTCTGTTAGCAAGTGCGTTGGCACAAAGTTATTGTATTTTAAATCCTCTTAATGTCTGTAGAATCTGTGATGACAAATGATTTTTCATTTTTAATATTGGTAATTTGATTTGTATTCTCTCCATTTTTTCTTTCTTTCTAGCTGAAGGTTTGTCAATATTCTTTTGATTTTTTGAAGACCAAACTTTTGTATTATTATGTTCCCAATTATCTTTTTTTTAAATTTCATTTACTTTGTTTCTTATTCCTCTCCTTCTGTTTACTTTGGATTTATGCTGCTCTTCTTTTTCTAACAACTTAAGTGGAATGTCATGTCACTGATGTAGCTCTTTCTTCTTTTATCTGATAATGAGAGTTAGAGCCTTAAGTTTCCCTCCAAACACTATTCAATCTGGCTGCCACACATCTTACCGTAATTTAGTCGTGTTTTGTAGTAATTTACTTTAAATTATTTTCTATTTCTCTTATGATTTCATCTGTGACATATAAATTGTTAAGAAGAATGTTGTTTGATTTCAAATACGTGGGGTTTTCCTAGCAATTTTATTGCTATTATTCGCATTTCTCTCTATTGTAGTCAAGAACACATCCTTCATGATTTTTATCCTTTTATATTTATTGAAACATATTTTATCTTTTTTCAGCTTGGGGTAACTTTCCCAAACTTGAGACATTATTAAATAGAAGAAAGCATCACCCATGACCATTTACTAGATTTTAGACTCAAGGCAAGTCACTTAAACTTCTCAAAGTATATAAATAAATATGTATATACATATATATGTATATTTGTTTCATATATCTATGTACACTTGTATATAGATATAATCTATATTTCATTAAACAGAATAGACATTTACACAGAGAATTTGTTATTAATATATTTAATTTTATTAGCACTTTTTTAAACATTTCTATATATTGTCTAAAATTACTACCATCTAAACACCGAACATCATCAAGATAGGTCTTTGTAGACCTACTATTACAAAAGAAAAAGTACAAAAGGTTAAATTCTCATAACTAATAGTATAATTCAGTACATATGAATATGTATAGCAATACTTTCTATTCTATTAATAAGACAATTTACCCATAGTGATTATAATTTAATAAAACGTGTATGTGAAATAAGTGTTTATGAACATATTTATACTTATGTCTCTTTTAGCAGTCTATGCAAATTTCCCAGTGTATAAATAGAAATCTATTAGTAATATTGAGCATTTAGATATGATTGGCACAGTACTGATATTTCTGCTATAATTATTTGTCCCAAGATGAAGCCAATAACTTCATGTTATTATAAAGTTATTTAAGTCCAAGCAAAATATATTCTGCAACTAATATGTATAAGACATCAGGTTAAGTTAGATGGACACCAAGATTATTAAGACATGCCTGGTTTTCCAATGGCTTTCTCTTGAGAAAGAAAAAAAAGACACGTCATTAAACTAGGAAGCAATGACTTTAGGATTCTTTTTAAGTAACATCTTTGTTGCTTAAATAATAGAGTCCCGTGTGCCTAGAACACAGAATGCATGTAAGGACACAGTGGGAAATATGACTGATTGTATTTAGTAGGTGAATCATAAATGCCTTGAATGCCAATGCGAGATGCCTTGGAACTTAAGGTAGAGTTTGGACCTGAGTGATAGCCATGGTTTGCAATTATCCAGTCCAGTGGGCTTTCCTACATGCTGCCTAGCACCACATCCACTACCATCACCCCAACCACCATTTGTGGGAGGCCTCAATTAATTATTGCATAGGAGGAAAATAAATAATCAAAATTGAAAATCAGTCTTGATGCTAAATGCTGCCAATCTCTGAGCGATTAATTGAAATTATGTTCATTTGGACATAATATGTAGCATTAATTTTATTATTTCCATATATTCAACAGCATTAAAATGTATCAATAGTCAATTCTATCTTGATAAAAAACATCAATAATTAATCTTTGGAAAACTGATAATGTTAGATATTTTGCCCCTTATCCCCAAAAACGAAAGTAAGAGGACATCTTTAATTTCTTGCATACGAATTAAATCCAGAACAGAGGACGAGTGAAATACAACAAGGGTATTTATCATTGAATATTTGTTTGGCATCCCTATGGGGAAGAAAAGCCTGAGCAGAGAGGTAAATCCTTATTGAAATAGAATTGCATTATTTTAATCTCCTTCTGGTATTACTGAAACTAGTGCTATCTCGGCTAGAAATAAAATATGGATTCGTTCTTGCAGTTTCTTTCATGAAGAATTTATTCCAGCCTACTATATCTTTTCCATTACACATACTCTTGTGTTTTAAATATGACAGATTAACTGTTAGGTAATGTGGAAGATACTGTAACATTTTCTCTGAGAAGGGAAGTCAGAGATACGTTCTGGGCTTCCCCATGATACTGGAAAGATAGTGACAACATTTTGCCCCAGTTTTAAAAATAGTAAGATGGTCCGTAAACCACATTTTGGATCTAGTAGCTCAGCTAAAGTCATACCTGATTAAGGTGCAGCAAATAATTTAGCTGCTCCCCAAAGCAATGCTTCTGGCTATGAAGTTCAGAAAAACATCAAAAACCTGCTTCTGCTGGATGTCAGAGAAGCCTGGGCAGGAGATAAGAGGACTCCAGAAATAAATATACACACAGAGTTTAAGACAACCCTGTTTTCTGAGACTTTGGCTTGGGTCCCCATCCAGAATATAAATTAAACTTCAGCTCAGTAATAGCACCATATCTGAGTCCTGACCATCTTTTCTCTTTTGCTAAAGGCCTGTCAAATATCTCTGCATTTTAGAACGCTCCATCATAGACCTCCTAAAAACAACCCTGTGCATCAGGCAAAGCTCAGTTCACTGAATTTCTTGCTTTTGAGGGGGAACGCTATATTCCTGAGTCTCAGGAGTATCTCTAAAGGGATAACTAGGCAAGGATATTTATAAGACCGGAGCTTGAGTTCTTGAAGATGGATCTTTCCAGATGGGGGTACTGGTTTGTCACATAGAACAGACTCTATGGATGATCTCCAGATTTTTGTTTTTGTATTTTTGTTTTGTTTATTTGGGGGACAGAAACCTCTCATGTGGCACAGGGTAACTTAGGTGGTTTGTGCAAAATCAAATCCAACTTAATCTTTTAGCAATCTTATCATTGTGTACATTCTAAATGATTTATTACAGGATCTAAAAGCTGTCCAAAGAGGAGCTGACCAAGAGAATCCTTATTGAAATAAGCTACCAAATTAAAAGTATTTAAAAAGATCAATACTTCATTTTTTCATTCAGTTCATAAATATTGACTGAGTCTGAACAAGGCTGCAGGCACGGGACTAGGTACCAGGCTAAAGTGATGAGCTGTAAGAGCCAAGGGCTCTTGATCTCCAATGAATAGTCTCCTGGAGGAGACAGATCATAAACAACTTTTAAAGTGTACAAGCGGAGAACACAACTTCCAATAATGAGTGCCAAGAAGGAAATAAAACAAGGCAATGCGGTGAAGAATACCTGGGGTGATGGCGGACCGATTCACGGAAACCTAAACGATAAGAAGTTAGCGGTGTGGAGATCCGGGAGAAAGCATCTCCAATGCGGGGATCACCAAGCGTGGTGGCAGGAGACAGTGAGGAACTTATTTTATGACCAGTGGTTATCCGTAGAATGGTCCAAAGATAGAGAGGGAGAGCTTCAGGGTGCTGCGATGAGAAGCAGAATCCAGATTGAAAGCTAACAGTCTGTTGACATATGATTCGCCTGGGTGTTTATGCACTGCATTCATGGAGAGTAATTGCTTCACCAAAAGACCAGACCTACACATTTAGAAACATGGAGAAATGACAGGGTTGCCTTAGTCTGGGTGCTGTTAAGTAATATTGGAACAAGCTCTGGTTTCTATTTCATTTTCAGTTGGAATTTGAATATTTTTTGGCAAAACCTGTATCAATTTCTATACTTTATCAAAGGAAGGAAGTTAAAATAGCTCTTAAAGATTTTAATTATTTTTTTATTCTTCTCTTTGTATAGAAGAGTGACCAGTAGCTTGAATAAATCAAAATGGCAAAAGCGCAGATGACAATAACAAAAATACAGTTTGTCTTAGTTTCCCAAAAAAAATTGTAAACGTTTCAAAAAAAATTTCTAAATCATATGGAGTGATAAATCTCTTATTTCTAAAGTAACAAGACTAAACTATAATCAATTAATAAAATTTTAGAAACCTATTAGAAATCATTATGTAATATTAAGAAATGCGTAAGTTAAATAAAACTGCTTTGAATAAATGTGAGACTGGCTGTTGAACTTTAGTGTTTTAGTGAGCTTTAGTGCTGCTGTATTTTAGTGTCTTCAATACAAAGACAGTAAGCATGAAAGACTGGTTTGTAACCAGCTTAAAATAATTCTTTTTTTTTCCCAAAAATTAAATAGCCAGACTTCTTGAGCTCCAACAAATACTGGAGGTCATGATTTGCCTCTTCACATCACCTCCATGTGACAGTCAGGGGAGCTCAGCAGAAGAGAGTGTGTGAGCATCTTCTCTATTCTTTTCCTGAACAAAGAATTCTTTCAGAAGCTCAGGTTAGACTTATGGGATGGGTCAACCATTCATCTTTTCAAGTCTCAAAATACTCATAAGCAGAATGTGGAACTTGACCAAGAAAAGAAGACATTTTTGGATTGCTTGCTTTGGAGTTTATTTTACCAGCAGCAAGTGGATGGTAACATCCATTTTAGGGGATGGGTTCTAAACAGTTTGGCCTTGGACGGCTGCACTGTGAACTAAAAACACTCTAGACTGTTGGATAGAATTGTGTTTCTTGCATTTCAAGATTGTCTTAGGAATTATCTAACGAGAGAATGATACAGTTTTTCATAGGACAATTTGAAAATGTCTCAGGCTAGATTCTCAATCTAACTTTATAAAGGGGCGACATACAAATTATTAGGGACTATGAATTTATCTGATACAATCACAAAACAATCCTTTTGAAAGAGCAATACATCCGAAAGAGGACAGTGATGATGCGTTATCATAGGTTGAAGTTTGAAATGCTGCTCACTGAAATGGAGTTCTATTTTGTTATTATATTCTTAGGATTATAATAAAGACGGTTTTATAGAATTAAGAAACTAGTTTGGGTACTGTAGATGATGTAAGGAAATAACACCTTACAATCCTAAAAACTGTTCACTTACATAGGACTTTTGGATGTCGTACTTCTTTTGAATTGGATTATATTTCTATCCTCATAATGTGAAGACCTAATGTTAGTTCTCAAATATTTCTTGGATGTTGAATAAGTGACTGGATCCCCTATTTGACTACTTTATATTTAGGCATTGGAAATGTCTAAACAATTAAGTTAATGTGATCTCCTAAGTCAGGTCAACTGTTTGCATTTCTAAATATCTGTGTTACTCTGTACAAGCCAGTGAAAAATTCTTCCACAATTTCTCCATGTAGAAGACAGGAATAAACCCCACTGCTGTATATTATGTGTTTGAGAGCCTTTCCAACCTTCAGGGACCAAATGTATCAGTATTTCGTGATATATTACCTTCACTAGGTTCTGTGTTGTGTGTGTATGTGTGAGCGCACGTGCATGCAGGCATATGTGCGCCTTGTGTATGAATTTGCATACATACAAGCATTCACTTTTGTTTCTCTCTTTGCACTGAGAGTCCAAGGGTGATAATAGATCTGAGATAGGTAATTGCTTTTCCTTTTTATTGTTCCCCAATTATTTTATGTCATGGTGTTATGGAGGCACTAATAGATTATATGGGTTTGTGGATCTGAGATAAATAGGAAATTTTTCTTATCTGAAAATAAGTGCAAAGTCATTAGAGTCCACCAGTTCTAATTTTCAGGTTAAATTACTTTGTGCTACAAATATGATTGTTTTTCAGATAAATCAGAGAAAATCAGTAACATTTTAGAAAATTATTTGAGACTGGCAAATGATTTTTACTTTAAAAAAATATTTTATAGCTTTTAGTTTCTATATAAGACTAAATTTTTTAAAAAGCTGAATGTTTGATATTTTTTAGTAAGATTAATGCATTTTAAATGCTGAAGATATATTGGACTTTTAAAATGTCCTCTTAGGTGAGAAACTTTAATCTTGCCAGCTCAACTCGTATTTTAAGAGAAAATATGGGCTTCATTATTGGAGGTGGGGTGGGTGTAGAGTTGTGTTCAGCTAACTTCAGCGGGTGCTTTCTATGTTCTAGATACTTCTGCATGCATTGTCTTACACAGTCTCCATTAGTGTCTCAATCTTAAAATGAGGATATCAGGTTAGAGGTTAGGAATTTGCTCAGGAGCAAAGAGCAAGCAAGCGATAGAGGCCGCTTCAGTTGCAGGTCTTGTCCCTGAGCTCAGGGCCCTGTGCTGTCAACCTCCCCCTTTCTAAAGGACTGCCAGCCCTTGCAGTGCAGACAGGAGCGCCAAGAGAGGATTTTCAACCAGGTTCAAGCCTTACATGCTGCTCATTTAGGCCCCAAACTCAAATGTGAAGAATCCAAACTGGCCTTTGCCTGCACCCTAAATGTGCAAGGAACTTTGCTGTCCCTGACGCCTTTTTCCTTCTAAGCAGTGTATTTCTCGTGCGGCTGACTGCTTGTTTATTGTCAGACTCACGTATATGTGTATGGCCTTTATTGTCTCTCATAATTCTCACATTGGTTTGTCAGTAAACTGTCAAATCTATGCTTTACCTATTAATTATTTATAATAATTTTGCATGCAATACTCTTAGGACTTTTCCTTCCTTTTTTTCTGTGAGGACTCCTGGCAATTAAAATCCATAACGCAAAAGAAATACTCTGCAATGCTAAATTACAGGCACAGAGGTAGACTGAGGAAGGGGTCTTTTGGCATTGGGCAGGTCTTCTGCCTTCAAAAGTAACTCCACCATTGTTCCATTTGCTATATAAATCCCAATCTCTATGTGGTCCCGGCATTAGGAGAAAGTCAGTTAAGGACCCAGATGAATACTCAGTTTTCTGCTTTTTTCTCTTGTGAATGACTCACTACGACCATCTGACAGAAAATTGACTCTGTTGCCTGTAATTCATTAAGGGTTGTCAGGCAAACCTTGCTGAAATCACTTAGCAGAGAGAGAGTGGGGAAAAAATTCCAAGCACCTGATAAGCCGTCACAGAAGCTTAGTCAGCACGTGAGTTAACACCCTTGGTTTGCAGTAGCCTTCTCCAATGGAAGACTGTGGCACAGGTAGACTTTGGTGCTGTGCTTCCAGGCCTGGATGAAAGGGTAGAGAGCAAACTCAGCCTTGGAGGCAGCAGACCCGGGTTTACAGTCGAATTTATCAGCAGGTGGTCTTGACCGAGCTCCAGCTTCTCTCAGGTTTTCGTTAAGCGTCACTGTGGAGGTGAAGTGTGATAACTATCTGGCCTGGCCTGCTGTGGGATCTGGTCTGCAGAAGTGGGTGCTCAGGAAGCACTGGGTATGTGCCCATTGTCATCACTTTGTCATTAATTACAAACAATAATTTTTACATATTCCACACATTGCTTTCCTTCTCACCGACTGAGCATTATTTAGATGGAGTGGAATAGTTCTTACTCTCTTATGTGATGAGCAACAAGTTTCCATTTAAGAATCCTGTGTGTGTTTCTTCAGCTGGAATACAAGTCTGGAAAAGTAACAAACAAAAAAACCCCACCTGAAGTGTGACATGTCAGCCCACACAGATGGCTAAACACTGGAAGTTTAAGGGGAATCTATTTAATGTTACTAGAGCATTTTCGAGGTGAGATCTTTAGCAGCTGTGTCATACCATCCATGTTTCACCTAATTAATACGTAAAATGTCTATCACGTTCAGAAAACAGTGAACGCATATTCTATCAGAACGCACTCTGATTCAGTCAAATTTATGCTGTTGTTCAGCTGCTTAAATGCTTAAATTGCATCAAAGACAAGAAGAGCCAGTTACTCATTGTCTGAGTCCATTTGGGCTGCTATAACAAATGTAGCAAACTGGGTGACTTAGACATTTCTCACCTTCTGGAGGCTGGAAGTCTGAGATCAAGACATGGGCAGATCCAGTGTCTGGTGAGAGCCTGCTCTCCAGTTGTAGATGGCATCTTTTCACAGTCTTTACATAGAAGGGACCACGGAGTTTTCTAGGGCCTCCTTCGTAAGGGCAGTAATCTCATTCATGGGAGCTCCACCTTCATGACCTAATCACCTCCCAAAGGCCCCATCTCCTGACACCATCACATATGGGTTAAATTTCCTCACTGTTTCTGGTTGGGACTTCTGGCTCAGGTCCACGCATGCGTTCATCTAACATTGCTTCCAATTCCTGGGTGCAGAGAAAGCTGTGCTGGAACTCTAGTGATAAAAAAAAAAAAAATGATTAAGGCAATGTGCCTACATCTAATCTTCAGAGCTTTCTCCCTTCAAGTTTGCCCGTCCCTTTGCTTCCTGGGGAGGACAGCAACCCCCATGAGCAGGGCAGATAGCTGTCTTCCCAACTCCCTCCACCTCTGCCTCCAGGAGAAGCAGGGAAATGTGGCTTTCTTTCCACTCAGATTCAATTCTTAAAATGTTTCTATTTCAGAACTGGGCATGTAGAAGAAGAGAGGAAAATTATGCTAAATTCAGGACCACATTCACAAGTAATTTATTAAAAATGTGCAATGGATAACTGATTTCCAGTTGACCTTTAAACTGCAAATTAAATGTGTTAGGCTCTTTGATGCCTGGTGAGGAATTACCATTATAAACTAGGATTAAATAAGAATATTTGTACAAAGCAGAAGGGAACTGTTGAGTAATTTTGCTACATTTTGAAGATAACTCACAAACAAGGGAATAAAATTACGAGTAAAGTGAAAATATAACTTCTTTAGTCGTGACAGAAATGCAGCTTAAATGAATACGAGAAACTCATTTCCTCCTAATAAAATGACTTACATTTATGGAAGGTTAAAGGGAAAGTGATTCTTACATGCTGAAGTGGTGGCGAGTGTAAGCATTTTTGGGAAGGCAACTTGGCAAAATTATAAGTCAATAAATTTATATAGTTACGTCTATAAGTTGCACTTCCAGGCTAGTTTAAGAAAAGTGAACAGCTGGGAAAAGGTGTATGCTCAAGGATGGTTCTTGCAGTGGTGTTTAAAAAGTTAAACAATTGTGAACAAACCAGATGTTCATTGAGAGGGTTACTGAAGCGCAACAGAGGGGGTGCTCTGCCATCTCTAAGACCAAGAAAGATCTCAGTTTTTGATATAAAAGACTTTCACAACACACTGTTAAGTGAAAGGCATAATAACAAATAGTAACTATAAAATTTCCTTTGTATTTAAAAATCATGTCTATACACATATAGATACATACATAGATGTGTGGACAGATGACCAGAAGGACATATAACCAAATATTAACAGTAATTATCTCTGGGGAAAGGGTACAATGGGTAATTCTCTATGGCCTCCTTTAACTTATATAAAGTTTTTGTAATTAGGCAAAAAAAGTAAACCTCATTACTTTTCAAAGGAGAAATTATTGCTGTTTTCCAAGGGAAGCATGCAGTTGTTAGTCTAAAAATGCAAATTTTCATTAAATGTAATTTCCAATATAGGGGTTTATTCTTATCACTTCATGGACAATTAAATATCATTAAAATGGTTTAAAAAACAAAATTATGTAAGGTTCTTAGCCATGCATGCTCTTACTTATATGTGAGCATACCATCCCAAATTCTTGTAAAAAGCAACATAAGGAGTGTTCTTAGATTAAGTAACTTATCTAATTGGCACTTTAGTCAAGAAGAATTATTTTAAAAGATGCTATAACCGTAGACTTTAATTTTTGAGTGAATGAGAAACTAATTCATTGAGTGAATCAAATAGTCTATCTGTAATTGGGTACTTCTGGGTTCAGTGACATATAGTTCAGTGACAATCAATATACGTTTACCAAAATAGAAAGATATGAGCGATAAAACAGCAACCAAGTTACATTTATGGGTACTATTAACATATGTAGGATAGAGATATAGAGCTTGAGGCTGGATTCTGGAACACCTGTTTTAAGTTCTGAATTCTGGCTCCTTATTAGCTCTCTGTCCCTGGGGAAGACATCTAACCGCCACCCGCCCCCCCCCCCCCCCCCCCCACCGCAGCATTTTATTCTTATCCACAAAGTGAGCATATATTGGAACATTTCTGCATAGGGCTGTTAGGAGGATTAACTGATCAATGCATATAACATGCTTAGAACACTGCGAGATACTTAGGATTTAATGCTCCAAGGATATTGTCCACTTTCATGGATTCAGGTGTGAGTTTCAGGCACCTCCCAGTTGATCCTTGTAAAGAATTTAACTGTTACTACTTCTCTCAGGAGCTTTTCCAGTCTTGCTTACATCCTAATTTCAAATGCAGCAGTAGAAAGCAGAAAGAAAAAAAAAAGATATTGGGAACCTCTTAGAATTTAAATGATACCCTCTTCCTGAAGATTACAATGAGAAAGAAGGAGTGTCTTTACGGTAAAGAATTTAGAGGAAATTATAATTTGTCATCTTTTTGGGGGAACATGACACAAAGCAAGTCATTCCTACAGCTTTTGCGAAGCTATTGAAGGTATTTAATATCCTTCATATAAATAGTTACTGATAACTTCCTTTTAAACGGGACTTTTAAAAAAAATTTTAGATGATAAAAGTCCCACAACCCATTGCTCTTCCATTTGGGCCATAACTATGAGAAACCCAGGGTCTTATTTTATGCTCAGAAATAATGTGTTTCCACCCTGATCTCTATTTGTTTCTGGTGCAATACTTCATCCACGCCCGTTTATTTTTTGTTTGTTTGTTTAATGTTTCCTTATTCTAATTGTTCTAACATTGACAACTTTTCTTATAAGCTACATAAAATCTTTGGAAGTTACTGGCCTATGGAGAATAGAATTTTAAACATACGTAGTTTTGATAATAAGGCCACACTCCATGTCAGTAGCTGATTATTCTCACTTTTGCATACATAGCGATACAAAACACCGAGTGGTTTAATATCTATTTACTAAATTATTAACATATTAATCAAGTAATCTAATAAACTATCAGAGGTAAGAAAGACCTTTGGGATGACGAGAGTCAGCATCTCATTTTAAGAATGGAGAAACGGACTAACTGGGAAAAAATATTTGCAAGTCATACATCTGACAAAGGCTTAATATCCATAATATATAAAGAACTCACACAAAGAGCTTGAAGTCAGCAATTCCAAAAGTCCTATGCACCCTAATGTTCATTGCGGCATTATTTACAATAGCCAAGACATGGAAGCAACCTAAGTGCCCATCAACAGATGAATGGATAAAGAAGATGTGGTGTATATATATACAATGGAATACTACTCAGCTGTAAAACAGAACAAAATCATTCCATTTGCAATAACATGGATGGACCTTGAGGGAATTATGTTAAGTGAAATAAGCCAGCGAGAGAAGGATAATCTCTATGACTCCACTCATATGAGGAATTTAAAAATGTGGGCAAAGAGAACAGATTAGTGGCTACCAGGGGAAAGGTGGGGTGGGGGGTGGGCACAAAGGGTGAAGTAGTGCACCTACAACACGAATGACAAACATTAATGTACAGCTGAAATTTCACAAAATTGTAACCTATCATTAATAAAAAAAAAATCCATAAAAAAAAAAAGAATGGAGAAACGGAAGCACAGAAACTTGAAGTGGGGATCTCAAATTTGACCCCAACTCCTCTGATTTCATGATCTTTGTCACTCAAGTATGCCACATTGCTTTTAACACCTCAACAAGGAAAGGTATGACAGTATTTTCGAGAGTTCAATCAAATAAGATTCAGAGTATTTAACTTTGGCTGCATTTTAAAATGGTAAACAAATGAACATGATCTGGTTCCCAATCCTGTAGCAAATAACGTCCTCCTCAGCGCATGTATCACTGCAGTGTGAGAAGTGCATCACACATTAAACAGATATCTCCCAAGCTGCTGAAAGCAGCCTTGGTAAGGAAATATGTTAACTCGAGGGAAAACACACTGTGGCATACTTAACTTTATAAATGCCCCAAGGATAATTTCCACCATTCTAAAAGAAAGCACTCTGTTTTATAAATGATAATTTAAAACTTATTGTGGAGACTGCTAGGGATAATTAACTATTAATAATATAAATTCATACTGGGTTTCCTTACCTTGATGATGAAGAAGAGTAGTGTTTAATTACAGTGCTACTGCGTATAATGGAAGTTCAACACTTGAACACCCTGAATAATAAATCATTCTCTTGACTTTTTCTCTCTTGTATCCGTGTTCAATCCACAAGCCAATCACATCAGCTCTACTTTTGCTATCGTCTGAATGTTTGTGTCCCCCTCAAACTCATATGTTGAAATCCTAACCTGCAAAGATGATGGCATTAGGAAGTGGGCCGTTTGGGAGGTGTTGAGGTCATGAGGGTGGAGCGCTCATGGGATTAGCGCCCATATAAAAGATACCCCAGAGAGCTCCCTTGCCCCATCCACCATATGACGACAGGGCAGGAAGATGGCAATCTGTAAAGCAGCCCCCACCTGCCCATGCTGCCCACCTGATCTCAGACTTCCAGACTCCAGAACTGTGAGAAATTCTGTTGTTATAAGCCACCCAGTCTGTGGTATTTTGTCTTAGCAGCCTGAACAGACTAAGACAATCTTCAAAATAGAGAAAACTCCCTCTTCTCGTGACCTCTACCACTACGGCACATTGAAGCCACCGCAGTGCATCAGTAACCTCCTAGCCACGTGCCTGCTTCTGCCTTTCTACTCTGGTAGCTCACAGCTGCAGCCAGTGGGGTCCTTTGACCATTGAAACCAGATCGTGGACCTCCTCTGCTCAAAACACTTCCATGGCTTTCTATCTCCTTTGGAGTTAAAAGTAGACTTCTCACCTTGGCTGCAAAGCCTTCCAGTTCCTGTTCTCCTCTCTTGCCCTCATCTTCCTCCTGTCTTCTTTCCAGCTACATCAGCCCCCTTGCTGTTCCTTTTGAATACTCCAGTGCACTCTCTCCTCAGAGCCTTCACCTGGAACCTCATTCTCGGGCGAGGGCAGCCATCACTCCCCACCTTCATCAGACTCTGGGCACCTGTTTCGCAGTGCCTCCCCCAACCACCTTGTGAAACAGAATCAGCCTCCAACTCTGCACTCCCTAAGTCCTGAGACTCTGATATTTTCTCAAATATATTTTTCCATTATATACCTTCTGTCATATGTTGTACTTATCACCAACAGAATTATATTTATTAATTTGCTCATTATCTACCTGCCCTCATCCCTAGAATTTGAGCTTCTTCAATGCAAAAATCCTGCCTTTTTTATTCACTCCGTTCTGAGGGCTTAAAAAAGTGCCTAAAATCCAATAAGCACTCCATCAATATTGGTCAAATGAATGAATAAATGGATAAATGAATGAAAATGAAGTTGAAGAATAAATATTCTATTTTCAGACATTACCATTGAGTTGCTTTAAATATGGAGCTACATCACAAAAATTTAACTTGCGTCTTAGCAAATTTCAAAACTTTATGTATTTTATGTGTAAGAAGATCTGCTTAACTACAGTGAAACGAAGAAATACTAACATAATGGAGAGAAAGCGCAGGATTTGAGAGATTTTTCTGAGTTTGTTTTTAATTGAAGCATCACATTATTTCTGGTTTATGAAAGTACTTTTCTATTTTTTGGAGATGATCTTGTTTCCTTTATGACCATTTCCAATTTTACTAGAACCCCAGTATGTAAAACAGGAGGATGGATCCATAATAGATCACATACAAAAGTCATCCAAGCGAATGAAGCACATTGGGGTTTATGGCAATCTGCAGCTCGTGTTTGTGTCTGTTTTGCTAATTTCAAGTGGCTCTCCAATATTACCTGGTCCTTGGGAAGACTGTGCTGTTTTTCAACAGCTGACAGCCCGGCTGCCATTGGCCACCTTCCTCTGGCCATGTATCCAGCCACATGCAGAACTGAGAGCTGCAAAGGGCTTGGCATCCGTTGACGTTGTAATCACAGCAGAGACAACAGCAACCATCACCACTGTGAGCCCAGGGAGCCAGGAACAAGCTAGGAGATTCACCTCTGGCACAGAACAAAGTCCATCTTTTTTCTGTCCCCATTATTTCCCTGTTTCCTTCCCAGTTCATGAAGAAGTAATTTTGAAACAGACCATGTTTCTCAGACATAGTCCCTGTCTGAGGTTCACTTTTATTTCTAAATGAAGCGTATCTTCTCCTTCTAGCTTTTCAACATGCAAAGCATGCTGTTTAGTAGAGTGCCAAATGATCGTTCTATGTCCCGCAGTTTAGAAGCTCAGTGCTAGTGTGAATTATTACTGCAAGTCATTTCAGCAAGCTCCGTCGTGAATGTGAGATAGGGCCTCACACACGCGCTTCCTTCTCGTGCTTCCAAAATAGAAACAACCCCTGCCATCCCTGTCCGCTCGGTGTCTGGACTCCATATTTCACAAGGCCCTGGTCTGTCCATTGGCTTTGCAATTGTCTGTCTCGGACGTGCTCCAGTCAAATTCCTGTTTCCTTCTCTCAGCTTTGATCCTGGGAATATTCCAAATGTCACTGCTCCAGCCTCGTTTGGTTGTGCTTTGGCACAGCAATTAAAACATGAAAGCTTCACCACCATCAAATTTCACCTGCCCTTGTTGAGAGACGTGGTGGGCTTTAAACAGCAGCATTACTTGATTCCTAGATTTGGAAGTCACAGACCACTGAGATAAGGGAACCGTTATTTTTATGCATTCCGGAGATGACAGAGTAAAAATATGTATTAAAAATTTATAGGAAAAAATTTTAAAGCAGAATATGGTGGTAGAAAATGTCATGGCTTGAGTTTTTTGACTATTTGTCATTTTTATTCCCAACCCCTTTAGTGAAAGGACAGTTACCCTGTTTGTGATTGAGATTTTTCTGTTGCTTGTTGTGCAGTCCAAGTTTAACTACTCAGACTTCCTAGTAAATTAGATAAATTCATAGTAGGGTATAACGTTAAGAGGAATGATCACAATCAGGATCACTCCGGGGGTCATTACAGGCTCATTTTGTATCCAGTGGTCCTCCAATCCTGATCTACATAGTGAGGTTTACAGGACTCAACCTCTACTTGGCTTTCAAGGATGAGTGTTCAGTTTGAGCACAAACATAGGGATGACAAAGCCATCCATACATGTCCTTCCGTTCTCTGAATAAAGAGCTGACCTACTGTTGACTATTTCCTCTTGGTCACAGATTTTTCTTTGCGATGGGACTGACTTAGTCATGCAAAACATGGGTTGCCATACGGAACAGATTGTCACTGCTGACGCTCACGGCTGAGAGCAGATGTCATAGCTTCTCACATTCACCTTGATCCAGTTTTCTCGTATTTGTAAGGACGTCTAAGAGAGCTTACCACAAGAGTCCAGCATTGGGCACAGAGAATTCCGTTTGGGCTCAGTGGTTAAAGAGAACTGACCCTATGAAAATATCTTTCTTTTTTTTTTTCCTTTTTTGAAGGTAAGCTCTGTTGGGCTAACATGACTATTGCTATCTGGGATCAGTGCCCTATTTGTAAAGTTAACAAGCCCATGATAAATGTCTAAATTCAGAGTGTATTTGAAAGTGTTTTCAGGTTTTTTGTGAGTTGTAATCCTAATGATATGATACTCATTTTACTCATCTAAAAATATATATATACATATGTATATGTACAAGTAATTATTAAGGTCCGCAGTAGGTTGGCAGGAGTTAGGTAGGACTTTTGGTGGCCAGCCACAAACATGATGAGGGTTGTTGCTTAAGTATTCTGGACAGCACCACAGGGGCGTCTTACTCGTTTCTGGCACAGATCCTCAAGGACAAATCGCATCCCTGCCAAAGAGTCTGATGAGTTCAGGCATGATCATGAGCCCCAGACACCATCAGAGGCCACAGTGAATCTTGAATAATTACCTTTTGCTATCAAGAATATTCCATTCTTAATGGATCCTTGGCTGGAAAAAAGGAGATATAACTAAATATTGGGCAAAAAGCTGTTTATATTAGAATCCTATCAAGTTAACTGCAAATAATGTTTTGTGCCTAAATATTCTCGTTAAACCTAAGTATCACTGTCAATGCCATGTCTGAGTCATGATTTGGAAGGATGATGGACAGATTGATTGTTTTGGATTACTTTTCATTCTGAGACACATTACTTTAGTCTCCCTTGTAGACAAAGAGAGCATCATCTAGAAAATACTTATTATAGACTTAAGCTGGATTTTCTGTTAACAAATTGAAGATTTAAAGGCCTTCATTTATTTACAGCCATTATGATTATAATCAACGCAGAAGCTATAATAACCATAAGAAGAAATGTACTTGCACACACATAGCAGCAGGAACACATGAACTTGTTCCTTTTTCTTCCTTCCTGGAGGTATTACTCTTTAGACTTCCTAAATAATATCCTATGTATATATATTTATAACAGAATATTTAATGCATATTCCTCTTTTTTCATATAAACATCAATATCTTGCATCCATTGGACTTCCTTTTAGGTACGTTTATGAGAAAGATATTAGTCAAATAAAGCCTAAAGGACAGGGCACCCATGTCTACTTTTCTGATTATATAGGAATTTCGGAATTGACTTACTACTGTAAAACTGTATGTGGAATATAAATTTAAAAGAATAAAAATCATTTATGTATCTATGACCCAAAGTTAATAACTGTAAATAAATTGATATGTATCCTTTCAGTTTCTATTAAATAATTTACATATTCAATAGATTATAAAATATGCTAACTTGGTAAATTATTTAGAAACACGTATATAGGTCTACATTATTTAGTATTCATTTAGGAAATTCAATCACATCCAAAATTCGCAAAAGTAGTACTTGTAAATTAAAAATCACTCTTCTACAAGATATTTAAAATGTATGTTGTTCTCTCAAAGATTGGAAATTATTGTGTTTTATTTCAACATCACTAGTAACCAAAATCATCCATAATCTTCTTCCTGAAGGAGAATCTTCCTAATTAGCATGCTACCCAACATTTAGAAACTGAAGAAAATCACAATATTTGATATGACAGACAACCTACATCATTTTGAGGTAATTTTGACTGAGATGGTTTTCATTTTATTTTTGCATTTTGCACTAAATATTTTGCAAAGCCAACTAAAAGGTATTGTGTGATCACTTAACAGCTCTTTTTTTCTTTTCTTTTATCCACTGAGTTCCTTATGAATATGAATTAATACTTGCCTTTATTATTTACCAATATTTCTAGGGAATAAACTTGTTAACTCATGTACATTTTAAATAATTCACCTTGATGAGGTTTTGATATGAGTTTAAAAAAACAGACTGCAAATTAGAATTTATAAAATAAAAATATAATTGAATCCAAAAAAGTGAGTGAAATGTAAAAGCAAAAATAAAAGGAATATGAAAAATTCATGGTGGACATGGTTGAAGAGAAGAGAATTTTCCTCTTTTGGTCTAGGGTTTAAGAAGTCAATATTTTTAAGCAATTAGAATTGATAATTGCTTAAATTCATAGATACAATTAGGATTGGTATTTGATTTAATTTACAAATGCAACAATGTCTCCATAAAAAATCTGAGCACACACCCATCTCAGCATATGTAAATCCTTATTCCTTCATTACCCAGAATTAGAATCATCCTTTTAATTGATTCTCTAGAATTTCAACTGGAGAATCAATAATATTTAATTAATAAAAAAATGTAGTAAGTCATCAAATAATTTGAATATCATATTTAGTAAGTCATCAAATAATTTGAATATCATAGCATTGCGTTCTCTTCCACCAATCTTTATAGTTCTCATAATAGTAAGATTAAAAGATGATGCTTCTTGTTATTCTTCATTAATACAGGATAAAGTTGCCTCGCGTTTGTATCAAAATGGTGACTGTAGGCATCATGTGAAAATGCTTATTATAGGTTTTTTGGCAGTGACTCTCTCTGAATGCTGGTGGCTTCTTTGTGGGTTACAACAACAATGAAGATATCAAGAAATTAAAACATTTCAAGTCAAGAAGTATTCGCCACTTCTTCTAGCATGAAACGAAAGTAGAACTTCCAATTTCTCTGAATTTCATACAAGTTCCTTTCCATGTGAAGTTTTTTTCCATCCTGTCTCAACAATTGTAGTAACAAATACGTTCCATAGTATTTACAGTTTTATTACATGCATGCCTAAGTGCTTCATCATATTCTAGAGATATCTGGCTATATTTATTAGGGCCTCAACTTGTGCCTAATAAACATATCAGCAACATGGTCCTATGTCTGATACCTGAGACCTACAGATTAATAGTCAATTTCTGCTGGCAGTAGACATTTCTACTTCTACACCTATTATTTGGTCTGGTACAAGATATCATAAGTGCCTCACCTGTACAGCACCCCTTTCTTCTTCCATAATAAGAATTTTTCTCCCATGAAACAACTCCAACAACATCAATTTTCAGTGACATAGGATGGAAATGCACTGCCTCAAGGCATGCAATAAGGAAAATAATTTCCACATTAAGCCAGTTCACCTTAGGGAACTGGGAGAACATAACGATTTTTCCTGAGGCTCTTATCTCAATGAATGCAATTGGTAACTTTGCTGATACATTCTTTATCTGTTTCTGTGTTCATGCTTCTTTGGGAATGCCTCCAGCAAATGTCATTTTGAAGGTAAAGATAAAAACTTTCAGTGCAGTTGCTCACTCTGAGCAGGTTCTGCCCTTCCACCTGAGGTATAGTCTTTCACAACGGATTCTTTCTTGCTCACATAATGTGTAGGTGGTGGCACTGTCCCAGGCTGTGTTTTACTTCACATAGCTGCTCATCCAGAACCCTGGGTGAAAGACTGTCCTGACCTTGTATGTGCCATTTTCACCAAGGACATGGCATTCTCAGGGCAAAGAAAAAGAGATGACAGGTGGACAGAAACTCACAAACATCTCTCATAGTTTCTGTTCAGACATGGATTAATCGAGGTCACTCACTTTCCATGGGGCAAAGTTAATGGTACAAATGTGTTTTCTCCACCGACTGCAGGCACTGGGAGCCCTCAAGTAATGAAGGGAGATTATCATCCTCTTACAGGAAAAAGTGTGGAAAAATAATTGCGAAATTTCCCACGTTTAGTAATCCACAAATGTCGCGTGTTAGTAGAATACTATTGAACCTGAATTCAGCAATTAATACTCCATCTTATCAGCTGTACGTCTGAAAACTGTCATTTAATATCCCTTCACCTACTTTTCCTCTTCTGTAATGTCACACCTGTCCTGCCCTACCAATTCACTAGATTCAGGACCAAATAATACAAGTGAAAGTGCATCAGAAATTGAAGAACTATACAAATGAAAATTACAAAAATGTCAATGGTAGCAGATGCTTCCAAGACTCAAGGGTGGATGGCCGTATTAGTCTAGACCCCAGACTGTGAGTTCCTTTAACTTCAGAGTATAAAATTGGGGCAACGATGCAAGCTGCAGCCGTCTTTTGCACCCAAGCAATATATTAAACAAGTGGAACAATGCATTCTTCTAGAAGAGACAGGGCACAGACACTGTTTGAATTTTAAAAATTGGTGGAACTCCCCAAAAGCACCCCCCAAATTTCCTCTTGATATTGCTCATCTCCCTGTATAGTTCTCACGCTTTTTACATAATTAAGAGGGAACTTTTCTTGGAACCCATTTGCACATTGCATTATTATTTTTTTAGTGAGAGAATCTACTCAAAAATCAATATACGTGTGGTGAGAAGGAAACTTTTGCTTAAAAGGGAGATAGACTATCTTCTTTCAGACATATAAACTGGTCAATATTGAGAGATCTTTCTTCCAAAGTTTGAGGCTACTAACAACTTGTTTTTATGCATGAGTTTCCATAAAGAGGAGAAAAGTCTACACCTTTTATCTTTCTATGTGTAGAAATGAGTGCCAGTTCCCTATTTTTGTGAAATAGTTTTGTCAAATTCTCATTTAGTTTATGCTAATGTTCAGTATTTCATTTGACAAACACAATTTGATGCTGAATTGGAACCATAGAATTGGTTTCTTTAGGATGGGAAGTACATTAGGAAATAGTTATAATCCACCTGTTTAGTATCATACGTATGCTAAAGAAGATATTTATTGGCATATTATGTTTGTTAACAGAATTTGGGAAAAGGCATTGATGATTAACTGAACTTCTGAAACAAGCAACAGATTCATTGATAGCTCTGCTTTCATGTTAATATCGATAGCTATATATTTAGACTTCACATTTTGTGGCAAATCTACAGCTATAATTAAATCTATACCCATTATTATATGTTCTACACAGAGCTTCCCAGCTAATCCTGGAGGTAAAAATCAACCTGCAGGAGGGAAGAAAGAGGGTGGAGCATCATGTGGAAGGTTTTTATCAGCTGGAAATGGAAGCAGCCACATTCTGCTGGCCCTAACTTAGTCACTGGCCCCAACTAAGCAAGAAGTAGTCCTTACTGAGGCTGCTGCTTCCCAGGAATGATATAAAAGGGGGAAATATACCATCGGTGGACATCTGATGATCTTTGCTACATAGGCCAACACCCAAACCTTCATTCCAGTTATCACATTTAGACACCTGCTCCTAGGAAAGATAGGGGCTGCCCAGGAGACCATATGGCTTTTGGATCTAGAAACATCTGAGTTTGAGTCCTGAATCTACCACTTATTAACTGTGTAACTTTGCGAAGTTTATGCAAATTTCTGTGAATGTTACTTCAGTTCTCTCTAAAATGGAGAAAATTTACATACCTAGGGGGTTGTTATGATAAATACTATATGAAAAGCACTTAGTTCTCAGTAGCCACTCAATAAGTTGGTACTTATTGTTGTCGTTAACAAACATTGTTGTTAATTATTGCTGTCTACCAAGTACTCATGGCCCATTTTCAGCATCTGTGTAAATGTGGAGAACATGGTCAATTTCTTCTCTGACTGGTCATTGCATGGGCCATGCTGGTGGCTAAGTATTTTGAGTATCATCCCCTCAAGTAATCTTATACGTGTACAAAAGTGTGATTAAGAGGAATACGCTTAAATTCATTGACCTAAATTTGCAATGAGATTTTTTTTCTAATTTCGTATGTTTATGACATAATACACCTATTTAATATAAAAAGATTGATGGTCTATAGAACTCAGAAGTTCCACTCGAATTTGAGCTTCCACTCTTTCTTCTGTTAATGATGTAAAGTCTCTTCCAACCTATGGGTATTGGATTTTTTCCCTCCAGGAGCATTAGGCCATTCTTGCTTTAAGCCTTCGTTTCTGATGAGCGCACAGCAATGGGACCATGTGATCCACTGCAGTGTGAGGCTTGTCTCCTCATCACAGGGCACGCGGTAGAATTCCTTAACCTCATTCTGTTGTTCTATCTGAATCATGTTGAGTTTTGTTACTATTCTAAATTTTCGGTCTCCCTGCAGATAGGGTATGTTGACATATTTTAGACCTTAGTCTAAAGGCATATTCTTATTCTCTTAACTTAACCCCAACATTAGAGTTTGCATATAGTTAGGTCATCTTACATGGATGCTTTAGCTATAAATGAAGGGCATAATAAAATTAAAAAGCATTATGAATTTTTTAGCAGATTTATAACCTGTTTGAAAGATTAACATAAGTGATTTAAAATTTAGTTTATATACACCTGAAATTATTACTTGAAGATATTCAAGGAGTTAAGAAAAAGAGTTGTTTCCTTCTCCTATAAGAAATAATAATTGCTATTCCTTGTTTTAATAACTTTAGTCAAGCGAAAACCTTCCTATTTAAAACACCTTATTTTTGTGATTAAATATAATAAATATTATGGATAGAGTTCTATGTTGCTTCAGCCAACACAAGCTATGTATGAATCCCCCCAACCACCTTCGTGTTTGCTGTCAATATGTGTAAATCTTTCAGACAAAATTAGGCAGCTGGATTCTTAGTAGTGTTAATTTTTATTGACATGATTTAGTGTGGAGAGAAATATATTTAAAGTGAGTCATGACCACAAAACAACTCAACATTCATTTACCTGCTGAGATGGTGATTTCTGTTATCTCACATCACGGGATTACCTACACATGTTATGGCAGAAGACGAAACACTAGCTCCTCAACTCCAACAGTGTTTTCAGCTATTTATATTGCTAGGGGCTCAGGATAGTGATTATAATTGAAATAGAAAATACAACTCATCAACGTGTTTGCACAGGGTGGATGTAGCACAGATTAGACAGGAGAGCTCCCAGACATCTAAATAGTAATCCTACAACCAGGATCATCCTGTTTTACAGAAGCTTTACTTATCTAACGTGCATTGTGATTGTGGTTGGATTGGTAAAGTGATAGGGGGAACTGGGAGAAACATTTTTCCTACATTGCTTCTTTTCTGTATCTTTTGTGTCTCATTAAAGAGAGGTTTTTGTGCAGACAGAGAAGTTTTATAAAGAACCTCTAGTGTAATTTTACATACTTATATGTTATATAATTTTGTAAAAATAAATTAATTGTATCTCTAATGTGATGAGCAATAACAGTGATGTTTGTCATGAGAGCACCCGTAATTTAGCTACTCTGTTTTCTATGGTTCTCTACTATGTTCTCATATGATTCATTTGTGTCTCTCACTAGACCATAAGCTTATGTAAAGTCAAACCATCTTCATAGGTCCAGTACAGAGCACAGTGACTGCCCTATACAAGACATCCACTGGTTTTTCAACTGAAATAGAAGAGAAGCTAAAATACGGTATTTTATGTGCTATACCATGATGGTCCCCAGAAGTTAATGATACTATTCTTTATCAAAATCTGTGTTCTGACCGTGATCTAGTATGCTGGATACTAAAAGCATATAATTTTGTGCCAAATTCTACTTTGTATCTTTTATATATTTTACTTCTATTTGTTGCATGATTTTCAGAAAAGTTCCACTTCAAATAGAATTGAAAGGTATAAACTAAGAAAATGCTCAAGTATATTTTTTTGGAAAGCATATAATTTAGATGAATTCAATTGGAAAACAATGGGTTATATGAGGACTATAGGTGAACCAGGATTTGGCGTATGAGTTTACAAGATTAGTCAAGTCAGTACACCTCAAACTGCTTTACGTCTGTGAAATGGGAAGGCCATCTTTCCTTTCTGAAAGGGGTATGTTAAGAATTTATTAAGACACATTTACGTGTATTTTTCAGATTAGGATGCACAGGCCATTGGAATTCTATATCACCACTATTATTATAAATCACGTACTTTACCATGTCATTCAATCAATTAATAGAGCCTCTTTATTAATTGCATGTGTCCACTGAAGACAGGGAACTGCTTGCGATGTCTTCCAAACGCTGGAGATAAAGATGTTTTAATCTCAGAATTGCTTATTATTTCCTTCAAAATGATCTTTTCTTGAAAGAACTGCAGTTGGGTCCAGTCTTGAAACAACAGAAGTTGGCATTAAAAGAGGAAATAACAACAATAATTACAAAGAGTTAAAAAAAGAAAATGCAGTATTGACTCAGGAAGAAAGTATCCATTTCAGAGTTAATGATTAATTATTATAATGTTTTTTTAAAAAGACAGTAAATATCATTTGAGTAAAAGGCTACTTTCAAAAAAATGTTTTATGCTTTGTACATAAAATTTTAAGTATTATAACTCTATAATGGAAACAATTTGCCTAATGGCCAAAATCTCAATATTTGTTAGATATGAACAGAAAACAGTCTCTCAGGATTCAGTCTAGAAATTACTTTTCCAGAAAATCTCCCTGAGATGTTTCCTCCTGAAATCTTTTCTAAATCCAATCCTGAAAACTGGGTTAGATATCCCTCCCATAATTATTAACAACCTGTACTGTGATTTTCCTCTTTACCTATCCATCTCTCCCACCAAACCCTAAATTCCTTGGTGCCAGGGACTATACATTATTCTAGATTTACTCAATCATTAAACACATATTTTTAGAACTTAACTATAATCATGAGTACAGCTGAAGTGGTGCACAGAGAAGTTGGCTTTCAATAAGAAGGAACAAGGAGAATTCATCCATTGGAGCAGCTTGAAAAGCAGTGTGTGTGGGAGCAGATATGAGTCAGATGGTGGATTTACTTATGGGAGGATGTGGGATGTCTGAATCTGAGAGTTGGAGGCATTACAGTTACAGTAACGAAAAGATCTACAGCAGGACCCTAAGTGTGGATGGCTGAGTGCAAGGTGGTTCGATGTGAAAGAGGTCAAGGAAATGAGAGGTCAGGGAATAGAAAGCAACGTCATGTAGACCGTATTAGGAAGGAAACAACACTGGAAAAGAGAAAAGGTGCTAAAATGTCCAGTGATGAAAACTGATGAAAATGAGATAAGGATGATGTTTTGAGGATATTTCCAAGTAGAGAAAAGTGCAACTTTTAGGAAGCAACATAGACAAGGTACATCCACTGCACCTCCAGGATAAGTCTGTGCTAGCTGTAGGAGAGGAAAAAAAAAAAAAAAAAAAAAAACAGCTACTGTCGGAGAGGGCTCCAGAAGGAAGGCAGAGGAGCTGAACATTCCTTTCAAGGATTCCCATTATTGTTAGCATATTGCGAGGATTTAGCAGACAGATGGATGGTTAGATGGACGGAGGGATGATTGGATGGATGGAGAGAGGGATGGATGAAAAGAAAATGAATTAAATGAATGCATGAATAAAGAAATGAAGGTTGTCCGAATTCCTCAGGCTGTTTAAATGTCAGCTCTGTTACAGCAGCAAAAGAATTGCCACACCTGTGTTTATTGTTCTGCGCTTTGTTAATTAGTTCCAACCATGAATCATAGTATGTCACAGATACCAAAATTTATTGCCTTCATCTCATTTCTTTGGCATACAGTGTCAAAAAGAGCCAACCATTGAGTTACAATATGTCATCGCAACATTCAAACTACTATATATACTGGGATCATTTACATTTTTCTCAAATAACCAATTCTCTTCAGCACAACAAATAGTTACTAGGAAATGATGCACTAGCCACTTATCTATTGTGATGAGGATACGATCATAAATAAGATGATATATCTGCCTCAAGGAGCTTAGACTCTAGGGAGGAAAGACATCCAAATAAACAGGCATTTAACAATTTCAATGTTAAACCGAAAGGTTTTACGCATGTAGTTTTGATGATAAAATTGCAACATGAGCACCAGAGCAGAATACAGGTTTGGAAGTTGAAAGAACAAGTTCAAATCTATATTTGCTTCTTCTTATCTGTTATGGATTGAATTGTGTTCTCTTAAAACACCTGTTGAAATCCTAAACCCTAGGAACTCAGAATGTGATCTTATTTGGAGATAGGTCTTTACAGAAATAGTCAAGTTAAAATGAGGTCGTTAGAGTGGTTCTTAAACCTGTAGGACCGGTGTCCTTATAAAAAGGCAAATCTTGACGTATGAACAGACAGACACAGAGGGAAGACAGCCATGTGAAGACAGGAGGATGGGAGTGAAGCATCTATATGCCAAGGGAACACCAAAGACTGCAGACAAAACACCAGAAACCGGAAGAGGTAAACGTTCAGCTGTCAGAGGGAGCACGGCCCTGCTGACACGTTCAGTTTTTGGCCTTGGAACCTCGGGGACTGTGAGACAGCCAATTTCTGTTGTTTTAAGCCACTCAGTCTGTGGTACTTTATGACAGGCCTAGCAAATGCATACATTTTCTATAAGATGTTTGAGAAAGGGGCTTAACCTCCTTGAGCATGCTAACTTTTCTGCATAATGGAAATGATGTTGCACAATAGCTAGAGGTTATTGGGTAAAATTAAAAGAGATCCTGTGTGTTACACAACCGGGATACAAATGGTGCTTAGTAAACAGAAGTTGTTATTATGATATTTTAAAAAATGAGGTCTTTTCAGAGCTTTAAGAATCCTGATCATAAAAATCATGAAAATGATTTTGCCATTTGTTATTCGCTGTTTTCATTATGAAGCGCAGTTATGTATAAACTTTAAGTGCTACAAATAGTCACTTTATAAGCTATTTATAATCAAAATTAACCCAAGACTCTAAAAGCATTCTCTTTTATTTTGCACTTCCATTAAATAGCCATTCTCCTAAGCTAAAGGCCATTTCTATTGAGATGAAACAATATGCCAAAAATGCATAATTAGCACCAAAATTATTACATTAATTTTTTTATCCTGACAATAACAAAACTTTAGCAATGCTGCAGCCGTATTTAATTAATTTGCTATGTACATGTTAAAAGGAAGGGGAATAAATAGGAAAATCATATTAATGTTCGTGGTTCTGCAGAAATTCTATTAACCTTGCTTTTCAGCAGTAGCAATCTAGCAGGTTCTACAGTGTCCATTTGCATTCTGTTGGAGTGAACATCTGCTTCTCCCAAGACCATGAGGACTGATCATCCTCCACACTCTCTAAAAATGCGACGAGACTAAGGACCATGAGGAGGAATTATTTAAGACACCTAAAATATTTACAATATCTAAGGAATTTTTAAACCCCTCCACCGGATAGACCAAAAAAAATTTCTAAATGTATTTGTGGATTTCATATCTATGAAAAACCTGAGAAAACGCATAAAAAGACAACTATAGCAAATTTCTCAGATAAATGTTGATTCAAAATTTCTAAATAAACATTAATGTAGAATTTGGGAGTAAACTGAAAGATCAACATATACAAAAGGTAAAGGAGATTTATTTCAGTAACATCACAATGGATTAAATATTACAAAATTCAATATATGTATAGATTTTAGAAAATCTATTATTTATATTATACATTATTAATTTATATTTATACTTTAAAAATAGAAAAAAATTAGCACTCATTGCTGATTTTTATAAACTTAGTTGTCAAATATAAGATGAAGAAGGGAATCTTTTTTTAACGTAGTACGATTTTAATGGAATACATCAAAGCATTTCAGTTAAAGAAAGATATACCACTTTCACTACTATTATGTAATAGTCATGTGAAAATATTAATACAACCAATAAGAGAATAAAATAAGAGGTACAAATTAAAAACAGTTCTCACTGGGAGTTTGAAATTCATCATAGAGAATTTTTTTCACTTTTTTTCTTTTTCTTTAGTTTTATTGAGATACAATTGATATACAGGACTGTGTAAGTTTAAGGTGTACAGCATAATTATTTGACTGTAGGAGAATTTACACCATGGAAATTGGCAAATGCTAAAAATCAGGGATCTGCTCCCTCAGAGAGCCAGTTGTTAAGCATTTACCAGGATACCACTGCTGTTAGATGTCAATGCCTCTGTGTCCCTCAGGTATCTCAGATGCAAGAGTCTATAAAAACATCCATTGTTCCAATCTGATCATGTTATGTCCCCTGTGACCTGGTTTGCCATTACCATTATAACCATCTGTCTGGACATTTGAACTAGCACCTGCCTTTTCATCTTTTTTTTTTTCCTGAGGAAGATTCTCCCTGAGCTAACATCTGTGCCAATCTTCCTCTATTTTATATGTGAGTTGCTGCCATAGCATAGCCGCTGATGAGTGGTGTAGGCCTGCCCCAGGGAACTGAACCCTGGCTGCCTAAGTGGAGTGCACCGAACTTAACCACTAGGCCACAGGGCTGGCCCCTGTTCCTGCCTTTTCTGATATCTCATTCAGTCTCCTCAGAAATATCTACCCAATCTTACCTCCCCTGGTACTCTGCCCTTACTTCCTCTTATGGACATTGTTGCAGTGCTTCCAAGGAGCTCTCCTTGCTGCCAGTACCTCATTGCTGAAAAAATTCAACTCAACACTATCACAAGCATTTTGAAAAACAGATCCTGTCTCATCACTTGACTGCATTCAACCTTCTGTAACCTTTTATGGAATATTTACATAAACATTTAAGCCTGTCTCAATCTGACACTTACTTGCATTCCTGCACCATCTCCTACTGATAAGATCTACTCCCCAGATCTACCATCGCTACCCTTGGAAAGCTTACTTGGACCAACTCCCTGGCAGAGAATCTCATATTACAGCCATCTTTGTCTCCCTTCCAGACCACTCAGACTTTCCTGACCTACTATGCAATTTCGACAGCTCCATGGTGTTACTCAAGCTTTTGCTTATGTTTGCAACACTCTTTCCCTCCATCCTTTCTCCACCTAGGATAATCTTATCCATAAGCCAAGGCCTGGTTCAACTTGATTGTCAGTGAACTTGTCTTGACCTAGCCCAGGAAGAATTAATCACTTCTTCCTCTGTGCTCTCATCCAACTTTGTACAAGAAGTAGGTATTGAATAGACAGCTGAACACTCAACACTCAATACTTTAAACGTGGGTGGAATATTTACAAGCAGAGGGGAGAGTAGAGCACCAAATTCTGGGAGCTTCTTTTGGAGACGAGAAGGCTGACTGTGCGAAAACATACTCGCGGCAGCAGAGAAGGAGACACAAAGGCTAATGGTCAGGAATAAGGATTCAAATAAGACAGCCACCCACAGCCACAAGACCTCTGGTGTTTTATAGGAATCTCCCGCTCTATAGAGCTCAGTGAGACCCAAGAACATCATTCTATCACAGCAATGTATATACCTGAGTTCTGCAAAGTAAACAGGGCGTCAGGGAAAGCTCAAATTTTATCCCATGTGCCCTCAATAAGAAGTTTTTTAAAAAAAACCTTTCATTTTAGAAAAAAAATTCTTCCAAAAATGTGTGAACTGTGTCCTCAAGTATGTGAAACAAAAATCATATAAACAAAGAAACAGAAAACTCAGCTGTTCTGAACTGCATATTTTAAGATTTCATTCTGATTATAGCTTTATCCATATTCTAGAAGCCCACAACTGCTTTTTGCAACATATATTATTAGCAATATATATATTTTGTTTTTAAATAATATGTTTATTTTTAACAACATACGTTGAGAACTGACAAAATTCCAGGCACTCTGCTAGGCATGTCACATAGAGGAAATAAAGATTACTGACATTATACACACCAGAAAAATCTTAATTAGCACCTTTGAACAACTACAGTTCAATAACACAAATGTAATAAATCTAAAGTGCTTTCAATATCTTAGAGTGTTGATTAAATATTCAGATGTTAGAATTTAGCATATTCTGGATGTGACTTTCGTTTTCACTGAAATGAATCCAATTGCTCATGTCTGCCTCCCAGAACTTCTATTACTAGGGTCATATCTTAGTCCATAACTGCCATAACAAAATACCACTGGCTAGATGATTTGTCAATAATAAACATTTATTTCTCACAGTTCTGGAAGTCTAAGAACATGGCATTGGCAGATTTGATATCTGGTGAGAGCCACCTTTCTAGATGGCCGTCTTCTCACTGAGTCTTCACCTGGAAGAAGGGGCTGGGAGCTCTCCAGAGCATCTTTTATGAGGGCACTGATCCCATTCGTGAGGGCTCCATCCTCATGACCTCATCACCTCCCAAAGGCCCCACCTCCTAATACCACCACAATGGGGGTTAGGATTTCAACACATGAATTTTCAGGGACACAAGCATGCTGTCTTAATAATCACCATCTCTCCAGATTCAAGGATGAAGCTGGATGGCACCCTTGGTAATAAATGGCACAGACTAGTTATGTTGCTTTCATCTCAAAAAGAAAATGGCGTAAACCATAATTGTGAGAAATTCACTTGCATTAAAAAAATTTGCATGGTGTTATTTGTACACTTGTATAACTTTCGATGATGGTACGTTTCATAAATAAATGGTTCCACAAAAAATAAACACAACACTAGGAAAAAAACACAAACATTTGTAGACACTCTGGCTTGTGGAACTGAAAGCATCTTAAGCATTTGCTTAGCTTAAGAATCTCAAATTCCAGATGAAGTGTGGTGGGTTGGACCAAAATGATATATTTAGATAGTGTCAGAAGATATGACTTAGCAACATCTGGGCTCCTGTCATATTCTCAAAATCATTCATACACTGCATTCCAGAAACTGTTAAAATGTTCTTGATGCTCTTTGATACCAAAGATGTATATATTTTTTCCCAAGTTGGCAACTAAATTCTTTCATCTTTTTGCCATGATAATTGCAATTTAGAAATCACATATTTCTGATTATAGCTGTTAAAAAAATTTCAGGAGTTATTTATACCTAGTCTTTGCAGCGCAAGCACACATGCCTGACGATTTTGTACACTGAGCACGTTCATTATGCTTTGAGTAACGAACTTGGAATTAATGCTATAAGCAAACCTCAAATTATAAAGTCAACATTACTATATTATGGTGCACATTATAACCTGGGGATTGAGTGGTAATTTGCTCTTCACTTATTCTTTCCCAGGCTCTGATGAGCAGATAGTTTATTATCTTTAATCCTTTAATTTTTAGTATTGGAAAAAAAGTTGCTATTCCTCACTATAATTATGTTTTTCATTCTGAAAAACCTCATAAGAATGAGATATTATAATTAATACTTTGAATTAAGCAGGGGAAAAAAAGTGTATAAGGATCATTGAAGTAACATTTTTGTTGACATGATGTATACAGAGGGAAAAACATGAGTTCAGGATTATAACATTAAATGTATTCACTTTCTAATAAAAGGCAAATTTCTTTCTTATTCAGATTCTCACAACAAGGCTGTATCCATTCTTCTTTTTGCTCTGTCCTTTCTTTGAGAGCAAGGAAAAATTCCAGTTTCTCTTTTTAAAACATTTTACAACTATAGTGTAAGGACAATATATTTTCTATTTCTTTACTTTTACACTAATATCACATAACGTATTTTACTATACTATGTAGATATTATATCATCTGTCAGCACACTCCTTTGACTCAGTGAAAACATGAGCAGCCTCCTGTGGAAAGAAGGAAGCATCAGGAAGTACATCCTTGTCTCTGACAACGCAAGAGCAGACGGAAGTGTTCGCTCTGCCCTGCATTCAAAACGATGGATGGTCTGAGGCTTTGCTTCCTTTTTCTTTTTAGGTAATATTAGCATTTAGTTCAACCCTAAAATCGCTGTCCTCCTTTTGATGGCCATTTATTTGTAATCAATATAGGCAATATATTTCATCTCCATCTACTGAAATTTACTACTATCTAGAAAGTATGTCACCTCATTTTAGTAGACATTTAAAAGAAGTTCAACTTTAAAAAGTCATCACCTACTATAGATAGAGGAAACTCAGAGGCACTTCAGAATATTAAAAATTTATTAGGCTTTCCTTTGTTTCTTTTGTTTGGTAATAATCTCACTTAAGTGACGGTGCGTTCATATTTCGGAGCACCATCTAGTTAATGATTACTGGCAATGTCTGCCTTTAAATTATGGGGAAGAAGGCATCACTTTAAAATCTTTTACCAACACTGGAGGTGAGTTTTAAAGATCTCTGCTCTTAAATTTCCAAGGGGATGTCAATTTTTACATTTCAGTAAAGTACATGAGCAGTTTTTGTATTTTTAAGGGTATGGTAAGGCAAAATGTTTAGCAAAATGACGTCCACCAAGTTCATAATGTGAAAACTGCTTGTATTAGCATCTACTCTACACACAAGTCTTTTTACCTTTAAAGGGTGGCAGAGATGGATAAAATCTTTGAACTAGTGCATTGGGAAGTCATACTTCATAAGAATAGTCCTTGTCAGTAAATAAGGGTCACGAGTTTGTCTGAGTACATTGACTTGCTAAGTAAATCTTATTTCTTTCTTTATGCATCAAGGGAAGACGCTATATCAAAAAGAATTGCTTCAGGACTTCAATCACTTAAAACAAGGAAAAATTTGCATATATTATCTCTCAAGAGCCTGCCAACTCTTTGAAAAACTGATAGTTTTAGAATTACCCATATCCTATTTTTGCAGGGAAAGTGAGCAAAAGAATGTTAAGCTCTCTTCAAACTGTAAATCAGTCCTGAGTACTCATTTCAGACTAGCACAATAGACAGACTGAGAAAATTCGTTTCTACTAAAGGTGTTACATAGCCTTGAAATGAAAGATACAAGTTTGCTGTTTCTCCATTGTGGGCAAAAAAATCAACGTAGAAGAAGAGAAGGCACCTCATGCATTGACCTCCATAAGATATTGATTACATTGACCTCCATAAGATATTGATTACATTGACCTCCATAAGATATTGATTACATTGACCTTCATAAGATATTGATTACATTGACCTCCATAAGATAATGATTACATTGACCTCCATAAGATATTGATTACAAATAACAATCAAAATTGATGTGTGGTGGGATTGAAATATGTGAAAAACTAATTAAAAATGAATTCAGCAAACTTTTCATGAATATCTAGATCATTACTTTTTAGTCATTCTTGTGTAGCAGCAGACCTCTCTTACACAGCGCACATTCATGCATGCAAGTCTTCATTTATTTATTCATCAAAAAGAATATATCAAGCTCTTCTATCAAATCCTGTGCCAGGTACTAGATATACAAAGTTGAAAACCTTGCCATAGTACTATAGCAAGATAGACCTTGCATGTAAAAAATCTGCAAGACAATGTCATTATAGAGAAGCGTATAAAGTGCAGCAGTAAAGTGCAAATCTCTCAAAGAAATGTCTCTTTCACCAGCACTTTGCTCTAGGGAATATGCTGTGGTGGTATTTGATATGAATGCTGGTAAATTTTAAAAAGGAATTTTGGTGCTGTATTTTAATGATATAAATTACCAGGAGAGAACTGTCTTCATCGAAAGTCCTACAGGAAATAAACTATGAAAGAAGACACTAAGAAAGAATAAGTCCCTAAAAATATTCTTGCAAAATGACCAGGCTCTTGTCATCTTCTAAAGAGGAACTAGGTATGATTTTGATCATTACCCCAGTAAACTTCACATTCATTTATAGAAACGTGATTGAGCATATGGATAGAACAGCGTACTAGTGTAAAACTGCAGGAAAAGTTTAAATTAATGGGTTATTTTGTGACTTTTATGCAAACAGATTCTTGCTTCCATATCTATTTTCATTTGAGAATCAATAATGACATATAAAGACTAAAGATCATTTCCAGAACATAGCTTATGATAACTATATATTTCAAAACTGTTCATATTTTCAGAAGAGACTATAGGGCTGGGCAAAATAGTTTTGAGATGAAGGTCTTTGCAATGTGAGTGCTTAAGCTCGATGTCAAATTGTATAAAATAAGTCTATATTTATACAAGAGTAAATACAATATACATTGTATGTATATACAACATATAGTATAAATATAGTAAATATGCAGTATAGTAAATTTGCATATATATACAAAATGTATACAAGTCTATATTCATACAAGAAATGACTCAAAAATAAGTATACAAATATTCATTAAAAGTTTGCCAAATGGATTTTAAGTTATTTTTTCATATATTTATATGCCATAAAATATCAATTTTATCTTTACGTAAGGGCGGTATCCTTTTATATTTACCCATCAACTTTGCATTGTGCCTTATTCTGTGCTTCCACTGGATATCATTTTTCTTCTACTTGAAATGTCCCACAAGTATTTCCTTACTTTTTGTTTATCCAAAAATGTTTTCATGGTTTTAAAAGTATTTTTCACAAAGTGTAGACTTCTCTGCTGGCAGTCATTTGATTACAGGTCCTTAAAGATGCCATCCATTACTTTCCAACTTCCATGTTTGTGGGGAGAAACCAGCTGTCACTTTTGGTGTTGGTCCTTTGACAATCTTTTTTCTATGACTGATTTTAAGATTATCCTTTGGAATTTGGTTTTCTCTCATTGACTTTAATCAATTATTGAAAATTATTTGCCACTATTTCTTCAAACATGAATTTTGCTCCATCTTTTTCTTCTTTCTTTTTTAATATTTCCCCCATATCTCACATTTCTCTGACACTTGTTCATTTACCATTATTTTATCTATTTCTTCTGACTGACTTTTCTTTTACTTCTCTAATCCTCCCTTCAGCTTTGCCTAAACTGCTATTAAGTCAATTTTTAATTTCAATTATTGCCTTTTTAATTGAAAAATTGAGTTTGACTTCATTTTTAATTGATGCCAGTCCTCTCCTGGCATTCTTTATCGTATCTTGCATTACCTTGAATACACTAATCACAGTTATTTTAAAATCAACTTTTGATAATTTCAATATCTGGGCTTCTGTGAATCTCTTTCTAATGTGACTTCTTCTGAACCATCTTTGGTCAATTGTCATTTCCCTTGAGATGCTGGGTATATATTTTTTGACTGTAGGACCCTCCGAGTGGAAAATTGTAAGGATAATTTGAGATTCTGGTTGAGGTTAGATGGCCCCAGAGAGGATTTCCTTGTCATTTTGGCAGGCAGTTTGAATGCAGCAGATCACCTTAATCCAATCTAAATTGGAACTGATTATAAAGTGGATTTCAGTCGTGAGCACTGGTCTATTTCCAGGTGCACCCTTACTAGGGTGTAGCCCTTTTTAGGCATTCTCAACTGAAAGCTTGCTTCATGATTCCTAAACTCCATTCTTTTCCTCTCTCCTGTGAGACTTCAGAAAACTCTGCTCAGCTTCTCGATAGACATTTACCAACTGGCAAATGCCATGGGGGAAAGGAGACTTGCATTGGACTCATCACTCTGTGTTTTCTTTCTCTCCATCGTTTTGGCTCCTTAAATTGTTGCTGCCATGAATTCTCCCATGTCTTCAAAACAGGCATTAATGTCTTTTTACATTTTTCTCTTGCTGTCCTAATTGAGCTCAGCCAGAGTCTTGGTTCAATGCAGGGTGTTCTATTGTGGACAGAAGAACATGCCCTCTCCTATTAATAGCATCTTTAAGGGGTTAATATGTGACAGCTGTGGTAGAAACATCATGTCTATCTGTTTTCACTACAACCATGCAATGAAGGAATTAGTACTCATGTTCTACTCCCAGAGTTGATCAATAAAGGAGTCAAAACCCAAACCCAGGTGTGTCCTCTTCTTTCTGCTATGCTGTTCTGTTTCACCATACTGGCCTGCTGAGAACTTCCTGGTACTGAGATTATAACTTTCATTCTACAGCTATCGTCTAAGGCTTCCTCATCCAAACTCTTTCCTTGGCTGACTGTACTACGTGAATGAGCGGATAGTTGGTTAGGGCCCATTCAGAGCACGTTTGAGGAGTCAGAAGATTTGGGTCAGAGCTTTGTGTTTCTCAGGCTTCCTGGCTCCATTGCAGAACCCAACCATAGCAATTCCTCCTGCACAAGCTTCTAGCTACTGAGACGGTCTTGTTGGTCTGATGAGAGTGCCCTTTAAGAGTTCTCTGGAAGCTGCTATAACTCACCTGCTTATCTGGCCCAAATTGGGAGCATAGACTGAATAAAATGAATCCCATTTTCTACTAACTTTCCTGTAAAACTGAGGAATCAATTCTTAAGTATGCTCCCTTCTAAAGTATGAATCTCAGTGAAATATTGAGTGTTTTTCCAGTGCTTGCTAAAATGAATTTGTTATATATTTTAATTAAATGCAAGCTTCTCATACATTTTTACATAAAAGACTATCTTATGTTCAAAACCATCAAGTTTACAAAATAGAAAACAACTCCTAAAAAGATCTGCCAAGTTAAAAACAATAAAAATTTGAGTCATGTCTTACACATGTAAGTTAAAAATATATATTGAGAGCCAATGAAGTAAAATGAGTATATATCAAATTCAAGATATTTTATGACTGCCCTCTTTATCTCCCTTGTTCTTTTATGTACATAAGATAAACATCTAGAAGTGCCTAGGTGTTCTCAATTCTGATATAAAACTTTTTTTCATTACCAGACTAGTTCTATCAGTGAGTTGAGAAAATTTGCAGACAGAATTTTGCTGCATAGATACTATCCTTGAATAAAGCTACTTTCTACCTTTCATTTTTAGAATTAAAATTATTTGAATATTTTGCCTCAAATTATAGTTTTAAAAATAATTTCACGTTCATTCCTTAATCCATTGATTCATTTACCCAGAAATTATCAAATGTCTATTATGTGCTGGGTACTGGGGACACAGTAAGGACTGAGATGACCAATAACTGTCTATCTTAGCAACGAAAAGTGAAGTTGACAATTTACATTGACTCTAAGAAGATTCTAGACATGATAGTAAGGAAAAACACAAGTTATCTGCATTCAGTAAATTTACAATTCAGTACAAAGCAGACAATATTTATAAGACAGCCATCTCCTAAGGTGGTATATAATTAACACCATCACAAGGAAATTAAATGTTAGGAGAACACCAAAGAGAAAGAGACTAATTTTGATTGTTATAATCAAGGAAAGCTTCAGAGAGTTATAACATTTGCCTTAGAAGACATGTAGCCTTTTGCTGGCCAAGGAAGGCGAGAACTTCTTACACAGGAAGGATGGAGAAACAGGAAGGGAGAGAGCTGCCATGGGTAAGAGGTGTGAGTGGGGGAATGAGGAACCTCTGTGAGGTAGCCCCTGTGGTTAAGAACTCAGACTCTCCAGTCTGACTGCCCGAGCCTGAAAGTTGGCTTTGCTCCTTTGTAGTTGTCTGATATTAGGGCATTTCCATAACTCCCCTAAGTCTCAGTTTTCTCACCTCTAAAATGGGTGAAATAGTACCTATAATTTAGGGTTACATTAAGAATTAAAGCAGTATCTGGTACATAGTAAGTGCCATACAAGGGTTTGATAAATTTTGAGAAAGACATTAAATATTTAGTTTCTCTTTCTGTCTCTTCATACACACCCATAAGCAAACAGAAAAACACATTCACATATATATTGGTCTAAGTTATTACTGAAAAAAATATACGACAGCTTGCAAGGATACAGCAATACACAATTAATAAAATTAAAAGTAAAGTATACTTTTACAAATGCAAACATTAAAAAAAAGGTGAAATAGAGCTATACACCTGGAGTTTTGTACTTAGTTATAATATTAGCAAATTTATGCAAATTAGGTGAAAGTGTACAGTTGGAAAATATTTAACCAAGAACTGAATCCTGGAGTTGGACAGAAACACAGAGCAAACATATTGGATGTAAGACTGGGAACTCAGATCGGGATTAGGACATGGATTCTTCAGAATATTTTCCTACAGACATGTCCTTAAGACACAGGTTTGAATTTGGTCATCTTCATGAAGATTTTTCTGATTCCCTCAGAGCAAACTCACCTTCCTCCACATTTCTCTTACTCTACATAATAGATTCTACGTAAGACAGTCTACATTCTTGGCCACTTAAAACATTTTTTAGAGTTTTTCCTACATGTTTTATCCTTCCTGCTCTTTGCAAACTATTTGAATGGAAAACTGCAATTTTTTTTCAGCGTCTAACATAGTGCCTTGTACATGATAAACACTTAAATACATTATTCAATATAATTAATGAGAAGATGCTATTTTAGAAGGTTAATCATTATAATTAAATGAATTGATTTAATATATTTCAACTAAATAGTTTTCACAAGATAATTTAAAAGCAATGATCTTGTAAAATGTGCTTTCTATCATGACCCCGTTCTTCCTGATAGAGATAGATTTTATAACACAATAGAAAATTAATAATCTTCTGAATACTTTGGATGAATTTGGTTTATTTAATTCACATAAGAGAACACTGCTTAGTTAGTTTAAAATGCTTTTTTTCTCAGCTTATGATAAAATGTGAGAAACTTTGAACATAGGTGGAAAAAAATGCTAGAAACAACTCTTTGAGTTAAATTGTGAGAATTTGCAAAGTATGCTTTTTTATGGACATTGATTAATGGTCAGTTCCAGAGCCAAGTTCTTGTTTCACCAAGTGTGTGATCCCAGATTTTGCAAGAAGACTAGATCCATCTAATTTTTCTCTGGCTGTCAAATGCCATAATTAAACTTAGGCTCATTTCCTGTGATTTGATAAGTTTACCCTATATTTGTTCATTAAATACATATTTATTTGGGGGTCTCCACCAACAGGGAATTTGCAAGGCCAGGGGATGTAGTTCTAAAGAAGACTTATGCTTTATTCTCAATGAGCTTTCAGTCAAATGCCGTCAAACAGAAAATCAAAGATGATACACATAGAAATGCTCCACAGGGTACAGTGAGAGTACTTTGAGAAAGCAGTTTTTCTTGCCTTAGAATTCAGGGGAAACTTTCAGAAAAGAAACGAGGTCTGCACTGAGGTGAGAATAGTGAGACATACCCTGTAGAGGAAGAGAAGATCCTGGGCCCGCCCAAGGGCATGCCGTATTGAAGCACTGGGTGGACTGTGATTGACAAGCTGGCCCACTGGGCAGTGAGTGAGAGAGGAGGAAAAGGGGTGACCAGGGGCTCTCTGGCTCCTGAAGAGCTCAGATGTATAACTGAGTGCAATGTACATGTGTCCAAAATTAAACCCACCCTCAAAGAACGAAGATCCCCTACTTTGAGGAGATTTAAAGAAAAGTGCAACCAACTCAGAAGGTAATTCTGAAATAGAGACTCCAGAATATTTTGGGGCATCGTTATTATAATAAATTATAGGCTCTCCAAGAGGACAGCTATGAAGTCAGCCAATTTGAAGAGCTTAACAGCCTATTAACTCATTTTTTCCTCCTCTTACCTTGTATATTTGACTTTGATGCATTTAAAATGTATCAAATGATACACTTGAGTTCAAGAAATAAAAAAATCATTGCAAAAGAAAATAAACATTAGAGAAGATTAGCATGTATTTTATGCATGTTATATAAAAAATAAAAATTTTCATGTAATCCTTGTTGACCTGTTCATAATAATCAAAGCAATACTAAAGAGAAAAAATTTGTGATCTAATATCTGTCACTACGGAGACGTAGCCACACTGTGTTCATTGAATTAGAAAATTTAGCTGAGAGTTTTGGGGATTTATGCATGCATAAGTCTAAATAATCATCCAGTTAATTCTGGAAAAAATCTTTAATCATAACTGAAATATGTGACTAAAAATGTGGAAAAGTAATTGAAGTAAAACTAGATTGTTTTAAGTATTAATATTTAAGTAAATTTCTATAAATATCTTAATATCACTTGAATTAGGATGTATGTGGTTAGATATTAGCATATATTTATAAAAAGCTGAGTTAAATTTTAGGAAGTGATTTTCAGTCTTCTAGCTATTATACTTAAAACTGAAAGCAATTATTGTATGTATTTTTTTCTTTTATTCAAAGATATTTATTGAGTACTTCCTATATGTGAAGTTGAAGCTTGACACTAGCTATGCAAGAACCTCCCTCCTACCACCAAAACAAAAGTCAGATGTGGTTCTTCCTTTCTTGGTATAGTGGGGGAGAGTCATTGATCAGAAACTACCTGAATAAACATATACTTTCCAACCACCTTAAGGACTATGAAGGAAAAGCTCTAAGAAGACGTTATTTAGTCTGGGCAGTGCAGTGGGGAAAGATCTCTCCTTGCAAAGTGCCTTCTGACTTTGGCCGAAGGATGAACAGGAGCAAAGTTAGGAGAAAAGAATGAGGAGAGGGACTCCAGGCAAAATCCTGTGGCACGAGGAAGTGTGGTACTTAATAGAGGAAATGCAAAGATGTCTGGAGCTCAGAGGTGAGGTGGAGAGTGGAACAAGATGAGCCTCGAGAGTTAAGAGGCAGTACACAGAGCTCCGGGATCACACATACTCTTTCAATACCTGTATTCTAAGAAGAGTGATAGCACAGCAATAAAGAGGAGACACGATCAAGTTATGCTGCATTGTGGAGGACTCGTGAGTGAACAACGAGAGTGGATGTTGGAAGATAACTTAATGAATAATTGCTGTTGTCCACCCAGGAGAGAATGCCAGCTTGGACTGGGGATGAGATGGTGGAAGTAGATAGAGGTGAACAGATTTAGGAAGTTGGTGATGTGATGTGGGATTATGTGATTTATAGATTTAAAAGACCACTGTTGCTGATGTGGGAAGAATAAACTACAGAGAAATGGGTTTGCCAGCACTTAGAAGTCTGTGGAGCTTGTTTAATCTAAAGACTTGGATGGCTTTGGACCAAGGTGGTAGTTGAAGGAGGACATCAAGGTGAATTGTCGCTAAGAGGGTGTGGAGTACAAGAAAAAGAGCAAAATCAAGAAATACTACTCGATTATGTAAATCGGTTAATATCACTTAAATCTTCAGAGTAAGCTTTGTATTTAGACAATTTTTATTTTCATTTCATAATCAAGGAAAACTGGAGTTGGAAGAGGTTAGGCAACGTGTCTAGTGTAACATAGCTAGTTAATAATGGTGGCAGCTTTCATTCTGAAGGGCGGTTTGACTGCAAGGTGTATGCTCTTTCCTCTGCACCCTGATGCCTCCCTGAAGATATTATTCTCACTCTACAGACAATGTTTGGAGAAGTTAAACAACCTGCCAAAAGTCATACAAACAGATAATAAGTAGTGGAGATGGTTTGGCAAACCAGGATGCATATTTCTAAAATCTACCTTCCTTTCTTACCTCGAGTTTAAAATTGATTACATCTGTTATTACCACTTCATAGAATGACGTCATAACAGAAAAGAAAGGATAGTGACATCGATTGCCTGTGGAATTAATGAAAATCATCTCCACCCTTTAATTGCAAAGGGAGGCATTAACTGCACACTCAGGAGAATCATAAATAATCTTTGAGGAGGTGAAATAAAAAGGGACACTTCTTGGCCATATTGGTTCAGAGTAGGTTGAATGAGAGAATGAACTATGCACCTTCCTTGTTAATGGATTTTGGCCAGATTCTATTCTATAATAAATTACAAGCATACTTTAAAGAATTTTGTTCCCCAGGGACCATTTTGTCTGGTGGTTCCTGACGACTCCTAATATTAAAACAAACTCACTTAACTAATCTTCTAGAGATTAGTAAGAAGAGCTTATGCGTAGTAGATGATGTTTTAAAAGGGTATATATTATTCTGTCATAGAAAAGATTTATTTAGATTAAATTTTGGACTGAGAGGCAATTGACTATTAAAAGTTTGTATTTTTCCTTCTTTGATTTTAGATGGCACAATGCAGAGACTGCGTGTCCTGCTTTCACTGTGATGCATCAGCGCACCTCACAATGAAGGTGTGCAGCTGGGTTAGTTTTGAAAGGAAGAGTTTTTCCCACACATCTGGAAGAGTTAGTGAGTTTAGCTAGTTCAGACATCTAGAATCCTTTATGCAGCTCCCATGTATGTATTCATGAACACAAAAATTAAGACATAGAGAGCATCTCAGATTGAAAATACTTTTGAATATGAATATTTTACTTTATGCTTGCATTAACCGAGCATTCACATTTTACAAACTAGTAGTCATGTAATTTTCACATTTCAGAATGGGTTCTGTGTGAGCATTGTGCAAGGTTCTGAGATCCAAAGTTAAGTAAGAGTCCTTGTGCTCTGGGAATCTCAGGTGGAAATAAAGGTGTAATTTTAGGTCACTGAATAATTGAACCCATTAAAAATAAAAAGAATAAAAGCTCTTACTAAGCACATTTATGTAGAGTCTGAATTGATGGCAAATGTTAATTGGCCCATGCAATCTCCCTTTTTTTTCTTCCTAGTATATGACAATTTTATGACCAGCAATATTTTAAAATAAGTACAATGTAGATTTTACATATCATTAACATTATATAAATCCAGCTACACTGTGTTGTGAAATCAATGCCTGACCAAAAGAAACTTTATCCTTCATCAGGACAACACAGGGGCATAGCCTCACAGTAATTGTTGAGAACACTCTTTCTATGGATCTTTAAACTCAGTGACAAATTCAGACCCTTAGTTGAAAAATGAAGGTATGTTTTCAGAGCTGACCTGTGATTTCTAAGTCATAGGTGGAAGATAAAGTAAGTTGGATCTGCTTTTTCTCCCCATTTTAAGAAAGGAGATGCGAGGAAAGGACCCCTGGTTATTTCAATTTCTGTCTCCATTGTCTCCAATTTCTAGTCTCTAGTCTCCAAGTAAATGTTTATCTTGTTCTGATTTGTTTGTTTTCTTTTTAATAAACATTGTGGGGTTTTACAAGCTCTGAGAAATAACGCAATGATTACAATTGTAGTTAATAAAATAATTTATTCACTCATTCATCCATTCATCCCTTCAATTATTTAGTGCATTCTGAAATAAAACAAAAGCGACTGTACAAATAATTTTATAAGCATTCGTGGGCCAATCTGAGTGGGGCCAGGATGCTGTGATTTGTATAAAAAACTATTTATTTTTTAAGTATTAGTTTTTCTAAGCTATTATTTCAAGCCCTTTTTCTAATACTTTTGCCATAAGGTACCTCTTGGTTCCTTGAATAATACATACAGGATTTGATCTGGGAAAATCATGCTTTTTCTATGGTTGATTCAAGTCATACTTTTGCTGGAGTTAGCTTAAGGTTTTAGATAGCACCAAACTCAATTTTTTTATTCTTGAAAAACTTTCAGGCCAGTCAATACTTTTTGTAAGAAATTGTTGAGCTGTGTTCAAACAATAAGACCCAGAGATCTATGACATCACAATTTGCAAAGAAATTTATAACCAGATTTGAATAAATAGATTTATTATATTAATCAAACCATATAGTCCATCCAATGTCTTTGGACCAGGCTTTTTTCATATTCCAAAATTCTAATACTAAAGTTTCTCATAAAATATTCCACTTTCACAGAATCTTATCATAATTTTCATAACAGGCATATGCCCTGTTTTTTAAAACATCTGTTTGTCATTATCTTATTAGATGGTGCCAGCTACCAGTGTTTTAGTGGCAACTTTCATAACTGTATTATTGAAAATCTATATATTGAATAGAATGTTCTATTGTAGATGAATTCATAACATCATTCAGTAACAATAGCAAAGTGATTGCTTGTGTTCAGGCAATGTATATTCCTGGAAATTACAATTTTGGATAACTGCTTGAAAGAACATTAAAGTTAACACAAATAATAGGCAAAATACCTTTTGACAATTTCCCTAAAACCCCTATATGTAAAGTGGAATTAAAAATTCAGAGTTGGATAGACCCAAATATAGACTGTAGTGCAAAAAATTGAAAACATTAAAGAACAATAATTTTCTACTCAATGTAACAATATACTATTTCTAATAGGAAAAGTTAATATGTCTTCCAACAGAAGAAGAAAATCTAGAATGACTAAAGAGTTTTAAAATCTATATTTTGCTTGGAAAATTCCTCCTGAATTAGTTCCACTGTGGTTTAAAATGAAGAGGTAAGTGTGGGCATCCCACAGCTGTGCACGGCATGTTACAAACCATTTTTCAGCTGACTGGTTAGCCACAGCTGCCGAAGACTGGTTTAGAAAATTATAGACTTACACTTCACTTACTCTCAATTTTCTGCAAAAGTGCTATGAATGAGGCATTCTTAGTTTAATTTCCTTGAAGTTATTACATAAGACATATATAAGAAAACTATTGTTATTGTGGCTGTTTTCCATCATTGGAAATAAGTCAAATCAATTTGAGGCAAAATGATAAGGAGCCGCACTTATAATAAAACTAAGAAAGTTCTTGGACAGAAAACACTTAGTGAACATTTTTTAGTGCATATCTTAAATATGGACCTCAAAATACATTTTCTTAAAGACAGAAAATATCTATCATTACAGTAACTCCAAGATTCCCTACGCTGTGTACCCCCTCATTCTTTATTTGGAGTATAGTATTTCAAAAATGTATAAATGTATAAATGTAGAAAGTGGTTATTAACTATAGCATTGAGATAGGAGCAAATTAAGCTACATTTAGAAACAAGACAGACAGGAAAAAACAGCAAAGCAAATTTTAGATCCATTGTAATTGAAAAAAAACACCAAAATATTTTGGGTTCTGGGTACTGGTAGAAGTTAGTGTTTCATATTTTTCTAGTCCTTTGTTTTGTTTAGTCATACTCCTATGGTAGGTAATTATTATGTTCAGCTGTATCAAAATACCATTACTATTATTACTAGATACATGTATATTTTTACCCTAATCAAGTGCTACAGAACCTTAGAACTAGATGCACCCTGAGAGAAACAGGGGCAGAGCTTGCTGCATGCCACAAAACTTAATTGTCATGAGCAGTTTCTTACCTTGACTTTCATAAAGACCATCTCTATTTATACTTCTAAAATTTGAAACATTTGTATCTCCAACATCAAATTGTGTTATAATACATAAACTGTAAAATGCTTTCTGCTCGTATGCTAATCAAAAATTTTACAAAATTAAAAACTTATAAAAATATTATCCCTAAGGATTTTGTTTTTGTTTTCTTTGTGAATGTGTAGGGGGAGGAAGGGAAGAAAAATGTTGAAAAGCTTAGCCATGATTTATCTTCTGAACCTTTCCTGTATGTTCATCATATATATATATATAGATAGAAGTCAGAGGAGATTCATGCATTCATTCACTTAAAACATGCTTCTGACATACGTCAGATGTGCTGTGTTGGATAATGGGGCTACAATCATCACAAACCTGAGAGAAACTCACAGTTTACTTGCGAAGCTGCGGATAGCAGCCGACTAAAACAATGTAATGTGTTTCCTGCTCTGCTAGAATTCACTCTGTGGAACTGTGCTATGGAAGAAACGTTTTAAATAAAATTCCCCTTCCTTGTTCCTTCCCAACTTAAAGGCGCCTTGGCAGACATCCTAGACATCCTTATACTTCATAACGTTTAGGACAAGGCCACAAATTCAAAAGCCTGCAGGAATGGTCTGGTGGTGGTAACAGGTAAACAAGTCACATGTTCTACAGTCACAGTTTCCATATTAAAGAAGGAAGAATTGCCTCCAAATTTTGTAACATGCAGCACTTTCCAACTATTTTTAGGTTTTACATTCTGAGTAAAGAAAGCGTTAATTGTCTTCAAGAAACACTTCATTGATTCTAACTCATGTATAAGGAACACAGCAAGGCCAGGGTGATGATAAATGGGAAAGGAGCGACAGAGTAGGGAGGCACAGTGGGTGGATACTGAACTGGACGGTGTGTGTTCTGGCGTTGCGTATGTGGGATGGCCACTGGTGAAGAGATTCCAGAAATCTAGATTCATGTGAGAAATCTCCCAATTTTTAAGTTGGCTAAAGCAAATCAAAGGGTGTTTAAAACACTTCAGGAAGCTTCTCCCCACAGGCCGAACATACCATGTTGACAGGACAGACTTCGCCTACATGCGGCAACTTCTGTAATAGAAAATCAAATTAATTTCTTTATACACATTTATTTTTAGTATGAAGGAAGGTGGATAACTTATTGACTGTTTTTCTTAGGCATTTTAGAAGGCAGACAAATTCTTCCTGATGTTCTAAGGTAATTAATGGTCTGCTTTTTTTTTTTTTAAGATTTTATTTTTTCCTTTTTCTCCCCAAAGCCCCCCAGTACATAGTTGTATATTCTTCGTTGTGGGTCCTTCTAGTTGTGGCATGTGGGATGCTGCCTCAGCGTGTTAGATGAGCAGTGTCATGTCCGCGCCCAGGATTAGAACCAACGAAACACTGGGCCGCCTGCAGGGGAGCGCGTGAACTTAACCGGTCGGCCACGGGGCCAGCCCCTAATGGTGTGCTTTTTTTAACACTTACATGATAAACTTTCTAGGATGAATAATGTTGACTCTGCTAATGCCTACCAGCACGGCCTTTTCTGAAGGTCAAGTTAGGATTGATGGTTGACTCTGCCCCAGACGTCTTTTTGGGGTCTGGGGACCAATTAGTTGCATCTCCATATATCTGACATTTCTGATATGTCTTGTATTTCTTAAACTGAGATTTTTTGAGTATTATTTTTGTAGGCAAGGTAGGCACATTTTTGTTCAATTTTTTATGTTATCTTTTAATAACTAAGTTATTCTTCACTTGCTAAGTGCTTCTCCACTTGTTAAATAGATAGATTTCTAATTAAGTCCATCTATACAGTATGAGTTGAATTATTGCCTCAGCTTCTTCTGATTAAAGAGTTAAAAAAAATTCCCCAACTTGAGCACTAGGTTTATGTCTCAATCTTTTGACTTCTGCTTTATCTTCTTCCTGTTTTCCATTTTCCATTTCTCAGGGCTCTCCCATTGATGTTGTTGATGCTTTCGTTGCAGTAGGTTGGGATTCCTCTGCTCATGTAATTAAACTCATGAATTTCCTCGGTGGGAAACTGATATGTGCTTACTTCTGGGACTTAGCTGGGGTTTTCTTTCCCAATTTCTTCTGTCTTTGTGTCTCCTCCTTGTGCTTACCGGTATCTTTACTTCTCTTGGTTAACTCCATCTGCAGCTTTCCCCTCTGCTCTCTACTGTTCTGTCAGGAAATGTCCTTCCATCTTCCTGTATAGTTGACATCTCCTTTCAGGTGGCATTGAATATATATGATCTTCTCTTTTTGTGTCACTTATAGAGAGGGAGAAAAAAGGAGCAGTTGGGAAGCACCTTCAGATCACATTGCAGGCTTGACACACCTGTAAGGAGAGACAGAAGAAAGGATTGGTCAGGAAATGTCTCAAACCACACTGTAATTCTGAGAGAGAATGAGTCAGAGCGGACAGGGCTTCCTGAGCAAGTGTTGCTTAGTGAAGGTGTCATAAGTTTGCAGTCGTTGACTGGAGGTGGTTCAGGGGACTGTGACCTCAGTATTAACACTGTGGTAGATACACAGGGGTGGTAGGTGGGGGTTGTCAGTCAACTACGTTCCCCACAACAAGTTCTCAAAGGCAATCTGGAGGGTGCACCTCCATGGATACCACAACATGCAATCACGATAATGTCCGATGATTTATAATAGGGAAACCCAGGGTGCTGAGGGACCTATATCACTCAAACAGACTCTAGAAAATTTCCCTGAATAAGTGGGATTAAGTAGAGAAGGGAAAGATAAACAGGATTTAGCAGTGAAGTTAAGATTAAGGGTATTTCAGGCAGAAATTAAGCAAGGGGAAATGATGGGCTGGAGGCTTGTGGCACAATGCTAGATTTGGAAACTTAAGGGATTCTATATAAGTATCTTCTGGAGCAGGAACATGAACAGGAGAGACAGGGATGAAAAGTGTTTAGGGGTAGGTCATGGAAAGATTTGCAAACCGTGTTAAAGACGTCAAATTTTGTACAAAGGACAAGGAAAGCCCTTAAAGGGGTTTAATCTTGAAATCTATTAGGAATTGGTTTGGTAAGGCTCATTCTGGTTATTGGTGGAGAATGGATTAGAGAAGAGTAAGACCAAATGGAAGAGTTTGGGTTCAAGTAAGAAATGATAGTGGCTAATCCTATGGGTTGGAATTCAGTAGATGGATTTGAAATAAAGTATGTTGGCTTTTGTCTTTGGAAATTATGATCTGGGTGGCCGCATAAGTTCCAGGTGGTTATGCAAGGAGTACAATTCATCCCAGGGAAGAACAGCTGGTTATAAAGCTGGTGCTTAGGACGATGGCTTCACTTTAAATACTGCACTGAAAACAAGGACTGAGTGGCCATTTATGAAAGACCAAGAAGACTGATGGAAATCCCTGCTCATCATCTTTGCTCTTTCAGTTTTACTGACCTTCAGGTCGAGGTTATATGAATTATTAATAACTTTATTATATCCTTGGACATAGAGGTTATAACTTTTAGACAACATTGAGGTAATTATGTAAGTTCCTATCAGTTACTTAAAAATAATAATTAAAAAACTTTCCTAACAAAATTGGATATAAATTTCTAGGAATTTAATATGAACTCTCATCTTTTACCTCCCTAAAGCTATTTTATCTCTTACTATTTTTTTCCAAGGCCATATTTCTTAACCACTTCTTTATTAATATGACCTCCCAAATGCCATATTTTATTGTATTTGATGTCAGATTATGTGAATATTTTTTAAATCATTTTGTGTTATAAGCAAACAAGGGAAACCGGGAACCGAAAAATAAATCATCTATAAATCCACGGTGCAACTTACTTAAAACTGTTATCATTTCTACATTTATCTTTATGGACTTATTTTTCCCATTGTAAGTTTGTCCAACTTAAGATCATAACACAATAAAGACAGAATACGCTCATAAAGTGACAATATGGCGACTGTACCTTGATCATGAGCAAGTGCCTATTTAAATATTTAATTACCAGTAAAGTGTGCATCTGCAGGCGCAGAGTAAAGCATTTAGTGTTCATTGCCTCAAGTACAGATGAGAGCATAGATTGGGGGCATGCAAAGAGTTCTAAGATGCATACATATTAAATCAAAAAACAATAGCATCTTCATAAAGTAGCTGATCTGGGAGTCTAATGAAGGCACTCGGAAATATAGACGTGAGGACTGGCTGAAACCTTGGGAACCAGGTGGGCATTGTTTGTGAACAGTGCTTCCTTTACGTTCTTTCATGTATTAATTTCAACTGACTCTCAAGAGAAAATCTATATACTTACTAGATATTTTCTAGTCAAATTGCATCCTGCTCTTAAGATAATTATTAGGTCTTACAAATGGGAGAAGTTTTAAGGGTTACTGATTATGCTTCATAACACAGTTCTATGTTTGGTCTCAAATCGGAAAAAAAGTAAGGAATCATATTTGTAGGTGAAAACACTTCCAATGTGTATACTTAGTGTGTTTATTTATAAAAGTGGATACTCATCAGGTCTTACTTACTTATACTGATTAAAACCCACCACAATAGTGATTACTGGCCAAACCTCGTCGGATTATATCCCAGGGTAGATGTTGTTACAGTTCCTCTTTGCCCACAAGATGAACTCTGTATCATGGCACATGACATCCTCCTTACCTGAGCTGTGGGTGGTTTTCAGTCAATGTTTATTGAATTAATTGGTTAAGCATTCAGTCAGTATAATATAAAATTTTGTTAGCTTTAGCTCAGTGATCTGCATTCTGGGTCAAAGGCAACTGGTCCCCTTAGTATAAATAAAGTCCCCTCATTGTGATCAGCTTCCTGTGAAGTATTCATAGCCTTTCTAAGATAGGATGAAAAAAATATAAGCATCAAATGTGAGCCCTTATTCCACTGACTCCTACTCCATATATAGCAAAGTGTGAATGTGAAGTAGAGCCGTGAAATGTAATAAGGGGTGAATGGAGTGAAGAAGGAAATTCTAATCTCAAAGTGCGGTCTTGTGCCAATTTTACCCTTAAACATATTTGAAATTGACTCTTTGCTGTATGCAAATTTATTTAATCTCTTCCTTCCTCCCTTTTCTTATTCCTCCTTCCTTCCTTTCTTCTCACCTCTTACCTCCTCCACCCCAATTTTAAGCATCTTGGTTTTGTCATTTTTCTGGCTTCATTCACATATTGTGAAAGATGAATTTCATTGCTCCACTGAGAATATTTCTTCAAGGATTTAAATGATAGACTAGATGTGCCTTTAAAAAAAACATATCTCATTTCAAAAAGTATCTTAGGCATTTCAGTATCTTTTGTATTCAAAGACAATGCCCCTGTATTATCATATCTTGGCATTTCAAGGTATATATCAGGTTTTCTTTTCCTTTTCTTTAAAATTGGAAACTACTCATTTTCATTTATGTGACTATAGACCAATTTGATACCTTTAACTTAAAAGAACTAAGAATTATAAGAATAGCATTGAGTGGTAGCTGTCCTGTATCAGGTTTGAACTTGAGACCTCAAACTCATCACCAAATTTTAATCAATTGAGTTAACCAGGGAAGGAAAAGCAATATTGACCTTTACTAATTGCCCAGGATATGTCAGGAATTGCATTATAGCAGCATTTTATGGAGTGTGTTTCATGACCCATGAGTGACTCTGTTTAAAAAATGGTTCGTGGAAGTTAAATTTGAAAAATGCTGCATGATACATCCCAGTTTTGGAGATTAATCATGCATCTTAGCTTAGTTAAGACAGGATAGAGCAAATAAATATTTTTATTGGCTAAGTATTTACATCAGATAAATTTAGTGACAAAAATTTTGTTGGTTGTTTGCATTCCATCATTAACATTCTGTTAAACATTTCTGGGTAAAAAACAAATAAGACTATTTTACTGAACACTGCCCATTTATTCTTCCCTACCTAGACAAACAGGTATTATTTTCTCTATTTTAGAGTAAAGAAACCCATGTTGAGCTATAACTCAGTTATTGAGGGTGTTGCTCAAGTCTTTTCTCGTGAGCCTGTACCATGAGAAATAAAAACAGGATGAATGTGGTCTTTCCTTTGCCACCATGGGCTCTCTTGTAGTCTTATCAGCTATCAATATTTTTAAAATTGTTGTAAAATCATTCTTGACCATTTTCATAACCCTCAATATTATTTTAATCTAGCTGTTATAAACTGTTTTACTATTGAACTTTATGAGGATGGCCAAGACTCATTTTTAGAGAAAAGTATGGTATAATGAGTTTCATTTTCCCAAGAGAAATCATAACTTTTCTGTGACTTACAGAAAAGTCTGTGTGTGATAAAATGTCCCAAATTCAAAAGAATTAATACAAAATTGAGTTCTATAGATAACATACTAATGCAATGTTAATGTAGTAGTTCTTTTTTTTCCCCCATTTCAGTTAAACATCCCCTAAGTACAATAGACAGATTCACCATTTTAATTACAATATATGTTTAATCCTTGGATTCTAGTGGGAACGTTTTGGAGTTCAAAATAGAAACTTTGCTCTAAAACGGGACTGGTTTTACAGAGGGAGAAATTACTTTTTAAAGAGATTTTTTAAAGTTGCTTCATCATATTTTACACAATAAACAAAAACTTCTTTAAATAAAGTTAGTCTTTTAGGTACAATTTTTCTTTTCCATAACTCTGGATGAAATCATATTGAAAACTAATGGCCTTTTGTATTTAAGTATTTCTCTTTCCAGTCACAGAGTATTCTTGAACATTTGTGAACTGAAACAGAGTATTCTTCTGTCTTAGTGTTACTCAGAAGTGTAGGCCACTGAGAAAGTATAGGCTACTAAAAATAAACTCTGACCCTAAAGTGTCTGGTCTATCTTCATTGATGATTGAATTCTCTTGACAAGGGTGGCATTTTATTGTGAAGAATTAAAATACCCCAGGGAGAAATAACAACATACTAACTTAAACTCTAAGTAAGATGCCAGTGATCATTCCTGGAGACAATTTTAAGAGGAAGAAGGAGGTTTGATACAGGTGGAGGGGAGAGGAATCCTTGACGGGATGAGGTTGGGGAGAGGAGGCGAATTTCCTCTATTTCAGAATTGGCCCTGATTTGGCTATGCCTGCAACTACCATATGCACAAATCTCTTATCTATTCAATGGCACAACCCAGAAAAACCCTGAGTCAGCCATGACATTCCCCTCTCCATCACTACTCATGTTCAATCTATTACCAACTCCAATGGCTTTCCCTTCTGAGCAAGCCCCCTTACATTTCCCTCTCTACTGGCATCTTCCATCTCCAAATACCTATCCTTGCTCAGATTTCTGCCATATCCTATTTGTTGGTCTCCCTACATCCATATTTTCACCACTGCCAATCTGTTCTCCCCTGAAGTCAGAATGATCTCTTCCAGTTGTAAAAGCCATCATATTGCTCACTCATTTTATTGCTCACTTTTTAAAACGTTTCATCTTTCCTTAAATAAAGACTCAATTCCCTACCATGTCTTAATTGGGATTTCATCATCTGGCTCCTACTGATGTTGCTATCTTACGTGCACCCACCATCTCTGTTGTAAGGTCTTCAAGTGCACTGGGAGCCCTTCCTGTGGGCCAGGCTTGCTCCATACCACAAGTGGTAGTGTTTGTATGTTACAGTCCTCTTTTTCTGGGAAAAAAATCCTACATCCTTGAACATGTATACGCCGTTATCACCACTTTGCCTACTTACTTTGTATTAATGTTGAGGTTTCAGCCCCCACCATTCAAAAAAGACTTTGCTGCTGCCTCCATAGGCAAAATGAGGACATTCAGCTTGCTCATGATTTTGTCTTACCCATGACTAGCATTGAACAGATTTTGAATAAATCGGTGAAAGAAAAAACTTGGGAATCTAATTTTCACGTGTTTCTAATGACAATATACATAATATAATGATAAAATATGCAGTATTTAACATTTAAGGCAAATGTTGAACATATTAATATTTAAATAAGGTAAAATCAACACATACAGGGAACAGCTCATGACATTTAAGTCTTCAGTATGGCTTAACTTATCATTGATTGTTATTTTTATACAGCCTCAAATTAGTATTTAAAAGGGAAATTTGTGCCAGGTCCACAAATTATGTGAATAATACTATCTAATAATATAGGAATAATAATACATAATAAAAATAAACGAATGTTCTATTATTGAAAAATAATTGAGAAAATAACTTTCAGAAGTGACTGATTACAATAATTACAATGAATTATGGAATGTCATAAACCTAAATTTTAGCACTGACTGGGAGGGTGACAATCACATAAGCAGCACCGGCCTCTTACATTTAATTGAATACTGACCTTTAGCAAAGATTTCTGCTGACAGACTCATTGACAAGCATCAGCTAAAGGGATCTCCTAACACTGAAGTCAATTCTAGCTGAACCAGTCATCTGATTTTTCCCGTTAGTTTTTACCAACTTCTTGCGATTGATGCTGACCTAGTCCTGCAAGATCCCATTCAAGTCCCTCATAAACCTTCTCACTGTGTATCTAGAGGTCTTCTTGATGCAGAAGTAAGGCTGTTCAATATGTTGCTCTGAGCAGTTGGAAGCATTGTATATGCTAATAGCATTGCCATGAGGGTAAATTAACGTCACTCTCGATTCTCCGTATACTGGGAAATGAGCTCAAGACAGCTATGATCTCAGTGATGCTCCTCATGCTGGATTGGTAGAGCTAACCTGGTTTCTAAAATGCTAGGTCAAAAGTAATCTAATTTAGAATTGTTAATATGCTCTTAAATGTGATCGCTAAAACTTTAGTCCTATGAAGAAAATCAGAATTCCCTTTTTCTTTCTCTACCGGTCTCTCCCTCTCTTACTTTTGAATAGTCTGGTTTGCCTTCAAGGATTTTTCAAAAATATTTTGCAATTTGTAAAGGCCTCTCATGTGTAGTTAATGAAAACAATACAAAGTGGGGCAGCCTTACACGCAGTAGTGCCAACAGCTCAGACATGAAACCATAGGCTCAGAGTTAAGTGGAATATGGAACTAGACTACCCATAGAGGGACACATGCTGATGCAGGCTGACCTGACTCTTAGAGCTGAATTTAATGATGATATGTCTGACGTGGTAGGAAGGGAGAATGCAGCAGGGAAAATATGCAGCAATAGTGCTCTTGTCACAGGTGAAGGGAACAAAGGTACCTAGCAAATTGTCTTTGAAAGAAGTGGGCGGTACCTAGAGAGTGTTGTTGGGTTTTATTTTTAAAATATGAGCTTATTCCTTACGTGCTTCATGTTCTGACTTTATGAAATGTCACCAGCAGCCAGCATAGATGATCGAGGTACCGAGGGAACAGAGTGAGAAGAGGAGGGTATACACTGCTCTTTAAAGGAATATGAACTTGCATTTTAAAACCTGTTCCCAGAGAAGCTGTCTCATTTAGAGCATCCTGGCTGGGTTTTATAATTCAAATGGGCTATCACATTATGGTCCTGCCTTTAGACATGAAAAGCACTTTACTGCACTCATGAGAAGGGTGTTCAAAAATGTGCCTATCTAGTTCCACTTTAAATTTTAATACTTCTGAGCACTCTTTGTGGTCATGGAATGAACCTGCATCACTAGAATTTATGGCTATGCTTGGTACCTCAGAAAACAACTCTCTTTTTTTTTTTTTAACCCCTCCCTTCCCCTCCCCCCCCCCCCCCCCCCCCCCCAGCCATTGAAACTGACTGTGATTCTAAAGGAAGTACTATATTTCAGGAGAATTGAATGTCTGCCCAAGACACTGATGCTCCATGCACACAGGGCTGACTCCACAATCCTCTTAAGAGCTCTGGCTAGGCATAGGTAGAAGTAGCCCACCAAATACCTCTGCTGTGCGTTGTGCCATTTCTACACCTCTGCAAGTGCTGAACCTCTAGGACAGGTCAGTGGACTCCGCACTTCCAGACAGGCTCTTGGACTTCAGTTGTCTCCTAACTTAAGGAACACAGAAGGCAAAACAAAGGATTAGAAATCCTAGAGTTGGTATAAAGTTTCAGTTAGGGATTTTTTCAGGTCTTTCAAGAGCAGAAATAGAGCATTTGAATTTCTCACCTTAAAAAGAAGGGGCACACATACAGCTAGTCAAATATGAACATATGGTCAGTACATCAAAATAAAAATAATGTGGAAAACATTAGAAATTAGATCCTCTGCCTTCTACAATGCAGCATTAATATCAGTGTGAAAAGGTACCACTTGTCTATTTCATGCCACTGCAGGGAACTGTGGGGAACAGTAATTTTTAAATTGAACTGACTCAAAGTTTTCTACTGAAGAACAAATGTGAGCTAGAGAAATGCTGAAGGATGTGACCTAGAGAAATGTTATGAAGGGCATTGTCCTGCATGTTAAATCAAGTAGCCTGGAAGTGAGGGGTAATATCATGAGGGAGGGGAGTGAAAGAGCATCAGGCAGTAGGAAATCCACAGGTATGGTGTGATTCTAAGTCCGTCAACATCTTGGATGTCCAATAATCACTTTCAAGTTGTTTGTTTTTCTGCAAACTGAAATATCACCATCAGATCAAACCCTTTCAAAAAGTATGAGAGGATCTTAAAAGTATGAGTAGATCTTAAAAGTTCTTATCACAAGAAAAAAATATTGTAACTATATGGGTGATGGATGTTAACTAGACTTTTTGTGGTGATCATTTAGCAGTATATAGAAATTTTGAAGCTGTACACCTGAAACTAATATAATGTTTTATATTATTAGATCTCACAAAAAAGTGTTTTTAAGTAAAATGCAAAAAGTATGAGAGGATCTGAGAGACTACATAGGAAAGGGCTACAGTCCATGTGGGGCTTGGTAGACAAGAAAACCGAGGGACACAAACCAAAATCGTTTAAGTTCAACACACATAGGCTTTCAAAGCCAGAGGAACCATGAGAAGGCAAGAGAATGGATTTTACAAAGAATGTGAGTAGGCCTTGGGCCAATTTAATTTTAGATGTGAAAAGACAGCATGGCCTCGGTGTTACTGGATTTTCAGTGTTATAGGCATGTAGATGGAGCTAGTCTAGATTACTGAGCTGTATTTGTGGAGGGCCAGATACAGGAGATCTCCACATACATGTTGCCAGATCCAGGCCAGATGTTTCTTTAGGTAAGAGTTACTTCAAGAGTTACTTCAAAGGTCAAAATTATATAGATTCAGCTATTCATTCATATAGACTTTATTTGGTCTCTTTCTCTTTTAAGATTAAATGCTAGGTATCTTTATATTCAGAAACTCAAGAAACTTACCTGAACTGAACTCTTGGTCTCCATTTTCTCTTATGTAAAATGACAAGATCAAACTCAGGGAGACAAGATACTTTTCAATTTCTGCGCCTGCTGCAATCAATCGATGGTGGTACCATGAAGCAACATGTTGAGAATGATGATAAAGCTGCCTTCAGACTCAGAAGGGAAAATTGTCAAGATTGATTTTAAGTATCTGACACTATGAGCAGGATACTGGACAGAGTGAGAGGAAGAAAACTTAGATATTTGCCATGCTGGACTAGATAATCTATTGAAGTTTTTTTTCAATCCAGAAATATACGGTTCTATCACCTAGAAAAAAATCACCTACTTTCTTGGTCTCTGACTTTTAAAAGTGCTTGAAAAAATTAAATGATGTATCCCACAAAACTAATATGAGTTTTCAGTTAATACCTCTCTCTTAATTTATTATAAGTTCAGTGAATGTATCAAGGAGACCTAAAAAATACAGTAGCTTTAGTTTATTTTTCCTTCAAATGTTAGTCCAGAAGTGAGCCCTCCAAGGCTGGTGGAGATGTTCAGCTCATGGGGCCATCCAGGGATCCAGCATCCTTTTCTTCAGTGGTTCCTTCATTTCCAAAGGGTGCTGTATTCCAATGCATGACCCAAGTTAGCTCCCCAAACCACATCCATGGAAATGGGAGGAAAGAAAAAGTGGAGGCTAAGTAATAACATTTCAAGCAGTGATATAAAAGCTGTACACATCACTCCCTATGACATCCTAGTGGTGAGACCTTAGTTATATTTTGACACCAACCATCTTTTTGCTCCACTGTTGTGCAAGATTAACACACACAACTTAAAGCTACCGTTGTAAGAGTGTGTTGTAAATATACCGTTTACATATAGGTTCATGTCTTCTCCGAGATCCAAAAAGCACCAAGAGCATTTAACGCAAAAGGTTCACAGACACAGCTGTTTGCCATCTTGAGTGGGGATTGACTAACTCACCTATAGATTGAAGACTTGTTGGAAGTGTGGGAGTCACTGGAAGACTCTTTAATAGCAGCAGTTGAAATAAGCAGAAAAAGGTGGACTTAAGGAAGCTAGAGTTAGGAAAGCGTTGTTAGTTTGTCCAGATTAATTCATGTATCCCGTAATAAGACCAAGAGTTTCTTTTTACTATTTCTAGAATGATTTCTCCTTCTCATTCTCTCAAATACTTCTGATGTTTGGTCTTCTGCTTTTATTTTTATTTTTTTTGGCATTCTAAAAGATGACATGATTGATAAAATTACATGACTACCCATAGGATATTTTTCAAATTTCCAGCCAACTTGGTGAGCTCCTCTCGACTCAGTATATGTGAAGATATTGGAGACATAATGATTTTTTAACTCACATTTGTTTTTATTAAACCTCAAAGTTAAGCAAGTTTTTGAAAGTTTTATGAAACAAACAAAATCAATAAAGAGTGAAGAAGAACAAAGTTTACTTAATCAATCATAATCTTATGAACCTGAAAACAAAAGTAAAGTTGTATCTTACAGTTTCATGCAAAATTACCTCACAGGTGTAAAATTGGGGGTAAAACAAACTTCCCAGGTTGCAGGATTTTTGTTGATTTTTAAGGTGCTGAGAAATATTTTACCTCATTTCCACATCACATATTCCTCCAGGACCAATAAGGTGTGCTTCCAGTGTATCAGGTTGTTGCATGATTTCCTGGGAACTAACAGGAAGGCACCTGGGAATGCAGCTGCTTTCAAAATGGTTCTGTAATTACATTGACAATTGGGGATCAGTTAAAAAAGAGAAATGCTTTGTGGATAGGTAGATGGAAAATCAAATACCTAATTGCAATGATTTTTTTTAAATCATTCAGTGGGGAAAAAAGGCCATTTGCATCTATTACTAATCAAATCATATTTAATTATATATTTAAAAAGAAAAGCTTGTGCTTTGAACTCAGTGTGAAAGGAGAGGTATTCATTTTTTGAACGGCATTGCCATTCTGAGGGCTTATCTCTTGCTTTATGTGAATGCAATTAGGTTGATTTTATATTTATATGAAAGTTGGAAATGTTATAGCATAACAAAATAATAGAGTCTGCATCTAAATGAATAACATAAATATTCAATGAACAACAAAAAATGGTAGAGTTTGTTTCTTAGGGTGGTGATATTAAAATAAAAATGAGACATATACAGGAGTAGATAGAAAAGGGTCTCAATGGTTTTCATAGACGTGATTATTCGTTTTTGTATTCAGTATAAAGTATTTATTAAATACCTGTTTCCGATGGGACTATGTTCGGCCCAACACAGGCTCTCACAGGAGTCTACAATCCTAGAAATTCAGTCCTAGCCAATATACTATCATCATCAGAGCAAATACACTAAGAATAGCTCCAATTCTTTCTTTACACTGCGCCTTTTATTTCATAAATTGTAAGGCTTGGCCATAATCCACGGTGTTTTATATAAGGAGTAGAGGATTGCTTGGGAGTGCATGGCTTACATTTGCTCAATAAATATAATTATTCTTCCTTTGTTTTCCAAACCTAAAACAAAATTGTTTTCTAGGCCTTTATTTTGTCATGACAGAATTGTTATCTCAGATTTCTGCTAGGATATCCAGTCCAATCCCCATTCGACAACAACAACAACAACAAAGCATAACTATTTCTGTTTCTTTTCTTTGTGTATTAGCTCTCTATTTTCTAGAAGATTAAATTTTGAGGATTCAACTGCTTCCTTTCAAAATCACTTATCTGAGTCATCTACTTAGAGTTTCTACTCTAGATAAGATACTTTTACTTTTTGCCATTTCTTATCCAGAACTCATTCATTCATTCATTCATTTTGCAAACATTCATCAAGTACAATATGTGTAAGTATTTGTTTTTTGACCCTGGAGAAACAGTAATGAATGAAACTGGCATTAATCAAGACATTGTAGTCTATCCAAGGATCTAAAAGCAGTTTAATACAGCTAGAGCAGAGAGTGGCTAGGGAGACTGCTGAAAAATGAGGATGGAGTTATGGGCTGATACTTATAAAGAAGGGTTTTTTAATGTTATACTAAGTAAGTGTATTTTATTCTAAAAGCCATTTTCAAATTTAAAGCAGGAGAGCAATATTTGCAAGTGTCTCTTTTAGGGAGTTCACAGCTGTGCATTATGGAAAATGGATCAGAGAAAGTCTCATCATGAGGCTTTTGTAATTTATCTTGTGAAAAATGATGACATCCTGGACTAAGGCAGCAGCCATGGGGATGGGGCTATAGATGCAAAATGAAGGACTTGGAAACTTGGTGGGTTGGGATTGTGACACAGGGAAATGGCAGCTTTGATGGTATCATTTTGAAACTAGGGAAAGGAGGTTCATATGTTGAGTTTTAGATGACTATAAAATGTGCAAATGGATAGTCCCCAAAGGAAATTGGATATGAGTTTGGAGCTCAAGGAAGATGGCTCACATAAAAAGTAGATAAGGATGTAGTGCAAGCCAATGGATGCCTACATCATGTAAGTGAATGAGAGTACTGTGGAGGTACAGGCTGTGGGGAAGTCCAGGACTTTAGAGACTGAAGAGCATTCATTGAATCTTGCTTCCAGAAAGTCTTGAATGAGGTTTGGAAAGTGTCAGTAGAAAATGAGATGGGGTAAGCTGATTACACTGAGCCGAGGGTGAGGAAGAGGAGGAGGCAAGCAGAGATGCCTCTACAGGCTCACCTGTGAACAGAAGCAGACAGGTGAGGTGGCCATCAAAAAGGGATGCAGGCTACATGGGACACATTTTCTTATTGAGAAGGCATGGATGGGAATATAATAGGTGATGTGGAAGAGAGAGGGAGACATTTGAAATAAAACTAGAGGGGATACCTGATGAAATGAACTTCCTAGGAACTATACACTATGTGGTCCAGACAATGATGAAAATTTTCACCAGCTAGAGGGAGACCATCGCTGCTGTGAAATGTCTTTGAACATGGTGGATAGTTCCAGGGACAGATACATTTCTCAGGGAATAACTGTGAAATTGAAGAATTTTCTATCTGATGACATCAATTTTACTGGAGAAGATAGCATATCTCACAATTCAGTTAGCATCTCTGAAGATGTCTTTCCACTCTTAGCCATGGACCACACACTCGTTTCATCCATCTCCAGAAACTGTTACAAGCATCTCTCTGACCCAAAGAGCCTTTCCTCTCTGTGTTAGATGGTTATGTATGTTGATTGTTCACTGTTTTCATAATGTCTACCCGACTATTTATTTTGAAAAAAATCTTGAAAGATATGTACTAAGTCTTCTGCCTCCCATTTTCAAAGCTCTCTTATTTCGTATTCTGGTTAGTCAATGCATAAATTCAAATTTCATTGACTGAAAATTCCACGTGGATATTGGGGGGAGAATGAAATGATTGAAGAATACATATATTAAGAGCTTTCCTGGTATTAGAAACTGTTGAGTCAGATTGCAATAGGCATTTAATTTTATACTGACAATAATGTTGTGAAGGAACGGTAAATTTTTTCTCATTTTATAGCTAATAAAACTCAAACTCAATTGTTCAGATTCAAACAGTTATTATTTGAAAATATGATTTAATCAAAAGCATATTTGACTTTAAAACCTATGCCATGTTGCCTCATAACAACATGATTTTATATACTTAGTACACACACATACACATGTATAGTTTAAATGAGTATATGCATTTAGAAACCTATGTGTATAATGGTTAAACATAAAGTAAAATACATTACACATATGCTTATGAATAATGAATGGCAAATTATTATTTTAAATTTTTATTATTTTTTTCTGAACTTAAATATAAGTAGAAAGTTAAAGACCAAGGTGATAGTTCTAAAAAATGGATTGACTCTAATTGGGTTAAGATAAACCTATGTTCAAGAATGCATTTAAATTGGTGTATGGTAGCTCATATGGTTTAAAGTTGAACATAGAATACATGAATACGTCTTACAAGGGTAATTAAGGTACATTCTTTTATTTCTAGGTGAATATTTGTGTATTTGGTATTTGTTTTTGTTTTTAGGATTCACATGGTTTTTCTTCTCTTATCAGTTGATCATAACGTAATATATATCAGCAAAAATTGAAGACAATTTTTGTGTCAAATTGCAAGGACAGTGTTAAGTAAACACAACTATTAGGACATTTATAACTATTACAATTATGATTATTAGGACTAAATTTTTTTTAAAAAAACTTGATTTAGTAACAACTGCACATCTATTTGCAAAAACAAAAAAAATTCTAGATATTGATCTTACACTTTTCACAAGACTAACTCAAAATGGATCATAGACCTAAGTGTAAAATGTGAAACTATTAAACTTCTAGAAGATAATATAAGAGAGAATCTAGGTGACCTTGGCTTAGGCCATGAATTTTTAGATATAACACCAAAAGTGCAAACGGTGAAATAAAACATTGATAAATTAGACTTCATTCAAGTTAAAAATTCTGCTCTGTGAAAGATGAAGTTAAGAGAATGAAAAGACGAGCCACAGACTGGGACAAAGATTTGCAAAACCCATTTCTGATAAAGCCATGTATTCAAGATATACAAAGAATTCTTAAAATGAAATGATAAGAACATTAAAAACCCAGTTAAAAAATGGGCAAAATATCTGAATAGGTGCCTCACCAAAGAAGATAAGTGATGGCAACTAAGTCTATGAAAAGATGCTCCAGTCAGAGATGATTAGGGAATTGCAAATTAAAACGACAGTGAGATATCACTGTACACCTGTTCGAAGGGCTAAAATTGAAAAGACTGACAACACCCAATTCTGACAAGGATGTGGAACAACAGGAGCTCTCATTCACTGCTTTGGGAAGGCAAAATGGTACACCCACTTTGGAAGACAGTTTGACAGTTCTTTACAGAACTAAATACAGTCTCAGCGTGTAATTCAGCAATGCTAGGTATTTACCCAAATGAGGTGAAAACTTACAGCCACATAGAAATACGCACATGAATGTTTATAGCAGATTCACTTATAATTGCCAAAAATGGGAAGCAACCAAGATATCCTTCAGTAGGTGAATGGATAAATAAACTGTGGTCTCATCAAACGATGGAATAGTATTCAATAATAATAATAATAAAAGAACTATCAAGCCATGAAAAGACATTGAAGAACTTTAAATAAATATTGTTAATGGAAGAAGCCAATCTGAAAAGGCTGTATACTATATGATTCCAACTATACCCTATTGTGGAAAAGACAAAACAGTGGAGACAGTCAAAAAATCAGTGGTTGCCAGGGGTTGGGAGACTGAGAGACAAATAGGCGGAGTACGAAGGGTGTTTAGGGCAGTGAAACTCTTCTATTTGATACTGTAATGGATACACGACATTATGCGTTTGACAAAACCCACAGAATGGTAGAACAAGAGTTAACCCTAATGTAAACTATGGACTTCAGTTAATAATAATGTATCAATATTGGTTCATCTCATGTGGGATGTTAGTAATAGGGGAAACGGTGTGAAGGAGGTGAGGGACTTACATGGAAACTCTCTGTGCTTTCTGTTCAATTCTTCTGTAAACCTAAATCTGCTGTAAAATAGTCACTCATTTTTAAAAAGTGAGTCACAAATTGCAAATATACTATGATTACAACCGTATGGAGGCAGGTGCACTGGAAAAACACTAAAGAAATATACAAACATGCTAATTATTTTTGTTAGGGCTGTGAAAATATGCATGAATTTCTCTTAACTTGCTAATATTTAGTAAAGTGATATTTAATATTTTAAAATATTTATAGCTGCCAAATGTTTATGTTGTGCTTTATTTTTCTCATGATCATCCATTGAATTATTATTGAATTATTTCTCATAGAAATCATTGCTTGCTTACTTCTAATTGATTCAAACTATCTTCTACGATATCAAATACTATTGATATATAATGACTTATATTTATTCCTATCAACTTGTCTTGGAGCAGAGTGAAGTTTCACATAAAAATGCATCAATAATATACATAAAACACTCGACAAAATTGACACCATCTTTCTATCCTCTAATTTAGAATAGCATTCTTAAGTCTTCAGGAAAGGTGTTTCAGAGACAGCTTTGAAGGGTCATTTGGTGATCTATTCAACTTCACTTTCCTCACTCTGTCTTATTAACAATGTGGGGCATCTTCTATCCTATTGTTCCCAAAACTGTGAGATTTTTTACTGGTTATTCTTCTGGAAGTTAAAACAATTAAGAAACTAAAAAGTTGAGAGACGCTTGTTCTCTTTTGGAGAATGACAATTTATGTTACTATATTAATGGGTCTACTCGATTTTCTTTATCCTAATATTTCCCCAATCTTTTTCCATGAATTCATGTTGTGGTATATTTTCATTTAGAAACACAGTTTGAGAAAGATTTAGAGCTAAATGTTGTAAGGATTGGGGTTCTTTGTAGCATTTCTATGCCCAAAGTAGTGAGTTCATTATCCAGAAGAGTATTTATTTCATTTGGTGAGGAACTGGAGAGTGCCCCATTACACCCATCGGCTGCCCTCTCTGGGACCACATTTTTTCAATGTGGCCATAGAGTGAGGTCTTTAGCAGCCATTCTTCCACATCCAGGCAGTTAGTCCTCAGGTTGACACCCCAGGCTTGCCAACATTAATCCTATAAAAACAGATGGAGTGCGACTGCAAGTAAAGTGTCTCCATCCCTCCCTTGGCATTTTTTACAGCTAGCTATGCAGTTTGGTTAGAATTTATTGAGAATTCTGCTAATATCTGTCAAACCAGATGTTATGAAATGATTTCTTATGACATGTGACACTTTGGTCCAGTGAAGCCCACTTGGAATTGCAGGCAAAACAAACAAAATAAAGAAAAACACTGTAACATACATTTAAAAAAGATAATTTCAAAAGAAGTACCTAATGTCATCATTAGAACAACTGCACAAAGTAATTATCAACAGCATCCCGTAGCTTCAGATTAAGAAACCGAGAATGAGGAAGATCAGCTGATTTATTCTAAATCATACGCTGGTTAGTGGCAAAGCTGGGACCTGCCTTCCATGTCCCTAGGTTAGCAGTTGGAAGTAGTTTTTCATTTCATGAGGTTGAGCCCGGGTACCAATATTGGTTCATTTTGATGGCTGAAAATCAATTCACATACTTTTCAACTCTCCAGATAGTATTTTTTGGTGACACAAAAATGTTCTTAGTGTTTACAGAAGTCAAATCTGCGAAACATTTTGTTAAGTAATATGAAGCATTTAAAGAGTTTTATCTCTTCATCTTTCAGATTCCCCAAGACCCTACACCTATACTGTTGGTGCCATATGATGTTGGATCTATATACCTGTTTATTTTAGACCAGAGTCTCATTCAATTAAAGGCAAAAGAGCTTCACAATTAAGAGCCAGACTACCTGTGTCGATGCCTTTTGGGCAAGTCCTTATCTCTGTTTGCCTCAATTTCATCATCTGTAAAATGGGAATAATAATAATTCCTACTTTACTGGGCTGGCAGGATTAAATGAGGTGAATGGACAGCACTTACTACTTGGCACATGCTAGAGCTTGATAAATGCCAGCCTTTATAATGGACCCATAATTATTCAGGAGCTTGGTGAAGCCTTTCTTACCCTTTGACACGGTTACTTACGCCTTTTCCTTGGCACCCCTAAAGCTTTGTTTTCACCTTTATTACAGCACTTATTATCTTTAATTAAAAGGATCTGGATCTGTTTCCATTTCTGCCCCATCCCATTAGGTCTTGGGATTTTTGTGCTCAGGGATCCTATCTTACTCTCCTATGCATCACCAGAAACTACCAGATTGTCTGATGTGCAGGAGAAATTCAAAACCAATGACTTCCTTCCAACCTTTTTCTCCCTAACTTAAGTGGTGGCTGTGGTGTCTCACCTTGGACCCCTAGCACTTCTACTTTTATATAATCATGTAGCTGATATATGATGCAAAAGCAATAGTACATGGGAATAATTATGGAAAAGCATTCTAGAAGTTTTCAAATATATCTCCATCCCTGAAATTCTAACATCTTCGAAAGAAAAAGTGGTTTCTTTTTCTTTTCAACACAATAATAAACATAATAAGGTGGTGACTTTTTTTTATCTCTATTCAATGTCAGCTTTATATTTTTTAAAACTGATACTGAAACAGAGAGAAGCATGAATGACAAATCACCTATCTGGTAAAGGAGAATGCTTGTATGCTATGCTGCCTGTCTGGTGGAGAGGGTCATATGTTTTGTAGAAATGTTTGGGACCACTGAACTATCAAAAAGTGGAGGACGTTACTGGACAAGATTGGGATAAGTGCCATATAGTAAAAATTATTCCATGATGCAAACTGTAATTTGTAATCTGAGGCCTCTCTTCGTGACTTGCAGATGGTCACATTCTTGCTGCATCCTCACTTGGTCTTTTCTCTGTGCACATGCATCCCTGGTGTTTCTTTGTGTGTCCAAATTTCCTCTTAGAAGAACCCCGGTCAGATTGGATTAGAGGCCCTATGTCCAAATATGATCACATTCTGATGTGCTGAGAGTTTTGGCTTTAACATTTGAATTTTGAGGGGACACGATTCAGCCCATAACATGAAATTTTATAAATAAAACTAAAATTTTTATGTTAATTACACAAAAAGAGAAAATAATACTTTATATAACAATCTTGGCAATTTGGGGGTTTTATAATTGTGCAGGTTTTTACAACATATATTCATCTATTCGAATGTTTTTTTCTGAGTGAGTATACTCCAGTGACCGAGGATGTAAAGATAGATAAGCGGTAGCCATCACCCTCATCAATCTTCTTCTGGCCAATTAGACTACCATATATAAAGAACTACAAGATACACAATATGTGCCACATGTAGAGCACAGATAAAGCACTGATGTTTTTCAAGGTAAAGAGTTCTTCCCTCCAGGTGGGAGTGGTGACCGTATAGAGAAAGTGCAATTTAAGTTGGGTTTTAATGTATGGTAAGATATAAATGTGTGTGTTCTTAAGAAAAAAGACACTATGAAATAAAAGTAGCAAATGGATACAGGAGGAATAAAGACCTAGAGAGCATTTGCAGAGACTAGAGAATAAGTAATGTAATCTTACTTGAGAGAGTGTGTGACAAGAGACCATTGAACATTCCCGCTGATCCAGATCGTGGATGACTTGGGTTTTCAGGGGAAGGAGTTGGGATGGTACTTGGTAGACAATGTGAAGTCATTGAAGATTCTTGGGCAAAAAATTGATATACGTCAACAATTAGACTGCAGAAATTTGGGTACAGAGTAGATTGGAGATGTGCCACTAAACAGAGGAAGAGAAAAGCATTGACTGACCTAAATACTCCTTGCTGTGTTAATTGAAGCTTGACTAGCATTAATGAGCATTAAATGGAGAGCATGAGATAAAAGTTGGGAAACTATTGGTAGCATCTGTAGATAGTATCTGCTAAATGGATTTGGAGGGTGAGAGAGTAAGAAAGAAGTCAAAGAGATGATCAACTTCCCACTGGGTAAACCAGGAGGAGGAATAGAGCCAGGTGTGTTACTTCAACGCCCTGAACGGTGCTGGCGGTCAGGATGGAAAGAAGGAACAGGCCACAGCTCTGAGGTTTGGGCATTCCTAGCCTCTCTCTGTAGCCCAGGTCCTGAGGCAGAAGTTGACCCGGAAAAGAGAGTTTGAGAAAAATATTTCACACTCTATTTTCGAATCATAGCCATTTCAATTTTCATAAGTATCACCCTAAACCCATATGGGAAAGAAACCAGAATAAAAGCATCCTAAAATATTGTAGATTAGATGACTAAAGGTAAAACATTTTTTCCCCCACAGATCTCAATAATTTAGGGAAAAAGTGAGGTTATTTTTTTCTGTAACAGTCTTAATAAGCAACATTTTCTATGATTTAATCATTTATATTTACCGTGCACTTATGGTTTATCAACTCATCTTTTCCTAAGTCTCTTTTAACACTATGAACCAGTGTAAGGTTAGAAAAATGTTTGAAGTTTGCAGTACCATCTTAACTCCTTCTACAAGGCTAATGAAATCGAGATTTCATTGGTAGAAAAGTTGGGGAAAGCTGTTTGCTAATATTGTTTTCATGCAATTTTAAAGATGAGATGTTTGGAGGCTGATTAAAAATGTAATCCCTTCGTAAACAAAATGATTGTTCTATAGGCACACTCCAAAAACTTTACTGCTGATCCATGGGCTTCGTGAAAGAGAACTGTAGGTCCATTTAGTCTAAAACGGTCTCAAAAGATATATTTTACACCCCACATATGCATACTACATTCCAGAAATATGGCATGTGAAAGCTTAAAGCAATACTTAATGTTTGGTGACTTATGACACTGGCAAAGCTCGAGTGCGGAGATACTGCAAAATAATTCAAATTGCATGCTAATTCACAGAAAACCCATTTTTAGCTTATTCCAGAGACTACACTAAGCTAAAGGTCATCATATAGCATTCCTTAAAAGAAAAAAATTGCCAAACATTTTTCAGCTGGCACCTAGCACTGGTGATAAAAGACAATGATATCTGAGAAGGGAACGGGTTCTTTTGTTTGTTTTAGCTAAATTTAGAATTGAAGCCAGAATTAGGGTTTTTGCTGAACAAATAAAGCTTTGTATATTCAATATGAATTACAATATCATGAAATAAATATTATTCAAAATAAAGAGGAAATTGGTAACCGAGGGATGTCCATTTGAAAATCATTTCTACCCTCTCACTAGCTAAGTAACCTAAAACAAGTCATTTCTTTGAGCCTTTATTTTTTATCTGTAAAATGGAGACAAAAATAATCACTTCCCTAAATGACTGGGAACATTAATTGATAGAATGTATGTCAAGTGTCTAACCCGGGGGCTGGCATCAAGTGGGGATTGCTATTTCTTTGTCTTCATTCTAGACCTGCAGAGAGAACCTGCAACCTACAGAGGCTGTAATATGTGCCATATTATGGTGGTAGGAGCAGGGGTTGAACTCAGAACAAGAAGGACAAGGAAAGTATAAGGACACAATAAATTGAGGTGCCAAATATAAGGAAAAGAAAGAAAATGGAGCTATCTCTAAAGATGACATCAGAGTTATCAGATACCCATACCAAATGACTCCATAACAGTCTCTTGGTCACTTCATTTAAGATTGATTGACACATATCAAAAATCTTTTTCAGCATTATTGGAAATATGAGGCAATTGAGAGCTATATTTGTTTTCAGTGATAAGATTCAAGCCATGACTGAAGAGCATGGTATCTGGCTCTGAGTACGGACGTGAAAAGCAAATTGGTCTGTCAAGGCGAGTTAGTGAACTTAAGGCTCTTCTCACAAAAAGAATAACGAATGAGGAACCAAGCTTTCTAAACCCTACGTGATTCATCAAAGCATTGCAAAAGCACTTCTCTTGCTGGAATCATGTACAACTCTGTGGGGTAGATATAGCCTTGGAAGTAAGCACTGGCCCACGGATTCGAGCCTGGGTAGCCCTTCTTTCTGACTTTTCCATGGCTTTGCTTAAAAATCATCACTTTTGTCTGAACACAATCTGATTGAATCCTCAACCAAGGATGAAAGTAATACAGATCAATAGCAAGCTTGAGATGCTCATAGAATAGTACAGGATAATGGTCCAAGAAAAGCCCAGACCACAGAATCTTGGGCAGAATCTAAAAACTAATTTTTTATCAGAGTAAATTACAAACTATTCTGGGGTCGCATATAGTGGTTCTAGAAAATACAAATATTAGCCAACTAATAATACCATTAGAAATAATAGTAACAAAAACAGCAACAATAAAAAAACAGAAAAAATGTAAACAATATTACATTGTCTTCCAGAAATAGGATACACTTTAACATAATATCCTTTCTTTTAAACATTTATTAAGTCATATCAGTAATAGCATGTATAAAGGTATGAAAGCACAGTACTGCATAAGAGACTTACTGGTTCAAAATACCTGTTGCATTCATGATAAGTTGCCTCTAAAACAAATATCTTTTAATAAATTATTTTTCCTTGAACTATGATGCCTAAATAACAGTTTTATTTTTAAAAAGTACAATAGGACCCAAAGTATTAAAAAATCACACTTATGAATGCACATTTTAAAATTTGCTGTTTAGTTTCGTTGAACTTTCTTTGATCTCCAAATCTGGTTTAAATAACCCTCTACTGGTATTTAAAATAAGACCCTATCAACATTTGCATGGTGTATTAAGAGAAATGCAAATTAAAATTATGACATGCCATTTCTCACTTATCTAATTGGCAAACATACAAAGTTGGATGATATACTCTACTGCTGAGATTCTGGAAAAACTGGTATTCTTGTATATTGTTGTTGAGAATG